>NW_023425534.1:2993436-3593436 GCF_014108245.1 Pipistrellus kuhlii | reverse complement strand
CAGGAAGCCGTGTGGCCGGGATCCTGGGCAAGAGGTAGGAGCCGGGCGCACCGGCTCAGAGGCCATGGAGGTTGCGGGCTTTCTTCCCACGTGTAGTGGAGGGCTCTGGAGGATATTAAATCATCGTCTTCATTTGGAAAACGTCCCTGGTTCCTGGGCCTCGGGCCTCATGGAGAGCACACAGCGGGTGGGAAGCTTTCGAAGGGTCCAGACAGGCCAGAGACACAACTCCGGGCTGATTGGAAAGGTGTGATCCTTTAGGCGTGGCAAGGCCGGCCGATCGGGAGGTGGCTGTCATTGGGAAGACGGTTGGTTACAGTCCCCAAGAGGAGGGGGCAGGCCAAGTCACCAGTACAGCCGCATGTCACAGGTCACAGGTCACCAGGGTCGGCCCGGAGGCAGAGGGAACAGGGAATGTGGACAAAAGCCTGCATTGCGGTTTCTGTGGGAACACGGGGTCAGCAGGCTCAGGCCCAGCCCCAGTGAACAGTTTCAGTGGTTTGGGGACTTAAGGGCTGCCCTGGGTGTGATCAGGGCAGGGGACAGCGGCCCTGGGTGTGAGCGCCCCCTGGAGGAGGAGGTGGGAGGTGTGGGCTTCCTATGGGTTGGTTTGTAAGGGAAATGTGCCTGCCCCAGGGAATCATTCACTATTCCTAGGAATTGGCTGTTTTTGAGGGGGGGGGGGGGGGGGGGCGGCGCCTCCTCCAGGGTCAGCCAGGACCCGGGTGCCAAATAAGCACGTGGTTAACACACAGGAGGCACCTGTGTTCCGCAGAGAGAGGCTCAAGGAAGGAAATGGACAGGGTCTGCTGATGTGTTCGATGTAGTGACAGGGAAGAAGAAGAATCAAAGATACTGTCTGGGCTTTCGGTTTAAGCAGGTGGGGACCCTCACTCTCAAAGCGAGTCTTTGGGGCCAGGAGACTTAGCTGCCCACAGTGAGTGTGGACCAGTGGTCGGCAAACTGCAGCTCGCGAGCCACATGTAGTTCTCTGGTCCCTTGAGTGTTCTAAACGCCACTTCTTCAAAATAGACTCGCCCAGGCCGAAAACCGACTTCTGCGCCTGGGCCACAAAGTTTCGATCGCACTGTATGTGTGCGCCCGCACGTGGTATTTTGTGGAAGAGCCACACTCAAGGGGTCAAAGAGCCGCATGTGGCTCACGAGCCACGGTTTGCCGACCACTGGTTTAGACTGTCATGGGAGAGCCCGGCTTCAAGTAGGGAGAGCCAGCCACGCTAGTCAGCGAGGCTCCCTGAAGCGTGAGTGCACTTTGCCTTAAATACCAGACATGTCGCTCAGCAGCGATACATGGCGCAAACGTGGGCATCCGCCAGTTAGAAGCCATGTTGTTTTGGAGGACTGCATGGGGAAGTTCTGTGGTTCGTGGGAGTGGGGTTCTTGTGGTATCTTGAGAAAACGAATCTTCTAAGTCTCTCACTGGATAACGAATGGGTTTTCTTTGCGTGGAATTGTATTTCTCTGTTTCCAAAGTCTCGGTTCCCTCAGTCAAGTTCGGGAAAATGTGTAGCGGGGCTTCACTAAAGCTAGAAGCAAAGCTAGTGTCCAGAGTTTCCACTTCGCAGTGGAGCCTGGTCCGATGCAGCAGTTCAAGTCCATGGTCCATTGTGTGGAGCCCAGGCCACGGGCACGTGTGTGAATGCAGTGCATGTGCGTTCCACAAGCCAGGAGTGGCCGGAGGCCTGCTGGGGCCAGAGAGGACTCCCTTCGTCTAGGAGCTTGTGCATCTCAGGTTTCTGATCCTTGCAGTGGCCACACTATTCTGGCCAATGAACTGCTTCCAGGTGTGACTGACAGATAAGCAGCTTCTCTTTGCTCCTTTCAGTTATTAATTAGAGGCTCAGTGCACAAAATTCGTGCACTGGGCAGGAGGGTCCCTCTGCCTGGTCGGCACTCTTTCGCAGTCCAGGACCCCTCAGGGGATGTCCACCTGCTGGCTTAGGCCCGCTCCCTGTGGGGATTGGGCCTAAGCCAGCAGTGGGTCATCCCTCTCGCAGTCTGGGAGCACTTGCTTCTTACCACCCACCTGCTCGCAACCTGGAGTTGTGGTTCTCGAGTTCTTGCTGATTTATCACAGCGCGCCTACAATGGGAAGTACCGATTGCTGGTGAGAGATTGGATGGTGCGGTTCGGGGCAGGCGGTGAAGGGCTTGTGCGGCTTGCCCTGACCCACCTCCCCTGACGTGGCTCTCTCTGGTCACATGACTGCAGTTCACATCTTTGAGATGCTCGGATGGCGTTTGCTGACATTCATTGTCACTGGTTTTCAGCCTCTCTGGTTTATGTGTCTTGTCAGCTAGACGGTAGACACTTTGAAGGTGAGCTGTCTGGTGGCTTCTGTGTCTTTTGAACATAACTTCCCCCCAGCATCCAGCACCAGGCCCCCCATGATTCATGCTTGTGGGTTAAAATGGGTGAATTTGTTAATATAGCATAGTTGTCAATGGCAGGTTTCTGTCAGGCCAGTTTTTTTTTTTTTACATCAAAGGACACCATCCAGAGAGTGCAAAGAGCCCTGGCCGGTGTGGCTCAGTTGGTTGAACATCATACCATGCCCTGAAGGGTCACTAGTTCAATTCCTGTTCAGGGCACATGCACAGGATGTGGGCTCAGTCCCCAGTCAGGGTGCATACAGAAGGCAACTGATCAATGTTTCTTACTCACATCAATGTTTCTCTCTCACCTTCTCCCTTCCTCTCTCTAAAAAAGAAAATCAATAAAAACATTCTTTTAAGGAGAGTTGAAAAACAACCTACAGAATAGGAGAAACTTTTTGAAAATCATGTGTCTGATAAGGGATTAATATCTAAAATACCCTACAACTGATATCTAATATCGAACAACCCCATTTGAAAACAGGCAAAAAAGCACGAATAGATATTTTTTCCAAAGAAGACACAATGACCAATAAGCATATGGAAAGATGCTCAACATCATTAGTCCTTAGGGAAAAGCAGATCAAAATGAGACACCACTTCACACCCACTAGGAGGCTGGGATCAAATGCACAAAAGGGAAGCCAGTGCTGTGAGGGTTGGAGAAATCGGGTACCTTGTGCATGGCTGATGGAACACCGATGCTTGGAAAACAGCCTAGACCCTTGGTTGGCAAACTGCGGTTCTCGAGCCACATGCGGCTCTTTGGCCCCTTGAGTGTGGCTCTTCCACAAAATACCACAGCCTGGGTGAGTCTATTTTGAAGAAATGGCATTTGGAAGAAGTTTAAGTTTAAAAAATTTGGCTCTCCAAAGAAATTCCAAGCGTTGTACTGTGGATATTTGGCTCTGTGGACTGATGAGTTTGCCGACCGCTGGCCTAGGGGTTCCTCCAAAGGTTACACAGAATCCCTGTGGGACCAGCAATTCCCCTTCTAGGTTTGCGCACCAAGAACTGAAAGCTAGGACTCAGAAACTTGTACGCGAGCGCTCAACAGCGGCACAGTCACATTCTTCCAAAGATGGAAACAACCCACGTGTCAGTCGGCAGACAGACAACCTGTGGATGTCCACGCCGTGAAATATCTCCCGCCACAAAAGGAAGGCAATTCGGATTGACGCTTCAACATGGATGAACCTGGAAGACATTACACCGAGTGAAGGAAGCCCAGAATAGGCACGTCGGAGAGACAGAAAGTAGGAAGGTGGTGCCAGGGGTGGGGGAGGTCTGGGGGAGGTGGTATTGTTTGGGTGCAGAGTTTCTGTTGGGAAAGATGAGCAAAGTTCTGCAGATGGACCTGGGGATGGTTACTCAGCGTCGTGAGTATGTAATGCTGTTGAATCGAACACTTCATCACAATTTTTTTTAAGTCACCGAGAAGGGAGACACATAGAGGGTTATCCCCAAGACTGACACTTGTCAGAGCTGGGACAGCAGCCAGTGTCCATGCAGCAGAAGCCTTCCCGAGGCCCCAGCTCCTCCACGCCTCCGGGGCCCGCTCGCCGCCGCACCTGCCCCACGCAATCTGATTGTGAAGGATGGCCATGTGTGGGCTTAAGCAGACCCTGTGCCTGAGAACCGGTCCCAGATGGAGAAGGTTCAGTTCGTGTGAGTCCCTGCTCCAAAGTCAATGGCGTAGGAAATTCAAGTGAACACCAAGGTCCCCGAGACCTTCCCTTCCCAGGACCCGCGCAGCTGGGTCATGCGGCCATGGCGTCTCTCTGGCGCTTCCAGAAGTGAGCGCCATGTGGACGAGGCACCATGTAGTACCGGCACTGAGTTCCAGGACGCCAGGCCATGTCAGAGCGAGGCTCCGGGCTCCCGGGCCCTCAAGAAGCACCGGTCACAGACAGAACACCCTGGTGCCGCCTACCCAGAGGCAGGAGCTAGCGGTGAGGCCGGGGTGCAGACGGAGCCCTCGCTAGTGCACATGCCCATCGCGCCCCCTGCAGTGGGGAGGTGAGCCCTGGCCCCTTAACGCTCTGTGTGTGGCCACCGGACTCACTGTGCGAGAGAGAACTTCATCTTCTCCCACTGCGGGTGCAGCCTGCCGGAATGTTCTGGATGGAAAGCTAAGGATGAAAGCCACCTCCCTGGCCTTTCTGTCCAGCCCGGACTTCAAAAGTCTAGTCCCATGTGATAGTCACCACCGTTACAGCTTCTGCCTGCCCTGGCTCCTGGGGTGGGATTGGGGAAGTGGGGATCCTGTGTACACACACACACACTCACACACACACACACACACACACACACACTCACACACACACACACACTCACACACACACACACACACATACACACATACACACACACTCACACACACACACACACTCACACACACTCACACACACACACTCTCACACGCACTCACACACTCACACACACACTCACACACTCTGACACACACACACTCACACACTCACACTCACACACTCACTCACACACACACACTCACACACTCACACACACTCACACACACATACACACACTCATACACACACACACACACACTCTCACACACACACACACTCTCACACACACACACACACACACACACACTCACACACACTGGTGAGCGTCTCCCTTGCTAGTGTGGCCTGTGCCTCGGGATCCCAGCAGGACAGGGAGAGGAGGAAGAGGGCCAGGTGAGGTCTGTCTGCCCCCGGGTTCCGCAGGAGTTTGAAGGGTCTTCGGGGGCTCCTTCCGCCGGGAAGGCTCACCCGCTGTCCTTGGATTCCAGTGAAAACAACCTCTCGCCCTGGCCGGTTTGGCTCAGTGGATAGAGCGTCGTCCTTCAGACTGGGAGATTCGGGGTTCGATTCCAGTCAAGGGCATGTGCCTTGGTTGCGGACACCCCCCCGGTGGGGGGTGTGCAGGAGGCAGCTGATTGATGTTTTCCTCACCAGTGTTTCTAACTCTCTATCCCTCTCCCTTCCTCTCTGTAAAAAAGTCAATAAAATATATTTTAAAAAGAAAACAACCTCTCCAGCCGCTCTTTTGTTAGTACTTCTCGTGCTACCCTCAGCCCCTGGAGGCCACTCTTCCTCCCGGCCTCCCCCACTCCAGGGAGGTCTAAGACTCCAGACCCACGCCTCGTCCCCAGAAGCTTTCTCGCCGGGAAGTGCCATGTCGGGGTCCTGGGGGACAGGGGCCTCTGGATCCTCTCCCTACAGATCCTCTGGGTCAGCAGGAGGTGATGGATGCAAGCCCCTGCTCTTCCACGTGGGGGCGCTCCTGCAGACACTGGCTCTAGGAAACTTTCATGGCAAACGTGCTGCCTCTCTCCCTCCTCAAAGTAGTTACTGAGCTAAGAGTGGCGCAGGCCGGTCCTGTGCATGCCTGCCTGTGTGTCCCAGCTCACCCCGGAGATGGGAACGGTGGCCTCAAGCCTGGGCTTGCGACTGACATGGAGCCCGAGCCCCATCCTGTTAAATGACAATGGGATTGACGAAAAGCAAGGCTTTCTTTTCCTCGCTCAGTTCAGGGCTGAGCTTGATACTAAACCTAAAAGGTGAGATGTTCCCAGCTGAACTCAGGGGACCCGTGTGAACCAGTGAGGGACTTCAGGAGCTCAGAGAATTGTCCCCAAACACAAGTCCCCCGTAGGAGTGCTCACAGTCAGTGAGGTCTATTTTAAACACACACACACACACACACACACACACGTTTTTATTGGTTTCAGAGAGAAAGGGAGAGAGAGAGAGAGAGAGAGAGAGAGAGAGAGAGAGAGAGAGAGAGAGAGAGAGAGAGAGAGAGCATCCATGATGACAGAGAATCATGGATTGGCTGCCTCCTGCACGCCCCCTACTGAGGATTGAGCCTGCAACCCCTGGTATGTGCCCTTGACTGTGAATTGAACTGTGACCTCCTGGTTTCTAGGTCGACACTCAAGTGGTTGAGCTACGCCAGCCAGGCATCAGTGAGGGTCTTCATGGCCCGGGGGGGGGGGGGGCGCATCCTCTGATGGTCTTAGGCGACCCTGCTAGACCTTTTACTGCTGTGGAGCCTAAGACCATCGGAAAACACAGATATTTACATTATGATTCATTAACAGTAGCAACATTACAGTTATGAAGGAGCAACGAAAATAATTTTATGGTTGGGGGTCACCGCAATAGGAGGAGCTGTATTAAAGGGTCGAAGCATTAGGAAGGTGGAGAACCACTGCTCTAGACGACGCCGGAATTGAGTTAGAATCTCTACGGAGATCCACCAAGACCAGGAATTTATTCTTCAAGGAGTTCACTCTTCTCCTTAAAAACGTACTTTTAAAAATTAGATCTTAGGTGTATAAAAAAATAACAATCTGCCGCTTTATTTTATTACTCTTTTATTATATTCAATGGTACCCTTGGTGGCGTAGCGCCATGGCAAGTGAAGTCTATAAAACAAAATAGCAGGCTCATTAAACTGCCTATGTTTTTAAAAAGTGGGCTCCCAGCATCCCCCTGAGAAAAGGCCAGGTGTCCTCACATACAAAGAAGACAGTGTCTTTGGGTCTCTCTGCCTCCCCAGTCCCCAGCCTCCTCTCTGGTCACGGACCCTTGACTTTATTCAACGCGGCAACGCACAGTTCTCACACCACGTTTCCGAGCTTCTCTTGCAGCTACATGTGGCCACACGGCCAAGTTCTGGCCAATGAGGCGAAAGGGGGCGATAGAGCGCGGGCACGTGCCTTTGTCAGAGCCATTCCCCGTCTGCTCCGGGTTCCTGCCTGGAATGCTGATGTGATGGCTGGGGCACCGGCAACTCTGCTGGCTCCTGAGGCCACCGTGAGGCCGGAAGTCAGAGGCCAAGGACGACAGAAGAGAAAGGTAGAAGGAGCCCGGGTTCTGGGCGGGGCTGTGGCACCAGGTGACACCCCAGGGCCTCCCACCTCCGGGGTTTTCTTTTCACGTGAAAGAGGAATAAATTTTTATTTGTTCAAGCCTCTGTGTGTATAACTCATGTCGTTCACACGGTTCTCATCTGCTGCATCCATTGCTTGAGCACCGATCTTCCCGTTCCCCGTTTTGGAAGGAAACCTCTCCGGAGCGCACTGCCTCCTCTCCCGCCTTTCCAGACCAAGCATGCGATGAGCATGGGGTCGCTAGGCAAACTAGGCGACACCCAGTACATTTGCATTTCAGATGAGCAACAAATAAATATTCCAAATCCTGCACGGGACATGCTGATAGTAAAAGGTAATCTGTTGTTTGTCTGAAACTCAGCTCTAACGAGGAGTCAGTCCTGTGATTTGTTTCCTAACCCTGCCGGCCCTGCCTCGGCACCCCCGTCCCGCCGCTCGCTGGAACAGGTAAGCAGTGGCCGTGGGCCCGGCGGGGCAGGGGCGGCTCCCGGCCGCTCTCTGAGCCGGACTCACTGCCATGCTCTTTACCGCTCTCCCTCACGCAGCCCAGAAGGTTTCTGTCTCGTTGGCGGCCAGTCTGTCAGCGGCCCTGCCTGTTGCTCTTTAAGCAGCTTGCCTGTCCGTCCGTCTGTCCCAGTGCCCGCCCTGTTGGCGATGTGCCCTCAGGATCTGGGGGCACACACGATGTTCAGCGCGCGTGCCCAGGGGGTGCAAGGCTGGGTCCCCCTGCGGGACCCCCACTCTCAGCTCCATGACCTCAGGCAGCTCCTGCGACCTGAGAGCGTGGGTCCCCCTGGGTGCTGCCTCTGGGTGATGGGGGCCGGAGGGTGGGGTGCTGGGGCAGTGCCCGGCCCTCACCGAGCGCTCAGCCCGCCGGGCAGCTGCTGGCTGGGGGGCTCAGCGGTCGGATAACCAGCCGGAGCAACAAGGATCCGGGAGTAAAACCTGAGTTCCAGGACACAGGGGTCCCTGGGAGGAGGCAGAGGAGCGCAGGGGCTCGGCCGGTGACCAGTGGGAGTTTGGGGACCAGGGCAGATGTTGGTATGTGTCCCCCGATTCCACATGCCGCAGCCCAACCCCCAGCACCTCAGAAGGACTGCATTCTGCTAGAATGAGCTCAGCAGGGCGGGCCCCCAGCCAGTCCTGCCGGTGTCCTGTGAGGAGAGGACACAGGGAGGCCGGCCATGTGAGGACACGGAGGGACCGGCCAGGCGAGAGGCCTCGGGAGGAGAGCGCCAGCCCGCTCTCCCGCGCCAGCCTCAGCACCGGACGCGCTTCTGCTGTTGGTGCCAAGCGTCTGCGGTGCTTCGTCATGGCAGCGAGCAGATTGATGCAGGTGTCGGCACAGAAGGCTCTGGAAGGACCGTCTGGAGGCAGCCGCCATCCCTTACCCACAGTCACCGCTGTTGTTACTGATGTGCCGGGCACAGGCAGATCCGTGACGGACCCGAGAACAGACAGAATCCTACGTGCTGGGCTGGGCCGGGCTGGGGACCAGAGGACCAGGCTGAGCGGGTGCTGGGCGGGGACTGTCTGGGAGCCCGAGGGGGAGGGGCATGCAGACAGGGAGCTGCCAAAGAGGCTGCCAGAGGCGGGACCAGCTGACCTGCAGGTGAAGGTGAGCAGCCGGCTGCTCAGGGGGTTTCCAGGGGCAGGAGATGGAGGGGGGCGTTCCAGAGGCCCCCCAACCCCCACCCCCTCAAGGAGGCCAGAGCTGCGGGGCTGAGCAGGGAGAGGAGAGAGTGGCCAGGGGAGGCTGGGGTGGAGAGGAAGGCGGGACCCACAGCCTCCCGGCCTGAGCATTTGCATTTTGTCCAGGTGAGGCCCAGCTCCCCGTGCACAGCTGCAGGACAGCGCTAGCCATCCCGCCAGCCCGAGGCCAGGCCCGCAGCACGACTTCCTCGCAGGGGTCTGCGGAGCCGCGTGGCTGTGGGAGCCGCCTGCCACCCTGAGGGTGGAGGTGGGAGGTTTGCCCGGCGCTGAGGGAGAATCTCACCAGGCACAGGGGGGAGGGAGGGGGTGTGCTCCCTCATTCAGTTATTCTTTCGTTTACAAATGTTTCTGGGGCCCTACTGTGCGCTGAATGAAACAGCTGATGGCTCTGAGCTGGGGAAGCCGCCCTCGCTGCAGGTGCACGTGTGACAATCCACAAAGAACAGTACGCGGTCAGGCGCTGACACCTGCCCGGTGCTGACACCCCACCCGGTGCTGACCCCCCACCCGGCGCTGACACCTGCCCAGTGCTGACCCCCCGCCCGGCGCAGCCGGATCGGGAGGATAGCGAGGGGCCACTGGGGTGCTGACTGGGAGGCGGGAGGACTCTGATGAGGCCACAGCCCAGGCGAGGTGGGTTCCACAGCCGAGGCGGCCATTCCCAGGGCCCCAGGCAGGGGCCGCCTTGCACTGCACCACCTTTCATCGGGCAGCCAGGCCTGGAGCCGCCCTCCGCCCTCCGCCCTGGGCAGTGTCTTCACTCGCCTAAACACGGCCTCCTGGGGAGGAATGTCAGCGGAAGCAGGGGGCCACCAGCACCTTGGAGAGATGAGCCATCTAGGGAGCATGGGCCCACGGTGAGCCCAGTGCTGACAGGTGTGCATCTCCCCACTGCCCGCACATAGTAGGTGCTCAATAAACACTCTTTACATGGACGAGGGGGAACGCCCACAGAGCACACGGGTCGGCATCTGAGCGTGTGTGGCTCTGCGGAAACCCGCTGAGAGGCAGGTGGGGTGGGCAGGGGTAGGGGGCTGCCACCGTAGCAGGTGATGGAGGAGCAGAGGCAGAGTGCGGCTGCACGGGGGGAGGGCTCTCGCCAACTGGCAGACGCGTTTGGCTTTGTCCCCGGCGCCCTCCAGGGCATTGCTCCGAGCGGAATGGACGGGGCAGCGCAGGTGTCAGGACGGGAAAGCCTCTCGGCCCCTCCCCGGGACCGGGTTTGTGTTGGTGGAGAAAAGGCCAGCCGACCCCCCCGAAGGTCATCGCAGAGGCGTGGCTCCGGGAAGAGGGGCCGCTGCGGGGACCCCCACGCTCTCCAGCCCCAGCCCAGAGGTACTGCCCCCCTGAAGAGGCAGGGACTCTCCTGGGTCAGGCCACCGCGAGCTTATCTCGGGGCTCCTGCTTCACCCTAAAAGGGGAAAACCCTGCCATCACCTCTAGAGTAACCTTGTAGGTCAACATTGGGTAGGAGGCTTTCCCACTGATTCTAACCTAGTCCTTCCTCTATGGCTGTTACCAGCGTAAACAGAGCAGTGAAGCAATTGCAAATTAACCCCACGTAGTGCCAACAGTGGGGACAAACAGGACCCCATCCGCCCCCCACCCCGTGTGGGCAAACTGCTCGCTGCCCGGGGAGGAGACCGATAGGGAACTGGGCTGGACGTGTTACTTGACAAGGTCTATGTCACAGGGCCGTTGGGGCGGCAAAGCTCCGAGGATTTGGGGCTAAAGGGGCATCCAACACGTGTTAGAACTTGTTCTCACTGCACGGGGAGAGAAGGGGAGCTCAAACACCCATAGCGTGGGCAGTTCCCGAAAGAGGATCGTGTTCTCAAGTTCCTTCTTTCTTTTTAAAAAGTATTTTTATTGATGTCAGAGAGGAAGAGAGAGAGAAATATCATCGAAGAGAGAGAACCATGGGTTGGCTGCCTCCTGCACGCCGCACACTGGGAATCGAGCCAGCAAATCGGCATGTGCTCTGACCAGGAATCGAACCCTGACCTGGGTCACAGGTCAGCCACTGGGCCACGCCGGCCGGGCCCTCCTTCCTTACTGATTTCAGAACGAATGCTTGTGCCATGCTCATTGTTGGCCTGGCAGGTGTCTTCGCTAATCCCTGGTGACAGGGTGAGGGTGCTGCGCCATCGCCCCCCACGCTCGGTGACCTTGTACGCTTACCTGCGCGGGGAGCTTCGCCGAGTCCCTCCGGCTGCATCGCGGACGGCACTTGACCTGACATCACCACGGAGCACCGGTCACAAGCGACCCTGAGCATCTGTCAGAGGAGATGCCCACTGGGGCTGTGGGCTGGAGAGAGACACCCTGCCCCCTGCCCCCCCAGCCCCACGGAGACGAGTGTGGCTGAGAGCACAGACTCCTGAGCCAGGGGCCCCGATCCCGCCACCGAGCCGAGCCGAACACCCTCCGTGCGCCTGAGGCCCCGAGGGTAAGCGGCGGTGCCCACGCAGCACCGCTCAGAGGCCGCGGGCAGACCTCAGTAAGCCAACACGACTGAAACGCCGGGAAAGGTGCTGAGCCGTCTTTTTTTTTTTTTTGTCTTTTCCGAGGATATGGTTATTGATTTTTTTTCAGGGAGAGAGAGAGAGAGAGAGAGAAACATTGATATGAAAGAGAATGTCAATAGGTTGCCTCCCATATGCTCCCCGAAACCCACAACCTAGGTATGTGCCCTGACCGGGAATCGAACCCTCGACCTTCCGGTGCATGGGGTGCGGCTCCCACCAGCTGAGCCACTCCAGCCAGGGCAAGTGTCTGCTGTTGGAAGCCGCCAGGCGTGTGGCCGTCTGGGGCAGCAGCCACAGGAGACGGATGCGGGTGGCACTCTCAGTCCCCGTTGGAGGGGGCAGGAGAGCCGGCTTTGCTTCCCGAGCCTGCTATGTGGCCCGGCCTCTGCCCACAGGAAAACGACTCGGCATCCTTTCTGCTCTCCGAGAGCTGAAATTCCTCTGCCCGTGGAGGGGAAACCGAGTCACTGTGCAGAGAGGTCATCCTCAAGGTCACGTGCGGAAGTTGCAGAGGCAGACGGCCCATCTCACAGGGCCGGTGACAGGTGCAGAGAACCCGCAGAACGGAGCACCTGAAGGCCTGCCTCTCCCCGGCCGGGCGGCCTGGGGCCTCGGTGTTCCTGTCTGTGAAATGGAGGGATCTGGCTGCCCGCTCTGCGAGGTCCCTTCCCCGGCGACACTCCCCTGTGGGTGCACGGCCACCCCGGCCACGCGAGGGGTGCAGCACGGCCTGCCCTGGGCCCTGTCCCCCAGCACAGCCTGGCGGGCTGCTGGGTGCAGTGCTGGCCCGGTGCCCGCCACACCAGCCTGGTGCATTGCAGCCGGGCCCGGCAGTCCCTCCCCGTCCTGCTCAGACAGCCGCAGCCAGCTCTCCCCCCGGGGATGGATGCACCTGCAGTGGATGCAGTGGGTCCCCCTGAACAATGTACCTAGGAGCTTCTGTCATGGGTGCCCCCCACTTTCCCCTTCATGGTCCTTTCTCACACGCCCAGCGTGCATTCAGAGTCTGGGGGCTTCTCTGTCTGCACCCTCTCCCAGGCGGTGTGTCAGCTGCTTTCACCAGCTCTGCCGTTAAAGACCCTCTCTCTCCTGGAATGTCCCGTGAAACCCGTTTCTGCCTGAGGTGCTGCTCCCTCTGTGGAGGCCGGAGCCAGAACTTCCAGAACCCCAGCCCCATCGGGACAAAACTCACTTTGTGGCCATCTTGTATGTGCGACACGCATGCCACATTTTTAAGAGGCGTTTTCTGGGAGGAAAGCGGCGAAGACTGATGTCCCAAGCTGCGGGAAATGCGGGCAGAGAGGACTTGTCCTATTCTCTCTGTTCCAGGTGGGTCGACCGCTGTCCTTTTTTTTTTTTTTTTTAAGGAAAATGATGGTGCAGGCTTGTCTAAAGCAAATCAGACCATCATGCCTTTCCTCTCTCTGTTCCCTCCTGGGCATCAGGCTGCAATTCTCAAACTTCCAAACAAGTGCCACCTTCTCCAAAATGCGGGCTCCGGAGGGACGGGATTACGGATTCTGCAGTCCCAGCTCCCGCCCCTCCTGCCAGAGAAGCGTCTTAGGTGAAGCGCTGTGATGCGGGAGGTGGGGCGAAGCTTGGACCTGGCTGTGAGGAGGTGCGGGAGGGAGGAGGCTCGGCGGAGACGCTCCTCGGCGTCCTGCAGTGTCAGGGGTTTGAATTAACCCGGGGGCGGGGGAGAGGCCCTCCCCGCGCCGGCTGCAGCCAGAGGCTCCCGCATCCTCGGTGCCAGAGCCAGCGGACACTCCGGACTGGGCTGCCTCCCTAGCTGCAGTCTGCCACTCGCGGGCGGCAGGACGTGAGGTAACTTTTGGGGAGGCGGGCGGTGCTGTGGGCTCCCTGAGGCCGGGCCGGCGGGAGGACGCCTTGCCCTGGGGGCTTTGAACCTCGCTGCAGCCCTCTCCCCGAACTTTGCACAAACTCCGGCTCCGGGAACTTCCCCCGGGCCCTTCCCCGCAGGCTCCCGGCCGCGCGGCGTGGGGAGAGCTGAGTCAGTTCACGGGGGCCACATTCTCGAAATCATTGCAAAATGCAAATGGGTTTGCTTGCGGGTTTTTTTTTTTTTTTTTGCGTCTTGCATTTATTTGAAGGAAGCTGCGAAGAATCCAAGTTTGTGGCAGAAATTTGGGGAGGGGGGGGGATGAGGTTGGAAAAAATCCCTCTCCATTGCAGCCGGCGCTGCGGCCGGCACCTGGCTCGCCAGAGGCTGCTGCGGTGCGGGCGGCGCGGGCGGCCTGGCTTCACCCCGCCGGCGGCCGGAGCCTGGGCCTCCGATTCCCGCCCCCTGGCTCCTCCAAGCCCCCGCCCCGGCCTCCGTCTGCTCGCCCACCCACCCTCCGCCAGAGACCCCGGTAAGTGAGCGGTGTCCCTGACACCCGGGCTTGAAGGAGAATTGGACACTGCGGCTTTAAGAATGCCGTACTGCGAAATCTTTCTCCTTCAAGTGACTGCAGAACCGCAGCAGCCGCGGCCGAGGGGGGGGGGAGGGAAAGGGGAGGCAGGGAGGAGGGGGAGGGGGCCAGGGGGGAGGGATACCCATTCTCCGTCAGCCGCTGGGTTGGGTGCCTGGGTCTGGGGAGCGCTGAGCCCCCTGCAGAACCTAAAGCACAACCAGGACCTTACCTGGGGGCTGGCCTCCCCCGCTTGGGCCGGGGGACCCCACGGACTTACGATGAGTTTGCAGGAGTCCTCGCCTTGGTGCCTGCGCCCCGCCGGGCGGGCGGACTGGCCCTCGGAGCTGTTCTCCGAGGCTGCGGCTCAGCGCTCTCTCCGGCCTGGCTGAGCCCAGGGGACAGCCGCAGCCCGCGGCCTTGGTGCCTGGGGGTGGAGCTTTCATTCTTTGGGGTTTACCGGGATGAGCTTTGGAGGGAAACTCGAAACCGTGATTGCGGCTGCAGGGGTGCAGGCTGCAGCACTGACAGGGATGGACCCCCTCTGCGTCTGTGGGTGCTGAGGGATGCTGTGCGGGGTGCGGGCAGGGGAGGGGGGCTCCAGAAGGGGCTCGCCGAGGCGGGGATCCCGCAGAAGCAGCAGACAGCGCGCTCTCTCGGGCCGGGCTCTGGCTGGGGAAACGCACGCAGCCCTGGCACCTAAGCCCCGAGCTCCGTGGTCTCGGGCCCGACGCTTCCCCTCCAGCCAAGGGCAGCCCCGGCCAGCTGCTGCCTCAGTGGTGCCGGCAGCCGAGGTCCCCCAGGCTGCACTGCTGCGTGGCCTCCCCAGACAGACGAGCTTGGACCGGGGTCTGCATTGGGGGTGGGTCTGCATTGCTGGGCCAATGGTGGCGTCTGCCCAGGTGGTCCCGGGCCCTGGCTCTCAGGAGCAGCAAACCTCTCAGAGAGAAATGACCCAGGCAGCCCCTCAACAGCCGGGACCGGCCTGCCAGGACTCTGACCCCGTGGGCTCCTGCCTCGGGCTCTGCTCTCACAGACAGGAGCCCCTGGAGGGAGGGTCCTGGTGGGAAAGCCCTGCCCGCTGTAGCTGGGGGTGAGGGGCTCCGGTCAGACCTTCTGTGGGAGCGAAACAGGTGCCCAGACAAATCTGTCAGAGGGTCTGAGACCGCAGGGCTGCCGCGACTGGACAGCTCTGCGGGTGAAAGCAGCCCCCTCCCCCACACTGGGGAGCCTTCCTGCTTCTCGTCTGTCAAAACCCCCAGTGGGCCCCGCATCCCCCACGTCCGGCCCCACCCACCTTGATACACCGCCTGTGTCTTTTCTTTTTTTAAGTGCATATTTTCATTTTGTAAATCTTTTTAAAAATATATATATTTTATTGATTTTTTTTTTACAGAGAAGAAGAGAGAGGGATAGAGAGTTAGAAACACTGATGAGAGAGAATCACCGATCAGCTGCCTCCTGCACACGCCCCACAACCAGCATACATGCCCTTGACCGGAATCGAACCTGGACCTTCAGTCCACAGGCCGACGCTCTATCCACTGAGCCACACCGGTTTCGGCCCACCTGTGTCTCTAAGGCCCTCTCTGACCTCCGCGCCCCCCTGAGCAGCACCCCGATGAGAAGGGCTCGGGGTCCGGGAGCCGCTGGGTGCCGCATGCCGGGGTCTCTGAGGTGGGCAGCTCGTGGGGCTGGAGTGGAGCCTGGTTTGTCCATCAGGTGGCGCTGGCCCGGCCCACACCCCAATGACTGGGCAGACGGGACGGCTGTGCAGGTGCCCCTCCCCCGCGGGAGGGAGGGGGAGGAGTGAGAGGGACTGCCCAGCGCGGTTGGCAGAGGGGCTCCCTCTGTTCCCGGAATTAATTCCGTTGTCCCTGGAATTGGCCGGAAGATGGGCCTCTTGTCAGTGACCGAAAAGCAATGGAGCCGCTGGCCCCCAGCACCCGCCCAGGCCCCCTAGGAGATCCGGGAGACAGGACCGCACAGGTGTGCTCCGAGAGGGAGCAGGTGACCCTGAGCCTGGGCTCTGGCCTGAGCTGCACACGCCCCCTCCCTCCCCAGCAGGGAGATGGGCTTCTAGTGGCTTCCACAGCCAGGCCTCAGGCAGCGCCATCTGGGCCGTGGGGACCCAGCAGGGCAGTTGGGGATGAAGCAGCAAGGTGATACGGGACCCTCAGGGGTGGGCCGGGGCGGGAGGGCGGCCCCTCATACCTGAAGCAGGACAGGGAAGCCAGCTGCCCAGAGCCGGCGAGGGCAGAGCCAGCCTGGCCACAGATGGCCGGTGCTCCCCAGGCTCTGCCAGGCGAAAGCCCCCACGCACCTGGTGACAGCCGCCCCGGGCCCCCGGTGTCCCTGAGTCCAACCCCCTCGCAGGGCCGCAAGAGGATGGGAGTGAGGCCAACACGCTCCCCTCCTGGTCCCCCTGGTCGGCTCCCCAGGGCCTGTGCTGACCCCACAGTAACACCCAGAGCATGACGGGCTGTTCTTTACAAATCCCCAGAGCGCTCAGGGCAGTCCTGGCTCAGTTGAGGGGGAGATGAGGCTGGAGCCAGTCCCTGGTGAGGTGGGGGTGCTCCTGCAGTGGGGGGGTGGGGTGCCTGCAGTTAGGGTGTGTGTGTGTGGGGGGGTGCCTGCAGGAGCACGTTGGACAGGGCTGTGTGTCTTGGTCCGAGGCTCAGGGCGCCTGGTGATGCACCGTGCTGACTCAGGGCCTCTCCGCTCTCCCCTCCACCCCCAACTGCCCGGCCTGGCGGCCTCGGCTCTGGGTCTCCTTGCTCAGGGGCAGAGGGACCCGGCTGCTGCAGCCCCCCTCCCCCTCGCTGGCGGGCGGGCGGGCGGGCGCCGGGGCCAAGTCAGCAGAGTGGCTGCGGCTGCAGCGGGGTGCGGAGGCCCTGCACCACTGCTCGCTGGCGCCCGGCCGCGGTCCCCACGGCGCCTCCTGGCGGCTGCGCACCGCCGGCCGGAGCCGGGCCGGCCCTGATTGGCGCAGGGAGGGAGGGAGCCTCCGGCTGGATGGACACAACCTCCCTCCGACTCTACTCCCCGGGAGTGGAGGACCGGGATGGGAGGCAGCCTTCCCGGTGGGGAGGAAGGATGGTGAACGGGCTCCTGCACCAAGGGGCTCGGCTCGGCATCCTCCGCACAGGCGCCTCCGGGATGGGTGCCCGCCGAGCGTGGGGCACCTCGAGGACCTCCGTGTGCAGCCCGGCCAGGCGGAGGCCGAGGAGCCGGGGAGCCGTGCCGGGGAGCTGGGTCCCCTGAGGCTCCGGCTCTCCTTTGGACCATGGACCCCAGTCTGGGAAGGGACGCTGCCTTCCCAGTTGGCGGGTAAGGAGGGGACCCCGGCACAGGAGCCTCTGGGGTGAGGGCAGAGGGTCCCTCTTGGCCCCCACGCTTGGACGCTCCCCTCGGGGTGCCCCGGACGGCCTGGCGAAGGCACAGAGGCGGGAGGAGGGGTCCCCCTGCCATGGAACTGGTGGCAGAGGTTAAAGGTGGGTGTGGGGGTCCCCAGCTTCCCCTGCAGAGGGCAGCTGAGCAGCCAATGTGGGCGGGGTCCTGCCGCAGGCTCCCCCCCGCCCCCCCCCCCCGATGACGTGAGAGAGAGCCCTGTGACAGGAGCCAGGGGCCTGGGGACAGAGAGGACAGTCCCAGGGCGTCTCTGCCCAGAATAGCAGCCTGTGGTGCAGGCTTCATTTATGCCAGCGTCATGAAAACGCTGCCTGCCTCGTCCCCAGGGGCCCGTTCCTGGCAAAAGCCTCGTCTCCTGGCAAGATGGGAAATGATGTCACGCTGTGCCCAGGGGCCGCTCGTGGTGGCGAGGCGGCTCGGAGCCTGCTCCTCTCCTGCCCGGACCCGGACTTCTGAGGGGAGAGCCTCGGCCCCGGGACCGCTTCTCCCCGTCACTCGCCGGAGTGTCTGCACCGTGGAGGCTGCCCTTGGGGCCTGCATTGCCCCCGGAGGGAGATGGGAGGTGGGCAGAGAGGAGACGTCTTCGGGACTGCAGACCCTGCTCTGAGCTGATGTCATCAGCTCTGGGGCCTGCCCAGGCCCGGGCTGCCCCAGGACAAGCCGCAGGGGCCTCCGGCTCAGCCCGGACAGTCCCAGCACTGCAGACTCCCGCCAAGGACACGGGGACAGGCGGCTCCAGAGGTGCCTGCTCCCTCCAGGCAGAGCCGACGGGCAGCCCTGGAAGACAGGGGGTGAAGGAACAGATGGGGGGCACGGATGGTGCCCAGCCGGGAGGCACAGCACCCGAACCCTGAAGCAGGGGGCTGCCAGGGATGCAGGCGGGGAGGGGGCAGTGGGAAAGGGTCCCCTGCCGGCCGGCTCTGCTCTGCACACAGCGCAGCGTCAGCCGCTCTCCCCTGCAGGTCTGCGGGAGGCTCTCCTCTGTTGCGGGTGAACTTTTGCCCCGAGAGTGAAGGACGCTCAGGAGTGGTCTGGGCTCAGCACCAGCTCAGAGAGGAGCGCAGTGAGGCCCAGAGTGGACCGAGGTGCCCAAGGACGGGGGCAGCCCAGGGCAGACCTGGGAGTCCCTGGGACACATCCGGACCTGGCACCGGGGACGAGGATGGAGCCGTCAGCGCTGCACCCGCCAGGCACCCTGTCTCGGGTGACACAGAGCAAGGTAAGGACATGGGGGACCGGGAGGTGACACAGACAGACCTGGGGGCCTCAGGCCGTGCTGCTCTGGGGATGGGATGCTGCCTCCCAGCAGGTCTGCAGCACATTGGTTTTGCAGCTCTCAGCGGGCAAAGTGCCAGGGGCGGGAGGGGGGGACACGGAGGTGGGGGGCGGGATAGAGGGGACGGGGCAGGGGCGGGGGGTGGGGAACTCCAGCTTTCATGGTTTCTCCTCCTTCACTGCTGGGAAATTAGGGCCACTGGAGTCTGGCGGCTCCCAGTAAGGTTGCTGAAGTTGTAGTTCAGACATCTTCCAGCAGAGGGCTCCTGAGGACGAGGGAAGCAAACCCAGCCGGTCCGGGAGGGGTGGTTTTCGGGGTGGGGTGGTTAGTGTTATATGATCCCATGCAGGCAGGCAGAAGAGGTTTTCAAGACTTTTGTGTCAACTAATAAAAATTAGGAAGTCCACTTAGAAATTCCCCTGCCGTTCAGCATCCGTGACATCTCCTCGGGCATCTTACAGAGCTCCGTCCAGCAGAGGGGTACACGGGCGCTCCAGGTCACTCTCCTTTCTCAGAGCAGGCTGGGCTAGTGGCTCAGGAACCTGTTCCCTGAGAACATTAGCATATTCCCGGGGTATGCTGCCCGTCTTTGAATGGGGGGGGGGGGTGTTAAAGGTCAGATGGGACAATCCACCAGCTCACTAAGCTGAGCTCTCAGGCCGCCCATGGGTATCAGGGGGCCCTGTGCCCACCCCTGGCTCAGGAAACCTTTCGGAGTGACAGCAGCAAGTCCAGCCACGAGTCCGCGTGGACCAGCCCCGGGGTTTGGACTCATTCTCCCCCACCAGCCTGTCCCGGGACGGCCCCCTCGCCCCACAGCCCAAATGCTGTCATTGTCCCTCAGGGAGACGGACCAGGCTTCCTTCTGGGTCGTAAGTGGGCTTATTTCGCGACAGCCGCCCAGGCATAGGAGGCTTCATTGAAAAAGTACAAAATTGGGTTTTCTTCCAAACAGGAGGGTTTGGAGCGAGTTGGTGAAACTGTGAAACGGGCCGAGCTCGCCTCTGATGCTCCCCCACGGGCTCACCTCCCTGACCTCCGGCTCCCTCAGCTCCAGGGGCTGCAGGTCCTCTCTGGCCCGCCGGCTCAGCCCGGCGGCCGGGGCACCGCGCCTGTGTTACGGCTGACCCGTCCCCCTCACCTTAGAAGGTCCCACGTTCTGCTTGGCGCCCGCTCTCCCAGCCACTGCCCGGGCGGGGACTGCAATGCCCGAGCTCAGTGGTCAGCAAACTGCGGCTCGCGAGCCACATGCAGCTCAAGAGCAGAGGTTTGCCGCTCTGTTGACTTATGAGCTTGCCGACCACTGTCCTAGCTCAAAGGAGGGGTTTTCAGCGGGGAAGTCACCCTTGGGAGAGAAGGCCGGTGCCTGCAGTTCGGCGCCTGCACCCCCTGCCTGGCGGTGTCTGGTGTTCACGACCGCCTGGCCTCTCGCCTCTCTAGGTCTCCACAGGCTCCCTCCAACCCCCCCTCCCCCCTCGCTCCCCCGGGCCTGCCGTGGGAGGGACACGCTCCAGCAGAGAAGTCCCGTGAGAAGCCAGGGCCCTTGGTCTCTCCCAGCCCGCAATCCGGATGCTGCCCGCAGTATGGTCTTCTGAGGGCCGTGCCCCGCGTGTGTCCATTTCTAGAAAGATCTGGGGATGCTGGTCTGAGGCTTCTGACACCAGAAGGGGCAGCAACGGCAAGCGTGCATCTTGGTGGTATCTTCCCAGCGTGCGTGAGGCTGGGCCAAGGGCCTCATGGTGGTGGGAGCCAGCCCCTGGCCCACAGCCGACCGCTGTGCGGAGGGAGGTCCGGTGCCTTCTCTGTGCCCTCACCTGTCCTTAGCGTGCACTTGCCGTAGGCAGGCACCCATCACGCCAATTACTGTGTCTCTGACTCCTGCCCTGCTTCACCAGGGCCACACCTGTCCTTGGTGTTTCCATGGGGGTTACCTTCCCTTCTTCCCTCCCTCCTTCCCTCCCTCCCTCCCTTCCTTCCTCCCTCTCTCCCTTCTTCCCTCCCTCCCTTCCTTCGTTCCTTCCTTCCTTCTTTTCTTCCCTTCTTTCTGTCCTCTCTCTCCCCCTCCCTCTCTCTCTTCCTTTCTTCCTTTCATCCTTTCTTCCTTCCTTTTTCTCTTCCTTTCTTTCTCTTCTCTTCTCTTCTCTTCTCTTCTCTTCTCTTCTCTTCTCTCCCCTCCTCTCCTCCCCCCCCCCCCCCCCCCCCCCCCCCTCCCCTCCCCTCTCTCTCTCTCTCTCTCTCTCTCTCTCTCTCTCTCTCTCTCTCTCTCTCTCGTCGATAGAATGAATCAATAGCCTTTGGTCCCGAAGGCCTCCTAGGCCAGGGGGCTACGGTGATCAGAAACGCTATGTTGAGTCCGCATTTTCTGAGTCAGGAGAGAAGTGTCCCTTTCCCTCCGGGGCCCCTCGGCTGCCGGAGCGAGTGTGGTCACCAGGGCCCTGGGGCCAGCCTCCTGGGAGCTGTTCCCTCTGATGCCTCCCTGGGCCCAGGCTGGGAAAGGCCCCGTGGGGACAGCCTCTGGCTCTCCTGCCTGTTGGTGCGGAGGATGGTGGTGCCGCGGATGGTGGTACTGAGATGGTGACTGTTGGCCAGCTCCTGGTCCGTGCCCTGGGAGCGGGAGAGAACGTCTCGCTGTTCCGCAGCAGCAAGGGGGCGGTGTGGCTGGAACAGAGTAAGCGAGAGAGAGCAGCGCGAGGTCCAGGCCAGGGGGGCTGGTTCACCTGAGCTTTTAGCTGCGGAGGGGCCTCTGGCTTTGCCTTGGGGAGGGAGTGTCTGGAGGGGTGTGAGCAGCGCAGGGATGTGATCAGACGCCAGGCCTCTCCAGGCCTCTCCTGGGTGCGGTGAGGACAGGCGTGAGGAGCAGGGCCAAGAGGAAGCGGGGGAGGCCGGGCGGCAGCGGGTGGGACCGTGAGAGCGGCCTGGACCGGGGAACGGAGGCAAGCGTGTGACGGGGAAGCGGAGGAGGGTCTGCATCTGGCTGGGTCTCGAAGGTGGAGCCTCAAGGTCGGGTTGCAGGGACTGTTGCCAGCACGTGGGGAGGATGCCGGAAGCACGGGGCTGCGTGTGTGGAGATGGGGGACTTCCGAAGGGCAGTTAGAGGTCACTGCCACCAGGACCTCAGTTTGGGAGCGATCACGTGCTCAGACTCCCGTTACATCGTGAGACTCGGCTGTCAGAGTCCGGCGGTCGGCGGAGAGGCCGTGGCTGCAGATGGGGACGTGGGCGGCGTTTGATTGACAAGCGTGAGGCTGGATGAGATCCCCAGGGAGAGAGTGCAGGTGGACTGGGCCCTGGGGTCCCCCAACACAGACAGTGAGGCCTGGAGGAGGAACCCGCAGACGAGACTGAGGCAGAGGTCGGTGAGGGAGGTGGGAACGGAGAGAGTAGAATCCAAAACTCAAGTGGAAAGGAAAAGGCTTCAAAAGTCCAGGAGGGACCAGCTGTGTCCACTGAGGCCGATGGGCCGCGCCAAATGGGACTTGGAGTTGGCCATTATTGAGGTCACCAATGACCTTGACAAAGGCCCAGCAGGAAGGGGGCGGTCTGTGAGGCGGGCAGGCAGCTCAGCCGTGGGCCCTGGCCAGTCCTGAAGGCCTCCTGGGCGGAGGCCGTCCTCCCCCAGAGGTCTCCGGGGCGGTCCTCTTGTCCCCGGGGTCGCCGGGAGGCAGCCTCCGGCCACTGGTCCGCAGGGCCAGCCACACGAGCTCTGTCCTCAAGGACCCGCCCAGCGCCAGCGGCCCATCCCACCCTTCAAAGCGTTTTGTGCAAACGCAGTCCCCCGGCCGCCTCTCACGATCAGAGCGCCCGCTGGCGGAAGGAGGGCCCCAGCTCGCGAGTAGCGTAAAGGACACACTGGGTGCCAACGAAGAGTCCCTTTCCCATGCTGCACTTGGGGTCTCGGCCCCCCAAAGTGGGTTGTCGTGGAGACGCCTGTCAATACCTGGTATGCTCCGTGCTGACAGTGCCTTAGCACGATCATCTCGCGTGGGGGCTGTGTCTTGGGCTCTTTCTCATCAGTCCCCCAACGTGGGCCCCGGTCACCCAGCTTCCTTCAGGGTGGACGTCAGAGTGGCTGTCCAGTCCGGGAACCACTGGCCGCCCGTGCTGAGGCCAGGAGGGAGGAACTGGATTAGATAATGAATTCCAATAGTCATAGTGGCCAGCGGACACTGGATTAGATAATGAATTCCAATAGTCACAGTGGCCAGCGGACATTGGATTAGATAATGAATTCCAATGGTCACAGTGGTCAGCGGACACTGGATTAGATAATGAATTCCAATAGTCACAGTGGCCAGCGGACACTGGATTAGATAATGAATTCCAATGGTCACAGTGGCCAGCGGACACTGGACTAGATAATGAATTCCAATCGTCACAGTGGCCAGCGGCTCCCGAGCGAACAGCAGGGACACGGAGCAGAGCCACCCTCGCAGGCAGGTTGTAGCCTCTTCACCTTGTTGGGAGGAGGCAGTCAAGGACCTTCCAAAATTGTAAAATTCCGTGCCATGCTAGTTGTTGTTTTTTAGGTTTTGCTTTGTTTTTTTTGTTTTGTTTTTCGAGAAAAAGGTTGATAGCTTCCGTCAGGTTCTCAAAGGATCATGTGACTCCCCCAAAAGGTGAAGAACCATCCATCTGAGGTAACAGGTTATATACGTAGTGAGACGTATATTATCTGCATGTATGACATAATGTATATTACATGTATGTTGTGGGGTAGCAAGCACCTGGTGAGACAGAATGAAACTTAAAAAACCTTTTTTTTTTTTTTTTCTTTTATTGACTTGAGAGAAAGAGAGGAAAGGAGAGAGATGGAGTCGCTGTTCCACTTAGCCATGCATTCACTGGTTGGTTGTTGTGTGTGCCTCGATCGGGGATGGAAGCCGCGACCTTGGCGTATCCCGCGACCTTGGCGTATCGGGACGATGCGCTAACCAGCTGGGCTCGGCCAGGGTGGTGGGAGAGGACGTTGTACTGAGGGGAGAGAAGCTGGGGCCCCGCCTCTGGCAGTGGAGTCCCAGAGGAGTCCCTCTGCCCTGGGAAGGGCCACTCAGGTCCCTGGGACCCGGTTCTGGGGCTGAGGGAGGGCTGTGGCCGGGAAGAGCGGTGTGCCCTCCCTGGGCGGAGCGTGAAGATGGCAGGAAGGTGACTAGATGCCTTGGGGAAGGAGGTACCAACCCTGACCCTTGCACTGCCTGGGCTGGGCGGTCCCCGAGGAGGTCAGCGACAGGAATCACACACTTCAAAAGCTGAGGTGTCCGGGGATGTCACTTGAAGCCAAGCCTGGGGTCCTGAGCGCTCTGAAGGGGGTGGACGCAGAGTCCAGGCAGTGCTCAGAGCAAGGACAGGGCCAGACCCCCGGGCTCACACCTCATCTCCGATGCTAACTAGCAGCAACAGCACCATGACCTTGGGCCTAACCTCTCCGTGCCTCAGTTTCTTCGTCTGTAAGATGGGGCTAATTAAAGCTTCAGGTTAGTGTGAGGATTAAACAAGGAAAGCACTTGTGCCGAGCCTGGCCCAGGGAGACCCCTGGTGTGTTTGTGAATAATCTCGCATGTGGGTCGGCAAGACTCACGGCTGTCGGAGAGCCGTGGCACTGAGGGCCGAGGGGAGGCCCCATCTGAGAGAGGAGCATCCTTCTCCACCCTCCTCCCAGCAGGGGTGGCCTGGCCGTCCCCGGCTCTTCTGAAGGGGTAGGGGGACGGGAACCAGGACTGGAGCCTCGGGGAGGTCTTTGAGGGGCGGGACCCTTGTCCTTCCCACAGTCCTCAGGCTGGGCCATGGGCCGTGGTCAGTGTGGCCCTGTTTCCCTCTTGGAGCTGGAGCAACGGGGGGACCAGGGGCACGTAGTGACGAAAGCTGCAGGCAGCACACAGACCTGGCGTCTCCCCTCTCTGGACGCAGGCCTGGGAGTTTACACTCACCCAGTAAAAATGGAGGGTTCCCCTGGGCCAGTGCCTCTGTCAAACAGCGGCCCTGTGTCCTGAGGCTGACGGCCCTGCCTCGTGCACTCAGCACAGGGCCCAGTCCCAGGTCTGTCGCTTCCAAGCTGCATGACCTTAGACAAGGACATGGGGCTGAAGCCTCTGTGAGACTCAGTTTACCACCTGCTAAATGGGCATCCGAGTAGGGAGCTCATGGCATTGCTGGGGGACCAATGAGAGTGAGTCTGCAAACCAGGGAGCAGGGCGTTGCACAGACAGTGAGGACCTGTCAGCAGCAGCTGGCGGCTGGGTGGATGGGTCTGCATTGCACACGGGTCCATCCATCCACAGGTGGCTCCTAGGGACAGGCGGGCCTCTGTGTCCTCGGGAAAAGGGTGCCTTGATGCTGAACTGAGAGCGGCTTCAGGGGAGCAAAGAGGACCTCAGAGCTAGTTTAGCTAAAGGGCCAGGCCGCCAGTGCCGGGCGCTTCTCCTGGGACAGCGTTTGGACTTCCTGCATTTATTTATTCTTAATCTGGGGGTGATTTCTCCACTGACCCGCAAGGGGAGTTGGGGTTTCTTATTCAGAGATGGGGCCTTGCACATTGTGCTCCCTGGAGCACTCCCTCATCACACACACACACACACACACACACACACACACACTGGCCCATCCACTGCCACCCCCACCTCCACCCCCACCCCCACGCGATTCTCTGAGGTCAGGGCTACAGAGACCTTCCCCCAGAGACCCCGGCCCCTGCAGGTCCGGGGCCGCGTCCCTGTGGTTCTGTCTTCATGGGTGCCACTGTGGTTCTGTCTTCATGGGTGCCACAGGCTGCCTTGGCCTCCTAGCCACCTGCCCCGTGGCAGCCACCGCCCACAGGCCCCTACAGGGAAGGGCCGAAGCCACAGGACCCCTGCCCCCCCCCCCCCTTCTGTACCCCCACAAGAGGCCGGTTCTGAGCCAGGGCGGCGGCCTCTGCCAGGAGCGCCTGGGCTTCCGGTGGCCGGTGGCGCTCCCACCATGTCCTCCAGCCGGTGAGGAAGGCGGCGGTTCCTTCTGTCTCTGCTGAGACGGAGCTCCCTGCCATCCGCCTCACCAGGGCACAGTGTGCGATGTCGTGGGTTTTCGTCTATTGACAAAATCATTCAACCAGGACCGCGCTCCAATCCCAGGACCCCGTCACCCGTCTGTGTTTAATTCACGTTTTGGGCAGGATGGACCCCCAGGCCGGCCGGCTGGGGAGCGGGACCCTCGGGCCTCGGTGGTTACTGTTAAGACGGAAGGCCTCTGGGATGGCACTGTTTCGGAGCTGTGAGTGGGCATGTGCCAGGGCACAGCCGGGGCGGGAGAAGCTTGCAACAGCCCCCACGGCAGAGGGAGGCCGGGGACACTGGTCCCACCTTCCCGCTGGGTGGCATCTAGATGCCTGGGGCGGGCTGTTCTTGGGGAGCCCCTTCCCACAGGGAGGGGGGTTCAGGGGTGTTCACGCCTGCACTCACTTGCGTCCCCACCAACTCCAAGGGCACAGGGTAGAGGCAAACAGAGAGAAGGGAGAAGGGGCGCCTTCCGGGCTGTCCCCGCCTTCCCCGGCTCCGTGCTCTGCACCGACCCGTTAGCGTTTGTGTCTCGGGACCTGGCGGGTGCGGGAAGGGGCTGCACCGGCGCCCTGAGCGGACCCCAGCCCAGGAGCCCGGCTCCGCTCCGGGGCGCGGCGCCCTGCTGTGCCCCCGCCGCCTCCCGCGCCGCCTCCCGCTCCGCGGACCCGGGTGACTTTTCCCTCCTCCGGGGGAGGCCCGTGGGGGCCCCGGGTTCCTCTCGGCTCCTTACACCCCCGCTCCGCCCGCCGGGCTGCGGGCCGCCTCGGAGGGCGGGGAGCCCGGAGGGTCTGGGGGCCATGGGCTGGGACACGGTCCCTGGGGGACGCGCCCTGGCATTCCAGCGGCGGGGCGAGGGGCGCGGCGCAGGGTCCGAGCTCTCCCCGGGGCGCACAGCCCGGCGCCCGAGGGGCCCCGCCTCGCGGCCCGGCGCACCGCCCCCTACCCGGCGCCCCGGGCAGCGCGCACCGCCCGCCCCCGACGGGACCGGCGCCTCCAGCGCCCCCGCCCGTCCCGCTCCGCTGACGCCGCCCCCGCCCCTCCGTCCCCCCCCCCCCACCCGGGTCCCTCCTGTTCAGGTGGGGGCGGTGCCGGCCCGGCCTCCGGGGCGCCGCCTGCCGGACGGGGCGGTGGGACGCGCTCCCGCCCCGCCGCGCAGGGGGAGGACCGGCCGCGCCCGCCTGGCTGCGCCGGGCTTGCCTGGGCTTGTCCGGAGCCGCCGCTTCCCTCCGGCCGCGCAGCCGGGACCGGAGGTCCTGCCGGAGCCCCGCCGCCAAGCCCGCGAGGAGGGGCCGGGGTCGCGCCCCGCGCCCGTCCGTGCGTCCGTGCGTCCGTCCGTGCGTCCGCGGGGAGCGCAGGTAACGCCGCTCTCCGCCGCGGGAAGGTGGAGCGGGCGCAGCTGGGCTGCACCGGGCACTGGGGCTGTAATCCTCATAGGAACCCGCTGAGCCGTGTGGCCTCCGAGGCCAAAGGGGAGAGAACTCCCCAGAAGCCGCGCATCCCCTGTGCCTGCGCGGTCCCCGGAGCGGGTCCTCCTCTGGCCGCCCGCCGCCCTGCTCCCTCCGCTGCCCCGGCGCAGGGCCGCCGGCCTGGGCGCTGGTCTTACCGCCGCTGCCACCCACGGGGCCGAGCAAGCCCTGACCCCGAGGTGGGAGGTGGGAGGTGGGAGGTGGGAGGTGGGAGGTGGGGGGCTGCCCCCTCTCCCCCCAACGCGGTTGCGGAAAATCCTGGGGCTGAGCAAGGTGCTGTCATGGTGGTGGAGAGGGCAGGTCTCCCAGCTCTGCCCTAAAGAGGCCCAGGAGAGGGGTTCAGGCTTCCAGTCCCCCAGGTCAGTGGTCGGCAAACTCATTAGTCCCCAGAGCCAAATGTCAACAGAACAGCAATTGGACTTTGTTTTGAGAGCCAAATTTTTTAAACTTAAACACTTCTCCGAAATAGACTCGCCCAGGCCGTGGTATTTTGTGGAAGAGCCACACTCAAGGGGCCAAAGAGCCACGTGTGGCTCGCGAGCCGAGCCGCAGTTTGCAGACCACGGCCCCAGGTGAAGGTGAGCACCACCCTCACTAGCGCCCTGCGCCGCGGGCTGCAGCCCTGCCCGCTTGTCCTAGTGCAGCTCCTGGCTGAGGCCTGCAGGCGGGTGGCTGGGGGGTGGGTGGAGGTGGGTGGAGGTGGGGGTGGGTGGAGGTATTGGTGGGCTTCCCCAGGGGAGGTGGCCGTGGCCAGGTAGCTGGCCAGGGAGCGGGGATGGGCACATGCTGGCGCCTTCACTGTCGGGTGCCTGGTGGAGCCCAGGGAGCAGGGCTGCTGGCTGTGCAGATGGCCCACCCTCCCCGGCCTCCTGCAGCCGGGGCGGCTGGGCCTCCTGGAGCGGTGCCCGGGGGGGCCTCCGTAGCAGATGCCCTCGTGTCAGGGGCACGAAGGCCCACTGGAGGTTACGAGGGGCAGGCGGGCTCTGGGACACCCCGCCTTTCCTCTGAGCCTGTGTCCCCCCGGAGTCCCCAGTGCTGTGCAGCCAGGAGGCTCCCTCACGGCCTGTCCGTGGGTGGAGAGCCGGTGGGGCAGCACCCGCAGGGACCCCGGGGCCCGTTGGCATGTGCTGCCATCCGGGTAGTGGCCTGTCTCCTGACCATCCCAGCCTGAGGGCTGGCCGGACTGGCCGGCTCTGCCCCGCCTGTCAGCTCTCTCTCCCGCGTCCTGGGTCCCCGGACCGGACTGCAGGTTTACTTCCCGCCCCAAGTCCTGGCACCCATCACAGATCAATAGCGTCCGTCCTTCTCCACTCTGCACAGCGGGCGGGACTTCCCTGGACGGCGCCACCCGAGGGCCATCCCGCCCTGAACCGGCCCGGTCCCTGGCCTCCCGGCGAGGCGGGAGGCGGGGAGGGAAGACGGGAAGACCAGCAGGTTCCCCGCCACAGCTGCTCCACCACAGGTTAGGGCAGCCCCGAGCTTCTGACCAGGCAGCGATGTTCCGCGGTGAGCGCCAGAGTTTTTACAGCATGTGACACCCGGCCGCTTAGTCAGATCACAGGGGGGAACCTTTTTTCTGCCAGGGCCCTTTGGATACGTTTACGATACGTTTACGATTGCCCGAGGGCCGCACAATTATCCACTTAGCAATGAGCCTGCCATATTTGAGCAAACATTTAATTAACTCGCCCCAAAAGCCTTGGCAGGGCCAGACCAAATATTTCCCAGGCCTCCTCTGGCCCAGGGGCTGGATGTCCCCACCCCGGCCTCAGACTGTCCAATTGAAAAACGACAACAGCCAACACAACCATAGCCATCCAGGGTGGATGAATCAAAATTATACCTTTTTTTTTTTTTTTTTGCCAGGTAGGCAAAAAATTTATATTTTTTTTGGTGTGCTGCAGGATTGTAGGAATTAGTGTGTGTGCCATGAGGTGAGAAAGGATGAAAAATCGCAGTAATAAGGAAATAGACGGGATTCATTCCTGCCTTCGTCCATTCGTAAAGCAAATATTTATCGAGTCCTTGCCATGCGCTGGCATCCTTTCAGCTCTGAGGCGACGGCAGTAAAACAAACGGCATATCCTGGCGTGTGGGGAGCTGGTCTTCGGTGGAGGAAACAGGAGATAAACGGACAGAGTCATATTTGGAACTGTTAGACTGTGATCGATGCTGTGAGCCGTAGGAGGGTGACGTGTGCCTGGGTAGGGTGTCATTTTGGATGGGATCGGTGTGGGTGGCTAAGTCATCGAGGGAGGGGAGGGCTTTCCGGGCAGCAGGGCCAGCAGAGCAGATCCTGTGTCTGGTGCATCTGAGACATTGGCCAGGACGCCGGCGAGGCTGGGGGAGAGCTAATAGGTACCAGGTGGAGCCGGGCAGGGATTATAAGGCCCAAGGACTTCGCAAGAAAACCCAGCGGGCGATGGCAGCAGCCTTTGGAGGGTTTTGAGCTGCACCTGTTATGATCTTACGTCTTAAAACCACCCCTCTGGCTGTTGTGTAAAGAGAATACTGAGCTAAGAGTGCAGCAGGGACACTCCTGGAGGCTATTCCTCGGTCCCGCCTGGACTGCAGCTGTAGTGTGGAGGGGAGGGGAGCAGAGGGGAGGGGAGGAAACTTTGGAGGTAAAGCCAACAGCCTGCTCCTGGGTGGATGATGGGGAGGGGCGGAAGAGGACACAAAGATGACTGCATATACCCTAGTCAATTTTGCCCAGTGGTTGGAGCATTGGCCTTCAGACTGAAGGGTCCCAGGTTTGATTCCGGTCAAGGGCACATACCTTGGTTGCAGGTTTCCCAGCCCTGGTCAGAGTGCATGCAGGAGGCAACCAACTGATGTGTCTCTCACATTGATGTTTTTCTCAGTCTCTCCCTCTCCCTTCCACTCTCTCTGAAAATCAATGGGAAAATATCCTCGTGTGAGGATTAACACACAAACAACATCAAAGATGGCTGCACAGACTGTGCCTTGCACAGATGGATGGACTGTTCCCTGGGATGGGGCAGCAGGCTGCAGGGTTTTCTGGGAGATCTGGAGTTCTGGTTTGGCTAGTTAGTTGCCCACGTGGAGATGGTATTGGGTGTTGGAACCTGGAGTGAAAGAGAGAGGTCTTGCTAAGATGGTACCTAATGCCATGGGGCTGGATGGGATTGCCAAGGGCTGGGGGGTGGGGGGAGGCGTGGAGCAGAAGGTAGGAAATAGTCATCTTGGAGAACAGGGAGAGGATGGGCAAGGAAAGTGACAGGACAGCGCCTGACGTGTGGCAGGTGCTTGACTAATATTGGTTGGATGGATGGATGGATGGATGGATGGATGGATGGATGGGTGAGTGAGTAAGTGGATGGATGGGTGGGTGTGTGAGTGGGTGGGTAGTTGGATGGATGGATGGATGGATGGATGGGTGGATGGGTGGGTGAGTAAGTGGGTGGATGGGTGGGTGTGTGAGTGGGTGGGTAGTTGGATGGATGGATGGATGGATGGGTGGTGGGTGGCCTGCCCTCCTGTTAGGTACAAACTGAGGGATCTGCTCCCGGTGTTAGGGAAGCAGGCAGATCACTCATTTGTACCACACCGAGAGGAGGGGCGCCGACTCCAGAGCCATCAGAAGTGGCATCTTCTTGCCTGCATGTGTGTGTGTGTGTGTGTGTGTGTGTGTGTGTGTATGTAGTGGACAGTAGGGGAGGACTGGCAGGGGCCCTTTAAGTCCAGCTTCAGTGATTGGAGTCCTCAGCAGTGGAAGCGGCTGGTGCCCGCCGTGGGCTGTCTCCCGCGTGCTGGGCCTGGCTGCGGATGCCACGCGGAGGCTGCTGGGTGCGGGGTCTGGCAGCTTTTCCTCCCCTGGAAGTGCCCGCCAGGGCTGAGCGCGGGTCAAAGGCCTGCTGTCCGGGCCCAGCCTCTCTGGCTGGTGAATCGGGAAGGATGACTAACTGCCCGGGTTTGCTTCCTCATCTGTCAGACCCGGCTCCTGGGGGGACCCCCTCCGCGGAGTTTGGTGTGAAATACATCAGGTGATGGACACACACTCTGCAGCAGACCTTGGCCGCTAAGAGGCCTCACCCGTGACAAAGAGCCTTGCTTTCCGGTGGAAGCCCTGGGAAAGCCAGGAGAACCTTCCTCAGCCCTGCAATCCATGCCACTCCTGCCACCCAGGAGGCTTTGGGGATTCTTGTTTGGTCGGCTTTTGCATTGCAAATCTCCCTCTCTCCACTTCCTAAAAATGGTGCTTTCCTTTGTTGTTGTCCTTAGCCAGCATTGCTGATACTTAGGGGAGTAAAGTGCCTTGGGTGGATGCCAAAGGCACCCTGAACCGCACCCCTACCCCTTCTCCCATCCCAGTCCCTGGCTGTGGGCAGGTGGTAGCTGACCCCAGTGGGTAGAGCCCAACATCTACCAGCCTAGACCTGATGCCCCCCGACCTCATGGTGCCAATGACCTCTCCCACTGCTCCCAGCCTCTCCACCTCCCCTGCCAGATTCCCATCGGGTCCCCCTCCTTCCTCTGGGCGGATCAGCCTGGGGGGTGGGGGTGCCACGCTTCCTCACCCTCGGAAGAAAGGAGTTTCAACACTCAGCGGAAGAAAAGCGGGCGGAGAAAAGGAGGGTCCCTCGGAGGAGGAGGAGCTGGGTGGGGGCAGGGAGGTCCCCTTGGGGGAGGGGTGTCAGCTGACGGGAGCGGCATGGATCGCTAACCCTGACACTGAACATATTCTGAGGAAGTCACACCATCTCACAACCAGAGGAGTGGCTGGCGGAGGCCTGGGACGTGGCCGAACACTCTGTGGGTGTCTTCTGTGTGCTGCCCGTTCCCGTGCTGGGTGCCGAGAGTTGTGGCCACACACACACACACACACACACACACCCCAGGCAGAGTAACAGGAGAGGGCACACCCTCGGCCTGGGCGCCGTGGGCAGCTTTGTGCTCTGCGGGCGAGGGGACCACCCTGGAGGTCACAGCCGGGCCAGGCGGACAAAGGCGACAGTGTGCCTGCTTACACCCGAACAGACACAGTTTGCCTTTTCTGCCGAGTCAGGGCCACGCCAAACCTCGGGGCTGTGGTGGATGATGTGTGTTTCATGGCCTTTCCGTGTCTCCGTCCTCCACCCCTCGCTCTTCTCCGTTCTGTCAGTTGCTGCTCCTAAACTCCTGGGGGTCAGGAACCCCCCCCTCCCCCTGTCAGTTAGCCTGGCGTGGAGGGACCAGGTTAGTACAGGGAGGGGGGGCAGAAGAGCAAGCCTGCCCGCCGCGTGTCACAGCGAGAGGGACCTTCGCTGGAACACGGCATTGCTGGGGCCCGCTGCTTTTGTTCAGTCAGTCCCGTCGTGGACGTACTTGCCTTTGGATTTCCCTGTGGAGCCGAGGTGAGGCGTTATTCAGGGGGTGATAGATGGTCAGACAACGGGAAGATGACCGGGACACAGTATTGGGGGTCCCAGGACCATCTCAGGAAAGGCAGCAAATGCTCGCTGGAGTTGGGCTGCTCAGAGGCCTCGTTCTCGCTCACTCCTCCGTCCCCCGCCCACCCCTTCCCACTCCCGCTCCCCCAAACCCCTGCTGCCCTCCCCCCCCGCCCCCCTCCCCCCGTGCAGTGTTGGAGGAGTTCCCGGAGGCCTCTGGGAGTATATTAGTGTCCAGTGGCTGCTGTAACAAATTACCACGAACTGGGCAGCTTAAAACAACAGGAATTTCCCCTCCCCGGCCGGGAGGTCAGGCGTGGGAATCCAGCAGGGCACCCCCTCTGGGCAGGGCAGCCCCATCCTGGCTCCTTCCAGCCGCTGCGGCCCCCTGCCCCTGGGGTCCCGGCTGCACCCTGCAGCCCCTCCCTCTCTTCACATCACCTCCGCGTGTCCGTCTCCTCTCCTGCCTTTAACCTCCTTGGGCCTCCGTGGATAAGGACAGACACTTGTCATTGGATTTAGGGTTCACCCAGGTCAGTGGTCGGCAAACTCATCAGTCCACAGAGCCAAATATCAACAGTGCAACCATTGACATTTCTTCTGAGAGCCACATTTTTTAAACTTAAACTTCTTCTAACGCCACTTTTTCAAAATAGACTCGCCCAGAGCCGTGGTATTTTGTGGAAGAGCCACACTCAAGGGGCCAAAGAGCAGCATGTGGCTCGGAGCCGCTGTTTGCCGATCACTGACCCAGGTGATCCACAAGGACCTCATCTCAAAATTATTTAAAAAAAAAATTTTTTTTATTGATTTCAGAGAGGAAGGAAGAGGGAGAGAGAGATAGAAACATCAACGATGAGAGCGAATCAACAATCCGCTGCCTCCTGCAACCCGGGCATGTGCCTCGACTGGGAATCAACCATGACCTCCTGGTTCTTAGGTCGATGCTCAACCACTGAGCCACACCAGCCGGGCTCAAAATTCATAGTCACATCTGTACAGATGCTTGTTCCCAATGCGGTCCCATCCACAGGCCCCGGGTTCGATGTGTCTGTCCTTTGGGGCTGATTTGTATTGGTGCCTAGAACAACGCCTGGCGCACAGTGGGGCCACGTCATGCTGCTGTCATCCTGTTATCACACTTCATTCCTTCACCGGGTGTCCGGGGCCAGGACACAGAGGGAGGCGGGGCTGGCCCTGCCCGGAGGGGGTGCGGCAGGTGTTTCCGGGTGTCTGAGTCTGCTCTGAGCCGGTTGCTCAGCTAAGTGTTCATCCCGGACAAGGGTATGTTAGCACTTTTGGACGCGGCTTTCCTGGTTCCAACCACCCAACGTGCAACTGAACTGGGGAAAACCCAGATGACTGTTAACGTGGGAATTAGGTGCTTCCCCAGCAGGGGAGAGCTGACCGAGGCCTGCAGGACCAGCACGGTCGTCTGGTGAAACTGGCAGGGAGGGAGGGAGCCCCAGGCAGAGACCCGCCCCAGGAGCACCTAACGTCCCACGGGCGGGAGGCCCTGTCTGTGATGGCAGGGAACTCTCCCGCCCACGGCCACGCCCGCCCTCTCCCTCAGGGAGCCGGTTCGTGGGTGGAAATTAAAAATTGGAGCTTCATTCTTTTGGCATAAGCTAGATGACAAATTTACTCTCCCCTCACACGCAAAATCCCCTGAACGGACGAAGCTTCTGCTCGGCCGGCCGGTGTGTGTGGGGGGGGTTGCCAGGGGTTCTTCTGAGGGCAGGTGGGGTACGTGACAGGATGTGGGTGCACAGGATGTGGGGCAGGAGGACAGCCCCTGGGGCCCCCGGCACCCCTCCTTTCTGTTCCTCTCGGCCCAGCCTGGAGCTGCCCCACCACGTTGGACATCGGGTCCCCATGCCCTTCCTTTTGGGGGGCAGGAAGTAGGCTCCCCCATTAACTCGCTGGACTTCTTCCCCCTCTTCCCTCCTGTGTCCGGATCTCCCGTTCTTCCCCCGAGATGGCAGCCTTCTCAGAGCCGCAGCCCCTTCAGCCAGCCCACCGGGCAGGTGGCTTCTGTTTGCTGGGCACCTGCCCAGGGCGCAGCAGCTGTAGGTTCTGTTGTTGTTGTTTTAAATATATTTTATTGATTTTTCTTACAGAGAGGAAGGGAGAAGGATAGAGAGTCAGAAACATCGATGAGAGAGAAACAAGGATCAGCTGCCTCCTGCAAACCCCTACTGGGGATCTGCCCGCAACCAAGGTACATGCCCTGGACCAGAATCGAACCCGGGACCCTTCAGTCCGCAGGCCGATGCTCTATCCACTGAGCCAGACGGGCCAGGGCGGCAGCAGAAGGTTGTGTGTGTTATCCGCAGACACACGCGTAGCTTTGGGTGTTTATTTTATGGACGGATTTACGGCAGTCTGCAGAGCGCACAGACTGGTTCCGCTGTGCCATGGCTGTGGCAGGCGCTGCGCGGGGTGTTGCCACTGATGAGAGAGGGAAGGAGATGAGGGTGTCAGAGCCGTAATCGGGCGCTCCTGCCAGCACAGCCCTGCCCCCAGCTCGGCCTCTGGGTCTGGGCTCCTCTGGCAGGACGGGCACCTGGGAGGGGGGGCCTGGGGGACACGTCCTGGGCGTTGGAGGGGGTCCCAGGTGGCGGCCGTGACAATGCTGAGTCTCAGGCCGGGAGCACCAGGGGGCGGTTCCCAGGGCGGGGGGCCGGCCTGGCAGCTCCAGGGGAGAAGCAGGCGCAGCGCTTACAGGTGCTGGGGTGGGGGCGGGGGTGCACGTTAGCACCCATGACCCTTTCTCAGGGTGACCCAAGCGCCAGCGATGCCCTCGGACCTCATTGTGGACCCCCTGCTGGGGTGTGGGCAGGAGCGGGGAGGTCAGCCTCGGCTCCTGCCTGTGGGCCTGGCGGCACAGGAGCTGGTTTTTCCCGTTCCCTCAGCCGGAGAAGGTGCTCTCCCCTGCCCCTACCTTCCCCTCTGCCCCCCAGGCTCCCTGGGGCAGCTGTGGGGGTCAGGTGACCCTGATCGGCAGCCGTGGGGGACTCAGTGGAAAGTTTTCTGAGCAGGGAAAGTGTGTCCCCAGGACAGTAGGTATGGATACGAGGTATTTGCTCTCATTTTTATTTTTTTTAAAGGTTCTTTTAAAATTTTAAGTCCACATCTCCCCCAGCTCCCTAAGGCTGCCCCATGAGCCTGGACCTGCGAATGCCCCCGGCGCGGCCACCCAGTTAGGGGGCGGTTTCTGTGGACTCTGCTGGGCCTCAGGGCGACCAGCAAATGCCCGGATTGGATTGCGAGGGACTCCCTTTGGTTCCGGAGCCTCCACCTCCTCAGATCCTGTCCTCAGTTGCCCCCACCCCCACTTTGTCTCTGGGGGTCGGGGTGAGGTCTCTGGGGGTCGGGGTGAGGTCTCTGGGGGTCGGGGTGAGGTCTCTGGGGGTCGGGGGGCGGTCTCTGGGGGTCGGGGTGAGGTCTCTGGGGGTCGGGGTGATGTCTCTGGAGGTCGGGTGATGTCTCTGGGGGTCGGGGTGAGTTTGGGCTGGGCTCCCCCGGGGCAGGCGCCTCTGGGTGCGAGGCCCTGGCTGGCGGGTCAGGGACGCAGACTGACTGCTCTCCCGGGCAGACGAGGCTTTATCCATCCGGGCGAGACGCACAGGTGCTGTCCCTGCCCGGAGGCCCCTGCCCGGGGGTGAGGACCCCTCTCTCCCTCGCTGCCCTGTGAGCGCGCCCGGGGGACTCTGCGGAGGGAACCCCTCGCCAGGCGGGTCTGTCCCCGAGGCCCTCCCGGTGCTGCCGCTCCCCTGGCGTGTCCCCAGCAGTGGCCCTCCGGGCGGAGGGACGTGTCCGGTGACCAAAGGTGACTGTGTGCCTCGGACTTTCAAAAAACACCTTTCGTTGTGTTACAGCCGTTTTCCTCCGGGGAGGGCTGTTGACATTTGGGGTGGAGCCGTTCTTGGGGGGCCGGGGAGGGCTGTCATCAGCTCCCCCAGGCCTCTACTCACTGGATCCCAGGGGCGCGCCTCCCTCGGGGTGACACTGCCCAATGGGGGACACAATCCCCCCTGCTCCCCGCTCCCCCACCCGCCACCCCGGCCCCCAAGAACAAGGTGACCAGATTTTTCACAATTCGTCCCTCGTCCTGTGGCGTTTTAAAAAAGTCCCGATTGTTTTTTTATTTTTACAAAAATCAGGACTTTTTTAAAACGCCGCAGGTCAGATTGTTCAAAAGCGGACGTCTGGTCACTTACCCAGGAACCGCTGGCTCAGGGTGGGGGTCCGAGGGGCTTTCATCGCCGCTGCCCCTCGCTCCCTGTAGCTCCCGTGCTCCCTCCGGAGGCTGCGCACTCGCACCGGCTCATTTGTCTGCGTGGCTCACCAGCACCCGCCCCGCACAGCCGCCCCGCATGGGCGGACCCGGTGACTTACCCCAGGACCCTGCCGGGACCCCGCGTCTCCCCGGCTCCTCGGGCAGCGACTTCCCCGAAGCCGCCGGCTCTCCTGCGGGCACCTTCGCGGTTCCGCTTTCTGAAGTCACCGCCCTTTCCCTCCCGTGACGTCCGCGCTCAGCCCAGCGACGGGTGGGGGATCTGAGGGCCGGGCCTGGGGGCCCAAAGCTGGCCGTGCTGGGAGGACTTCTTAGGGCCTGGGACCCAGCCCTGGGGGAGAGGGAGGCAGTGGAGCGGGTGGGAGAGCCAGGAGGAGGAGCATGGGCCCTCTGGGTCACACCCCACTGGGGTCACACACCCCTGCTACCCATCAGGTTTCTTGAGTAAGACCCGGCCGGTTTGCTGGCCCCCACGGGGTCACAGAGAGCCCCTGGCTGTGAGGGGCCTCACGCAGCACAGTGAGGCTGTGAGAAGACACCCCCCCCCTCAGAGGTTCTCCTTCCAGCCTGGGAGGGGGGGTGGCTGGACCCCGAGGACGTGGTGGGGTGCCTGAACTCCACCACTGGTCCCGCTGCTCCTCCCTCTGCCTCCCTGTCCCCCAGGGAAATGGGCCCCGGCTTCCGAGGAGGGGGTGCAGACCTCAGCACCCGCCCTGCTCTCGGGAGCCGAGTCACAGACGCGCCTGGGTGCCCCGCTCCCCCCAGCGGCGCGGGTTCCGCTCTGTGCAGGTGCTCGGGGGCTCGGTGTCCTGGGCCTGAGCCTGAGCGGTGGCCCGGGTGGCCGGTCCCACCCGCAGCCACGTCTGTGACCGTGACCTCAGACAGCTGGGCGCTCCCAATCCCCGTGCTCAAGGGGCATCGGGGCCGGAGTGGGAAGGAAGGGAAGCCACGCTGGCTGCCGAGGACTCTCAGTCCGACCGAGGCCGTGATGCTGCCGCCCGAGGCCACCAGCCCCCAGAATGCCACCAGCCCCCCAGAATGGCTGGGTGGGACCCTGGTTAACACACCACGCCAGGCCTCCTCCCACAAACCAGAGGCGCCCCACGTGCTCGGGGCCGGGGCCCGGGGTGCGGCCTGCATGCGCTCAGAGCAGTGTGCGGGGCGCCCGGCTTCCCTCTGCTCTCGGGGCCGCTCCCCGCCTTCACCTGCGCCCGCCCGGCCAGCCTGGCAGAGCTCCGCGCCTTCCGGATGCCAGGTCCGCGGTAGCCGGTCTGCTGACGGCCCGAGCCGAGCACTTTCCCAAAATAGCCGCCCGAGGGGAAGGGCAGCCCTGGAATTTGACCCTGATGGTCACCCTGGCGGCCTGGCCGGGCCCTGGGCCGCCCAGCCCCACCTGACGGTCCCCGTCCGCGAGGGACTGCTGGCGGGTGCGGGCCGGGTTTTTCCTCTTCCCCACCCTCTTCCTTTTCCCGTTTGTTCTTTCTCTTCAGCTTCAGGTTTAGAGTCCAGATGACTCAGGAGAGATGTCCCGGCACTGGATTGGCTGGGGCAGGTCACAGGATGGGGGCAGAGCGGAGAGGACAGGAGAGAGAAACCACATGCCGAGCCCTGACCTCCGAGGTGAGTGCACACCTTGGAGGGCCCGGGCGCTGGCCCAGCCCTGCCCCTGGCAGCCACGCCAGTCCCCGAGGCGGCAGCAAGCCGGACGAGTCGGGCAGGTGGAGCCGGCCCCGCAGCCCTGGGGCCGCCGCTGAAGGTCCGATCCCTGCCCTCCCGCAGCCACAAAGCAGGTAAGACACCGTCTGATGTTTTCTGCTGGTTTAGTTCTCCGTCAGCTCGAGGGAAAGGCCTTTGGAATTGGTGGGGGAAACCATGACTTCGTTTGGCCGGGGTTTACTGGGGTTTTGCCTAGGAAATTTGGCTTTGATGTTAGAAAAGCGAAAAGCACTATCATCTGGTCCTTGGGTCTGAAAAGCAAATACGTTACCGAGCTGTGCATGCCCGGCGGCCGGCGGGGAAGGCCAGTCTGGAGGGGTGAGAGCACTCGTGGTGCTGATGGTGGGGCCGTTACCTGTTCTGGGTGGCAGGGGGTTGGGTGGGGGCTCAGCCTTATCCAGGGACCCGCGGTCCCCACGCAGAGAACACGGGATGGCTGGGCCTCTGCTGAGACTCACGTTGACGTGCCGGCCCGTGGGCTGGGTTTACGTGGCACCGAGGGTCTGACATCTCCTGTGAGAAGACTCCGCCTGCAGAGGCCGGCTCCAGCCTTTCCCTCCGACTGTCCAGCCAGTGAGCGCCCTGCCCTGTCTCCTGTCTCCCAGGGATGTTGGGGGTGGGGGGAAGAGTTGGGGGGTGGGGTGCACAGGAAGGGAGGGAGCACAGGTCTGAGGAATAGACCCAGGACCCCCCGCCTTGGTGGGCACCTCCAGCAGCTCAGCCACATGGGGTCCGGTTCTCTCACATCTGCTCTCCGAGGACTGGCTTCAGCTGGCGGGCTCCCCTTCCGGGGTCTCTCCTGCTGAGTGAGGACACCTCCCACCCCCTGCTGGCTTTCCCGCACACCCCATTGGCCAGCCCAGCCCATCGGAGGCGAGAGACGGGGTTGCTGTGGTGGCATTGGTGAGACGCTGGACCAGGGAGCCGGGAAGCCTCACCTGAGCCCGGTCAGGGCCTGTGAGAAGAAGGGGCGTGGACTCGGGACAGGCGACCAACAGTGTCTGCTGCATCAGAAAATGTAAACCCACTCTGATTTCTGACTGATTTGGGGAAATGCAATAGCCCTTCTCCTAAAACACATGTATGTTATACTCACTTGTTTTAAATATTATATATATATATATATATATATAAACATATATATATATATATATATGTTTTTATTGGTTTCAGAGAGGAAGGGAGAGGGGGAGAGAGGGAGAGAAACGCCAATGATGAGAGAGACTCATCCACAGGCGGCTCCTGCTCGCCTCACACTGGGGTTCAAGCCCACAACCCGAGCATGTGCCCTGACCAGGAATGGAACCGAGGCCTCCTGGTTCATAGGTCGATGCTCACCCCTGACGCTCTACCCAGGCTGTATTCAATTCTTTTTTAAAAAAAAATATATCTCATTGATTTTCCACAGAGAGGAAGGGAGAGGGATAGAGTCAGAAACATCGACCAGCTGCCTCTTGCACACCCCGCACTGGGGATGTGCCCACAACCAAGGTACATGTCCTTGACCGGAACCGAACCTGGGACCTTTCAGTCCGCAGGCCGACACTCTATCTACTGAGCCACACTGGTCAGGGCTCCATGTTAGCACAAGGGCAGCGTCAGGCAGTCTCGGTGTCCACCCTGAGCCTTTTACCCCCAGGAAGGCTTTCTCCTCTGGCATCAAGGCTGGAGTTTTCCAGTGTCTGAGCTCTCCTCCCTCCCGGTGGCCGCCGCCTCCCAGGCCGGCTGCTCAGCTCCCTCGCTGAGAGCTAAGATGGGGGAGGACGGGGGGGGGGGGGGACGGGGGAAGGGGATGAGGGTTCTGACTATTCAGAGGTGTCAGATGAACAGAACAAGTCTGGTTCTGCAAAGGGCAGACCCTCCCCCCACGCCCCTGTCTCCCCGAAGAGCCAGCGAGTCTGCCACTCACCCAGGGACGCTGCCTGCGGGCCCAGCAGCGGGACAGGCGGCACCAAGCTCACCTGCCAGGAACGCGCTGAGCTCTCTCTTTCTCCTGGATCTCAGGGAGAACGGAGGTGCTGGCTGCCCCCAGGGGGGAAGCGGGTTCCCGTAGGCACAGGCCTGATGTCATTGCTGAGACTGAAAACATCCAAGTCAGTCCCTTTTTGGCCCCTGAGACCGCCTCCGCTCTCAGGGCAGGTTTCTCCCTGCCCGGCTCCGGCCTGCGGACGGGGCGGCCTCCGAGGCTGACTGAGCCTGCTCACCTCCCGCCGCTGGGTCAGGGTCACCGGATGAGAGCAGTGCGAGAGCCGGAACATTCTGTCCCGCTTTGGGTGCCCCTGTGGACACTGTGGCCGGTACCACGCCCACGGCTCCCGCGGGCATGCAGGGCGTGGGTGATGCCAGGACCCGCCTCTCCCTCTGTTCGCGGCTCCGAACGGCGTGCAGCCCATTGCGAACACCTGTGCGCCCTTCCTGCCCGGCTCCCTCTCTGCGGCTCCCCCACGGCCAGGACATCGCCGTCCCCGGACCAGTCCTCCCAGCGCGGTGGGGTCACGCGGTAGGTGGTGGTGGGTGCGGGTCCGAGGCTCTCCGAAGGACTCGCTGTGGGCGGGGCTCCTGAGTGCCCCTCCACATCCCAGGGGGCGGGGGCGCCTGCTCCCCCAGGAGGCGGGACTTCCAAGGGCCTTGTTACGGGAATCACTTTTTCTTTCGCTCTTTTCTTTTTTTAAAATATATTTTTATTGACTTTAGACAGGAAGGGAGAGGGTGAGAGAGAGAGAGAAACATCAATGATGAGAGCGGATTATTGATCAGCTGCCTCGTGCACACTCCCCACTGGGTATTAAGGCCGCCCCCCGGGCACATGCCCTGATAGGGAATGGAGCCGTGACCTCCCGGTTCATAGGTTGATGCTCAGCGGCTCAGCCACTCAGCCACGCCGCCGGGCGAGCTGGTAAAGCTTAAGCGCCGGGAACTGAAGACTGCCCTGGTGACGATGACTTCTGGCTTCCTTGCATTCCCCCTCGCTCCCCAGACCAGCAGCGCCGATCCCACAGCATGCCTGTGGGGCCTGGGGCTCCAGGGCCCTGTGAGAAGTGACGGCCACGTCAGGCTGCGCCCTGAGCCAGGCCTTGAATCTCTTGTTACCGCCGCAGGCCTCGCCCGTCAGGGATGGACCAGCGCCCCTCCGTCAGAAGGACCGTCCGTGTAAATGTAACCTTCCCTCGCCCCGGGCTGGGACTTCCCGGGAGAGTCTGCCTCGGGGTGTTAGTGGGTGGGCCTCGCCTGGTCAGGGGAAGGCCTTAGGGGCAGAGCTGGGGTTTCTCTGGGAAGAAGGAGCTCCACCGGTGGACTCCGCGTGGCTGCCCTCCAGCCCCGGGCCATGTCAGTCATTGCCTTGAAATGAATCTTTTTGTCTCTGCCTCTTGCGGGCTTTTTGTCCAGCAGAACTGACTGATACACGCTCTGCACGGTGCTCGACGGGGGACGGGGGGCGGGGACGGGGGGCTGCTGTATGCTGCGGCCTGCTTCCCATGCAGACACATGGACATCCTCTCCCCTTTCTCTCCCAGGGAAGTGCCGGCTCATATTCCTCCTGTCGGCTAGCGGTGGGCTGACCCTGGAGGGCTCCGTGGCCAGTCTCAGCTCTCTCCCCCATCCTCTCTCTCCTCCCCAGGTCTCCTTCTTCTCCGCAGGTCCCGGGGGAGGCCGGACGGGCTGCCGCCTGCTGCAGGCCCGCTGTGGGTGTTTCTTTGGCAGTGTCTTAGCTGGTTGTTGTGAGCAATAGTGAGGGAAGCAATCAGCAAGTATACTGCCCTAGAAATGCTGCACGCTGTTGGGCCCGAGAGGAGAGATCTCCGCGAGGCACCAAGAGGACCTGGAAAACGTGGCTCGTCACGCCGGTGGGTGGGGCGCTGGGGAGCCAGCTGTGGGGGCCCCGGAGCCGCCGGCTCGGGGTGCTGAAGGAAGGAGGCAGCATGCTGGGAGAGCTCCTGGCCAGGGGAGATGGGCATGTGGGGATCACAGTCACCATTGTTCATGGAGCCATCGGTAGGTGGGACCCTGTTCTCGGCGTTCTACACGCATCGCCTCCTGGGCGAGAGGCTGCTGCTCCTCTCACACAGAGGACGCTGGGCTGAAGGCAGCGGTCGCTAAGGATGCCACAGGGAGGAGGCGGGGCCAGGATTTGAACCCAAGCAGCCAGGCTCCAGGCGCTGCACCTTGATCACCGGCCCGTGTCCTCGGGGATGGGCCGGGGGCAGGGGCACTGCCCTGTGGCCCCGCCTGGCGGTGACCTGGGCGTGAACACGCACGCATTCGCGCCCACTCTGCCCCCGGGAGACACATTCCGAGGGCAGTCTCTGTGGAGAATGCGCTGTGGGCACTGCCCCTGTGTCCGCCCGGGGGCCCAGGCCGCGGGGTGAGGAGGGGCGGTGTGCTGTCTGAGTGTGGCTCCTCGGAGGCAGCCCGGCCGCCGAGGACGGTTCAGTTCCCCAGGGTCCCGCCAGAGGCAGCTCCCGCTCCGGTGGGCTGAGGCCATGGCCGCGGGCGCGGGACCCGCCGCCAGGGGACGGAGAAGGAAGCCCGTGGCGGCCCCTCCAGGTCTCGGAGCACCAGCGAGCCGGGGCAGCCGCCGGCGGGCCCTGTGCTTTAGCGATGAGAGAGAATCATTGATGGCTCCCCGCCCGCCTTGGACCCTGCCTCCCTCCCGCCCGTGTCCCTGCGCTCTGTGGCCTGAGCCCTGAGGACTCCCGCTCTCCATCCTCTGATACTTCCCACGGGTCTCCAGTCTGGCGCGCACAGAAACACGCCCAGTCTGGGAGGTGAGGCTGGGTGTCGGTGGCTTCTCCTCCAGCGCGGACTAAATCAAACCCGCAGGGTCTGGGAGAGGAGGGACCGCCTGTGCCTCTGACTCCGGCCTTCCTTCAGCACACACACACACACACACACCCGGCTTCCCTACGCCTCCTGCTGCTTCCCTCCCTGCTCCTGCCCGCCGGATGGGCCCCACCTGCTCTGCCTGGCCGTCTCCCTGCCTCACTGCCTCGGATGGCGGAGGAGGAGCCTGTGGAGCCTGTTTGTGTTCTGACCACCGTATGGAAGTCAGAGGCCCCGGAGAGGTGTTCTTGGAGTCACACTGCGATGCGAGGCCTTCCTGTGGGAACCACTCTCCTCCTCAGCGCCCCGAGGGCCTGCCTCACACAGGGACTGGCCTGGCCCAGGCCACGTGGCCCCCATTCCTCTGGCTGCCCAGCCGCGGAGGGAGCGGAGCCTGGGTGTGGGCTGAAGTGGCCGGGAATGCCCGGAATGCGGCTGCAGGGACAGAGGCTCCGATCCCCATCCCTCGCGGGAGGGAGCTCTGACCGGCGTGGCCTCTGGGATGGTTTCTGAGCCAAAGTCTTCGCATTTTTCCCAGCTCCAGACCGGAGTAAAGCATGTCTGCCACCGCCCAACCACCTAAGGATTCGGGGTTCTGAACTTTTATTTTATTTTTAAATATATTTTAATTGATTTCAGAGGAAGGGAGAGGGATAGATAGAAACATCAGTGATGAGAGAGAATCATTGATTGGCCTCCTGCACGCCCCCCACTGGGGATCGAGCCCACAACCCCAGGCATGTGCCCTGACTGGGAATCGAACCAGTGACCTCTTGGTTCCTGGGTTGATGCTCAACCACTGAGCCACACAGGCTGGGCTGGGTCCTGAGCTTTTAAGTGAAAGGGTTCTGACCTCAGTAACCTCCTATTCGGAGTTCAGGGAAAACTGTCTGCAAGCAGCTCCTGTCCCCTCCCACGGTTCAGGCTGTGCCACGGCCCCCAGAGAATGGGTCCGCCTCTGGTGGAGCTCACCGCAGGCGCCCTGGGCAGTGAGTGAGCCATCTTGGCGTCCGCCCAGCGCTCTGAGGGAGCGGGTGGCTCGGCGGCAGTGGAATTTAAGCGATACTGCCTTCACAGCAGGGGTACAGGGTGTGTGCGCGGTGTCTGCCTGGCAGGAGAAAGGTGCTTGGGCATCCGTCTAGTGCTTTATCTTCCGAGGTCTAGGAGGCACCAAGGGCCATCTTGGCCGCATGGGAGTGAGTGTAGAGAAGGGATTGAGACAAAGAGGAGCTACCCCCCTCATCCCCACCCCCCTCCTCACTCCTCCACCTCCCGTTCCCCACCCACGGGCCATGACTTTGGAAGGCCAGGGTCCGGGACATGGAGGTGTCTACACAGATGCCGGGCAGAGTGCACATCTGCTTTCGGGACTGCAGGGCCGACGTGGTCAGTACTGATGGGCTGGACAGAGGGATCAAGAATTTCATGGTGACCTGAGGTAGGGGCACCTTATGTGTTCTGAGGAAAAGTAGTTGATCTTGCTTGAGAGGCAAAGCAGGGTTTTAAAGTATTTGATTAAATATATGTGTGCATACATATTTAATAAGCTCCGTGGATTATCCTATCAGTTTCCTGGTTTCGTTATTGTTCTGTAGTTTCATAAGACGTAACCACCAAGGGAAACTGGGTGAAGGGTACATCCCTTTTTAAAAAGAATTTCTTGTGTAGCTATTATTTCAAAATAAAAAATTAGAGCATATATATTTCTATTTGATTAGATGCTGTGTGGTATCTTGGAACAAAAAAACAACAACACGAGTAGGAAAAAAAAAAAAAGGTAAAATCCAAAAGAGGTCTTTAGTTAAAGGTAATATGTCAGTGTTAATGTCTTAGCATTCACAAATGTACCATTCACAAATGAAAGAAACTGGGGGAAGGGTCTGAGGGAGTCTGTACTATCCTTTACAACTTTTCTGTAAATCTAAAATTATTCCAAAATAAAAAGGTTAGAAAAACAAAAGTCTGTGTGTGTCTGTGTGCATATGTATTGTCAAACTCAAATGCCAACGGGAATGCCCAATTGGGGTGTGAGAAGGAAGGAACCTGACAGCGCAAACAGCTGGAGGGAGCAGAGCATGGCGGTGAAGACACTGCTGTGGGACGTCCTGCAGTGCGAACCGTGGCTGCTGTGGACGTGGCGCCACCACGAGCTGCCCAGGACCAGCCCCCTCAGCTCGGCAGCTCCCCAACCGTCTGCTCTGCCCTTGCCCTTGGCCTGTGACCCTGGCATGAGACCTGAGGGAAATGCACTCTTGGACCTATGGGGAGGTGGGGAGGGAGCTGGCATATATAGACCAAACCCCCGACTGCTGGTTCCTGATTGGCCAGAGTAGAGCTGCTCTGATTGGTCAGAGCTGCATAGCTCTGATTGGGTGGAGAAAGCCTCGTTCCTATTGGTTGAAATAGGACTCCAGGGACTCCTTAGAGTAGGGGTGTCGAACTCAATCAGAGAAGGGGCCAAAATCTAAAATCCAGCCTAAATCGCGGGCCGAATGGTTTACTGAACAGTCATAAACTGTCATTGTGATGGAAACGCAGCGGAGTGCAGTGATGACAGCGCGGTGCGGGCCACATTGCAAGGCCTGGCGGGACGGATTTGGCACTGGCTCAGATGGCAGGAGCATAGTGCAGGTAGAGGAGCGGAGAGTTCCCCAGCTCCCCATGAAGTGCAGTGTGCCTGGGAGGCCCCTGTGCAGAAATGGCGCCAGGCTGTTTTTGTTTTGTCTTGTTTTTCTTTTCTGAACCCATTTAGCCACAAGGAGCCCTTCTGAGTAGGTGTCCTTCCCCCGCCCCCCTCGGGGTTCACAGTATCTACATATAGAAAACACTAAGTGACCATTTGCCTGCCGGGCCAGTAGCTATGATGCAGCTGCTCAACCCAGGAGCTGCCGAGCTACGGTGACTCGGCAGCCGTGGTTCTCAGGGGACACACCCAGAACCAGAGAGGAAGAAACATATTCCAGGGTGCGTCCCCCGAGAACCATCCTCTCGCAATCCGGAACCTCTTGGGGGTGTTGGAGAGCTGGATGTTGGAGAGCCAGGCCGTGGGACCCACTGGTACACGAATCCATGCACCTGGCCTCTAGTATATATATAATTTTGTTCCCTTGTTTGGCTGTATGGCCAGAGGGAACCCTGCAGAGCTCTTAAAACCAATAGGAGCCCCGAATCCTCTCCTCCAATGTGATACAAGTGAGAGGACTCACGGTGATACAATCCCATTTTCCAGACCAGAAACTGAGAGACAGACAAGAACTGAGGTCATCAGATTGTGATTTCCTGGAATATTCAAACTCAAATTCTTTTTTAGTTTTCTAAGCTTGTGCTTGCAAACATACAAAATAATCTATAAACTGTAGGACCAGTGGTTAAATTTGGTGGGGAATCCGGTCAACATGAAAATATGGAGCCGGCACCTGGCCCATGCCTTGCAGCAAGGGTGCTTCCAGAATGGGCGAGGACTGGTAGACGCCAGGTGGTTTTGCTCCTGCCTGGACCTTGGGGGACCCCTCACCTCGCCAGATGCAGTCAGAAGCCCACCCCAGTGACCTCAGCTTAATCTCCTTCAAGACCCTATTTCCAAATGCAGCCACATGTTGAGTAACTGCGGCATTTCTGCTTCCACATATGAATTGGGGGGACGGAGGGGACGGCATGGACACGATTCAGCCTTCCATGGGGACTTTTCTGGGTTTCAAAATCAAGGGTTAATGCTAACACGATCTCCCCAGTGTGTTCTCCGTCCACAGGAAGAGGCGCCGTGAGCCTGGGCCGCCAGCTGAACGTGGCTGAGGGTGGTTGCTCAAGGGCCTGAGGCACGGGTTACTTCATACCAGCTTTCAGGCCACACAGGAAGAGCAACTGTGCCGAGGACAGGAGCCAGCTGCTCCCCAAGTCCTAAAGCTCAGGGCGAGAGGAAATGGATATGATCAGGAGATTGGGGTCAGAGATGGCAAAGGACCTTCAGGTCGGCAGGGGTAGGCAGGGTCAAGGTCCTGAGAGCCAGGAGCAGTAATGTCTGGAGACCTGTCCTCAGGCACCTGGGGTGCCCAGGAGTCCGTGCCCGGTTCACAATAAGCCTTAACGCTCAGTCCCCCCATCAAGGGCGCTGCCCCGGCATCCGTGCTCTTAGCTCCCTGGGCAGGGCGTGATGACACGAGATTCGTCGTGTGTCGTGATTATGGAAGCTGGCTGATGGCTCCCTGGGGGTTCGTGTGCTTTTTCAGCACAAAAAGTTTAAGGAGGGAGAGATGGAGAAAAGGGGGAAGCGCTCCCGGGAGGTTCTGAGGCCAGCCCTGGTTAGGACACAGATGGGAGGAGGCCAGAACCTGCCCCTGGGCTTCCTCTGACCCGGGAGGAGCAGTGCCTCCTGGTGGTGAACAGTGGGCACTGCACACACACTGTGCGTGACCCGGGGTCTGGGTGGGAACCTGAGACCAAGACAGCGTGTGCCCCTGAGATGGCCAGGACCCCTGGGATGGTGGTAGAGGTGTAAGCGAGGCAAGCCCTGGGCACAGGCTCTCTGCCTTGGTTATGCCACGGGCCCCTCTGCCATCTAGCCATGCCTGTGACCCAAAGGATAAAGGCAAATTTACGAAGCGGCATAATTATAGTATATATAATTATATACTATAATTATATGCTATAATTGTTGATGAAAGCACAGTTGTTTTAGAGTAGTACACGTGAGCGCGTTACAGAAGATCCAGTGGCAGCTGGTCTTAGGACGGCTAGAAAAGTAGTGATGAGCATGAATAGCATTTTAAATATATATATATATATATATATATATATATATTTTTTTTTTTTTTTTTTTTTTTTTTTTTTACAGAGAGAAAGGGAGATGGATAGAGAGTTAGAAACATCGATGAGAGAGAAACATCGACCAGCTGTCTCGTGCACACCCCCTACCAGGGATGTGCGCGCAACCAAGGTACATGCCCTTGACCAGAATTGAACCTGGAACCTTTCAGTCCACAGGCTGACGCTCTATCCACTGAGCCAAACCGGTTTGGGCATGAATGGCATTTTGAGAACTCTGAACCATGATATGAAAATACCTGTGATTTCTGCTGTTGACAGAATCAGGTGTACTGCTGAAAGCTCTCCAGGGCCCGTTGCTCGCCCTCCTAGGCTGAGGAGATGCTGGATTCCTGTGGGGAGTCGGTGAGAACAGATGCACCTAATTGCCCTCTGGGTGCGTGGCCCGCAGGTAAGAACCTGCCTCAGAGAGGAGCTGGAGCCACAGTGCTCCCCTCACCAGGGCCAGGTGGCTATTGTCTCCATAGTCCCATCGTTGGTCCCACACACACTGATCGGGGCCTCCTGTGTGGCAGACACTGTGCACGAAGTAGACCAGGTCCCTGTCCTTCCCAGGAGTGCATCCCACAGAGAGACAGATGATAAACCATACATAGAACAGCCCCCCGCGGGGCTCCGTGGGTGAGCGCCAACCTATGAACCAGCAGGTCACAGTTTCATTCCCAGTCAGGGCACAGGCCCAGGTTGCAGGCTCAATCTCCAGTGCAGGAGGCAGCCAATCAAAGATTCTCTCTCATCATTGATGTCTTCCTCTCTCTCTCTTTCCCTCTCCCTTCCCCTCTGAAATATATATATAAAGCACAATACATAAAACAGATTTAACATGCTTAGAATTTCAGTCACTTGTTCCTATGGAATATATTATATAACATAATATATAATATACTGGAGGCCCAGTGCACGAATTCGTGCACCAGTGAGGTCCCTCAGCCTGGCCTGCAGAATCAGGCCGAAACTGCCTCTCTGACATCCTCTGTAGAGTCCTGAATTGTGAGAGGGAGCAGGCCATGCTGAGGGACCCCACCAGTGCATGATCAGGGCCAGGGAGGGATGTGGGAGGTTGGCCAGCTAGAGAGGGACCACGGAGGGGGAGGGGGCAAAGAGGGGCTCCAGGGCATGTCTGGCTTGTCTCGCTCAGTACCCCAGCAGCAAGCTAACCTCCTGGTTGGAGCGTCTGCCCCCTAGTGGTCAGGGCACGTTATAGCAAATGGTTGAGCAGCCTTAGCATATCATTAGCATATTATGCTTTGATTGGTTGAACACCCAACTGGATGACCAGACACTTAGCATATTAGGCTTTTATTATATAGGATAATGTTTCCTGTATAACTGATACATAATTCTTCTCAGTGGAAATTTCAATTCCATTTGCTTTAAAGTCAGAGTTTTCCACCTAGTCTAGCCCATGGTCTCTTTTTATAAGGCAAGAGAGATCTCACCTCCTCTGGCAAATTCCCAAGGGCTTCTGGGAAGGCAGGGTGCTCATGCCCCCCCCCCCCAACCCCTGTTAAGAATCACTGTAGCGATATTCACAAGAGTCACGGGTGGAAACAGCCCAGGTGCCCATGGACAGGTGAGTGGATGCACACATGCCTGGGCCATGGGTTGTCATTTGGCCATAACAGGGAATGAAGCACCCATTGCTGCCACGGGCACAAACCTCAAGGCATTGTGGGAAGTGGAAGAAGCCAGACACAAGCTACCACCTGTTGTCTGCTCCCACGAAGGTGAAATGCCGAGGACAGGCACGTCCGCTGAGAGAGAGAGCAGATGAGCGGCTGCCGGAGGCCGGGCGGAGAGGCGATGGGAGTTATTGCGTAAGGGGAACAGAGTTTCTGTTTGGGGTGATGACAAGGTTTTGGAAATAGCGGTGATGGTTACATAACCTTGTGAATACCACTGCATTACATACTTTAAAATGGCCCAAATGACAATGGGTAACAGGATAGACATTTTACCACCCTTTACAAACCAGGGTCACCTTTTCGAGACATCTTTCTGGCTGGAGACACTGACTCAGCCCCAAGCCCTCCCCAAAGAGCTGCTCTGCCCCTTCAGCTTAGAAATCTAGACGCTCCCTCCACTCACCGTTTGCTCACTCTGACACCTGACTTTTCCGAGAATCTGTCAGTCATCTCGGCCTCGGGAACACAGGCATGACCCCTCACCCAGTGACACAGACGCCTCTGAGCCAGCTGTGTTCTTTCCCGGCCGCCTCTGCCCAGCCCTCCAGGGTTCCTGTGTCACTGTGCAAAAGCTCAAGCCGTGAAGGCGAGGCGGGCAGAGGGGTGGGAGGTCACACAAGGCCCCCTGTCACCAGAAGGCCTCGTGTGACCTCCCGCCCCTCTGCCCGCCTCGCCCTCACGGCTCCAGCCACAGTGGCTCCTTGCTGTTTGCTGAAAACACTGGCCATCCTTCCCCTCAGGGCCTTTGCACATGCTGTAAAAAATGTGATATAAGTGCCCTAGCTGGTTTGGCTCAGTGGATAGAGCATTGGCCTACAGGCTGAAGGGTTCCGGGTTTGATTCCAGTCAAAGGCACATGCCTGGGTTGTGGGCTTGATCCCCAGTGGGGGGCATGTAAGAGGTAGCTGATCAATGATTCTCTCATCAATGATGTTTCTTATCTCTCTCTCCCTCTCCCTTCCTCTCTAAAATCAATAAAAATCTAGTTAAAAGATATGATATAAGGGATGAAAAATGGAACACACATGCAGGGCACTGAGTGTGAATTCAGTTTGTAGGACGTTGCTCTGGGTGAGTCAGTGAATGAGTGGGGTGTGTCTGCAGACACTGGCAGGGTTCTTGTCCCAGCATTAAGAAGGGTTCAGCAGAAACCGGTTTGGCTCAATGGGTAGAGCATCGGCTTGGGGACTGAAAAGTCCCGGGTTCGATTCCGGTCAAGGGCATGTACAAGAGGCACAGGGGTGTGCAAGAGGCAGCTGATCGATGACTCTCTCTCATCGATGTTTCTGGCTCTCTATCCCTCTCTCTTCCTCTCTGTACAAAATCAATAAAATATATTTTTTTAAAAAGAAGGGTTCAACAATCTGGAGAAAGGATGTGCATAGATGAACTAGGAGTCTAGAGATGAAAGGTAATTTTGAAAAGCAATGGGGGTGAGAGGAGCTTTAGCTAAAGGAGCTAAGTTCTCCTTCTCTCAGGACCCCTTGCTTTTTATTAACACCATTTGTCCTAAGGCAAGGTGCAGACAGACACTTCAAAGGGTAGGGTTTCCGTCTACAGAGTCCATTTTCAGGTTGGGGAATAGCCTACCGCTGTTCAGGTGTTTGGCCCCCAGGAGGCAAAACCATGTAGATGAAGATCCCCTGAGCTGTCTGGCAGTAAATAATCCACCTAATGCATCCCTTTCAGGTTTGGGGAAATGCCTTCAGCCATTCCCAACAGGTGACAACATATGTGACTCAGCCCTTGTTCAGCCCCCAAGTTCCATCAGCCTTTTGATGACACCCTGCAATGATGACATGCTGCCCCCAAGTTCCATCAGCCTTTTGATGACACCCTGCAATGATGACATGCTGGAGCTGGCTTCCGGCAGCCACCGCTGGGGCTTTATAAACCTCATACACTTAGGATACACCGCATTTATACAGCCACACGCCATTCAGTCAAGCACACGAGAAAATGATGCGATCGAGAGACAAGATAAAAATGAGCTGTGTGAAGCTGTTTCACAGCAAAGTTTTTTGTAAGTAAAGAGTAAACTCTGAAACAGCAATAAAAAGTGTGATAGAGCCAACATACAGCGCAGCAACCCAGTCCTTCATTACCATTACCCAGCGTTACACGCTGCACGTAATTATATGTGCTGTGCTTTCATGAACTTTATTAGGTTTGTTTTCACCAGCTTCACCACAAGTCCAAGCTCAGGGTTTCTGGATCCTACTTCCTAGCTTGCAGACCAGACGGCCCCCTTCTCGCTGCCCCCTCCCTGGCAGAGAGCAAGGGAGCCTGGTGTTGCCCTCTCCTTCCTCAGAACCCGCTCCCATCACAGGCCTCCATCCATGACCTCCTCTGGCCGGAAGCACCAGAGGCCCCGCCTCCTCATACCATCACACAGAGGGCTGGGCTCCGACAAGCAGGTTTGGGGAAGGGGATCCCAAACATTCCGTCTACAGCAGGCCTTGGATCGCAGCGTCAAACCCCCCTCGCCCAGGGCCTGGCTCGGTGTCTGATTGAATAAGCCCGGATTGAGTTGGGGGGTTTACAGTATTCCGCCCACCAGACAGACGTGGTGGGGACAGAGGTGCAGGGGGGCCTGGCCCTCCCCTGGATTAGGGCGCCTGCCCTGCTCTGCTGGCTGCAGCGCCCCTACACCAGCCCACCTGCAGAGGGGCTTGGAGGAGAGGCCCTGAGGAAACCGGCCTTCCCTTCAGGGCCTTCGCCTGCCTTCCTGGGCCCAGGGGGCCGGGAACAATGGTGCCGTGGCCGCCCCCGGAGCGGGTGCAACGCCCATTGCCCAGCAGAACAGCCAGTTCAGGGTTTCCGCAGCAGCAGGCCCAGGCGCACAGCTGGCTGGGGCAAAGCCTCCAGAGTTTGGGGTGGGCAGGGGCGAGGCTCCAGGTGAGGGAGGAGAGTTTAAGCACCGCACCCCCCCACCAGCACCTGAAGGCTTCTCTTGTAGGAAAATACACCCGCCAGATGGTGTGCCGTGAAGGGGAGGCCCCTGACCTCCGAGATGAGGCTGGCGGGGCCTGTCCTGGCCTTTCCCATGGTGCCGTGGCCGCAGGTCACATGAGCATGCCCAGGGGCTGCTGGGAGTGGGGGCGGGAGGATGCAGAGGGGCTCCCGTGGGCTGGGATCCAGGGCACGGCCACTCCCCGGCTCCTCACATCGCGGCACCTGGGTAGGAAGGGGCAAGACAAGCAACACACAGCTTTACGTAGGAAATGAGAGCGCCCGCATTCCTACCGGCCGAAGGTCCCCTTCTGCTCGGGGTTCAGGAATCACAGGCGGGGCCTGGGCCTCTCAGGAGATCAGCTAGGGTGCCTTCGGTTTAGAGGCCCCTGTTGTCACTGTCAGAGGAAGAGGCTCTGGGCCAGTTTCTGGGACCAGGGAGGGAGGAGAGAGCAACAAGCCCACCTGCTCCTGGGGCCGCCAGCCCGGCTGTGGGGCCCTCCTGGGTCTGCACCCTCCATTGGCATCCAGGTAACAGGGAGGGGGGGAGAGGAGCAGGCTGTCGCTGGGTGTTGGGGGCCTGGGACCTGGCCCCTTTGGATGTCGGTCATGGAGCGACAAGACAACCGCCAGCTGGCTTGGCATGGATGCTAGAGAAACAACTCGGAGTCAAAAGAAGACACCATCCGAGTTCCTTACTAGTTCCCTGGAGGGGAGGGGAGGGGAGGGGAGGGGAGGGGAGGGGAGGGGAGGGGAGGGAGGGAGGGAGGAGAGGGGAGGGGCGGGGAGGGGAGGGGAGAGGGAGGGGCGGGGAGGGGAGGGGAAAGGGGACCAAAAGGACGCAGCATCCCACGTGGGGTGGGCCCTGCTGCAGGCAGGTTGGAGCCTGGGAGCCTGGGTTCTCCGGGGGCTGCTGTAGGCCAGGCCTCCTGGAGGACCAGCAGCCCTTGGGAGCAGAGAAGCAGAGTCCAGGCCTCTGTGACACGCTGGGAGCCAAAGCCGCTGGCTCCCTTGGGCGGAGGCCACACTGGGTGGTCGGAGTTGTGATTGTTGCCTCCTGCTCCTCAGAGTGCCGGGACCCATCAGGGCAGCACCAGGGAGCTCGGACCTCGGACAGTCAGCGTCAAGCTTGGAGCTGAGTGACCTGAGGCACGTCTTCCACATTGCCCGCCACGGGGCTGTTCCTGGAATGCTGTTTTCCAGGGCACGGAAACCCAGGCTGTCTCCTGACCACACCTGCCTGCTGCCCAACCGGCCTCTGACCTAGAGAGGGGGAGGAAGTGTTTTCACCGTCAGCAGGGAAGGTCCTGTCAGGCTGGTCAGCTTGCCAGGAGACCTCTGCTGTCCTGTCTGCCCCCCGTACCCTAAGGACCAAATGACCATGAGCCGGGGAGAAAGTCCACTCCACGCTCCCGCCCAGCAGTGTCCCGGAGTCCAGGGTTCCTTGCACAATCCACGCTGGAGCCTGTTCACCCCAGGGAAAGCTGGGAGGCCTCACCGACAGCCAGGCCAGCGTGTGGCCGGGGTCTTCCCGGGAGGAGGCCAGCAGCTTCCGAAGTGGCTGGAAGGAACACAGCTGCTCCTCAGCCCTCCGCGGGCCGGCCCCCGGGTCCTTGCCCAGACCGCTGGGAACTGTCGTTAGTAACTACTTTCCCAATTCAGAAAGAATGTGCTCTTTCAGCCCGGCTTGTAATAGCCCAAACCCGGAAACAACCCAAATGTCCAAAAAAACAGTACAATGGATAAATATATTACTTATTTCGACACAATGGTTACAGCAAGGAAAATGGGAGAACCGCAGCTTCATGCAAGAACGTGGGTGAATCTCACAATAATAACATGGAGCCAAAATCAGGATATTCAAAAGGTGACAGAGAGTGTGATTCCCCTGGTGTGAAGTTCAGTGGCAGGCAAACTACTGTTTTGTTTAGGGATGCGTCCAGGAATGGTTAAGGAGAAAGCAGGAGAATGGCAGAGGAAGAAGAAAGAGGCTTGGGAAAAGGCTTCTGGTAATATTAATATTTCTTGCTCTGGATGGGTATTCGCTTTATAAATACCCATTAAGTCATGTGGTTGTATGGTAGGCACTTTGCAGTATGCATATTTCATAATCAACTATTTTAAAAGTTAGATACAGAAGGATAACCTGTGCCCATGATAATCTGTCTGTTCTGACTCAAATGCAAAATCAAACTTAGTGTTTATGGAAAACTAGCGAGCATCATTGAAAGAAATTAAAGATGACCTCATTGAATGGGAAGACATCCCATGTACATGGATAAGGTGTAACTCCATTAAGACAGCTTTATCCCCCCAATTTATGCAACTCAGCCCCTGTCAGAATCCCAGCAGGCTCTATTCGCAGAAATGGTGAAATGCTGATCCTGAAATGGATACGGAATTGCCGGGGACTCCAAACAGCTAAAACAATACCGAGAAAGAAAAGCAACGTTGGTTCCTGATTTCAAAACGTACTCCAGTGCCATAGGAACCCAAACCATGTGGTGCTGGCAAGAAAGGAAACTTGGCTGTACATCTTCACGAGTTTGGATGAGGCAATGGTTTCTTAGAAGTAACACCAACAGCCCAGCAAACAAAGAAAAGAAGCAGGTCATGTGGACATGGACGAAATAAAAACTCTGTACTTCACAGTGCACTACCAAGAAAGTGATAAGGTGACCCACAGAATGGGAGAAAGATTCTGTAAATTAACCTGGTAAGTTTCTAGTGTTCCAGAATATCTGAAGAGCTCTTACAAATCAACTCCATAACAAAAAGACAAACTCAATTTAAAAATAGGCAAGGGAGCCCAGCCAACGTGGCTCAGTGTTTGAGCTTCGACCTTTGAACCCGGAGGTCCCGGTTAGATTCCTGGTCAGGGCACAGGCCTGGGTGGAGGCCCGATCCCATGTGGGGGGCGTGTAGGAGGCAACAGATCAATGAGTGTCTCTCATCATTGATGTTTCTGTCTCTTTCCCTCACCCTCTCCCTTCCTCTCTAAAATCAATAAAAATATATTTTAAAATAAAAATAGGCAAGGGAATTGAATGGGCATTTCTCCAAAGAGGATATGCAAATGACCAATACGCATATGAAAAGAAGTTTCATTATTAGAGAAATGCAAATCAAAACCACACTGTAACACCATTTGACACCCACTAGGATGTCAAAAAAGCAGATGGTCAAGTGTTAGGAGAGTGTGAAGACATTGGAACCCTCATACGTTGCTATAGTAATATAAAGGGTGCCGCCACACAAAGTTCAACATTGAGTAGCCATAGGACCCAGCAATTTCACTCCATGAGAACTGAAAATGTATGTCCACACAAACACTTATTCATGAATGTTCATAGCAGCCTTATTTATAACAGCTAAAAAGTATCCAAGTGTCCACCTGCTGATGAATGGGAAAACAAAGGTGGTCTATCCACACGAGGAAATATTGTCTGGCCATAGAAAGGAATAAAGCACTGAAACGTGCTAAGAACATGGATGAACCTTGAAAACATGCTGTGTGGAAGAGGCCCGTGACGGAAGTCTGATTCCATCTGTGAGCTGTCTGGAACAGGCGGATCCGTAGACACGGAAGGTAGATTGCCAAGCGCTGGGAGGGAGAAGGGGAGAGAGATGGGCAGTGACCACTAATGGGGCTTCTTCTTGGGGTGATGACCATGTTGTGGACTGCGACAACGATGATGGTCACACCAACCTCTGAACACACGAAAAGCTACTGAATTGTACACTGAAAAGTGCCCGTTTTATGGTAAGGTATGTCTCAATAAAAAATATGAAATTATTAAAAAAAATAAATTGGAATGGCTTCTTTGTTTTAAAAATTACACCTATACGACTCATTTTTTTTTTTTTTTTAAGATAGTGTGCTCCTTGTAAGAAAAAAGGTCACACCCCCTCCCGGGAGGAGTAGCCACCACACCCTGTGGACACTCTGTACCCTGCTTAGGGGAGGAGGATCCCAAGTGTATTTTTGTTACCAGTGGAAGGAATGCCTCCATCCCCCGCCCAACACACACACACACACACACACAGACACACGCATGCTGGCTGGAAGGATGGGAGGTAATATTAGCCCTAAAAATGCAAGTCCTTGGCTCCCAGGACAGGCGTCCCAGCCATCTGGTGAGGCAGGGGCAGCCTCTCAGGAGGGCGGGGCTCCAGGTCCGGAAGCCCGACCACCCACCGGACTTGGGTGCAGCAGGGAGGGGCCCAAGGGTGTGAAATTGTTCGAGGGGCACGTGGGCGGGGCTGGCACTCGGGGCGGGGCTAAGGGGTGGGCGTGATTGGCAATCGGGGCGGAGCTAGGGCGGGGAGTGGGCGTGGCCAAGCGCCGCGGGCGGGGCGTGGGGCGGTTTGTGAACGGCGCGGGGGCGCGGCTTGAGGGCGTGGGCGGGGTCAGGGGCGGGGCCAGCAGCCCGGGCGGGGCGCGGGGCCGGGACTGGAGCCGCTGGCGGGCCGGTGCGCAGTTGGCGGCGGCGGTGGCCGCACTGGCGGCGCAGCCTCTGTGCTCGTGGCGCCCTTGCCCTCGGCCCCCTCCCCGCCCGGCCATGCCGCCGCCCGCGCCGCCCACCGTGCTGGTGCCGTCGGAGCGCGCCGTGGTGCTGCTGTCGTGCGTGCTGTCCGCGCTGGGCTCGGGGCTGCTGGTGGCCACGCACGCCCTGTGGCCGGACCTGCGCAGCCGGGCGCGGCGCCTGCTGCTCTTCCTGTCGCTGGCCGACCTGCTGTCCGCCGTCTCCTACTTCTACGGGGTGCTGCGGGACTTCCCGGGGCCCTCGTGGGACTGCGTGCTGCAGGGCGCGCTCTCCACCTTCGCCAACACCAGCTCCTTCTTCTGGACCGTGGCCATCGCGCTCTACCTGTACCTCAGCATCGTCCGCACCCCGCGCGCGCCCCGCGCCGGCCGCCTGCTCCTGGCCTTCCACGTCGTCAGGTGGGTGGCCGCCCCGGGCCCGCGCCCTTCGGGGCCCTGGTCTGCGTCGGATCCCGGGGGGCGCCCCGCAGGCAGTGTGCGTGCTCCTGCGCTCCTCCCCGGGACGGGTCAGGCTGTCTGAGAAGGGCACCTGTGTGAGCACCCCCTTTCTGCCTCCCTCTGCCTGAGGCCCCGTCAGGGGGGCCCCTGGGCTCAGCCCCGGAGGGAGGAGGGCCAGCGCTGGCCCCCAGCGATCGCCCTGGAGAGCCGAGGCCACTCTGGGTCCCTGGCTCCCGCTTCCCTGCATCCTGACCCCTGTGCTGCCCGCGGGGGAAGCCCTGGACCCCAGGCTGGGAGAGCGGCTGGGGGGCTGCCCGGGTGGCAGAGCCTGCCAGCTCCCTCCCCACCCCTGCAGCCTCTCTGCACCCTGACCCACGGCAGCCGCGGGTCCCGCCAGCCCCCTGCCCAGCGCGGTGCCTCCGCTGTGCCGTTTACAAAAGACTCTCCTGTCTTTCCTCTCCGCTCATCGCCGGTTCTCAGCCCCTGTCTGTTGCTATCTCTGTCCCAGACGGGCTTGACTGGCTGAGTTGAGCAACGCTGAGGTTGAGGTTGAGGTCAGGGGCAGCGGCTGGCCTGGAGGAGGGCCACAGGCCGCCAGCGGATCTGAGGCCCCGCCCTGGCGTGGAGGCGGCTCATCAGTACCCGCCTTGCCTGAGGGAGAGTCCCCTCTCCCGCTCCCTCCCGCTCCCTCCGGGTGTCACTCCTAGACTCAGACTCCGGGGCGTCCCGCCCCAAGGGAGAGGACTCCTCCAGGCACTTCCTCTCCTCCCTCCGCAGATAAGAGCCCCAACGACCGCCCTAATTATAGGCCCTAATTATAGGCCCGCTCTGGGAAACGCTTGGGTGCTTTCCAGCGCCCAGGACAGTCAGCACTTCAGCAGAGACACCTGGGGTCACGGCAGTGAGGTCACAAGACTGCAAGAGTCACTTGACCTCCTCTTAGAGCTGCTGGCGGGAGGCCAGCTGGTGCCCGGGGAACAAATGTCCCGCCGCTCAGCTGCTCGGCCCCAGCTGCAGCCAGCCTTTCAGAGGGCGCCCGATGCTCAGGGACCGCAGACAAGGGTCTGTCTTCCCGCCCCTGGCAGCACCCCGCCGGCCTCCGTGTCCATTCACAGACCGAGGCCCTGGCCGGCTGGGTGAGTGAGGGCAGTGCATGCGCTAGGGTTCACATGGACTTGAGAAGGCACCCGAGGCTTTCTGGGCAAGAGTCTCTTCTCTCTCCGCACTCTTTTAAAAATACTGAACCTTGTATAGATTCCTTAGGAAAGCTGTCTTTTCTGCAGGAACTGCTGCACCTGGCTTATCTGTATCACCACACACAAACACACACACACACACCGAGTGGCCAAATGTTATGATCTCTGAGCACATACTCATCTGGCCACTCAATGTGTATCATCACATATAATAAAAGGCTACTATGCAATGATAGATCCTCCTTTCCTCCAGTTGATGGACAGACGTAAACCCCACCTGTTGCCGGACATTCCTGAGCACTGAACCACCCATCAGCACCTGCCAAATACCCTAAGCCCTGATTCCTAAGGAGTTCGACCAGCAGGCAGGCTGGCCAACTGCCCATGTCTCTTCCTCCTGGCCAGTCTGGCCGGACCCTACCCATGCACGAATTATACACACACATACACACACACACATTCAGAGATCATAATAATTGGGGGGGGGGTGTCTGTGTGTGTGTATATATATATATATTTAAATATGTGTGTGTGTGTATGTGTAAATATATATATTTAAAGATAAGCTGGGTGTAGCAGTTCCTATAGAAAAGACAGCTTTCCTAAGGAGCCCGAGTCGGGAGTTCTTTCTGTCCGCTTCAGGGGGTCCTGTGATGCTTGGGAAAAGCTTTCTGAGGAGGTCGGTGTGTCCCCTTCCTCCATGAAAAGGTGACCCTGTTCCTCCAGTTTGTTGAACGGGATCCACCTGTTTCTTAAAAGAAAAAAGATAGGAAATTACTGTGTCCGCGCTGGAAAGGGACTCAGCATTTCCCCCTCGGAGGCGGGAGCAGGGTTACTGGACGGAGAGAAGCGGTCAGACCCGTCTAACAGGTTCATCTGTGGACCCAGATCCTCCCGGACTGGAGGCTAACACCTGACTGGGCCCTGGAGCATCCGTGGATTGTTGCTTAAGTGCCCGCTGGTGTGAGAAATGCCATCTTCAGACACTGGCTAGACACGTGGTCGGCAAACCGCAACTCGCGAGCCACATGCGACTCTTTGGCCCCTTGAGTGTGGCTCTTCCACAAAATACCACGTGCAGCAGTGCGATTGAAATTTCGTTGCCCAGGCACAGAAGTCGGTTTTTGGCCTGGGCAAATCTATTTTGAAGAAGTGGTTCTAACGCCGAGCCACACTCAAGGGGCCAAAGAGCCGCATGTGGCTCGTGAGCCGCGGTTTGCCAACCACTGGGCTATACTGTCACCACGTGTTACCATTTCAGATAACAGTCCATCCAACTCAAATCTCTGGTCTTGAAAACCAAAATATGACAGCACCCAAGGTTTTAACTATATTCCGTAAAAGAGTTTTTATGAATTGATTATTTTTAAACTGACAAATATCCTGGTAAGTGGACAAAAGCCACATCTGGACAAACTATAAAGGTTAGTAAATATATGGGGAAAATTTAGCCCCATTAGTTAGTGCTCAAAGCAATGTGAGTTTTAACATTTGAGGTATCATTTTTCTCACTGAATTAAGAAAAATGTACTAAGGCAGAACAGGGACGTATTAAATGCCGATGGAGCCGGTATTTCCCTGCATTGTTCTTGGCGATGTAATTCGGAGTAATCTGTGTGGAAAGCACTTGGCTCATACCCCTTGATCCGGTAATCCTATTTATGGAGACCTAGTCCGAGGAGATAATCCCGCACGCATGCAAAGCTGTGTGTGCAGAGGAGCTTGTGAGACCGTTCTCACGGGAGAATTCAAAAGCCACCTCAGTGTCCACCAGAGAGGGCACAGTGCGTTTCAGACAGCCCACGGGAAGTGTAGCCATTACCGGCTGTGAATTCTGTGCACCTTTTTTTTTTTAATGGTTTGATAGCGCTAGTTGGTTTGGCTCAGTGGATAGAGCATCGACCTGTGGACTGAAGGGTCCCAGGTTCGATTCTGGTCAAGGGCACATGCCTACGGCGCAGGCTCGATCGCCAAGGTCAGTCCTGTTACAGTTCCATCTTGTCTCTTGGCCTTGACACTGATTTTTTAGTTTGAGGTATAATTTGACAATGAGATATTTTTAACTTTCCAGATTTCCCCCATTATCAGCATTGTAGCATGTCACCTTTGTCCTCTCCAGTTATTTCTTCTGTTTTTTTCTCTCTTTCTGGAAACATTTAAGCGTAAGTCGCAGCCCTGATGCCCCTGAGTGTGTGTTTCTGGAAGACAAGGACAGTCTCCAAGGACCACATAGAGCCGGCTGCAGTGGCTCAGTGGTATGAGCCAGGAGGTCAGGGTTCGATTCCTAGTCAGGGCACATGCCTGGGTTGTGGGCTTGATCCCCAGTGTGGGGCGTACAGGAGGCAGCCCATCAAGGAGTCTCTCTCATCATTGATGTTTCTATCTCTCTCCTTCCTCCCTGAAATCCATAAAAAGTATACATTTTTTAAAAATATATTTTATTGATTTTTCACAGAGAGGAAGGGAGAGGGAGAGAGAGTTAGAAACATCGATGAGAGAGAAACATTGATCAGCTGCCTCCTGCACACGCCCCACTAGGGATGTGCCCGCAACCAAGGTACATGCTCTTGAACTGGAATTGAACCTGGGACCCTTCAGTCGCAGGCTGACCACTATCCACTGAGCCATGCTTGTTAGGGCTATATATATATATATATATATATATATATATATATATATATATATATATGGCTATATATATATATTTTTTTTTTTAATTTTTTTTTTTAAGGACCACTTAGGCCTCCAGGGGCAGGGGGTAGCCGGCGGCGTGCGGCAGGGCTGCGGATCTCACTGAGGCTCCAGTCATGTCACACTGTCCGCGGCAGCAGAGGGAGTGTGGCCTGTGTGCGGACTCGCCCTCAGCCTCAGTCGGGACAGTTCCTCCGTCTCTCGGGGTCCCCGCGCTGGCTCTGGAGGGGCGCCCGCCCCTGTGGCAGCGCCCTCTGCCCGGGAGCCGGGCGGAGAGCCACGTTTTTAAAACATAAACGTCTCTAACACCGCTTCTTCAACACAGACTCGCCCAGGCCGTGGTATTTTGGGGAAGAGCCACACTCAAGGGGCCCAAGAGCCGCATGTGGCTCTCGAGCCGCGGTTTGCCGACCACGGGCCTTGGAGTTACCGACCCGGCCTCCACTGCGGTTACCGTGTTCCGCTTTGTCAGGAAGAGGTGCTGTGGAGGGAGCGTCCTGCTGCTCTCAGACTCCCGCACGCACAGTCCCGGGCAGCGCACTTGCTGGCCGTCAGGGGGAAGATTCAGGTCCGGGGAAGCCCCGTAGTCAGTCCTCTCCGCTCTGTTGCGGAGCCTGGTACAGACGCCCTGCATCGCACGTTCATGTGCATGTGCATCTGTGGCCACCGGCTGCAGTCCTCACCTGAGGAAGTGCTGGGCCCTGGCCAGTGTGGCTCAGCGGATAGAGCATCAGCCTGCGGACTGAAGGATCCTGGGTTCGATTCCGGTCCAGGGCACATGCCCGGGTTGCAGGCTTGATCCCAAGTAGGGGGCATGCAGTCAATCAATGATTCTCTCTTATCGTGGATATTTCTCTCTCTCCCCCTCACTCTCTGAAATCAATGAAATATACTTACAGAAAGAAAGTGCTAGAAGCTCAGGCCGCAGCTGCTGTGTGGGGGTCAGTTCCCTTCCCCTAAGATCAGCCCCGTTGGCCTGGCCCATCCTGTGCGCCAGGAGGTGACCTCCTTTCTAAAGCAGCCCCCCCCCAGCGGGCTGCTCCCGGGGGACGTGGGGGTGGGTCCTGCTGGGTCAGGGAGCCGGCCCCACCTGCAGGCCTTAGCCCGCCGTCCTGTGAGCCTGAGGGAAGGGCGGGCGGGCGCCTCCTCTCGCCATGGCAGGGGTACAGGGTGCTGGCCAGGCTGCCGCCTCGGGCGCTCCTAGGATTTCTCCTGGCTCCGCTGAGGCGGGCGTGGGTGCGGGCATGACCCCTGGCAGGGACAGGCCGCCTGTGCCCCGGCCCACGGGCCCGCACCCTCTGGAGTTTGCTTGGCCGTCCTGGAGGAAGAGGAGTCTGGGGCGCCCCAAGTTCACCATCAACACTCTTCCTGGGGCGGGAAGTGCTGATCCGAGAAAAGGGGAAACGGGACCCTGAAGGGGAAGGTCCTCTGAGCTCTCTAACTGGAAGCCGGCTGCAGCGGGGGAGGGGGGGGGGCCGGCCAGGGGCCCAGGCAGGCAGCCTGTGAATTGGGGTGCTCCTGGCGCGGACCCGGCTTTTCTGTTGCCTCCAGATGGTTTCGGGGGGCGCTGCTGTGGCAGGTAGTTTGCACTGTGCTACCGTGTCCACAGGCCCTCCGTGGTTTCGTGTCCACAGAACCAGGCTGTGGTGCCGGGCTGGTGTGTAAGACTTCCTTTGGGAGCCCCTCCCCCTTCGGCCAGAGCCGCAGTGACCTCCTGGTGGCCTGGCCGTGGCTGACCCCTGACCCTCTCCCACATCCCACCCTCCCTCCACACTAACAATTGGTGCCCATTGTTCCCCAAAGAGACCCCTCTCCGCAGGCCTCCCACTGCAGCTGCCTTCCCCCTGGGGCCCCTTGTCTGCTCCCGGAGCTTCTAAATCAGCACATTGTGGCCTCACGGTTTCGCTCTCAAAGGCTTTTTCAGTGATGCTAACATTCAAGGCTCCCAGAGCGCAGCCGAGGCCGGGAGGGGCGAGGCCCCTTTGTTTCCCTCCGGCCTCCGCTCGCCCCCAGGGCCTGTAGGAGGGTGAGCAGCCGTGGGGCCAGCTATGGGGCGCCCTGAGCCCCTGCAGGCTGACCTGCGCCCCTGCAGGCGGACCCTGAGCCCCTGCAGGCGGACCCTGCGCCCCTGCAGGTGGACCCTGAGCCCCTGCAGGCTGACCTGCGCCCCTGCAGGCGGACCCTGAGCCCCTGCAGGCGGACCCTGCGCCCCTGCAGGTGGACCCTGAGCCCCTGCAGGCTGACCTGCGCCCCTGCAGGCGGACCCTGAGCCCCTGCAGGCTGACCTGCGCCCTGCAGGCGGACCCTGAGCCCCTGCAGGCGGACCTGCGCCCTGCAGGCGGACCCTGAGCCCCTGCAGGCGGACCTGCGCCCTGCAGGCGGACCCGCGGAGCAGGGCGGGGTGTCCCTTGCCTGCGAGGGGAAAGGAAGTGGCTCTCTGTCCCCCAGGTGTCCCCGCCCGGGCTCTGTGGCGGAGGTTGGGAAGGCCCCCCGGGGCAGAGCCAGGAACTCGGAGGGAAGCCCAGAGCACCCCCCATCCTGGGCCCGGCGCCCGGAGGCCGGCTGACAAATGCCAGGGCCTGGGGACCAAATGCCAGGGACCAGGGCCGGCTGAGCCCCTCCTGCTCGTCTCGTTCCCCTTCCCCGGAGACCCGACAACAACAAGGCCGCCAGCTGCGAGAGAGCGAAGCTCCTCACCCCCCCCCCGCCCCCACCCCCCCCCACACACACACAGATCTGAGTGCCTTTGGCCAGTTTACCACCATCCCCACCCCCACCCCAGCTCTGGCAGTCAGGGGGGGGGTGGGGAGGGTATTTCCCACCCCTCCCTTCCCCTCTGGAGGTGGGAGGTGGGGTCCCGAGGCTGTGACTCCGCCCAGAGCCTGTCTCAGGACACCTCGGTGTTAGTGTCCTGGGTCTTACCTAATCCAGGGTCTCAGCATCTTAAACAACAACAGTGGCCCTCAGTCCTGGCGGCTGGACGTGAGAGGGGTGCAGCGGGTTTGCCTGAGCCCTCTGCCCTCGCCTCGCTGCATGTGCTGTCCCTCTGCCCGTCGGGTCCTCTCTGTCTCCTCGGAAGGACACCAGTCAGATGGGCTTAGGGTCCCGCCTCCCTCACCTCTTTAAAGACCCTCTCCAACCACAGCCACCTCCTGAGGGCCTGGCGCTTAGCTCCTCAGTACAGGAGTACCGGGGTGCCACAGCTCAGCCCAACAGCCTCCGGCGGGGGTTGGGGGCTGCTGACTTGAACTTGGACCTCAGGGGTGAGGCAAACACAGTGAGAGCTGGGACCCAGGCACCCCTGCGGGGGGTAGGAGGACTGGGGCGGGGGAGGCCTCAGTGCCCCTCCACGTGGGGATTCTGCTCAGGGTGTTCTTCAGGCTCCTTCCGTCCGGGGGCCCGGCCTGCTCCCCCTCGGCCTGAGTCCTGGGTTTGGAGAGAAGGGGCCTCATCAGCCACCGGCGCTAGCCACGTCCCCGCCCCCAGCGCCTTCCTCTGCACCCCCTGCACTCAGCCTGTGGCCTCTGAGCCTTCTCCTCCCGGGCCCAGCTCTGGTGCCAGCTTCACACCCTCAGGGTCGAATGTGGGTCGCAGCCCTGACCGGTTTGGCTCAGTGGATAGAGCGTCAAACTGGGGACTGAAAGGTCCCGGGTTCGATTCCAGTCAAGGGCATGTACCTTGGTTGCAGGCACATCCCCAGTTTTGGGGTGGGGGTGGGGTGCAGGAGGCGGCTGATAGATGTTTCTTGCTCATCAATGTTTCTACCCCTCTTTGTAAAAAATCAATAATACATATATACATATAATATATATATATATAAAATATATGTTATTGATTTTTTACAGAGAGGAAGAGAGAGGGATAGAGAGCCAGAAATATCGATGAGAGAGAATTATCGATCAGCTGCCTCTTTGGGGCTGTGCCCACAACCAAGGTACATGCCCTTGACCGGAATCGAACCCAGGACCCTTCAGTCCGCAGGCCGATGCTCTATCCACTGAGCCACACCGGTTTTGGCCGTATATATATTTTTAAATGTGGGTCGCAGGTGTCTTGAGGAGGCAGGACCTTTCGCTGGCCATTCTGACCGCCCCCCCCCCCCCCCCAGGCCTCTGAGCATCAGGGCAGCCTCCTGCCACGTGTTTCTAGGTCAAAACCAACGCAAGCCCCCGGCACTCTCCGGTGCTGGTCTGATGCGATGCCCCCTGCTCTGGTGTGTTGTCTGGGGGGTGACTGCCTTTGTGGAGGAATAAAGACCCGTTAGGTGGCACGTGTCAGAAATCGCAAGTGCACATCGCCGGAAAGCAGGAATGTGTCACACAGGTCTGTGGAGTGCCTTCCAGCTCACGTGGCCTCCGGGAGGACCGGGCCTCTCCAGCCCCCTGTCCCTGCTTCTCCGTCCACACGCGTGTCCTGCAGCCAGCTGCTGGACCCAGGGGCCACATCGGAGGGCATTTTGTGAGCTGACTGTTATGTCCCGCCATTATTAAACCTTAGATCATACCAACCTAAAATGAAGTGATTATACAAAAGTAAAATTAAAGTAACTCAATGTTGATTCCATCCTGATTATTTCACTGCATTTCACGCTGGCCTGTGCACTTGAGGTTGTTGGCATGGTTGTGTCTGTGCAGCGGAAATCCCAGCTGATGGCGTGCTGGCTTGAACGTGGCCGCTGGTGGGGATAGTTGCACCTTGGGAATTGGCAGACAGTGCAGGTCAGGGCTTGGTGTGTGGTTTTGGTGGTTGTGCGGGGCAGCGGTCAGCAGACCTGTCCTGTGAAGGACCAGGGAGAAAGTCCTTGCAGCTTCACGGGCCATGTGATCTCAGTTGCAGCGGCTCAGTAATGCTGCTGCTGCGGATAATAGGCAAACACATGAGTGTGGCTGTGTTACAATAAAACTTTATATAAAAAACAAACAAAACAGACCTTGGGCCGGATTTGGTCTGAGGGCCAGTTTGCTGGACCCCTGATCTGGACTTAAGAAAGTGGTGGAGAATCCGTTAATCAGTAAAGATTAAGCTTCAAATTGTTCCTTGTCTCTGAACTTAAGCAGAGATGGCAGCCACGGGGGGCGGAGAGGGGGGCCGGCAGGAAGCCGGGTGTTTCGAGGAGAGAGGATGAGCAGTGTCGCCACCAGGAAGAAAAGAAGAAACACTCCTCCAGTTCTGGAAGGTGGTTATCTGTTCCCACCGAGAAGGCCAGTCCGTTCTGGCCACATTCCCTGTGGCCTCCTGCTCCCACTCCCCCCTCCCTGTTACCGGCCCCACGCCCAGAGCCAGTCTGTGCTGACAGCAGCCGCGGAGCACGTGGCTGCGGATACCAGCGTGGCTGCGGATGCCCCGTGGCTGCGGATGCCCCGTGGCTGCGGATGCCCCGTGGCTGCGGATACCACGTGGCTGCGGATGCCGCGTGGCTGCGGATACCGCGTGGCTGCGGATACCGCGTGGCTGCAGACACCAGCGTGGCTGCGGATGCCGCGTGGCTGCGGATACCACGTGGCTGCGGATGCCGCGTGGCTGCGGATACCGCGTGGCTACGGATACCGCGTGGCTACGGATACCGCGTGGCTGCGGATGCCCCGTGGCTGCGGATGCCCCGTGGCTGCGGATGCCGCGTGGCTGCGGATGCCGCGTGGCTGCGGATGCCGCGTGGCTGCGGATGCCGCGTGGCTGCGGATGCCGCGTGGCTGCGGATGCCGCGTGGCTGCGGATGCCGCGTGGCTGCGGATGCCGCGTGGCTGCGGATGCCGCGTGGCTACGGATGCCGCGTGGCTGCGGATGCCGCGTGGCTGCGGATGCCCCGTGGCTGCGGATGCCCCGTGGCTGCGGATACCAGCGTGGCTGCGGATGCCGCCCCGTGGCTGCGGATACCAGTGTGGCTGTGGATGCCAGTGTGGCTGTGGATGCCTCGTGGCTGTGGATGCCTCGTGGCTGCGGATACCAGCGTGGCTGCGGATACCGCGTTACAATAAAGCTTCGCTGTAACACAGCCACGCTCCTGTGTTTGCCTGTAACCCACAGCGTCGGATAGAAGCGCTCTGAGAGTCCGCTGGCCGTGCCTGGAATTCACCACGAGAAGTCTTGTGTGTTGTTTCTTCTAAGTTGTGCTGCACGCGTTTTATACCAGCTCACTTTACTATGACTCTGTTTGTGCCCGTGTACGCACATGCACGCACGCACGCAAACGCGCTTCCCTGGACAGCCTGCCACTGGGACCGGGGAGACTGCGCTGTCTGCACTCAGCAGCCAGTCCCTCCGTCCCCATTCCCACGGCCCCCTGGTCCCCCTCTTCTTACCACCTGCCCCTCAGCACCTCCCCCAACAGCCTCTGCCCCCTAGGGAGCTGCCATCTGATAGTTCCAACCGCCCCTGGTTGGTCAGCCCTGCGTCACCCTTTCAAAGCCGTCCCTCTGCCTCTGGTCTTCTCGCCGGCAGCTCCCAGCGCACACTCGGCTCCGCACACCCAGTAACCACAGGAAATGCACCCTTTGGAGCTCCAGCAGGACACACCTACAGCCTCAGACTGTGGTCTGTCAGCCCGCGGTCCCCAAGCTCCGTAAGGGCCCCCAGGACCCGGACAAGGGGAAGGACCCCCACACTGCCTGTGGGGGAGCACCTCGGCCTGTCCCTCCGCAGCGCCTCCTGCCAGCCGGACTGGGGATCCTCCACCCCAGCCCAGCCTCCTTCCTGGTGTCCGTCCACACACACACACACACCACACACACCACACACACACACCACACACACACACACCACACACACCACACACACACCACACACACCATACACACACACCACACACACCACACACACACACACCACACACACACACACACACACACACACACACACCACACACACCACACACACCATACACACCACACACACCACACACACACACACACACACACACACCACACACCATACACACACCACACACACCACACACACACACACCACACACACACACACACACACACACACCCCCACACACACACCACACACACCATACACACCACACACACCACACACACACACACACACACCACACACACCACACACACACACACCACACACACCACACACACACATCCCACACACACACCACACACACCACATACACACACACATCCCCCCCCACACCACACACACACACCACACACACACACAGACACACACACTCACACACACACGGTGCCTTTCCCTTCCCAGAATTCCTTGGGGGAGCCCTGTAACCCATACGTGATGAGGAACCACACACAGAACTGCAGGATTGTGGTTTTAGCAGCTTTAAAAGCCTTTTACTTCCTTTCCAATAATGTGCGTGCCGTGAACATTGAAGCAGTGGCTCAAAGTTCGTTCATTCATTCATTCATTCATTCAGCAGGCCCTTCTTTTGCCCCATCCAGTGACAGAATAGTGAACTGACACAGCCCTCGCCCTCATGGGCTCTTAGCAGTGACATGTCCTAAAACCTCAGGGTGGCATGAGTTTTTAAAGGTAATTCTTAAAGCCCTAGCTTGGTTCAGTGGATAGAGCGTCGGCCTGCGGACTGAAGGGTCCCGGGTTCGATTCCGGTCAAGGGCTTGTGAGCCTTGGTTTCAGGCACATCCCCAGTAGGGGGTGTGCAAGAGGCAGCTGATTGATGTTTCTCTCTCTCCCTCTTCCTTCTTCTCTGTAAAGAAAATCAATAAAATATGTATTTTTAAAAAAGATAATCCTTTATTACGACAAAACAATTTGACAGTATATTGGGGAAGAGGGGACAAAAGTAGGCTTACAGTTATGAGTATGCAAAGCAGTTTATTGTCGTATTATTTATTAATCATTGTGTTATTTTCTGTAATAACTGTAAGCCTACTTTTGCCCCACCCTGTATATTAACTTCCCAGATAAATAACTGGGTAGAGTAAGCGTTTAAAATGGGCAAACTCCTTGATACTTCGTCATACCCTTTAACGGTTCTGTGCCTTTGTGACTGCCAGGAGGTCACGCTCCTTCCTGCCTCCCACTTGGGGGCGTGGACACTGGGCCTGCGGACTGCTGGGAAGGGCTCAGGCTCGGGGTCACCCCTGCCGTTGCCGTGGGGATACGAATTCAGCTCCAGAAAAGTGAGCTTGGCGCAGCTCCGGCTCCTCAGAGGCCCCTTCAACCCTCACTAGGCCCTCCCTCCCCACAGAGCCCCCAGGACCTGGGGGATATGTCCCCCCAAAGCCCAGATCCCCTTCCACACCCTCCCTGCCCGGGCAGCCCCAAGCCAGCAGAGTGTGCACCCAGACCCGGCTGGCCAGGGCTGGCTGGTAGGCGGTGGGCTGGGCCGAGCGGGGCTGGACGGGGCTTTGAGGCCTCTCGCCCCTCTTTTCTCCGGGGACACTCGGGAGCGGGATTGTCCTTGTCTGAGAGCGCCCAGTCACTCCCCCGCTGGCTGTCCGGGCGCCGGGCCTGATGCCGTGCCCTCTGCTGCTTACCCCTCAGCTGGGGGGTCCCCCTGGCCATCACCGCGGCCGCCGTCGCCATGAAGAAGATCGGCTACGACGCCTCGGACGTGTCCGTGGGCTGGTGCTGGATCGACCTGGAGGCGGAGGACCGTGTCCTGTGGATGCTGCTGACCGGGAAGCTGTGGGAGCTGCTGGCCTACGTCACGCTGCCCGTGCTCTACCTCCTCATCCGGAAGCACATCAACAGGGCGGTAGGTGCCCGCGCCCGCCCCCCGCGGCCCCGCGGCCCACTGTGCCCGCTGCGGGCTCGCCCTGAGCTCTGGCATTGGGCTCGGCCACCGTAGGGGACAGGACCAGTATCGGAGAGCCCTAGCCGGTTTGGCTCAGTGGATAGAGCACTGGCTGCTGGACTGGAGGGTCCCGGGTTCGATTCCAGTCCCGGGCACGGCCCTGGGCGGGGTGCGTGCAGGAGGCAAGCAATCGATGTGTCTCTCACATCGGTATTTCTCTCTGCCCCTCACTCTCCCTTCCACGCTCTCTAAAAATCAGTGGGAAAATATCCTTGGGTGAGGATGAACAACAGGACTAGTAATGGAGAGCTTGGGAGGCGTCATGGCTTGTCTGGTTTGCTGACCATACGGTCCTGTCAGGAGCGGGTCCGGGGACTCCTGCTTTGTGGGTGAGGAAAGGGGGGCTGACAGAGGTGAAGGGCTCCCCAAACCCTCTCAGCTCCCAAGGAGAGAGCACCAGCCTGAGTGCCTGGCCACAGCCCTCTACTGCCCCCTCCTGGACAGCCCTGGGGTGGCTCAGCGGTGAGAGGACTTGAGGTGAAAGTGAGGGGTGTCTCAGTAAGTGAACTGGGAGGGAGGCCACGGGCCTCACCCTACTGAACCGGTCACTCACCTCCTTAGCCTTGGGGATTCGGGTTAACATCGCAGCTGGTCCACTTTGCAGGCACGCAGGCGGCCATACACCCACACGCTGGGCCAGATGACCAGACGTCTCCTGACCCCAGGGCTGGCCGCAGATTCCGGGGAAGAATGGTCTTCCTGTGACGGGCTGGCCAAGCTGCTTCCTGGGCTCAGCTGCTGGTTCTGAGTGTGAGGATGGGCTTCTTCCCGGCCCCAGGCAGACTACCGCCAGGAAGGGCCTCGGTGCCTCGCCCGCCTATCAGCTCGGCCATGTGCTCAGAGCACGCTCAGTGAGCATCTACTTGCCAAACCACTGTGTGCGGTGGGGACCCAGGCGGGATCCTGTCCGAGGGAGAGGCAGGAGTGTGAGTCGTTATGATAAAGATGCTCATTGTGATAAAAGAAGATGCTCGGTGACCAGAGGCCAGAGCAGGAAGGCAGGTGCCCGTAACCCCGAATGTGGCCTCCCTCCCAGCTCCCGCTGCAGGGTCTGAGTGCTCAGACGGGACGCGCAACCAGGGGCCTCACTGCTGCCCCGCAGCCATTTCTGGGGGTGTGGGCGCTCCTGGCAGCTGTGTGACACCTGATCCTCACCCCGGATTCCCACCCACATGGACACTCCTGGTTCTCATTTTACTCTGACTTGGCCGGATGCTCGTCCCTCCTGTCCCCCCTCTGACTCAGCTGGAGAGATACCTGCAGGACTTACCCACTGGCCCGAAGCCCTCTTTGTGTTCTTGCCTGGGCCAGGCGGTGCCCTCCCACCTCCTCCTGTTCCCACTGCCCTCGGGGGGCTCCGGGCTCCGGGATGAAGACTCCCAGAGTTCCACCAGCTCTGCCCAGGGCGCCCCTCAGAGCTGGCCTTCTGCGTCTCTCCTCCCCGCCCCTCCTGTAACGGCAGGAAGTCTGAGACCCTTGGGCCGGTCCCCGAGTGTGAGACATCCACGTGGAGATGTGCCACAGGCCGGGGATCAAGGAGAACGGAGTTCGGGGAGAATCTGGGCTTGAGAGGGAGCCTGGGGCTCGTGCAGGGGGGAGCTATGCTGGGAGCCTGGGCTGCAGCGTGCAGGGGGAGGCGCTCCACGCCTCACTGCTCCCCCTCCTGCGAGTCAGGCCTGGGAGGACCGCACCCCGGGCAGCTGCGGGCGCCCCGTCCGCTCACGGCACTCTGGGTGTCCCTCACAGCACCAGGCGCTGTCCGAGTACCGGCCCATCCTGTCCGAGGCGCACCGGCTGCAGCACCACAGCTCCATGGCCGACAAGAAGCTGGTGCTCATCCCGCTCATCTTCATCTGCCTCCGCATCTGGAGCACCGTGCGCTTCGCGCTGACCCTGTGTGGCTCCCCGGCCGTGCGGGCCCCGGTGCTGGTCGTTCTGCACGTAGGTAGCTCTGCCCGCCCCCTCACTCCCCGCACCCCCCCACCCCCCACCCCCCCCCCCACCCCCACCCCCCCACTCCCCCCCCCCCCCCCCCCGCTGCTCCCAGCGGCGGTGTCAGATCCCTCCCCTGCAGGGTGGACACGTCCCAGTGCATCAGCCAACGCAGGGCTTCCTGCCGGCCGAGGCAGAGAGCCTGGGGGAGAGAAGGTGGAAGGTCAGCGGGCTCTAGGCAGCCCCCCCTGTGTGCATCCGGGTGCTGCCCAGCGGCCTTGGAGGAGCCCAGGAGAGGGGTGCTCCTGGGTCCTTCCCAGCCCGGGACACCTGGAGACGGGGCTGGGCCGGGTCTGCACGCTCAGACCCGCCACCGGCTCACATGCAGGGTCATAGCAGCCGGGGTGCAGGGTACGGTCTGGGGTCTGCAGCAGCTGCCTGCCCCCCACCTGTGTGCTGAAGACCCCTGCAGCCCCGCACCCCTGCCCCTCCTCTCGCCCCTGCAGGGGATCGGGAACACGTTTCAGGGAGGCGCCAACTGCATCATGTTCGTGCTCTGCACCCGCGCCGTCCGCACCCGGCTCTTCTCCCTCTGCTGCTGCCGGTCCCCGCCGCCCGCCGAGAGCCCGGCCGCGCCCAAGGCCTCTGCGGCCTCCGGGACGGGGGACTCGGGGACCCGGGGGGACCCCTGCGAACTTCCGCACACCTGAGCCCCCCGTCCCCCCCGGGGTCCGTGCGGGCGCTCCTCCCGGGACCAGGGCTCTGACCGCTGCAGGGAGGGGCGGGGACCCTGCAGCGGAGCCTGCCGTCTGCGGTCAGAGCTCCCGAGGCCTGTGCAGGGCGGCCGCCACCAGCTTCTCTACCTCTGGACCCTGCGGCAGCAGGTGTCCGCACCCGTGTCCGTGTGCTCGGCGTCGGTCCGCGGGAGGTGGCGGTGAGACTCAGGGGCACCAGGGCACGCGACCACTGCCGGGTCAGCGGCCTCTGGACCACCCGGCGCTGTTTACAGTCTGAGGACCCACCCCCGCGGGAAAAGCAGGAAGAGCTACGGGCACCATGGACCCTCCCGAGTCAAACGCCAGGGGCCGCCAGAGAGGTGGCCCCACCTGCATACCGTGCAGCAGATTCCCGGCGGGTCAGGGAGTGGACCTGCCCCCGGAGCGTGGCTGTTCTGGGGGCGGCTTTGCCAGCCAACAGGAGCCGGGCACCTTGAACCAGGGTCCGCAGCCTGGGACCCTCCCAGCCTCCCGGGTGCCAGCCTTGGTGTAGGTGGCACCTGAGTTTCCAGCACCGGCCAGAGCCCGGCCTCCGGCCTCCTCCAGGGCCCGGCCGTGGGCAGGGATGAGGAAGGCCGTGGCGAGTACCCCCGGGGGTGCCCAGGTGGCAGGTCTGTGCTGTGAGCGCCGGCTGGCCGTGTCAGGAGGGGTCTGCCCACCCCTAGGTCAGTCCTTACAGGAAAGGGGACCAGAATACTGATCCCTCCCCGAAGGCGCAGGTTTGGGAGCTGGTGGGGGGAAGTGACATATGGGTCACAGATGGTAACTTTCGTTTAATAGAAAAAGGACTTAAAAGGAGCACCTGTAACTCTATGTTCTGTGGCTCTCCTGCAGCCCTTTAACTTTCTCGGAAGTCACAGAAGTCCTTGGCTAAGGAGATGCTTAGATGTCACCACAGGAACCTTGGTGGAGCCTCTGGGGTCCAGAGCCTTAGGGGGGGCGGAGACAGTGGGGTGGGTGGAGCCCTAGTGGGGGCGGAGACAGCGGGTGGGTGGAGCCTTAGTGGGGGCGGAGACAGCGGGTGGGTGGAGCCCTAGTGGGGGCGGAGACAGCGGGTGGGTGGAGCCTTAGTGGGGGCGGAGACAGCGGGTGGGTGGAGCCTTAGTGGGGGCGGAGACAGCGGGTGGGTGGAGCCTTAGTGGGGGCGGAGACAGCGGGTGGGTGGAGCCTTAGTGGGGGCGGAGACAGCGGGTGGGTGGAGCCTTAGGGGGGCAGAGACAGCGGGTGGGTGGAGCCTTAGTGGGGGCGGAGACAGCGGGTGGGTGGAGCCTTAGTGGGGGCGGAGACAGCGGGTGGGTGGAGCCTTAGTGGGGGCGGAGACAGTGGGTGGGTGGAGCCTTAGTGGGGCCAGTTACCCCACAGGTGTTACTCCCTGGGGCTCCGTGAGGACCCCGCCACACGGGATGATTCCGGGCCTATAAAACGGTTCTGGATTAAAACCAAAGCCCGCCACACAGGGTTCCTGTTTCACTCCGAAAGGCCAGAGGAAGAGACCCTGAAAGCCAGACCGTCTGCAGAGCTGGCCCAAAGCGCTCCTTTCCCGTCTCCTCTGAGTTCCTTTATGAAAACCAGCAGCAGGTACGCACCCCGGAGGATCCGAGGACGCGCTGGGCAGCCCCCTGGCAGAAAGGGCGTGCTGAGGGGCGGCCGGGGTCCCCGACGTCACTCAGGTCACGCCACAGCCCGTCCCCGTCCAGGCTGTCGGGGCCCGCACGTTACTCCCAGGCCTGACGGGCAGGGAGCTGCCCGCTGCGAAAGGAGGTGGTTCCCGGCCGAGGCCGAGGCCGAGGCCGGGCCGCCGGGAAAGTCGCTGGAACAAGTCCTGCTCCGAAGGGCCCTCACCCCAAGCCCTCCCTCCCCGCCCAGGCTCAGCCGGGAGCTCACCCAGACAGGCTGCAGTCCGAAACAGCCGGCAGGGGGAGCCGGGGCTCAGGAGACGGCTGGTGCCCTGTGCACCCCCAAGTTCTCATCCCAGCGTTTGGAGCCCCGCTGTGCTGCTGCTTCTGTCCACCCCCCCCACCTGCATCTCCTCCCTGCTGCCCACCTGCGCTGCCCACTGCGCTGCAGCTGGTGAAGGTGTTGCTGTGAGCGCTGGGGCTGTGGCCGACGAGGGCTTGTCCCAGGGCCTGGGCCTGAGGCCTGGAAAGCAGCATCGCCTGTGAGAGCCGGCAGCTGGGAGGGCGTTGGGAACTGGAGAGTGTGGGGCTGCGGGAATGGGTCACACCGGGCCGGGGAGAGCCCGGGGAGAGGCAGGAGCGCGCACCGTGTGTGTGTTCCTTTGACACTCGCTCCTCGTTCGTGTCCCTCATGCTGATCCGCCTTCACCCCCAGGGACAGACGTGTCCTCTGCTGGAACAGGTGCTGTGGACTCAGACACCCTCAGAAGCTTGGTCTTTATCATTATTATTTTAATCCTCTCCCAATGACATATTTATTTTTTATTAGTTTTTAGAGAGGGAGGGAGAGAGGAACATGAACTGGCTGCCCTCCCCACGCGCCCCGATTGGGGACTGAACCCGCAGAACGGGTATGTGCTCTGACCCCAGACCCTTAGGTGCTCCAGATGATGCTCCCACCCACTGAGCCGCACCGGCCAGGCTGACCCCTGGTCTTTCAATCAGGTTTACCAGGCACTTTCTGCCTCTTTTTGCTTCAGAGTTGTTTGTGTGTGTGTGGTGTGACTTTTTAATGAAGATCGTTACTGGGCCCGGACTGAGGTGACAAACAGCGCCCCCCCACGTCCATGACAAGAAGGGTCTATGTGGCGCCACAACGTGGCGGGGAGAGGTCTCGTTGCACCTGCAAAACGGTACCGAGCACCCTGACCATTTAGGTTGAGGCCAAAGGCCTGCTGTTTTAAGTGAAATAAAATAATTATGTTCCCTTTGCGTGTTTGGTAGTCGGACGGCCTGTGATGGGGGGAGGGGAGGCAGGGTGGCACCCACGGACCTGTGCAAGGGGGGCCTCCCCGGAACCTCCCACGTGGGGGCCTGGACGTGGTGTCTGGATCCTTCCCTGTGCGGACGAGGAGTCAGGTAGGCGGGGACATGGCTTTAGAACACAGGCCCAGGCCCTGTCCCCAGGGTACCAACAGGCCCGAGTCCCAGGGACCCACGGCTTGGGGCCAGACTCTCAGGAGGGGACACCCCAGGGTTGCGTCCTCCCAGCATGCCTCTGTAGGTCCTCCCAGCGGCAGCTCCAGGCTTGGGGGTCAGGGACAGCGGGCCACACGGCTCTTCCGTGAGGGCAGCGCCTGGTTCTGAGCGGGTCTGTCCAGCCCACGCAGCCCCCCTTCCAGTCTCTTTTTTCCTCTTCGTTAACTGCTATATCCTGTGTACTTTGCTCCTCCAAAAATGCCACTTGGTCATTTGTTCTACCTTCTGGGTTTTGTGAAGTTAAAAATACATTAACTGTCAAGAGAAGGAGAAGACAGGCCACGGACGGAGAAAATATTTGCAAAAGACACAGCAGCGTGTCTCCATGAGAGGGTACCCGTGGAGAGGCACACGCAGGCTCTGCTCTGATGTGGTACATGTGTCCCTGGAGAACCATGCATCCTCCCCTGTGGTGTATAGAAACAGCAGGGATGCAGGGAAAACTGGGGTTGAGGCAGGCCACTCGGATCCGTGCAAGTTCTTAACCAGAATTCGAACAAAAACAAGTGCTGTTTAATGAAGTCAGCAGCCGGGGGAAGTCTCCACTGATCTTCACACCCAGAATCTCGGGGGTCCATACTTTCTCCTTTAAGATGAGGGTCTTTAGGCCGTTCATTCCCAAGAGAGAACCCTTTCTTGCCGGGGTTCTTGTCCCAGCATTCAGAAGGGTTCAGCAATCTGGAGAAAGGCTGTGTGTAGATGAAGTAGGAGTCCAGAGATGGAAGATCGTTTTGAAAGGCATTGGGGGTCAGAGGAGCTTCGGCTAAAGGGGCTAAAGATTTCCCTTGACTCAGGACCCTTGCTTTTTATTAACACAATTTGTCCTAAGGCAAGGTGGAGATAATACACTTCAAAGGGTAGGGTTTCTGCCTACAGAGTCCATTGTCAGAATCCCCAATGACATTTGACAATGACAATGACATTCCTGCAGCTGGTCAGGTGTTTGGCCAGGAGGAGGCAGTAACATGTAGGTTAAGATGCCCTGAGCTGTCTGGCAGCAGACAATCATCCTATTCAGGTTTGGGGGAAGTGCCTTTCCAGCCGTTCCAACAGGACTCTGCCCTTGTTGAGCCCCCAAGTTTCATCAACCTTTTGTTGAAACTCTTGTAATGATGACATGCTGGAATTGGCTCCTGGCACTTTCATCAAAAAGTTAAACATGACCCAGGCCACAGTCAATGAAAATGTCTTCACAGCTTCTCCAAGGGTTAAGCTCCCTCCCCGTTTCTGTCCTAACAGGTTTTCAGGCAAATGCTTGATGGTTCTATCAGTGAGAATCAGGCTCAGCTGCAAGCGACAGGAAACAAAATGGAGGAGCATTTCGTGTTGAATTCAGGCAGTGGTCTTGGGCTGACATAGTGCCCCATAGGGCAGGGGACCCAGGCTCCTACTGTCTTGTTGCTCTGTTCTGTGTGGCCTCAGCCATGTGGTCAATGCCGGGGGCACCCTCATTTTAGGCAGCAGTGGTGGAGAAAGGGGCAGAGAAGAGAGCAAGGTTCCTGGAAGCCTCCACATGTGGCACCTTGGCATATGTGGCAATAGACAGAACCAATTCATGCCACCTAAGTCCCCGGATAATGGGGAGAGGCAGTCTTTATTTCGGACAGCTGCAGGCTCTGCCCCAGATAATTCCGTTACGATTGGAGAGGGGCTGAGCAAATGGAATTGGGGAGCCACAGCAGTCTACAACTGAAGCCCATGGCAAAACTTTAAAATTCCAGAACATTCCTAAGTAGAGGTGAGACCACCGGTGACCTGAAGTGCTGGCACCATTGTCTGGTCTCAAAACAACCCAGGGATGGCCAGTCTGCTGTGAGGTGCTAATTCAACATGTTACATTCTGGTTAAATTTTCCTATGTAAACTTCTTTCAATTCTGAAACAGCTTCAATTTAAAATATATATATATATTTTTTTCCTTTTCATTTTATTCCAGCACTAATCTGGAAATTCTCTTATTTCCCCTCCGCATCATACTGTCAGTCACCAAGTTCCATCAACTTTACATCCTCTCTCTCAAATGTGTCCTCTGATCTCCTGCACCCTCATCTGCCAGCATTTCTACAGCAAGGAACTGCCCCCTTTCCTCTCCCCGAAACCCACCCGCCTCTTGTTCCCCTCGAGGGTTGGCTAGCCTTTAAAAACACAAACCTGAACACTCTCCAGAGCTCTTAACGCCTTCTCTCTGCTCCTTAACAAGACCCACAAGGGCGAACTGGAGTCCGGCCCCGCCCCCCTCACCAGCTTCCTCTCCCTCCACTCTTCCTCTCTGCTCTGTGTTCTTGAGCCACACCGACCTTACAATTTCTTTAACACATTTTTATTGGTTTCAGAGAGGGAGGGAGGGAGAGAGGCATCAACGATGAGAGAGAATCATGGAGAGAGAGAGAGAAGCATCAATGATGAGAGAATCATGGACCAGCTGCCACCTCCTGGGGATCCAGTGTGCAACCTGGGCCTGTGCCCTGACTGGGAATCGAGCCTTGACCTCCTGGTTCAGAGGTGGAAGCTCAACCACTGAGCCACACCGGCCGGGCTGACCTTACAATCTCTTGACGGCATCACACTCTCTTCTACCACAGGGCCTTGGCACCAACTGTTCCCTGTCTGGGAGGCTCTCTCTAGGGCCCTGTCCCCTACCCCCTTTGCCTGGGTAAGATCTGCATCCTTCCTTCCCAGCCCGGCTCAAGCTCGCTTTTCTAAAGAAGCCTTTCTTGACCACCTCCACTGGTTCCCGGCCTTCGGAGCCCGTGTGTAGTTGTAAATTCACCGATGTGCTTATTTGACCAAGTAGTGTCTCCTCTTGCAGAGCTAAGTCGCAGGAGGCCAGGGCTGTTTTTGTCCTTTGCGCCCAGTCGCACCCCCCTCTGCCACAGTAACAGGCTCCGTAAAATAAATGTCAGCCTATGCGAGAGCTCGAGTCATCCGGAACCCCGCGTCCCAGCAGAACCACTGCTTCCAGATTCTGGCAGGTCCTCTCCAATCGTGTGCTGACACATTTACGTCTCATAACATAGTAGATGCCAGTAATAAATAGTGAGAGCGGTTTGGGAGTGGAGATCTGAGGCCCGTATCTCCTCAGGTCAGAATCCTCGGTGAGCAAGGGCGCTCGGCCGGGCTTTCCCCACTGGGAGGTCAGCGAGAGGACCTAAGGCGGTCCCTCTGGGAAAGAGGAGCCCTAAGACGATGGCACCCTAAGATGGCGTCCCCGGGGTGGATCACTGTGGGGGGCGGGGAAGGAAAAGTCCAGAAGGCCTTGCTGGAACCAGGTGTGGCCCCTGCAGTTATCCACTGTCCCCTGGACTTGAAAAATGATTCTTTGGCCCTGACCAGTGTGGCTCAGTGGATAGAGCGTCGGTCTGTGGACTGAAAGGTCCCAGGTTCGATTCTGGCCAAGGGCATGTACCTTGGTTGCAGGCACATCCCCAGTGGGGGGTGTGCAGGAGGCAGCTGGTCGGTGTTTCTCTCTCATCGATGTTTCTGATTCTCTGTCCTCCCTTCCTCTCTGTGAAAAATCAATAATATATATATATATATATTTATCTTTTAAAGAAAAAGAAAAATGATTCTTTGGCTCCCATCAGAGGTCGTTTCAAAACACAAGTCAGTTCCCTGGAAATAGGAACACGCGTTCCTGGGACACCCTGGGCCTGCTATGGGGCTGCACACCCAGGCCCGGGCTAGTCACTGCCTTGTGAGTCCCGGGGAACTGCGAGGCAGAATCCCTTCCCCCAGCCCGTCCCTCTGGGCCGCGGGGGACAGAGGTGGGGGCGGGGGGGAAGGGAGGGCCTCAGGCCAGGTCGCGGGAGGGGCAGAGACCCCGCAGGCTCTGGCTCCGGTGGGTAGGAAACCAGCATGAAAGTTCTAGAAACCAAAACAGCACGTGCGGGGTCGAGCCGGACCGCACCCCAGGCCAGCGGGCGCAGGGCCTGGAAGGAGCGGTGGGGACCCCCTCCCCCGCCTCCGATCAGGGGCCAGCCCGCCCCCGCCCGCTGCCCGGAGCCTCTGGCCCCCGCAGGCCTCCTGGGCCCGGGCCGGGCTGGGGCTGCGGGGTCCCCCCGAGGCTCCTGGGCGGAGGAGCCGCCGCGCCGCCCCCGATCCTCGCCCCGCGCCCCGCGCCCCGGCGGGGACCGCATCGCCGCCCCCGGCCCGCGCGCCGCCGGCCGCAGGCGTTGGTGACGACAGCGCGGGGCTCCCTGGGCGGCAGGAGAGGTACCGCCGCCGCCCGGAGGGGCCCCTGGGCCTGGCTCCCGTGGGGAAGGGGAGGCGGGGGGAGGGTGGGGCGGTCTGCATCCCCGTCACCCCCACCGGGCGCGGCTCCCCACGGGCCAGGCGCGGGAGGCGGGGAGGACGTGGGCGGAGGCGGGTGTTCCGGTGTCCCCCCCACTCCCTCCGCCGGCCTGACTTCTGCAAACGTGGGACCCTGGTTTGTGTTTGCACCCCTGTGTCCGCCCCTGCCCTCCCCGATGGCCGACCGGAAGTGCATTTTCCCTGGAGAAGTTTTAAAACTCTTCCAGACAATTGCCAGCCTGGGGCCTTCCCAAGCTTTAGGTGGAAATCGTCTTCAGGCTGGTCTGTCCTCCCTTTTATTTGTTTATTAGACATACGTTTATTGATTTCAGAGAGGAAGGGAGAGGGAGAGAGAGAGAGAAACATCAATGATGAGAGAGAATCATTCATGGATCAGCTGCCTCTGCACACCCCACACTGGGGATCCGTCTGCAGCCCCTGAGTGGGAATCAAACTGTGACCTCTTGGTTCATAGATTGATGTTCAGCCACTGAGCCATGCCTGCCGGGCCAGTCCTCCCTTTTAAATAGGGACATAGGGACCACCCACCCTGCAACACACACACACACACACACACACACACACACACGCACACATGCACGCACACTCGCGCGCACACAGGCACACACTCACACAGGCACACACTCACACAGGCACACACTCACACAGGCACACACACACACAGACACACGCACATTCTCACACACAGGCACACACACACACATACACGCACACTTGCATACACACAGGCACACACACACAGGCACACACGCACACAGGCACACACACAGGCACACACACACAGGCACACGCACACAGGCACACGCACACAGACACGCACATTCTCACACACACAGGCACACACGTGCGCACACACATGCACACACACAGGCACACGCAGGCACCGGAGTTACTACACTGTCACCTGTCACCCTCTTCACAGTCCCCCGCTCGGCGGAGCCCCACCACAATCCCCATGGTTGCTGCTGAGGCCGGAGATGCGCCCGACCCCCAGGTAGGTCACTGGAGGGCGAAGGAGGCGAAGCCATGGCCGGAGGGATGGCGCTGTGCGCACGCGGGTGCTGTCCTGGCACAGGCCGTGCGTGTGCAGCCGCCGGGACTTTGCTCTGGGTTTTGGCCGGGCCGCTGAGCACGTGCCCGCAGGGGCCTGGCGCTGGCCTGGCCGCGTGGAGCACCCAGACCAGCCGCCGTGACTCGCCCTCCTTGCCCTGCTGATAACGGGCTCGGAAAGATTTGATTGCATGTTCAATAGTGATCGTTACACGGAGAATAGTGGCTTGGGCCGCTTCTGAAGGAAAATAAACCTCCGAGGAAGTGCTGCGGGGCAGAGGGCCCAAGCTGAGCCCCGGGTAGAGACGGGGGCGGTGGGGGGGGGGGGAGGGGGCGGGGAAGCGGGGGAGAGGGGGCTGGCTGCCTGGCAGGGACCACTTCCTGCAGCCACTCTGGCTCCCTTGACCAGGGCTGAGGGGATGGCAGCTCTTGCTTTCTTCCCATGCGTTTGTGACAGAAATAACCCTCCAGCCACTCGCCCCGGGCCTGGCTGTGGGGACCGCAGACCGTGTGCCCACCAGGAAGGCGGCTGGGTGTGGCCATGTGCCAGCTTGCCGGGCCTGTGAAGGAGAAGTGAGAGGAGGCAGCCCGGGTTCCGGAAAGGGTTACTGGGCTCGGCTATAAAACCGCGGTTGGATTGGCCAGGACCTGACGGGCCAAAGTGCAGCAGGTTCCCTGTCTCCGCAGAGCCTCCACTGTCCTGGCTGAGAGCGAGTGAGCGGAACGGCTTCCCCAGCGAGGATGGAGGAGAAGGAGAGCAAGACCAAGAGGGAAGGGGTAAGTGGCTTCCGGCGAGGGTGGGGAGCAGCCCCCGGCGGGCAGCCTTGCCGGGGGCCTCCTGGGAGCTCGGGCTGGGGGAGCCCTGTTTCGGGTGACCTGCCCTCACTGGTCACCCAGCATCCAGGCTTTTTCGGGGACTAGAGAAGGGAGGCGTTTGGGGCGTTGGGATCTGCGATCCTTTGGGAATCGTGCTGCTGGAGCAGCTTGACAAGTACCTGCAGCCAAATTGAAGGGACTCGGGGGGGTTCGTTTGTCCCAACTCCCTTCACCACAAGAAGCTGAGGTGTAGGGACCCCAAAACCAGCCACAAACCCCTCAGACATGGCTGGTGAGGGGCTTTCCACTCTTGTTTTGATTTTGGCGTCAGACTTTTACAGTGAACCTTTTCAGCAGGTAACATAAAGACGCAGAGAAGATGCTGCGAGAGTTGAATGTAATCATCGGAAAGTTGAAAGACCATCGGAAAACACAGATATTTACATTACGATTCATAACAGTAGCAAAATGACAGTGATGAAGTAGCAACGGAAATAATGTTATGGCTGGGGGTCCCCACAACAAGAGGAGCTGTATTAAAGGGCCGCGGCATTAGGAAGGTTGAGAACCCCTGCTCTGAAGGTCTAACAGCAGGTCCAGAAAAACCTTTGTCTAAAAGAAAAGGGGGGGGGTCGTCTCATCATCTAAAAGGGAGTCTCCGCTGCAGGTGTGAATTGCATTCAACTCTCGCAGCATCTTCTCTGCGTCTTTATGTTACCTGCTGAAAAGGTTCACTGCAAACGTCTGACGCCAAAATCAAAACAAAAGAGGAAAACCCCCTCACCTGCCATGTCTGAGGGGTTTGTGGCTGGTTTTGGGGTCCCTACACATCAGGTTCTTGTGGTGAAGGGAGTTGGGACAAACGAACCCCCCGAGTTATGAAGTAGCAACGAAAATAATTTTATGCCTGGGGGTCACCACAACACGAGGAACTGCATTAAAGGGCCACGGCATTAGGAAGGTGGAGAACCGCTGTTTTATGGCCTCTTGCTGGAGGAAAATGCGTAGGCAGACAGGTAATATACATTTATGAATGCTTTTCAGGCCTTGTATTTTGTTCACCACAGCAGCGTATGCTTATATTTATGGGAGGAGCAGTCTGTAGCTGGGCAGATTATTGTTCATTCGGTTACGATGGCGAGACCCTGGCCACAGGCGGTTCGGAGCACGCTCTGTGCGGGAGGTAGAGGCACCTGGAATTCATTCCTGCTCTGGGTGGGGACTTGGGCAAGTTCTGTAACTGCTCTGCGCCCCAGTCTTCTCATCTGTAAAGTGGGTATAATAATCATGCCATCGCCTTGGGCTGCTGGGACCGTTACATGGCAGAGTGCATGTAAATGACCTGTCACACAGTGGATTTCTCATATGTGTCCTGACTTTCTGGTCATCGTTTAGAGCAGGGCACTGCTGACCTCTGGGCCGGGTGAATCTCCGCTGTGGGGGCTCCCTGGGTGCTGGGGGTGATGGGCGGGGACGGGAGGGGACGGGAGGGGGTGGGGGGAGCACCCCTGGTCTCCCTCCCCGGCCGCCAGTGGCACCCCGTCCCAAGGAGAACCACTGCTTCCGAGATCTCGACACCTGGATTATCTTGTCTGATTCCCACAACTAAGGCAGTGCTGGTCCTGTGAGCCCTGCTGCTCTATCGAAAAGGGACTGGAGGCCACGAGGACTGAGGGGTCTGGGGAGGTCACGGGAGGCCCTGGTCTGGCCTCTGTCCCCTCTTCCAAGAGCAATGCACCGCCCAGGCGTGCCCCCAGGTGAGTGCCCAACATGGAAACGCCCCCGCCTGGTGGTGCCTGAAAGGGAACATTACATCGGAAGAAATCATTAACATGTCCACAGGCAAAAGGTATTGGCCATCACAGCTTCCTGCCCCCTGGGTTCTCCGGGGAAGGAGGCCTCCAGCCCCCAGGGCAGAGCAGCGCCCCACCCCCACCCCCACCCCCCAGGGCCGCCTGAGGGTGGACCTACCCCTTTGGGCACGAGCTGAGCTTCCTGGGAGAAATCAGAGCAAAGCTCTTCCACAGGTGACTCATTGTAAGATTCTGCAAATGATTAAGCCCAGCGGAGGGCAGTTTGGGAGCCAAGGAGCAGGGAGGGCCCGGCGGGTGGAGGCTGCAGGGAGCTGGCCTCTGGGTCCTCATATGTAAGGAGAGAAGCATCCCTCTGATGGGCCTCAGGGACTTCCTGCCAGGAAAGACTTTTAGCCAAAAGAAAACAATAACGTGGGTTAGAAGAGAAACGCCTAAGTGCTTTGGAAATGAGAGTGCATGTTTTGTGTGTGTGGAGGGACCCCCCCTCTTTCCTCCCCCCCCCCCCAACACAGTAGTTCAATGACATTGAGCGAGCAGCTTTCCCGCGGTCCTCCCTGTTAATGATTAGCGGCATAGGTGTGGCTGAGCGTTTTATTCGCCGGGCGGAGCCGTGGGTTATGCTGACAATAAAGAGCTCGGTGCCAAGCGAGCTGGGGACACGTGAGCACTTATGAGATCGTGCCGAGTGCCTGTGCCGCTCGCCGTGTCCTGGCTAACCAGGCTCACGGCTCCTCACGGCCGGCAGGGCGTTCCCCGAACCAACAACCGCCAGCCTCCCTCTGCCCGTCCCTGCATCTGGCCTCCTTCATCCTCTTTCTTTTTAACCCTCACTGAGGACATTTCCCCCATTGGTTTCCAGAGAGAGAGGAATGAAGGGAGGAGGGGGAGAGAGAGAGAGAGAGAGAGAGAGAGAGAGAGAGAGAGAGAGAGAGAGAGAGAGAGAGACATGGACGTGGGGAACCTGCGATCGATGTACGTGCCCTTGACAGGGAACCTAAGCCAAGACCGTGAGGGCCACAAGCTGGCACTCTGACCACTGAGCTAACCGGCCAGGGATGAACTCATGTATTCTTCACATCAACCCTGTGAGGAAGGCAGTGTCCGGGCCCAGCCCAGTCAGCAGATCCTCTCTGCAGCCGGGTGCTTTTCCAACTCATCCTTGCAATACCTCTGGGGGTGTTCCCATCCTTGTCATTTTAAAGACGAGGAAACTGCCCTGGCTGGTGTGGCTCACTGGTTGGAGCACCAACCCGGACATCATCCTGGGTGGAGGGTTTGATTCCTGATTGGGGCCCATGCCCCGGTAGCAGATTCAATCCCCAGTTGGGGCTAATGTGAGAGGTGGCCTGATTGATGTTTCTCACACTGATGTTTCTCTCTCTTTCTCAAATCGATAAAATAAATTAAAAAAAAAAAAGATTAAACTGAAGCTGGTGGAAATTAAGCTAGAGGGTGGCAGTGGCAAATCCAAAATGAGATCTGCAGAGTCTCAGAGCAAAGTTCTTGCCGCCTCATTCTTCTCCGCTCGGCACGAGGGACCGCCTGAGATGGAGGCTCAGTTTCCGCGCGTGTCAAGGGCTGTGTGTGTGTGTGTGTGTGTGTGAGGGGCTGTGTGTGTGTGTGTGTGTGTGTGTGTGTGTGTGTGTGAGGGGCTGTGTGTGTGTGTGTGTGTGTGTGTGTGTGTGAGGGGCTGTGTGTGTGTGTGTGTGTGTGTGTGTGAGGGGCTGTGTGTGTGTGTGTGTGTGTGTCAGGGGCTGTGTGTGTGTGTGTGTGTGTGTGTCAGGGGCTGTGTGTGTGTGTGTGTGTGTGTCAGGGGCTGTGTGTGTGTGTGTGTGTGTGTGTGTGAGGGGCTGTGTGTGTGTGTGTGTGAGGGGCTGTGTGTGTGTGTGTGTCAGGGGCTGTGTGTGTGTGTGTGTGTGTGTGTGAGGGGCTGTGTGTGTGTGTGTGTGTGTGTGAGGGGCTGTGTGTGTGTGTGTGTGTGTGAGGGGCTGTGTGTGTCAGGGGCTGTGTGTGTGTGTGTGTGTGTGTGTCAGGGGCTGTGTGTGTGTGTGTGTGTGTGTGTGTCAGGGGCTGTGTGTGTGTCAGGGGCTGTGTGTGTGTGTGTGTGTGTGTGTGAGGGGCTGTGTGTGTGTGTGTGTGTGTGTGTGAGGGGCTGTGTGTGTGTTAGGGGCTGTGTGTGTGTCAGGGGTTATGTGTGTGTGTCAGGGGCTGTGTGTGTGTCAGGGGCTGTGTGTGTGTCAGCGGCTGTGTGTGTCAGGGCTGTGTGTGTGTGTCAGGGGCTGTGTGTGTGTCAGGGCTGTGTGTGTGTGTCAGGGGCTGTGTGTCAGGGGCTGTGTGTGTGTCAGGGGTGTGTGTGTGTCAGGGTCCCCAGCTTCTCCCTGCGCCCTCTGCCTGTTTCAGCAAAGGTGCAGGGGCTCAGGGACCTGCTCGTGGTCCTGACTCGTTTAAATCGCTCGCATTTCTAGGGCTGCTGGCAATGGCAGCCACGCCGCAGGATGCAGGGAAGCGATTCAGACACTAGATGGGGTGCTTCCGACCCAATGCATCTCATCGGGGGGCAATCCCCGCTCCGAGGCAGTTAGCAATGTCTGGAGACATTAGGGTTGTCCAGATGGGGGAGGGGAAGCCTGTCCTAACCCCAGGGAGCAGAGGGCGGGTGTCAGGACCAGGGAGCCGATGACAGACGCAGATCTTCCGGTGCCGGTCCGTCTCCCTCCAAGACGTGGAGCCTGATCGGGACCCCTCAGCCCCCTGACCTCACCATGACCTCCCCTCCGCAGAAGCTGACGCCGGTTCTTGCCTTCGCAACGCTGATCTCGGCCTTCGGGTCCTCCTTCCAGTACGGGTACAATGTGGCTGCCATCAACTCCCCTTCCCGGGTAGGTCTCTGCAGGGGCGGGACCTGGCCCCACGACCCAGGGAGGCGGGTTGGAGCAGCCCGGGCCCGGGAGGCACCAGGGTGGGACTGCCCACACGGAGGGCACACAACGGGTCCTGGAGGAAAGGGGGCTGGTGGGCACAGGATCGGGGACGAGCCAGGGCCCAGGCCTGGCTGGACCCTCGTGGGGCTGGCCTTGCCATCCATGGTGGAGTCCGGAGCAGCAGGGATCACCCACTGAGCTGGGGGACCGGAGTCCCTCCTCTCTGGTGTTAGAAACATCCGGGCAGTTTTTCTCCCAGAGGCCTCGAGCCCTCCCCAGGGGGCCTCTGCTCCTCACCGTTAATACAGCGTCGTCCTCCCGCTTTCATGCACCTACCAACGTCCTTATCTGTGTGCCAGGCTGTCCCCTGTGGGCCCAACAGCTTACGTAGCTCTCTCTGCAAACCGGGTCACTCCACTCGGGCCCTCTGTTTTGCTTCCCTCTGCAGTTCATGCAAGAATTTTACAACGAGACCTACTATGATCGGAACACCGACTACCTGAGCGACTTCTCCCTGAAGCTGCTGTGGTCCCTCTCCGTGTCCATGTTCCCCTTCGGAGGCCTCATCGGGTCCCTCATGGTCGGCTTCCTGGTGAATAAGTTTGGGAGGTAAGCGAGGTGACCTTCCAGCTCCGCAGAGCTTATACTCCCTGTCGGAGCCTAAGACCTAGCCTCACGGGAAACCCTCCCTGTACGGGCGGCGAAGCCACGGAGGTGACTCTGGCTTCCCACGTGGTCTTCAGACCGGACATCGGCCGCACGTTGGGGCTGTAGGCCCGGTCTTGGGGCTGAGGAGGAGGGGGCATGTCCCCGGCTCCGGGCGGATACGGAGCGAGCAGAGCGCGTCCAGGCCAGGCCGCCTCTCTCCCGCCGTCTCTGCTCCCCAGCCTGGAAGGTTGTCGTGTTTGGTGGTTTTGTACAAAACCCAAACTGAGATCTCTCCTCCTCCTCCTCCTCCTCCTCCTCCTCTTCTTCTTCCCCTTCCCCTTCCCCTTCTCCTTCTTATTTATTTATTTATTTATTTATTTATTTATTTTTGCCTTTGGAACAGTCAAAACCTCAGATGACATGGCCAAGAGGTCAGTCCCAAGGTACAGCTTGGTAAGGTGACCAGATCATCCCGCTTTTGGCGGGACAGTCCCGATTTCTAACAGAGTTAGAAACATCGATCAGCTGCCTCTTGCACATCCCCTACTGGGGATGTGCCCGCAACCAAGGTACACGCCCTTGACTGGAATCAAACCTGGGATTCAGTTCGCAGGCCAATGCTCTATCCACTGAGCCAAACCGATTTTGGTTAATTTACAGTTTTTTACTTTTGTTTTGTTTTTAAATATATTTTATTGATTTTTACAGAGAGGGAGAGTTAGAATCATTGATCAGCTGCCTCCTGCACACCCTCCTCTGGGAATGTGCCCTCAACCAAGGTACATGCCCTTGACCGGATTCAAACCTTGGACCCTTCAGTCCACAGGCCAATGCTCTACCCACCGAGACAAACTGGTTAGGGTGTCCGTGTTAATTTTTAAATCATTTTATCAAAATCTATGAAAAAGATTTCATGTTTGTCGTAGGATTTTAGGAGACTTCACCTTTATCAGCTTACAGAAGTTCTATTTATAGTTTGTTAATGCTGTGGTTTTTTTTTAACTACATATATATATGTGTGTGTGTGTGTGTGTGTGTGTGTGTGTGTGTGTGTATAATTGATTTTTTACAGAGAGGAAGGGAGAGGGATAGGTATTTAGAAACATTGATGGGAGAGAAACATCAACAAACTGCCTCCTGCACACCTCCTACTGGGGATGTGCCCGCGACCGGTACATGCCCTTGACCGGAATCGAACCTGGGACCCTTGAGACACTCTATCCACTGAGCCAAACCGGTTAGGGCTAATGCTATTTGTTTGTTTTTTATTATAATATCAAATTTTAAGGACTTCTTTTGCAGCTTCAATTGATAATCTTATATTTTCTCTAGGATAACCTTTTTAAAAATATATTTTTTTTTTATTGATTTCAGAGAGGAAGGGAGGAGAGAAAAACGAATGATGAGAGAGAAACATTAATCGTCTGCCTCCTGTACGGGGCATTTGGGGATTGAGTCCACAACCCAGGCATATGCCCTTGACCAGAATTAAATCCGGTCCCTTAAGTCTGCAGGCTGACACACTACCCACTGAGCCAAACCAGCTAGGGCTCCAGGATAATCTTTAATGTGGTGTCTATATATGCCAAAGAATTCCATCAAAGACTTTTGCATCTATGTTGACAAGTGAGGTTGGCTCATACTTTTCTTCTAATGTTCTTACCCAGTTGGGTTTTCAGATTATACCCAAATCATGTCAGTCTGTGATTGCAAAACCTTTACTGTATTGATACTGGATACTGCTGTCACCAGGCACACACTTGACCAAACTGGTTTTTACTTTTGTTTTTAAAGTATTGATTTTTTAGAAAGAGAGGAAGGAGGGGAGAGAGAGAGAAACACTGATTTGTTGTCTACTTACGGATGCATTCACCGGTTGCTTCCTGCATGTGCCGTGACCGGAGTCGGGGCCCCCAGCCGTGGTGTATTGGGACGATGTTCTCACTAGCTGCGCTGCCCGGCAGGGCCCGGCCTGGCTGACGTGCTGTCTCTTGCAGGAAGGGGACCTTGCTGCTGAACAACGTCTTCTCCATCGGGCCCGCCATCCTGATGGGGTCCAGCGAAGTGGCCGGCTCCTTTGAGATCATCATCGTGGCCAGGTTGCTGGTGGGCATCTGTGCGGGTAAGCCGGGCGGCTGCGCTGCCGAGCCGGGACCGACAGCCACCACGAGGCGCGAGGACGCCATGCCAGGGTCTCTGAGGCCCGACGCGCGGTGGTCCCTCCGAGGGTGCTGTGTGAGCCAGGCTCGAACCCTCCGCCTGGCCCGGGGTCCGGCTCCAGTGTGGACAGTGGGCGGGCCTCCCCTGTGATGTTTCTGCGAAGCAAGCTGGTCTTTGAAAGACTGAGGCTCCGGATCTTAGCTTCCGGAGGGTCCTTCCACCCCAGTCCTTCCCTGTGTTCTCAGCAGCAGTCGGGACCAGCGAGGGGGTGATGACAGCTGTTGAGAGAGCCATGTTTCTGTGTGTGTGTGTGTGTGTGTGTGTGTGATTGTTAATCCTCACCCGAGGATATTTTTCCTTTGATTTTTAGAGAGAGTGGAAGGGAGGGGGAGAGATGGAGCAAAACATCAGTGTGAGAGAGACACATGGATTGGCTGCCTCCGACACGTGCCCCGACCAGAGGGCACCCAGGTGTGTGCCCTTGACCAAAATCAAACCCGGGACCCTTCAGTCGGAGGGGCGACGCTCTATCCACTGAGCCACACGGGCTCGGGGCGTGAGTGACATTTTGTTTAACTGGAGTCCACTGACTCACTCTCTTTTTGAAGCATTGGTCCCGGCTCTCTGTCTGCACCGGAGACCCAGGCTGCCGTGTGAAATGTATTTCTGTGGCTTTAACGAGGGCTGTGGCCAGAGCAGCTTGAGGAATGACCCAGGGCCTGGGTGCCTCTAACGGAAGGAGTAAACGATAGCAGCCTCTCTACTTTTATAAAGAACTGAGAGTTTGCAAAGGGCTGATCATGGCTTCTATCTCTCTCCCTCCCTCCACGCCCACCTGCTGGGCAGGGGAAGGGCCCGCCCACCGTGGGAACCTGCAGCTGCTTTGCAAACCCCGCGGAGCTGGGCCGCCCAGGCTGTGCTGCTGGCGGCTCTGGGGAGCTCCCTGCAGTAAGGTGACCAGACGCCCCACTTTTTTTTAAAATCGGGACTGTCCCGCCCAAAGCGGGGTGTCTGGTCACCTTACCCTACAGTGGCTTCCGACTGCAGAGGGGCGGGGAGAGCCCGCAGGGGCCTCCCTCGAGCCCATGCTCTCCGGTGGGCAGTACAGTGAAGAGGCACCTCACTTATCTGCTCCCTCTGCCCTGGCACTGCCAAGTAACAGCTTCTCCTTCCAAACCGTGTGGCCAGTGTCCTCGAACCCCTTTACCTGCGGTTGACGAGCAGCGGGGAGACTTGAGGCTTCTCTTCTCGGAGACCAAGCCGTTAGCGGGAGGCCCGAAGCCAGGCCGGCTCTGCTCGCAGGCGGCACCCTCCTCCCTCCAAGCTCAGAGGAGGAATCAGAAGGGGCGTGTGCCCACCTGGGCGGGTTTCGGGAGGTTTCAGCCCAGGCACGCGGCCGCCAAGTCAGAGCACGCGTGCCGGAGTCCGCGGCCTGGCCCCGCCACCCCAGGCCTCCCTGATCCTGTGTCCTCTCGCCCTCCTCCAGGCCTGTCTTCCAACGTCGTCCCGATGTACCTGGGGGAGCTGGCCCCCAAGAACCTGCGGGGGGCGCTGGGGGTGGTGCCCCAGCTCTTCATCACCGTGGGCATCCTCGCGGCCCAGATCCTGGGCCTCCGGAACGTCCTCGCCAACGAGAAAGGTGAGCGCGGCCGCCCCGGGCTCGGCGCCCCTTGGCCGCCGGCGGACGGCGTTCTGCGGGCCGGGCTCTCCTCTCTGCTCAGCCGGCCCCCCTCCGAGTCCCTCCGGCCCCCACGCGGCCCTGGCCCCAGAGGTGCTGGTCCAGCCCAGCGGCTGACGTGTTCTAGTCCCTCTTGGGACCCGGTGAGGTGGCTTGCTCCCGGCCCAGTGGTGGGTCCGAGGCAGAGTCTGTGTTCCATTTCTGGGCTTTCTGCAGCGGGGCCCCCGGCGAGGTCCGCAGAGCCAAACACCAACAGGACAGCGATGGGCATTTCTTTGGAGAGCCACGTTTTTTTAAACTGAAACTTCTTCAGTATAGACTCGCCCAGGCCGTGGTGTTTTGTGGAAGAGCCACACTCAAGGGGCCAGAGAGCTGCGGGTGGCTCCTGAGCTGCGGTTTGCCGACCCCGGGGGTAGGCGATGGCGCCTGAGTCTGGCTTCCTTGCCGGGTGGCCCGGCCCAGCAGGACGGGGGGTCAGAGCTGAAGGGCCCAGCACCCCAGCTCCTGCCGGCCTGTCCTGCAGGGTCGCCACGTGTCCACACGGCCGTGGGCACCTGCCCGTTGCCCACATCCTCGCCAGCACTTGGCGTGTCGGCTTTTCCCTTTGCCCCCGGCAGGTGGGTGCGGGTGGTCATCACCGTCCCTCTTGTCCGTGTCCGCAGGGTGTTGGTCAGCGCCCTCCTGGGTGCTGGGGACGCGGGAGAACCTGTCCGGGTGATGGGGCGGCATGGCCTGCTGGGTGCTGGGGGCTGGGTGGTGGGGGGCTGGGTGCTGGGTGATGGGGGGCTGGGTGCTGGGTGATGGGGGGCTGGGTGGTGGGGGGCTGGGTGCTGGGTGATGGGGGGCTGGGTGCTGGGTGATGGGGGGCTGGGTGCTGGGGGCTGGGTGGTGGGGGGCTGGGTGCTGGGTGATGGGGGGCTGGATGCTGGGTGATGGGGGGCTGGGTGCTGGGTGCTGGGGTGCTGGGTGCTGGAGGGCTGGGTGTTGGGTGCTGGGGGGCTGGGTGCTGGGTGCTGCGTGTTGGGGGCTGGGTGCTGGGGCTGGGGCTGGGGTGAGAGGCGGGTCCGTGGCCGAGCTGAGCATGGCGCCCGCCCCTGCAGGCTGGCCCATCCTCCTGGGGGTGACCGGCATCCCGGCGGCCGTGCAGCTCCTGCTGTTGCCCGTCTTCCCCGAGAGCCCACGCTACCTGCTGGTCCAGAGGAAGGACCTCGAGGCGGCCAGGAAGGGTGAGGCCCCCGGGGGAGGGGGGTCCGGGCCGCAGTGTCCCTGCTCTGGGGAGGCTGCAGCCCTGCTCAACGCCCACCCCCCCAGCCCTGCGGCTGCTGCGCGGCTGGGACTTCGTGGAGGACGAGGTGGAGGAGATCCGGCAGGAGTACGAGGCGGAGCAGGCCGCCGGCTTCATCTCGGTGGTGAAGCTGTTCCGGATCCGCTCCCTGCGCTGGCAGCTCATCTCCATCGTGGTGCTCATGGCCGGCCAGCAGCTGTCCGGCGTGAACGCGGTACGGCGGCCGGGGTGGGGGGCGGCCGGGGTGGGGGGCTGTCTGGGGGGGCGGCCGGGCTGGGGGGGCTGTCTGGGGGGGCGGCCGGGCTGGGGGGCTGTCTGGGGGGGCGGCCCGGGTGGGGGGCTGTCTGGGGGGGCGGCCAGGGTGGGGGGCTGTCTGGGGGGGCGGCCCGGGTGGGGGGCTGTCTGGGGGGGCGGCCGGGCTGGGGGGGCTGTCTGGGGGGGCGGCCCGGGTGGGGGGCTGTCTGGGGGGCCGGCCCGGGTGGGGGGCTGTCTGGGGGGGCGGCCGGGCTGGGGGGGCTGTCTGGGGGGGCGGCCCGGGTGGGGGGCTGTCTGGGGGGCCGGCCGGGGTGGGGGCGACCTGGGGTGGGGGGGCTGTCTGGGGGGGCTGTCTGGGGGGGCGGCCGGGGTGGGGGGGCTGTCTGGGGGGGGCCTGTCTGGGGGGGCTATCTGGGGGGGCAGCCCGGGGTGGTGGCTGCCCGGGGGTGGGGGGGTGAGGCCCGGGGGTGGGGGCTGCCCGGGTGGGGGGGTGAGGCCCGGGGTTGGGGGCTGCCCGGGTGGGGGGGTGAGGCCCAGGGGTGGGGGGGGCTGTCTGGGGGGCGGCCCGGGGTGAGGGGGTGAGGCCCGGGGGTGGGGGCTGCCCGGGTGGGGGGGTGAGGCCCAGGGTGGGGGCTTCCCGGGTGGGGGGTGAGGCCCAGGGGTGGGGGGGTGAGGCCCGGGGTGGGGGCTTCCCGGGTGGGGGCTGCCCGGGTGGGGGGGTGAGGCCCAGGGTGGGGGCTTCCCGGGTGGGGGGGTGAGGCCCAGGGGTGGGGGGGTGAGGCCCGGGGGTGGGGGCAGCCCAGGGTGGGGGGAAAGGGGACAGGCTGGGCAGGGACTCGGGCAGGCGTGGCCTGGCCAGCCCACCAGCCTCAGCCTCGGTTGCCTTCCAGATCTACTACTACGCGGACACGATCTATGAGGAGGCGGGGGTGGCGAAAGACAACGTCCAGTATGTGACGGCGGGCACGGGGGCGGTCAACGTGGCGATTACCATTTTGGCCGTGAGTGTCCGGGAGCTGAGCGCCCTGGGCCGCCAGGAGGGAGGGCGCCTCGAGGCGGGTCCTGGCCCCGGAAGGAGCCCTCGGTCCCTTCCCGTGTGGCCCTGGGCTCTGCTCAGGTGACAGCCTGTCCTTCCGGGAGGTGCCCGGGGCTCTCAGCCCCAAAGCGCCCTGTGCGAGAGGCCCCTGCCCGCGCCCCAGATGAAGGCGCTAAGGGGACCCGGGCTGCGCGGTGCGGGCCGCTGGCCGTCCAGGGGCACCGCCCGGGCACAGAGGGTGCGCACTGGGCGGAGGAGCTTCCTGCACAGGCCGCTCCGGCCCAGTGTGTGTATGGGGGGGCGGCTTGCAGCTCCTGAGCCCCCCCTTTCCCGGGCCCGCCCCCCAGGTGTTCGTGGTGGAGCTCCTGGGGAGGAGAATCCTGCTGCTCCTGGGCTTCTCCGCCTGCTTCCTGGCCTGCTGCTTGCTCACGGTCGCCCTGGTTCTGCAGGTGAGGGGGTGCGGCCCCCTTGCCCCGCTCCCGCAGCCCACTGCCCACTTCCTGCCCATTTGCCAGTGGCAAGAGGTGGCGCTTCCTGTTGAAGGAGGAGCCCGGTGCCATCCCTGCGCGGCCGGGCAGAGCGGCCGGCCCTCCGGGAGCCGAGGTTCCCGGCGCTCCCTGCCCCCGGCCGGCCCTGCGCTGCCCGGGGTGACCCCACTCTGCTTGCCCCCAGGCCACCGTCTCCTGGATGCCGTACCTCAGCATCGCCTGTGTCCTCAGCTACGTCATAGGACACGCCCTGGGGCCCAGTACGTACCTGGAGCCGGTCCTGCCTTCTCCGCCCTCTCCGGCCCCGGCCGCCCCGGGAGCTCCTGGCCTGAGCTCCCTAGAGGGGCTCTGGGGGGCCCGTCCCCGCGCAGGGGGGCTGGACAGAGCCCACTGAGGGCGGAAGCAGCAAAGCGGCCGTGGAGGTGGAAGACACGGCCCCGTGGGAGTGGGGTTAGAGCCTGCAGGGGCCTCGTAATTCTGGCTTCTGGTCTCCTCCCCCGGCTGCTGCCCCCGGGGGTCCCGGAGGCTCGCCACGCCCGCCCTGCACCACACCCCGAGGCCCCTGGCACCCAGCGGGGGCCCCGGACCCTGGTGGGCTCGCTCTGCCTCCAGCGGGCACCGCTCTCCCTCCTGCCCTCCCGCAGGCCCCATCCCCGCGCTCATCATCACCGAGATCTTCATGCAGTCCTCCCGCTCCTCGGCCTTCATGGTGGGGGGCAGCGTGCACTGGATCTGCAACTTCGCCGTGGGCTTGCTCTTCCCCTTCATCCAGGTGAGTGTGGCCCCGGCCCCGGGCCCGCGGGACCCCCCCCCACGGTGAAACGGGGGCGCCTCCCCCAGGACTGAGCCCGGCCGCCCTCCCCGCAGGAGGGCCTTGGGTCCTACTGCTTCATCGTCTTCGGCGGCGTGTGCTTCCTCACCGCCGTCTTCGTCTTCTTCGTGATCCCCGAGACCAAGGACAAGACGTTCATGGAGATCAACCTGACCTTCGCCAAGATGAACCACGTGTCCGAGGTGTACCCTGCGGCCGGCGAGGAGCTGAAGGGGATCCCCGAGCAGACGGAGCCCCCGGGCGGGAAGCAGCTCCCGGACAAGCTCACGCTGGTGTCGGAGGAGCTGCAGACGGTGGCGGACGGCCTGAGGGAGCTGCCCCAGAAGCTCAGGCTGGTGTCGGAGGACCTGAAGGTGGCTTCCGAGGCGCTCAAGGCCGTGTCGGAGGGGCTTCCCGAGGATTCCAAGCAGCCCCCGCCCCCCACAGTGCGGCTGTGACCCCAGGGAGGAGCCTGCGGCGTGGTCCGGGGGGGCTCCCTCCTCGGGGTGTTGTTCTGAGCCATCGTGGTCTTTGAACATCCAGAACTGGACGGTCCGGGGTGGGTGCCCACAGGGCTGCTGTGCGGTTACTAAAGCCGGACCGACCCATCCCCAGGCCCAGGCCACAGCGAGCAGCCGTCCTCCCACCGTGGCCGGGCCAGGCCAGCCACGGTGCGGCTGCCGTCACACCAGCTTTCAGGACAAAACGCATCCGTATGGCGGTGGGATAGGAGGAATCAAATCTGGCCAGAGAAGCAAGCCTTTCTCCAATCCCAGGGGTCTTCTGGGGGCCTGTGTTCAGAGCAGAATCCGTCCTCCTGTCGCATCTACTCTCTCGGAAAGGGTGAGGTCACAAGTGACGAGGTCCAGGAAGTTGGAGGACAGGTCCCTGTGGAGACTTGAACCAAGTCACGGACTCTTAATCCTAAATGACATTGTGAGAGGACAGTGGAATTGCCTCGGTATATTCAATAAAACAGATGTGATCATTTTTTCACCAACATGTGCTGCTTCTCTGTGAGCAGGTGGGAGGAGGCGGGTGTTCCCGGCTGCTTCAAGCCGTTTGACTGTCCTGGGGTGTAAGCCCCTTGAGAACACGGGTTTGTCCCGTTGTGTTTATCCCAGAATCCCCACTGCCTGGAGCAGGTGTAAAGGGGGCACTCAGGCGATGTCTTCTGAAAGAGGGGGAGCAATGAGAGGAGGTGGTTGTGAGTTTTTTAAATTTGAGATTGGGGGATCCTCTGCATGTCTTCAGGTACATAGGGAACACGGAGAGGTCCTAAAGGTGAGATGGGGAGGGAAAGAGGGAAGGAGGGTGAGAAGGAGGGAGGTAAGTGGGTGTGTCCCCCAACAGATGCCACAGAGCTATGATAGAAGCTTTGTCTAGAGACCTCTGTGTGCGAAGAGGGAACGTGTAGGAAGATGGAAAAAACGCTGAGGCCTGGGAAAGGACAGTGGAGAGAACACCTACTGAATGGAAAATCTGGTATTGGGAGGAGAGGCCCAAATTCAGGACCAGGTGGGACACAAGTGGGATTGGGAACAGCTTTTGTGGGGGGAGAATGATAACAAAGTAAAAAGCAAAGTGCTGGGGTTGAACCGACCTTGACCTCCTGCAGCAGGGATCTGCGGTGTGGAGGGGCCACAAAAACAGCCAACGGTGGACGCTCTCCACTCTGAGGAGCAGGAGGGCTGGCACGTGAAAAGACAAGATGCTGTGGTGTTACTGATTCCGTTCAGGTTACACACAGGAAGGCCGGGGGGTCCCTGACTCTGGAGGGCTACTCCCTCAGGCCAGCCTTGGTTCTGCCACTCAGTAATCGCATATCTTGGCTTGAACTTTTCTGTACCTCTGGCTTTTCTGTACCCGTGTCCTCTTCTGTTAAACGGGGGTGATAATAAGTATCTCACGTGGTTGGTTATGAGAATTCAATGATGTGTTTGAGTGTTTAGATCAGTGCCTGGGGTATATTAAACACTTACTTATTTTTTAGTCAATTAATTTTTTAAAATTAAATCATTGTTGTTGAAAGTATTACATATGCCCTCCTTTTTCCTCCATTGATCCCTTTTAGCCCATTCCCACTGCCCTCCCCAGGCCTTCACCACCCTATCGTCCATGTCCATGGGTTATGCATATACGCATTTAAGTTCTTTGATCTCTTTCCACCCACCCACCCTCCTCCGCCTTCCTTCTGAGGTGCCACAGTCTGTTCCATGCTTCCATGTCTCTGGATCTGTTTTTGTTCATCAGTTTATCTTGTTCATTAGATTCCACAGATGAGTGAGATCATGAATCACTTAGTTATTTTTACGTGCTTGGGAATGAGCTTGGATCTTGAGGGCAAATAAATTCACAGGTAAAAAATACCTGTACTATCCATGGATACTGAGATCTAACAATGGATCGTTGCAGTGGTAAGTTACAGATAAACCACAAGAGGGAGTCTAGGATGATCCACGTAGTATTCGAGTAGAGCTGGAGATAGTGGTACGAGCTCATGGTCAGCTTCCTATAGACTCAGGGGCTACATATGGGAGCATTTAGAGACGGGTGTGTATATCCGGGGCAGTAAAATCAAACCGGAAGAGAAAGGGATGGGCCTGGTGCTATGGTGGCACTGGAGGAAGATGTGGAATTAGGAAAGGCAAAAAGGGTCTCTCCAGCTGGAGAAGATGCAGCTGGGAAGTGCAGGGTGGCTATTCCACATGAGACGTGGCGGTGTTTAGGGGACTCTGGGTTGGTCTGAAAGTAAAGCCAGAAAGATGTGGGAAGCTGACCTAGAGTCTGTGGGTCCTTGGGAGCCAAACTGAGTCTGAACTTTGACCTCTAGATTAGGGGTGTCGAACTCAATCAGAGAAGGGGCCAAAATCTAAAATCCAGCCTAAATCTCGGGCCGAATGGTTTACTGAACAGTCATAAACTGTCATTGTGATGGAAACGCAGCAGAGTGCAGTGATGACAGCGCGGTGCGGGCCACATTGCAAGGCCTGGCGGGACGGATTTGGCCCGAGGGCCTTGTGTTTGACACATGTGCTCTAGATAATGATGCTGTTTTTGTGACCTCTGAGTTGCAGAGCGCGGTGTGGCAGTAATGAGGACGGGGTGGAACTTGGGTAGGGCGACCGGTTGATAAGAAATAATGCCGCCCTGAGAAGCCAGCAGTGGTCAGGCCCAGCGTGGAGGGGGGTCCAGAGAGAGACTCGGTAGGATGCAGTGACCACTAGGCCAGCACAGGTGAGATCTTATTCATTCAACCAATGGTTTTGAGCACCTCCTATGTGCCCTGCAGTGGATACGATGGATCTAACACAAGTACACAAATACTGAAGGTCATTTCAGACAGTACTCGGGGTAAAGTGTCAGAGAATGTCAGGCGAGAGTGGTTGCAGGGAAGATGTTTGTACCACGATGGTAAGGCCCTGAGACTGAAAGCCACCCCCACAAGCGGGGGGTGGGGGCCGGCCACTCCAGTCTGGCCATTAATAGGGTCTAGTGAGGGGAACTCACATCCGAGGCGTGTCCTGGCTGGCTGCAACGTGAAATGGCTTCCCATGCTGCTTGGCAAGTGCCGACAAATTCCATAGTCACTAGTAGCCCTGCACACAAATCAGTGTGCCAGCAGCTCTCTGCGGGGCCTGGCTGCTCCACACCCACGGCCCAGAGGCTCTCCATGGCCCAGAGGCTCATCCGCGGCCAGGGGTGGAACACATGCCTCGTCACCATGGTGACGAAGCCAGCATTTCACCAGGCCACTTAAGTTGCCTGCTCTCAGCAGCCACGCCCCTGGACTAGGGGACTCTGGTGGGGCTGAGAGGACTGGAGGCCACCGTCATGTGGCTATGGGTGCCACCATATTTGTGACAGAGTGACGGTTAATTTGCATATTGCCCTTTTATTAGATAGGATGGAGGTGGGTTGAGTAGTCATGCCTGCTAGTCCGTGAATGCCACCAGGTCCAGGAAGTGACGGGCTGGACCAGGTGAGGACAGCGGTCTGTGCTGGGACCAGCACAGAGCAGGAGGCAAAGGAAGGGGGCTGTGTGTGCCCGAATGAGCACCAGTTATGGTCACACCACCTCGGGGTGGGTGGGGGTGCAGTAAGCTGTCTCCCCCCCACCCCCCCAGCCCAGGTCTACTTGCAGGTCGGGCAGCGGTCACCTCCTGGAGCAGCCACTCCTCCACAGAGGCCCTCCCCATGGAGGTGGCATTGCAGCTGAGACTCAGGGGAGGAGGTTCAGGCAGAAGGAACAGCAGGTAGGAAGGAGCTCGGTTTTGCCATCAGCTTGACTTTGTTGCTGTGGTGGACTCAGAGCACACATGTCAAACACAAGGCCCTCGGGCCAAAGTCGGCCTGCCAGGCCTTGCAATGTGGCCCGCACCTCGCTGTCATCACTGCACTCCGCTGCGTTCCATCACAATGACGCGCAGTGACATAGGAGGCTTGTGATCTCGCCGGCCGCCTCGCCGCCCGCTGTACTTGCTATCTATTACGCATGCGCATAGATAACAAGTCATGCGAGATTCAGGAGGCGTGACCTATAGTCCGGCATCCGATGTGGTTGTGTGGGTGGCAGAGCAGAGGAGAGAGTGAGTGTGCGGGCATAAAAAATACACAGCAGAAGCTGCCAGTTCCTGGCATAAAGTGCAGGCATAAAAATCGCAACAGAATCTGCTATCTGTACCCAGCCAGGCATTTATTGACTGACTTTTTTTTTCTCCACTCCATCTGCCAAATCAAGCTATCCCTGTGCAGTTTTCAACTTTTTCCTTCTAACGCAGATTTCCAATAAACTACATCTTTTACTGCCAATATTGATCCCAAAATGTCCAGGAAAAGAAAAGTTGATGGTGAAGGCAGACAATTTAATGACAAATGGGAAAATGAATACATGTTTGTGCTTAGAGAGGGCAAACCAGTGTGCATATTGTGTTATGAGACAGTGTCGGTGATGAAAGAGTACAATATACGTCGTCATTTGACACCAAACATAATGTTATGTATGGCAAATATACTTTGGAAGAAAAGCATAAAATTGTTAAAGAACTAAAAGGCAAACTACAATCACAGCAGCAAATGTTTACAAAGGCTACAGCGAAAAATGATGCTGCAGTGAAAGCAAGCTTTATAGTGGCTGAAGAAATTGCCCGTACTTCAAGGTGTTTTTCAGAGGGTGCCTTTTTGAAGCAATGCATGCTAAAAGTGTGTGAGCAAGTATGCCCAGACCAGATACAGAGTTTTCAAAATGTCAGTTTGTCAAGAAACACCATTGCAGATAGAGTTCAAGAACTCTCAGGAAATCTATCATCACAGCTGGCCGAACAGGCATGCAGTTATCTCGCTTTTTCACTTGCTATCGATGAAAGCACAGACAACACTGATACAGCGCAGCTGTCCATCTTTATACGTGCTACGAAGACCAACCTCTCTGTCACTGAGGAACTTTTGGATGTAGCTGCCATGCATGGGACGACGGCTGGTAGAGATATATTTGAGGCTGTGGAGAAATCTATAAATAATTTTAAATTACCCTGGGAAAAGTTGGTGGGGCTAACTACCGATGGCGCACCTTCAATGTGCGGAGAAAAGAAAGGCTTGGTTGGACTAATGAAGGAAAGAATGCAAAAAAGTCACTGCCACACACCCTTGATTACTTATCATTGCATTATCCACCAAGAGGCTATGTGTGGAAAAGTTCTGGACATGAATGACATAATGACCACAGTCATTAAAACTATTAACTTTATACGGGCACGTGGCCTGAATCATCGCCAGTTCCAGCAGTTTTTACAGGAGGTGGGTGCAGAGCATGGAGACGTGCCATACCACACAGAAGTAAGATGGCTGAGCAAGAGCACAGTCCTCAAAAGATTTTTTGAGCTCAGAGAACAAATTGCTCTTTTCTTTTTTTTTTTTTTTTTTTTTTTTTTTTTTTTTTTTTTGGGTAGAATTCCACTTTATTTTTTTTTTTAATTTAATTATTTATTTTTTTTTTTACATATTTTAATGATTTTTTTTTGCCCCCCTCCCTCCCTCCCCCATATCCCCTCCCTCCCCATAGTTTTATGTCCATTGGTTGTACTTATATGCATGTATACAAGTCCTTCGGTTGATCTATTATCTCCCCCAGATCCTCCTCCCCTCCCCGCTGTAATTTGACAATCTGCTTGTTGCTTTACTGTCTCTATATCTATCTTTTGGTTCATCAGTTTATAATGCTCTTTATTATCCACAAATGAGTGAGGTCATGTGGTGTTTCTCTTTCATTGATTGGCTTATTTCACTCAGCATGATGTTCTCCAATTCCATCCAGGTTGCTGCAAATGATGAGAATTCCTTCTTCTTTATGGCAGCATAGTATTCCATTGTGTAGATGTACCATAGTTTTTTGATCCAATCATCTGCTGACGGGCACCTAGGCTGTTTCCAAATTCTGGCTATTGTAGATTGTGCTGCTATGAACATAGGGGTGCATATATCCTTTCTGATTGGTGTTTCTAGTTTCTTGGGATATATTCCTAGGAGTGGGATTACTGGGTCAAATGGGAGTTCCATTTTCAGTTTTTTGAGGAAACTCCACACTGTTCTCCACAGTGGTTGCACCAGTCTGCATTCCCACCAGCAGTGCACGAGGGTTCCTTTTTCTCCGCAACCTCGCCAACACTTGTCGTTTGTCGATTTGTTGATGTTGGCCATTCTGACAGGTGTGAGATGGTACCGCATTGTTGTTTTGATTTGCATCTCTCGTATAATTAGTGACTTTGAGCATGTTTTCATGTGCCTTTTGGCCTTCCTTCTGTCTTCTTTTGAAAATATTCTATTTAGGTCCCTTGCCCATTTCTTAATTGGATCATTCATCTTCCTTTTATTTAGTTGTATCAGCTGTCTGTAGATGTTAGAGATTAAACCTTTATCAGTGGTGTTATTTGCAAATATGTTCTCCCACACCGTGGGCTTTCTTGTTGTTTTGTTGATGGTTTCTTTTGCTGTAAAAAAGCTTTTTATTTTGATGTAGTCCCATTTGTTTATTTTCTCTTTAGCTTCCATTGCCCTAGGGGCAGTATCAGTGAAGAAGTTCTTTTGGCATACGTCTGAGATTTTGCTGCCTGAAGATGCTTCTAGTATTTTTATGGTTTCCCGTCTGATGTTTAAGTCCTGTATCCATTTTGAGTTTATTTTTGTGTATGGTGTAAGTTGGTGATCTAGTTTCATTCTTTTGCATGAGTCTACCCAATTTTCCCAACACCATTTATTGAAGAAACTGTCTTGACTCCATTGTATATTCTTTCCTCCTTTGTCAAATATTAATTGAGCATATTGATTTGGGTTGATATCTGGGTTCTCGATTCTATTCCATTGATCTATATGTCTGTTCTTGTGCCAGTACCAGGCTGTTTTGAGAACAGTGGCTTTGTAATACAGTTTGAAGTCCGGTATTGAGATCCCTCCTGCTTTACCCTTCTTTCTCAGGATTGCTGTGGCTATTTGGGGTCTTTTATTGTTCCAAATGAACTGTTGGAGAGTTCTTTCTAGGTCAGTGAAATATGCCCTTGGTATTTTAATGGGGAGTGCATTGAACCTATAGATTGCTTTAGGAAGTATGGACATTTTGATGATGTTGATTCTACCAATCCATGAACATGGTATGTTCTTCCATCTCCTTACATCATCCTCTATCTCTTTTTTCAGTGTCGTGTAATTTTCTGCATATAGATCCTTTACTTCCTTAGTTAAATTTATTCCTAGGTATCTTAATTTTTTTGGTGCGATGGTAAATGGAATTGCTTTTTTAGTCTCTGTTTCTGTAGTTTCACTGTTGGTGTATAGAAATGCCATGGATTTCTTGGCGTTAATTTTGTATCCTGCTACATTGCCAAATTCATTTATTAAGTCACTTAGTTTCTTAATGGAGTCTTTTGGGTTCTTTATGTACAATATCATGTCATCTGCAAATAAGGATAACTTTACTTCTTCTTTTCCAATTTGGATGCCTTTTATTTCGTCCTCTTGTCTAATTGCAATGGCTAGTACTTCCAGTACTATGTCAAACAGGAGTGGCGAAAGTGGGCATCCCTGTCTTGTTCCTGTTCTTAGAGGGAATGGTTTTAGTTTTTGCCCATTGAGTATAATGTTGGCTGTGGGTTTATCATATATAGCTTTTATTATGTTGAGGTATGATCCTTGTACTCCCACTTTGTTAAGAGTTTTTATCAGGAAAGGGTGTTGGATTTTATCGAATGCTTTTTCTGCATCAATTGATATGACTATATGATTTTTATCTTTCAATTTGTTTATGTGATGTATCACGTTTATTGATTTGCGGATATTGTACCATCCTTGCATTCCTGGAATAAATCCTACTTGGTCATGGTGTATGATCTTTGTGATGCTCTGCTGGAGCCGATTTGCTAGGATTTTGTTGAGGATTTTGGCATCTATGTTCATGAGGGATATTGGCCTGTAATTCTCTTTCATTGAGTTGTCTTTATCTGGTTTTGGTATTAGGGTGATGCTGGCTTCATAGAAGGAGTTTGGAAGTGTTCCTTCCTCTTGAATTTTTTGGAAAAGTCTGAGGAGGATAGGTTTTAGTTCTTCCTTGAATGTTTGGTAAAACTCTCCTGTGAAGCCATCTGGCCCTGGGCTTTTGTTTGCTGGAAGCTTTCTGATGACTGTTTCAATTTCTTCCCAAGTCACTGGTCTATTGAGATTTTTAGATTCTTCCTGATCGAGTTTTGGAAGTTTGTATTTTTCTAGGAATATGTCCATTTCCTCCAGGTTGTTCAGTTTGTTGGAATAGAGTTGTTCGTAGTATTTTGTAACAATCCGTTGTATTTCGTTGGGGTCTGTTGTTATTTCACCTCTTTCATTTCTGATTTTGTTTATTTGGGTCCTCTCTCTTTGTTTCTTAGTTAGCCTGGCTAGAGGTTCATCTATCTTGTTTATTCTTTCAAAGAACCAGCTCTTGGTTTTGTTGATCTTATGTATTGTTTTTTTGGTCTCTATGTCGTTTATCTGTGCTCTGATTTTTGTTATTTCCTTCCTTCTGCTTACACTGGGCTTTTCTTGTTGCTCCTTTTCTAACTCTTTGAGTTGTAGAGTTAGATCATCTGTTACCCCTTTTTCTAGTTTTTTGCAATAGGCTTGTAAGGATATGAACTTCCCTCTCAAGACTGCTTTTGCTGTGTCCCATAGATTTTGGATTGTTGTGTTTTCATTGTCATTTGTTTCCAGGATGTTTTTAATTTCTTCCTTGATTTCTCTGGTAACCCAGTCCTTGTTTAATAGCGTGCTGTTTAGTCTCCATGTGTTTGATTTCTTTGGATTATTTTTATTGTAGTTAATTTCCAGTTTTATGCCATTATGGTCTGAGAAGATACTTGATATGATTTCTATCTTCTTGAATTTGAAGAGACTTTGCCTATGACCCAAAATGTGGTCTATCTTTGAGAATGTCCCATGTGCACTTGAGAAGAATGTATATTCTGTGGCTTTGGGGTGGAGTGTTCTGAAGATGTCAATTAATTCCATCTGGTCTAGTGAGTCACTTAGGATCGATATTTCTTTGCTGTTTTTTTGTTTAGATGATTTGTCGAAGGGTGACAGTGGGGTATTAAAATCTCCTACTATGATTGTATTGCTATTAATCTCTCTCTTAATGTCCTCCAGCAGTTTTTTTATGTATTTGGTTGCTCCTGTATTGGGTGCATATATATTTACCAGGGTTATTTCTTCTTGTTGGATTGTTCCCTTTAGTATTATGAAATGGCCTTCATTATCTCTTATTATGTCCTTCACTCTGAGATCTAATTTGTCAGATATAAGTATTGCTACCCCAGCTTTTTTTTCATTTCCATTTGCCTGGAAAACTTTTTTCCATCCCTTCACCCTCAGTCTGTGTGCATCTTTTTTTCTGAGGTGGGTTTCTTGTAGACAACAGATGTATGGGTCTTGTTTTCTTATCCAATCTGTTACCCTATGTCTTTTGATTGGAGCATTTAATCCATTTACATTTAAGGTTATTATTGATAGGTACACATTTGACGCCATTTTTATTCTATACCCGTGTTCCTTCTTCACTTCCTATTTCTTTATTTTTACAGTAGACCCTTTAGCATTTCTTGCATTACTGGTTTGGTGGAGATAAATTCCTTCAGTCTTTTTTTGTCTGTGAAGCTCCTGATTTCCCCTTCAATTTTGATTGATAGCCTTGCTGGGTACAGTATTCTTGGATTCAGACCCTTCCTTTGCATGACTTTGTAAATTTCATCCCATTCCCTTCTGGCCTGGTAAGTTTCTGTTGAGAAATCAGTTGCTAGTCTGATGGGGGTTCCTTTGTATGTAACTTTCTGTCTCTCTCTGGCTGCTTTTAAGATTCTTACTTTGTCATTGTTGTTTGCCAATTTGATTATAATGTGCCTTGGAGTCTGTCTTCTGGGATTCATTTTGCTTGGGACTCTGCGAGCATCTTGGATTTGTGTGGGTTTTTTCTTCTCTATTTCAGGAAAGTTTTCTGTCATTATTTCTTGAAATACTTTTTCCATGTCTACCTCAGTTTCCTTTCCTTCTGGAACCCCTATTATTCGAATATTATTTTGTTTTGTAATGTCCCAAAGCTCCCGTAGGCTCTCCTCCTGCTTTTTAATCTTTTTTTCTAGAAGCTGCTCTACTTGGGTATTTTTTTCCATCTTATCTTCTAGCTCACTGATGCGGTCCTCTGCTTCCTCTAGTCTACTCTTGATGCTTTCTATTGAGTTCTTCATGGTAGCGATGTCATTTTTTATTTCTTCTTGGTTCTTCTTCAATTCCTCATGGTTCTTCCTCATTTCTTCTTGGTTATTGTCAAATTTCTCTTCCATTCTTTTTAGCCAGCCTATGATCATTATTCTGAATTCTTGCTCTGGTAGGCTGCTTACCTCGGGCTCGTTTACTTCCTTTTCTGGTGATGCCTGCTTTTCTTTCATGTGCGGACTATGTTTTTGTCTCCCCATGGCCTCTCTTCTCAGGATGTCTGGTTATGTGGTGTTCCTTCTCCTGCGTTGATTTAAAATTTGAAAATACAAACACTACCTGGTACAACACAAGAGGCACTTAACAGGAATGTACTTACAATATTAATAACCTTTAGTAAAGGTGACCACTAGAGAAAGGCAACTTAGGGGATAGGAGAGAAGGAAGAAAGGTAAAAATAAAATAAAGAAAAATTTTAAAAAGTAAAAATTAAAATTAAAAAAAATTAAGTAAATAAAATAAAAAAAGAGGGATAAAGAGATATAAAAAGAGGAAAAAAAGTAATGACAAAATAAAGTTGGAAAACAGGGAAAAAAAGAAAGGAGAGGAAAGAGAAAGAGAGAGAAGAAGCAAACTAAAAGAGAAATGGGAAACAAACTATATATATGTGGAGAAAACTGCCATAGAACAACCACTGAACCCAGCTAATGCCAGTAACAATACTTGGAGATTAATACAAACTACAATATCCCCTATTATTAAGTAAGGCTATGATATACAGAAGTAAAAGATACAAACAAAAACAGAGTATTTTTTTAAAAAAAAAAATACAAAGCAACAATAACAACACAGTAATAATCATAACAATTTCACTAACAAGCCTAAAAATTCACAATAATCAACCTTCACACAAACAATGCGAAAAGGATAGAGGGGAGAACAGTTTTTCTTTCTTTTTTTTTTTTTTTTTTTTTTTAACTAGTTAATATAGTGCAGAGATTGGTATTTATACACTTGGATCAGGGGTTGGAACATAGGTCTATAAGTATAGTGAGAGTTTTAGCAGGGGGTATACAGAAAGAATGGAGGAAAAACTAAAGCCGGAAAGGGATAGGATAAACCGTAGACTAAAAGGGTAAAGTTTAGCAAGAGAGTGATGGTGTAAAGGTCGAGTTGAGATAGGGTTGAATGATGCTATAGTAGAGATTAAAATAGAATGAAGGTTACTCCCAAGGTAAAATAAAGAAAAAAAATAAAATGGTACTGAAGAGGGAAAAAAAAAAAATATTGCAAAATAGCAGTAGTAATAGTGATGATAGAGATTGAAAAATGTAATAATTAAAAAGGTAAAATCAAGTAAGGAAAAAAAAATCGTTTCTTAAGTAAAAGATATAAAAAATGAAGATTAAATAGAAGAGGTAAAAAATGAAAATAAAATAATAGTAAAATTAGCATAAAAATGTCCAGTAGTGGTCATTCACTTTCTCTGTTAATGTATTTGGCACTCCTGATTCTCGGCCCAAAAAGTCTTGCAGTTCCCAGCATTCCACTGCACCTCAGATTTGTAAGGTAATCCTTAATTTTAAGTAGACTATATCTTAGTTATTTGTGTCCATTTATTTTTGATTAATTAAAAGATAAAAGAAAAGAAAAGAGAAGGAAAAAAAAAAAAAAAAAAAAAAAAAAGGGGGGGGGGCAGTTTGTAATTCAGCTCTTAGGTGTCAGTGTTACTGGTTTGACCTCCCAGTCTTTTTGGTTGCTCTGGCCTTCTTTCTCTATGGCTCTAGCTGGCAGGGTGCCAGCTGGCTCCCAGACTATCTCTTCTGGTACAGATCCCTTGTTTCCAGGAAGGCAATTTCCCCCTGCAATTTCCCCGGATATGTCCAACTGGGCAGTCCTTCCCTAGTATTCAGAAGCAAGGGGGTGAAGGGGATCAGGCACCAAGGTGTCCAGATGTTCCGCCCTTGGCGAAACAGCCGAGATTCTTAACGCTCTGTCCAGTGACCTGTGGCGTTTTAAAAAAGTCCCGCTTCTGGGGAGGATTACGTCAAACCCAGCACTAGGTGTCGCTGCAGCCTTCTTTGGGTGCTGCTCGGCGGCCGGTAGTGCGCGCTCCCGGCTACCCTGAGGGAGGGGTTGGAGCTCCCCGGCTACCGTAGCCGCCTGGGCCGCGGGACCCCGGTCCCCTAGGCTGTCCCCGCAAACTCTGACCTTTCCGTGGGTGACCGAAGAACTCCCTGGATTCCACGCGCCCGTGCCGATTCGGGCTTCTCAGCTGCTTGATGGACCTCCCCGCTGTGTGTTTTTCCAGGCCTCAGGGATGCTCCTCCTTTCCTGGTAAGATGGCGCTGCCTTCTCTCCGCGAGAGCTCGCTGGGAGAGCCGCTGCAGCCGCGGCAGTGCTGGCCTCTTGGTCAGGAAATCTTGTCCAACGGACCTTTCCTTACCTTCCTAGAGAATTCCGAAGCCCCTTAGCTGCCAATCAACATTCCCTGAGCGACTCAGACGCTGTTTCTATCTGTTCTGGGACCAGAGTCAGAACAAGTCCGACTGTTCGGTCGCCATCTTCAAGCTCCGCCCTACAAATTGCTCTTTTCATGGAAAGTAAAGGAAAGCCCTTGCCTGAACTGTCGGATCCCGCCTGGCTATGTAATTTTGCTATGATGTGTGACATATGCGAGCATCTCGCCCAACTGAATCTGAAGCTGCAGGGATGCAAACAAGTCATCACGAAGATGTCTGACATGATCACAGCATTCCAGCGTAAACTTCAACTATGGAAGTCCCAACTGGAACAGGACAATCTTGCCCACTTTCCCTTTTGTTTGAGTATTTCAACCACTATTTCTGGTACTTTTCCTTGCAGTCGGCTGGCTACCAAAGTTAGCCGTTTACTAAGTGAATTTGAGCGGTGCTTCTCTGACTTTAGAACACAGCACTCAGGCTTTGACATCTTTGCCAATCCTTTTACAGTTGATGTCAACAATGTGCCCCATCACCTTCAGATGGAGATAATCGAGCTTCAGTCTGACAGTGGCCTGAAATCAAGGTTTCAGGATGTTGAAATTGAGGACTTCTACCCTCTACTGCCCCCTGACTCAATGCCAGAGCTCCGACTTCATGCTGCCCGTATTCTATCCATGTTCGGGAGCACCTATCTTTGTGAACAGATGTTTTCAATAATGAATCTGAACAAAAACAAGCACAGATCACACATTACCGATGACAACCTCCATGCTGTTTTGCGGGTTGCTACAGCCCAAGAAATAAAACCGAACATTGACTCATTGATCCAGGGAAAACGGTGTCAGACATCTAGCCAGAAAACAAAACAATGAACATTTTAGGTACATTCCAATATTACTGTTTTGCTTGATACCAATATTACTGTTTTGCTTGATAGCATGTGAGTTGGTTAACAGCACTGTTAAGGAAAAGATTGTTCCACTCATTTTAAATTCACATTTCTGGTTAACATTGTCAGTTTATGACTGTTCAGTAAACCATTCGGCCCGCGATTTAGGCTGGATTTTAGATTTTGGCCCCTTCTTTGATTGAGTTCGACACCCCTGACTCAGAGGAAGGCAGGAGAGACACCCGGCGTGGATCAGTGCTATCCAACTCCTACCTCCTGGCCGGCCAGCCGGGGGCGTGCCAGCGGGATGCAGAGCCCACTCCGGGGGGAGCTGAGAGGCCTGCTGGACCAGCTCTCCAGGGTCTGTAGGAGCAAACAGAGAGCGAGCTATGGTCACAGAATAACGTGCCCCCAACCTGTCCATGTCCTAACCCCAGAACCTCCAAAAGTGTTATGTCACAGGGCAAAGGGGGGTGGACATTGCAGATGGTGTTCAGGTCGCTAATCATGTGACTCTGAGATGGGGGATTCCACGGGATTACTGGAGCAACCACGCTGACCAGGGAGGAGCCGGAAGACAGCAGCATAAGAGAGACTCAGTGTCAGGTGCCGGCGTTGAAGACGGGGAAGGGGCCGTGGACAAGGAAGGCAGGCGGCCTCCCGGAGCTGGAGAGGTGAGCGAACGGACTGTCCCTGCGGCCTCCAGGAGGGACCGCGACGCTGCTGACCCCCCATCGCAGCCCCGTGAGACTGGGTCCCAGTCACGACCGCCAGAATGACAAGGTAATGACCGTGTGGCAGAGTTGGTTACAGCAGCCACAGGAAACTCATCCAGACCTTGGTCCTGGGCAGCGGGGGGAGCACGAACAAATACCTACATATATGGAGTGGCCATGGCAGTGGGCGCGGGCGAAGAGGCTGGGGGAATCTGGAGGAGCGTGATAGACAACGCCGAGAGCACCTTGGACAGACTGCTCATAGAGATACGACAGTGCACTGTCCACTGGGTGGCCAGGCCATGCAGCCAGGTTAAAGGGCAGTAGAATGCCATCTCGGGGAGAGACCAGTGTATGAGTCAAGGTCACTGAGAACAGACACACCTGGCTCTAGTGCAGCATGCACTCCCAGCAGAAGAGGAGCCTGGGTTCAGCTGGTGAGAGCCATGTCCTGCGCACTGAAAGGCTGCCGGTTCGATCCCCGGTCAGGGCACATGCAGTAGGAGGCGTAGAGGAGGCAGCCAATGAGTGATTCTCTCTCATCATTGGTGTTTCCCTCTCTCCCTCTCCCTTCCTCTCTCTGAAACCAATAAGAACATATATTTTTTTAAAAAGCAGAGAGGGGCTGCACAGATCCAGTCCCTTGCGGGGTGTGGGTCCCCAGGTGGCTGTGGTGGGCGGTGTGGCTGCACGCGCTGTGAAAGGACCCTGCCCCTCCCCAGGGGGTCTGACCCGCAGAAGGCTGGGTGTGCCGGAGGCCCTTGCCTCACTTGCTGTAAGCAGAGCCCAGGAGCACACACTGTCCCCGCCCGGGGCCCATGCTTACATGGCAGAGCCGGCGGGGCGAGGGGCACATGCCCTTCTCTCCCAACAGCTGAGCCACAGGCTGGCCAGGCCCCAGAAGCCACGAGGGGCACCGCAGAGTCACAGCTCTTTAGAGCGCCAATGTTCACTTCTGCACCCCGAGAATTCTTCAGACGTGCGATCGCCGACCATGTAGTCAGGGGCGAGGCCTCTTCTCCCTTAGATGTCAAATAGCAAGATGCCAGCAGCCAGCACAAGAGCCATCCAGTGGGAACGAGTCAAGGTTATACCCAAAAGACTGAGAACGGCAGAACAAGTGTACGGTGTGCTGCCGAATGTCAGTGATCGGTTTCTGGGTGCCCTGAGATGAAGAGAGTGGAAGCCCCTGCTTTAGAGAATGCAGGGGGGTGGGGGGGCGGGAGGAGGCTGTTTCTCTGTTTTCCACGTCCATCTCCATCACGGAAAAGGAAACGGGTTCCTGAGTGGAGGAGCTGGGGATTAAGAAATTAAAGAAAGAGACCAAGAGGCAGAAATAGATTCATCAAGCTGGGAGCCAGGTGGGAGCCATCCTCTCTGATGGAGAGGCAATGAGCAGCCGAGCCACGCAGCAGGTTTATTTATAGGGTCAAAGGAGCTTATTTGCATTCTTAACTAGGTCCTAGCATCACTGGATTTACATATCTAGACCCGCCCCTGCTGACACCTGGACAAAGGTCAGTCAGAAACTGAAGAACACCCCCAGCCCTCGGGCTCAGCTGACAATTTAAAGGATGTCCACGTGCCTTCTCAGGCTGCCCTCCACAAGAGGATCCCTGCCTGTCGGCGCAGGTGGGCGGGAGCAATAAGGACCTCACTTTCTTGGTGTGGGCTGCGCCCTCGGGCTGCCACCCACGTGCCAACACTGCGCCCGGGGCCCCAGTACGTCCCGCGTTGGTGACCACATACGTGATTTTCAGGATGGTCCTCTGACCATTATTCCTGTCCTTTGATCGTAATTTCCTAATCAGCCTTCATCGTTACTCCGTGTTCCCTGCTCCGTGTTTTCTCGGGAGAGGCCGTTCTGGGATGAACACCTTTGCTGACTGTGTCACTGACTCGCTGCGAGCCGGTGGGCGTCCTTAGGAGTAATCACGTCGCCTGCCTGTGAGAGTGTTTTGTTTGCTCTTTCCTCCAAACGGACAACCAGTCCACATCGCTGAGGGGAAGCACAGAGAACTAATGGGGAGAAGCGGCCGAGACCCAGGCAAAACCCCCAGTCCTGCTCCCAGCCATGGGCCCGTGGTGGGCACTGGGCACTCCGTGGTGCACCTGGAGCGTCGGGCCTGGGGCTTGGAGGAGGCAAAGACAAAATCCCTGCTGGGTGAACCTTATCTTATCAGACATCCCAGGAGAGTGGCTCTGGGAAGGGGGCAGGGTCCAGAGGCCAAAGACAGTCAGGGCACCCAGGCCCCGGGGCGAAGCCGCGGGTGCAGGACAGACCGGTGTCGCTCGGAGGCAGAGCGCACGGCTTCTCCCCTGAGCGGCATGGAGGTGCCCAGCCCTCCCCGGAAGGGGGTAAGTGCCAGGCTAGGAAAGGCCCATTCCCACCAGAAGAGGGGACCGAGGAGGGAGGGGCCGGCTACTGAACCGCCTACAGGGACAGGACAGCCCCGCCCACAGGGGTCAGCCAGTGTGGGGACAGCGGCTTCCTCAGACAGGAAGCAGCTACCTCAGCTCAGATACAGGCGGGCGGGCTGAGCCCCGTTCTCAGGAGGAGATGGAGGCTGAGCCTCCCTCTGAGGAGGTGATAGAGGCTGGAGGAGGCTGGCAATGCCACGCTTCTCACAGCCCCGGCCCCGGCCCCGTCCCATTGCCCAGCCTCTGAAGGTGCCGGAACCCTGTGCCCGCCCTTCTCTGCAGGCTGGATCCCGGCCAGCAGGGTGAGGTCTGCGGGCGTCACGCAGCTGGGGTGGGTGGAGTTAGGGGTGCAGTTAGCAGGCAAGCAGAGGGTGGAGCGTGGCTCAGGGCGGTGGCTCTGGACCCGCTGGTTTGCTGGAGTCCTGGGAGGCAGTGCCTCAGGCAGCCGCAGATCTGCCCTGAGTCTGCCACCCCTGGGCTCTGAGACAGTCTCCTGTCTCCCCGCTTCCCGCCCCCCCAACCCCAGGAGCTGCCCTGGGCTCTGAGGCAGTCTCCTCGCTCCCTCTCCCCCTCCCTCCAGCTGCCCTGAGCTCTGAGGCAGTCTCCTCACTCCCTCTCCCAGCCTCACAGCTGCCCTGGGCTCTGAGGCAGTCTCCTCGCTCCCTCTCCCCCTCCCTCCAGCTGCCCTGGGCTCTGAGGCAGTCTCCTCGCTCCCTCTCCCCCTCCCTCCAGCTGCCCTGGGCTCTGAGGTGGCCAGGGGAGCGCGATGTGGCGGGATGTGGAGTGAAGGACAAGCCTCAGGGCTCTCCAGCCCTCTGTCCCTGACTCCCTCCACCTGGACACTCCTCCCCCGGCCCAGGGCTCAGCCGCTCTGGCTCAGCTCCAAGGCCCCCTCAGAGGCCTGCCCTGCACCCTGCGGAACACCTCCCCTCCCCCCCACTTCTCCCCTGCTCCCCTGCTGGTCCTCAGAGCATCACTGTGTCTGTGTGTCCTTTTCCTATCTGGCCTCCCCGCCCCAGAATGTGAACCCCGGGAGGCCAGTGGGCGCTGCCCCCTCCCGGAGCTTCCCCCACCCATCCCGCGCAGGCACGCGGTGGGGCTCAGCTCTATCTTTAAGGAGAAATGACTGCGTGCCAGGAGCAGGAGACCATGCCCTCCATGGTGCCCCCCACAGTGCCCTCCACGGTGCCCCCCACGCCTCAGTGCCCTGAGAACCCCACCCCCAGCCAGCCACCCCCCCACCTTCCCTGGGCGGGTCCCGGGGTCCCCCACACCAGGCCCAGCTGGTGGGAGCCCACTTCTCGAGGTCCCAGGACCCACCCCGAGCCCCTGAGCATGGACCTCCCTCACGCCCGCCTCCCGTCCGTCCACAGCGGCTGTCGCCCACGCTGGCACTGGCCACCCTGAGCGCGGCCTTCGGCTCGGCCTTCCAGTACGGCTACAACATCGCCGTGGTCAACACGCCGCACAAGGTGGGCGCGGGGCCGGGGCCGCCGCCCGCTCCAGGGCTCCAAGCCGCCGGCCTCCCGGCTACGACGGCCGTGTCTTCCAGGTGCTGAAGGCCTTTTACAACGACACGTACTTCGCGCGGCACGGGACGCCCCTGGGCGAGACGCACATGCTGCTGCTGTGGTCCTGCACCGTGGCCGTGTTCCCGCTGGGCGGCCTGCTGGGCTCGCTGCTGGTCGGCGGGCTGGTGGACACGTGCGGCAGGTGCGGGGGGCTCGGCCCCACTCCCAGGTCACGGGGGTCACGGGGGAGCCACGCTGTCTGCGGGTGGTCTGCACGAGGCGGGGGCTCCATGTGGCCTTGGAGAGCCTCGTCCCCACAGCGCCACAGACACGATGCCCTGAAGCCAGTCCCTGAGGTGCCCGGGACCCTTCCCTTGTCCTGGCCCGGGACCTGCAGGCCAGGCCCTCTGTCCCAGCCCCGGGGACCGCCGGGCCCTGAGAGCAAAGTCCCGGCCTCGGCTCCCCTCAGTGCCCTGTCAGCACCGCAGCAGGCACTCCGCGGGTGCGTGCCCATGGGCCTGCCTCGTGGCCAGTGACCCGGGGCTCGGGGAGACCGGGCAGCCTCGCCCCACACGGCACAGCCTCACCAGGGCTGCTGGTCTGAGGCCGGGGCTCAGGCTGAGTCACTCCCCATGCCCCTGTTCCGTCTCCTCCTTGAGATGCCCAGTGGCTCTGTGTCCTTTGCTGGGCTTGCCCGGGCTCCCTAATCTGGGGCCCACGCCCAGGAGCTGCAAAGAGGTGACTCCGCAGATAAGGCGGGGTGCCCGGGCCAAGGTCCCCAGGAAGGGAGGGTGAGGCACGGCCTCGGGGTGAGGCAGCAGGTGCCATCTGGCCACATGCCATGCGGAGGCATTCGCAGTGACACGTGGGCTCGATACGCTGGGACGGCAGTTCTGGGGTGTGAGTGGGGAACCCTCTAACGGGGGGAACGTCTAAAGCCCGGCGCCCGGGACACACTCCCGGCGGCTGGACCCCGGTTTTGGCTGACAGCGGGCCCACACGCCTCTTCTTCCAGGCCAGTGGTCGGCAAACTCATTAGTCAACAGAGTGGCAAACCTCGGCTCGTGAGCCACAGTTTGGGGACCACTGTTCTAGGTGCCTGATCGGCATCTGCCATCTGCCGCCCACACGAATGAGGAAACACTCAGATGTGGTCATTAGGCCCTAACCAGGCTTTTGTGTAATCCAGACTGGGCTGTTCTCAGCTACACCGGGAGCGGCTGGACTGTTCTAGAAGCCCAGGCTTGGCTCCTCACTTGGACACACACCCCTTCCCCGTCACAGAGCTTGGGAGCTCAGGGATGGTCTCTTGTCGCCCTCAGACACTGAGACCGCTCTGGTGGAGCCGGCCTTGTCCTAGTGGGTTCCCAACCGCCCTGAGCAGGAAGGGCTGGGGAAGCCAGGAGTGGGGTGCGGGGGGTGCTGTCCTCTCCAGGCCTCGGGGCAGCTGATCCTCGGCTCTCAGTCCTGCCCCGATGGCAGCTCTCCCAGAGGATCGGCCGCCCCGAGAGGAAAGGGGCCTGAGAAAACTATCCCCAACCTGGGTGGCCAGCTGCCTGGGACACCCTGTGGCCACCCCTCCAGAGGGGCTCTGTGTTTCTGCTTAAAGACACCCCCTTTCCCTCTCCCCCTACCCCCCCCCCACGCTCCTGGCATAGCCCTCAGAGGCCCAGTGGTCCTCAGAGGCGGGCAGAGTGTGGGCAGATCTGAAAGGCCGGTGCGGCCAGCAGCCACCCCACAGCTGGGACCTCCCTTCCTTCCTCAACCCAAGCTGGAGTGTGGGCGCCAAGGGAGCCATTGCCGGAAGCCCTCAAAGGGCCCAGAACACAGTCTGGACGGGAGGGCTGGTCCCTTTTTCTAGACACCCCTCCCTCTCCTCATAGACTCCGGGCTGGCAGCCTTGTCAGGGATCTGAGCGATGCTCTAGTTCCGTGGTCGGCAAACTCATTAGTCAACAGAGTCAAATATCAACAGGACAATGACTGACATTTCTTTGGAGAGCCACATTTTTCAAACTCAAACTTCTTCTCACGCCATTTCTTCAACATAGACTGGCCCAGGCTGTGGAAGAGCCACACTCAAGGGGCCAAAGAGCCGCATGTGGCTCATGAGCCGCCAGTTTGCCCACCACTGGGCTAGTCTCACCCTGTGTCCCGCCTGTTGTGGGAACCCGCCGTTCAGCACTCCTGACAGGCCTCACTAGTCCAGCCTCTGCTTGAATACCACCAGGGACGGGAAGCTCCCTCCCGGGGGCGGCAGCCACTCCTGTCCCTTCCCTGCTGTCCTCGGTCAGCACCCCCACCCGCCCCTGCGGGCCCCAGACCTTCCTTCCTGGGACTCCCAGGCCTTGGTCCCAGCTCCCCGTCCTTCCAGCCAGCGGTCTTGGTCCTCCCAGCACATTCCCGCAGGCCGTGCCAGCCGCCTGCAGAGTAGGAGCCGGGTCAGGGCAGCCCCCGCCTCAGCCCCCGCTCCGGGCCCGCTGTCCTTGCAGGAAGGGAACGCTGCTGATCAATAACATCTTCGCCATCGTCCCCGCCATCCTGATGGGAGTCAGCAAGGTGGCCAAGGCCTTCGAGCTCATCATCCTGGCCCGGGTGCTGCTGGGAGTCTGCGCAGGTACCTCGGGCGATAGCGAGGCCCCAGCCGCACTCAAGTTCACCAACGTGGGAGGGTCTGAGGCCGACACGCCCGGCTCAGGGGCCGGGGCTGGGCGCCGGGAGAGGAGGGTCCTGGCCCTGGCCCTCTGGGGCTCCCTCCTGTCTCCTTTCCCAGCCCCCGCACTAGCCAAAGCTCTCTTTAAAAACGCACCTTTGTAACTGGCTGTTATCGATTAGTTGTAAGTCACCACTGCACTCGGACCAGCCTAAAAATGCACCTTTGGGTGGTGATCCCACAACAGAGCACACAGATGTGCATCCTAAGTGTATATGATGTTATTAACCAAGTTACCCCAATAAGCTTAATTGTAAAGCTTTTCTTAAAACCCATCCCCTTTGCCTGGAAGGACAGCTCACTGAGAGGCTTTACGGGGTGTGTTCTGGGAAGGATGTCCAGGGTGCACGGAGCGGGAGGGGCTTCCAGCAAAAGAAACAGAACGTGGGGCCTCGCTCAGCAGGGGAGCCAGGCTCCTTAACCACAGAGGTTTCTTCTGTGTTTTTGTTTTTGTTTTTTCTTAAAAAGGGACATAAGTTATCTGTGCTTTAGAAAAGTCAGAAAATAGGTCAAAGCAAGAGAATCGTCCCAAAGTCCCACTATCCAGGCCCGCCCCTCGCTGCAACTAGGACGGAGAGAACATTGGCCTCATGCCCTGCAGGTGGCCCCGGGGCCTGCGGATTCTAGAAGGGTCCTCTCAGCCGTGCAAACCAAGCAGCCCACAGGGCCTGTCCATCTCCAGGCAGGGAGGCGGGGCTTGCAAGGGCGGGGCTTGAACGTGGAGGCGGGGCTTGTGCCAGGAGGCGGGGCTTGTGCCGGGAGGCCTGGTTGCGGGGGAGGCAGGGTCTTGTGGGGCCTTGACTGTTGGCACGTGGTTGTGTGGGGAGGCAGGGCTGTATGAGCTACCTGTCAGTGGTCTGGACCCCCCAGAGAAGCTGGGGATTATGGGAAGGAGCTGACTGACATCCCGGGTCCAGGTCCAGGAGGCTGGAGCTGCTCTTCTCCCTGATCTTTGTTTTGCTGGAACCAGGCATCTCCTATAGCGCCCTGCCCATGTACCTGGGGGAGCTGGCCCCCAAGAACCTCAGGGGCACGCTGGGCACAATGACCGAGGTTTTCGTCATCGTGGGCGTCTTCCTGGCGCAGATCTTCAGCCTGCAGGCCATCCTGGGCAATCCCACAGGTACCCACGCCGTGCCCGCCAAGGTCAGAGGGAAGGAGGGGCCTGGGGGCCGTGTGGGGCCATGGGCGCTGGGTCCGGTGTTCGCTCAGCTGTGCCCACGTTATTGTGGGTCGAGCCCGGGGAGGCCGAGAGGTGACCTTTGGGCTGCGCAGGTGACCTTGATGAGGACATCGTGGTGAGCCATGGGGCAGCTGTGCTTGGGCAGGGGAGGAGAGGACTGGGGATAGAGGCACACGCATGCTTGGGAAGGGAAGGAGAGAGCTGGGGGTCGCTGGGTGGGGAGGGAGCTGGAGGGGAGGCTGTCCCCGGGAAGAAGAGTCACGCACGGGGCTGCTGGCTGGCCCCGGAGCGGGAAGGCGGGGGGACCAGCATGCACCGGGCCGGCCATGGTCACTGTTTGTGGGCGGGTATGGCCCTGGGAGACGTTTTCTTCTGGCTCCTTCCATCTCCTCAGGGGAAGAGGAGGCAAGACCATGCCTGAGGGGATGGGAAGGAGTGGGAGGGGTGGGGATGGTGGGAGGTTAGGAGAGGGCCAGGGTGGGACTGCGTCTGGGCCGCAGGTGCAGTGGGGTTGGTTTGGGGTTTTCATTTTACACATTTCCCAGTCAGGCATTCCTTAGTGGCTGGGCTTAGTCTTTGTGTTCCCCGCGGTGCCTTGAAGGGACTCGGAACCCAGCAGGTGCCCCGTGGAAGGTCTTTAGTATCAGCGATTCCCAGGCTGCCCCGGGCAGCTGAACGGTAAACACTCATCACAGGAAGGGCCCTGAGTGGAGGCCATGCTGGCCGACGGCTGCCCAGAGCCACCTTGAATGCCTGGCTCGTGCAGTCTCTTACAACCCCCACCACCCTTTGTGTGGTGCTTCTTCATCATCATCATCATCACCTATATATATAAAAGGCTAATATGCAAAGTGTTCCCTCAGGAGTTTGACCGGGAGACTGGGAGTTCAATCACTTGCTATGACATGTGCTGACCACCAGGGGGTGGCACAAACATGAAGGAAGGCCCCGAACTGCTCTGATCACCCGCCAGGCCTAGGGACCTTACCTGCACGGGAATTTCATGCACCGGGCCTCTAGTTGTATCGTCATCTTTCCTGATGAGAAACCCAAGGCTTGGCGAGGTTAAGTAACGTCCGGTTCCCACCGTCGCTGGCAGGGTTACTTGAGTCTCGGCACCGCCCGCCTCACACAAACGTTCAGAAGGAGCTCAGAGAGCCGCGGTGCTGGGCCCATCCCCGCAGGCCAGCGTCCAGGGGGGTAGACTGGGGTCATTTCCAGCCGTAACATTAGGATCGAGGCCCGGCTGTGTTTTCTCTGGCCTCACACTTTTAAGTCCAACAGGGTTCCTAAGAAGCACAATGCTCTCCTTGCAAAAGGGACGGATGACATTTCTCTTTAAAATTGTCATTGTTTCCTCCGTTCGTCAATGTGGAGCCCCCGTGGGGGCGGGTGGGGGCAGGAAGCAGGTCCCTGCTGGCCATGGCTCTCGCCGAGGGCTGGAAGGGCGTGGGCGAGCGACCTTGTAGCAGGAGAGAGCCAGGCCCGGGGGAGGCCGGCCGGAGGGAGCCAGAGCCCCAGGGACCTGCGGTCGGTGTCAGTTCTCGGTGCTGGTCCCTCGCAGGCTGGCCCGTGCTCCTGGCCCTCACGGGAGTCCCTGCGCTGCTGCAGCTGCTGTCGCTGCCCGTCTTCCCCGAGAGCCCGCGCTACACCCTCATCCAGAGAGGAGACGAGGACGCGGCCCGACGAGGTACCGGACGCAGGCTCCCGCCGCCTCCCGCGCCCCGGATCGTCCCTCCCTGGCGCCCAGCGCACGGGACAGGCGGTGGCCGGAGGGAGAGGGCTCCAAGGGGCAGGCGGGTGGGCTAGAAGGAGTCCGGGCAGCTCCAGGGTGAGCCCAAGCGGTTGCGGGGCACAGGCAAGGTCACAGCCACGCTGACCCATGCGGACTTGAGAGCCTGACCAGCATGGGGTGTGGTTGGGGACCCCATCACCTGGTTGGGGTCCTGGTTGGGGTCATGGGAAAACGGGGAGCCGGTGGGCCGAGCAGGTGGGCCGCTGCCCTCTTCCCTGAGCCCGGGGTGCGTGCGGTCAGCCACGGGGCGGCTCTGCCCCCCGCAGCTCTGCGGAGACTGAGGGGCTGGGCCGACGTGGAGGACGAGATTGAGGAGATGCGTGTGGAGGACCAGGCCGAGCGGGCCGAGGGCCGCCTGTCCGTGCTCAACCTGTTCACCTTCCGGCCGCTGCACTGGCAGCTCATCTCCATCATCGTGCTCATGGCCGGCCAGCAGCTGTCCGGGGTCAACGCGGTATGTGGAGCCCCGCAGGCGCCTGTGTGCCTGGCATCCGCGGGGGCAGGGCGAGGGCGGGGGACGGAGGGGGCTATGATGGGTGATCGGCCTTCAGGCGGAGGCAGAGGCCAGGGTCTCCCTCAGAACTTCTGGCCCATTCGGAAGCTGCTGGACTCAGTCAGATGGGCAATCCTTCACCGGGGCTCCAGCAGCCCGGCCTCCTGGCGCCACGTCCCAGCTCTTCCCACCCCCTGTGCCTCCTCCTGTCCCAGGGCCCTGGGCTGCAGGGCCAGGACAGGGAGGCCGGTGGCCGTGGCCGTGGCTGGTCCTCGCAGCCCTGGGCTTCTGTTCCAGATCAACTACTACGCGGACACCATCTACACGGTGGCCGGCGTGGCGGCCAATCAGTCCCAGTACGTGACCGTGGGCGCCGGCGTGGTCAACATCGTCATGACCGGCGTCTCGGTGAGCGCCCGGGAATACCCTTTCCATGGGGGCCCCTCAGGGTCCACTGAGGGGCTGGTGACCAGGGTCCTGGGTCACTGAGGGCCACGGACTTTGGGATGCACGTGCGCACACACGTCTTCCCGTGTAAGATGGTCACCGTGGCCGCAGTGCCCAGGAGGCTGAGGTGGGTCAGGCCCAGAGAGAAGGTGGCTTCTCTCTCTCACCTGCGCTGTGCCAGGCTCTCCTGTGGGCCTGGCCGGGCGGCAGGGACAGTCCCGCCTGCAGGCCTGGAAGGGAGGGGCACGCAGTGGCTGGATTGGGCCTGCCACCCCGTTGGCCTCGGTGTGGCCCTGGTGCTGGTGCTGGTGCTGGTGCCTGTTCTGGTGCCTGTGCTAGGGATGCAGTAGAACTGGAAATGCCGTAGAAGCTAGGAGAGGGGAAGGAAGGCCAGCCGGGCAGCGTGGCCACGTTGGGAACATCCGAGAGGGTTCGGGCTGAAAGAGGGTGCGGGCCCGGGAAGTGGGGGAGGAAGGGCCGAGACGGGAGGTCAGGTCCTGGGTGCTCACTGCCTGGCATGGAGCAGCCGGTGCCAGGGGGCGCTCTAACACGTAGGTTATTATTGGTCAGGTCTGGGATTACGGCACAGCAGTAAGACCGTCTGTCACTCACAGTTCCAGGCTGTGTGAGGAGGGGGGGCAGGCCAGGCCCCGCAGGGCCCCGCGGGGAGGCCCAGGGTCAGCCCGGAGGCAGAGGGAGCGGGAGACATGATCAAGAGCCTGCGTTGTGGTTTCTGTGGAAAGATGGGGTGCGCAGGCTCAGGCCCGGCCTGTGTGAACAGTGTCAGGGGTTCTGGGGGGCAGGGGCTGCCCCCTTTGGTGTCTAAGACCTGCCCTGGGTAGATCAGGGCAGGGGACAGCGGCCCTGGGTGTGAGCACCCCCTGGAGGAGGAGGTCGGAGGTGCAGGCTCTGGATGGGTTAGTTTCACAGGAAAAGCATATTCAAGAAATTGGCCAACCAACGTAGGGCCCCAAGATGCCACAGCATCCAATGCAGGAACTAGAAACGTAGAGGGGGTGGTGGCCGAGAGTTCTGGGCGCCCTGGTCCCTGCAGGCCCCTCACAGCCTCCCTCCCCCAGGCGGGCACCGTGGAGTGGCTGGGCAGACGGCTCCTCCTGCTGGTCGGCTATGGAATCTGCGGCTCGGCCTGCCTCGTGCTCACGCTGGCGCTCCTCTTCCAGGTCTGGATCCTCTCCCGCACCCAGCACCCCGCACCCCCTCCCCACCCGGCAGGGACCCAGGGCTGCAGGCGGGAGGGGAGTCGGGGTAACAGACCAGCTCCAAGAGGCCAGGGTCTCAGCCGGTCCCGCTCACACCCCTCCAATGCTCATATTCTGTGTTGTTGGTTTTGTTTGTTTGTTTGCTTGTTTGTTTAATCCTCGCCCCAGGAGACTTACCCCTTGGTTTTCTAGAGAGAGTGGTGACAGTGGCCTGTGTAGCTGGGTGGGTTGAGGTCTGTCCCCCTGGTTTTGTGCCGGCCCTTGTCCTGTCAGTGGGGAGATGGCCCATCGGCTCTCCTGGTCCCCGGGCTTCTAGAAGGATCCTCTCAGCTAGCGTGGAGTCCTGGTCTCGGCGCCATGTTGCTGATGGTCTGACCTGGGCGCTGCTTGGCCCTCAAGGGCCCCCTGCCCTCCTGGTCCCACGTCTCTGGGATCGACACAATAATGCCGCACTCACAGGGGTGTCATGGGGGTTAGTGGGTAACGTGGTGACGGGCAGAGGGAGGGACCTCGTGGCTGCCGGGAGGGCGAGAGGCGGCCTCTGGGAGCTGGCACGCTGGCCGCCCCTGTTTCCTCTCCCTCCGCCCACCCTCGCTCTTGCCCAGCGCCCCCGAGGCCCACCCGTGGGTGACCAGAAACCAGGCCCTCCGTGTGGCGGGAGGGCCGGTGCGGGACTCAGCTGCCCCCGCTCCTGGCCCCGAGCTCTCCAGGCCCGGCCGGCCTGCCCGGCCCCACAGCCCTGCTCTCCCCTCAGAGCGCGGTCCCCGGGCTGTCCTACCTCAGCGTGGTCTGCGTCTTCTCCTACATCGCGGGGCACTCCATCGGGCCCAGTGAGTACCGCACCCGGCCCCGGCCCAGCCGATCAATGATTCTCTCTCATCATTGATGTTCCTCTCTCTCCCTCTCCTTTCCTCTTTGGAATTAATAAAAATACATTTTTAAAACCATAGATAGGTACACAGTAAATAAGCAGGTATACAGTGTGTCTGTGGTAGGAGACGTTATAAGGGATGATGATTAGGAAAAAATGAGTTTATAGATTTTAGACAAGTCTCCTTAAGGACAAAAGTGGAGAGACAGACCCAAGGCAAGGTGCCTGCCATTCCCCAGAGCTACCACAGGGGGCAGCACTTCCCAGGAACAAGCTCCGCCCCCTTCATTGAGAATCTCAAAATGACAGCAACACGGGGGAGAATGGACTTGGGGTGACCCCCAGGCCCCCCGGGGGAGGTTGTCCCCCTGCCCCTGCCACGCAGCCCTGGTGCGCCCCAGAGGAGTCGGAGGGGAGAGGAAGCAGGGCGACCGCTGGCTGAAAGCTGCCCGCTCCTCCCTGGCCATCCAGGACCTAGGAGGCCCTGGGTCCGAGTCTCACCGTGTTTGCCTATCGGAGGGTCTGGGCTGGGCTGGGCCCCCTGCCCCCAGCCCACTGCACCCCACTGTCCTGTGCTCTCTGCTCTCCAGGTCCCGTGCCCTCGGTGGTGAGGACCGAGATCTTCCTGCAGTCCTCCCGGCCGGCCGCCTTCATGGTGGACGGGGCTGTGCACTGGCTCACCAACTTCATCGTGGGCTTCGTGTTCCCCTCCGTCCAGGTGAGCAGGGGGTGGGCGGGAAGCACAGTGGGTGGCCCTTCCCCCCTCTGTGCCCCCCCCACACACACACACACCCCGAGGCAGGAGCCTTCAGGAACCAGGCACAGGTTCCTTCTACGAAGAACATCAGCGATTTCGACGCACGTGGCACCTTACTGGCCAAACGCGGCGAATGTGCCCGTTCCCACTCGCGGTGGGAGCCCCTCGCTCGGTCCTGACGGGCCAATCCCCAGGGGCTCCGTCCGCCGAGGTCAGAGGCAATCAGCAGCGCCCAGGAGCCAGGGGCTGGGACAGGGCTCCTTGCTGCTGCCTCCTTCCTGCTTCTGAAGGCAGGCACCTCGGCTCCCCCCTTCTCCGCACCCCAAGGCCGGAGGGCACGGGGTCCCTGTTGTGAAAAGGCTGGGGGGTCCTTTCCCACACGAGGGGGGACCCGACGTTCCCCCTCTCCCTCCTCGGGGCGTCACACAATCCAGAGGCTCCCAGAGTCCTCCAGCAGCAGGCCCTGCCCGTCCCCTCCTTCCCTCCCGCTCTCTCCTCCCCGCCCAGGAGGCCATGGGGGCCTACAGTTTCATCCCCTTTGCCGCCATCTGCCTCCTCACCGCCGTGTACATCTACGTGGTGATCCCTGAGACCAAGGGCCAGACCTTTGTGGAGATAAACCGGATCTTTGCCAAGAGGAACGGAGTGGAGATTCCAGAGCCGGAAGGAGCCGCAGATGCTGAGCCTCACACGTCTCCGCCCACCAAGGGGACGTCCTTCTGATGGCCCTGCAGGTGCCACCCACGGCCTCCGTCCCTGAGACAGGGACCCCGGCCCCAGCCTCGCCGGAGGGTCCCAGCTCCGAGCCTTCTGTGCCCCGGAGGAACGGGAAGGCTTTGGAAGGAACTGATTGGTGGAGACGTTGTTGGGTGGTGTGACTCCGGAGAATGGGCAGGTCCTGGGCATTGACTGGCAGGACTCTGATTCTGTGGATGCATGAGTCAGAGACTCGTGGACTGTTTAGCAAAACACCCTCTCGGGGTTGGTCGGCTGACATCTGCCTTGGAAACAGGAGAGCTGCTGTATCGTAAGATACAAAGTGCCAAAGCTCACTCAGTAAGAAACAGACAGCCTGTATAGTCCTACATCAACGAAAGAAATTGAATTGGTAGGCAAAAACCTTCCCACAAAGAAAAAACCCCAGGCCCAAATGGGCTCACTGGTGAAGTCTACCAAATATTTCAGGAAGAAATAATACCACTTCGACACAAAGTCTTTCAGAAAATTAAAGGCTACTATGCAAGTGTCAGACCAACCGGTAGCTATGATACGCACTGACCACCAGGGGGCAGACGCTCAATTCTGGAGCTGCCTAGCTGCAGTGACTCGGCAGAGGCGGTTCTCAGGTGATGCACCCCAAAACCTGAGAGGAGGGAGTCCGAATCTTCGCAGGGCTGGGCGATTCCACCTTCAGCCGTGGGTTGTGTTGTTGCTGGGGCACTGTCAGCCCGAATCTGGTTTATTGCACATGTGCGTTTGCGCTCCTCACCCTGTAGACAGCAGCTTTGCAGAGTGCCCTCTCCCACTCTCGGACCCCTCGGGGGATGTCGGAGAGCCGGCTGCCGCCAGATCCCTGCAGGCCTGGCTGAGGGACCTCGCTCACTCCACAGACACCCTCTGAGCCACGGTGTCACCGCAGGTACAGGCGGCGAGGAAGAGGCCACAGGATGTTGGCTCCAGGGCACTGCTACTAGTAACAGTCCGCCCTTCTCGCCCAGTCCCACCCCGCCAGCCACTTTCTAATTAATTTTCTTTCAATGTGCACGAATCCGTGCACCGGGTCACTAGCTTTTAATAAGAAATGATTAAAAATATTTTCAATTTCTCGTAAATGAGTTGCACCATCTCCGGGTGGTCTGCACCAGGCGGGGGCTCCATGTGGCCTTGAAGAGCCTCGTCCCCACAGCGCCACAGACACGATGCCCTGAAGCCGGTCCCTGAGGTGCCCCGGACCCTTCCCTTGTCCTGGCCCGGGACCCGCAGGCCAGGCCCTCTGTCCCCAGCTCCGCCGATGAGGCACAGCCCTGAGAGCAAAGTCCTGGCCTCGGCTCCCCTCAGTGCCCTGTCAGCACCGCAGCAGGCGCTCCGCGGGTGCATGCCCATGGGCCTGCCTCGTGGCCAGTGACCCGGGGCTCGGGGAGACCGGGCAGCCTCGCCCCATACGGCACAGCCTCACCAGGGCTGCTGGTCTGAGGCCGGGGCTCAGGCTGAGTCACTCCCCATGCCCCTGTCCCGTGTCTTCCTTGAGATGCCCAGTGGCTCTGTGTCCTTTGCTGGGCTTGCCCGGGCTCCCTAATCTGGGGCCCACGCCCAGGAGCTGCAAAGAGGTGACTCCGCAGATAAGGCGGGGTGCCCGGGCCAAGGTCCCCAGGAGGGAGGGTGAGGCACGGCCTCGGGGTGAGGCAGCGGGTGCCATCTGGCCACATGCCATGCGGAGGCATTCCCAGTGACACTCGACTCGATACACTGAGATGGCAGTTTTGGGGTGTGAGTGGGGAACCCTCTAAAGGAAAGGACGTCTAAAGCACATGCCTGAGAGACACTCTCGGCGGCTGGACCCCGGTTACTGGTGCAGCAGGCCCACATGCCTCTTCTGCTAGGTGCTTGATTGGCATTTGCCATCTGCCACCCACGCGAATGAGGAAACACTCAGATGTGGTCATTAGGCCCTAACCAGGCTTTTGTGTAATCCAGACAGCTGTTCTTAGCTATACCGGGGGCGGCTGGACTGTTCTAGAAGCCCAGGCTTGGCTCCTCACCTGGACCCCCGTCACAGAGCTTGGGCAGTGGGGTCCCCTCACCTCCGTCATTTTGCAGAGGCCCCTGGGCTGGGAGATGTGGGTGGAGCCGGCCTGTCCCCTGGGCGGCCTGGAGCATCCAGTGGCTGGTTCAGCTCCTGTCTTCAGGAAGGGGAGAGGGGGAGGGGGGCAGGAGGGAGGGACAGGCGGGGGGCTCAGGGTCGGCCGCGTACACAGCCGGCAAGGTTTGGCTCTGAGGAGCAGCCCCTCGGAGGGAAGACTGGCTCCAGGTATGGGGTCAGGTGTCCCCTGTAAAACAACTCAGCCCAGCCGCGGCCTCAGCTTCCCAGGCTGGCTGCCCGGTCCAGTGTTCCGGATGCTGCCCCTTCCTCTTCCTGAGATCATGGATTTCGGTTGACAAGGACCTTGGTGAGCGGTCCCTCAGTCCCTGTCCCCAGAAGGCATCCTCGCAGCTCCTGGGACAGCCCTGCAGCTCTCAGGCCTCGGCTTGGGCGCCTCCGTGGACAGGCAGGTCTTTGCCGGCCAGGCCAGCGCCGCCCAGCACGGACGCCGGACCCAGCCGGGCCTGCACGCCGGGCCCCGCACTCGGGGAAGCAGCTTCCCCGGCTCATCTCCGCCTGAGACACGGGAACGCTGCTGTTTCCTGCCCGCCCACGGGATGGCTGAGGGGATGGCAGTGCGGTGTATGTGGGCAGACACCCTCCGTGGGCTCTGGCCGGCTCGGGGTCCCGTCTGCCACCTCCCCTCCCCTGGAGGCATCTCTGAGCCCGGGCTGAGTCGGGAGAATGGGGAGGGGCCCGCCGCCCAGCTCCTGTGGCTGCTGGAGTTGGTGTGCGGGAGCCGTTCCCCACCCCGTGTGGGCCCCGCCCGCGTGTGCCCCGGGCCCCGCCCGCGTGTGCCCCGGCCCAGTCCGCGTGTGCCCCGGGCCCCGTCCCCGTGTGCCCTGGGCCCCGTTTGCGTGTGTCCTGGGCCCTGCCCGCGTGTGCCCCGGGCCCAGTCTGCATGTGTCCCGGGCCCCGTCTGCGTGTGCCCCGGGCCCCGCCCGCGTGTGCCCAGGGCCCCGTCTGCCTGTGCCCAGGGCCCCGTCTGCGTGTGTCCCGGGCCCTGTCTGCGTGTGCCCAGGGCCCCGCCCGCGTGTGCCCGGGCCCCGTCTGCGTGTGCCCCGGGCCCCGTCTGCATGTGTCCTGGGCTCCGTCTGCGTGTGTTCTGCGTGTTTCCTCGCTTGGTTTCAGGGGAAGAAGCCGGTGCCCGCGGGGATGGCGGTTCTCCCCGGCCGCCTGCTCCTCTCCGCTCCCGTGTTCTCTCCGCCTTCCGGAGGCTCCGCCGGGGGCTGGCCCGGCTGGTTCTGGGGAAGCCACGCCGCCCGCCGAGCCTGCCCCGCGCCGGCCGCCGCTGCACGTGCACGCGGTGTTAACGGTTATCGGGAGCCGCCTCGCCCCATAAAACGCGTGTTCCCAACCTGCTCTGATCCCAGCCCCTCCGTGGAGCTCGGCCCCTGGTCCCCCCTCTGCCTGCGCCCCAGCCCCAGCCCCGGCCCAGACATCTTCCTCGGGGCGGCTTCGACGGCATCGTCCCCCAATGGATCGGTCGTTGTACGTGTTTTCTTCTCCTTTTTAAAAAAAAATAAAATATTTTAATTGGTTTCCAAGAGGAAGGAACAGGGATAGAGAGACAGAAACTTCCATGATGAGAGAACCATTGATGGGCTGCCTCCTGCACGCCCCCCACTGGGCATAGAACCGTGACCTCCTGGCTCATAGGTCAACACTCAGCCACCGAGCCACGCCCGCCCGGCAGGTCTCACGTCCAGGGAGACGCCGCCACCTCAGCGTCTGCCCCACAGCCTGGGCCTGGCCGGGCCCCGGTGCAGGAGGGAGACCCGCTGCTCAGGAGCGCACTCGCCTTCCTCCCCCGTCCTGGGGGCTCAGCCAGGGAAACACATGACATTTCACCCCTAAATATCTTACTTTGGAACTTTTCAAAATAAAGTCATGTTTTGGTATAATACCTTGATTTCACATACAAAAAAAAAAAATCAATCCCTAAATACCATCTGCTATTCCTCCACGTACCTGCATCCCCTCCTCTTTGCCCCCCCATGTGTTTGCACTGCTCCTTTCAGGCACCAGGAGGCGCCATGGAGCTTTCCATTCACCGCCACCTGTGTGCTGCCTGCCTAACCGGCGGTGATGTGAATTGGAGCCCTGGTGCCTGTGACGCTGCAGGCCCAGCTCGCCCCCTCCCCCTCCCTCTGGCTGCAGGCCTCCTCTCCAGGGTCCCGCTCTCGGTGGGGGCCTCGATTCTCTGCGGATATTTACTGGGCACGTGCACTGCCGTGTCATCCACACGAAGACTCCGATGACTGGTGATGACTTAACCTATGACCTCTCCCTGCAGTGATTCCTTTACAAAGCGAAGCTTTGAAAGGGCTAGCTGCCCCTCCTGGTATTTTTAAAAAATGTATTTTTATTGGTTTTAGAGAGGAAGGGAGAGGGGAGAGAAACAGAAACATCAATGTTGAGAGAGTTATGGATCAGTGGCCTACTGCACACCCCCTACTGGGGACGTAACCTTAACCTGGACATGTGCCCTGATTCCCAATCCAACCTCCTAGTTCCGTGGTCAGCAAACTGCGGCTTGTGAGCCACATGCGGCTCTTTGGCCCCTTGAGAGTGGCTCTTCCACAAAATACCACGGCCTGGATGAGTTCTATTTTGAAGAACTGGCGTTAGAAGAAGCTTAAGTTTAAGAAATTTGGTTCTCCAAAGAAATGTCAGTCGTTATACTATTGATATACTATTGATAGTTGGCTCTGTTGACTAGTGAGTTTGCCGACCACTGCCTAGGCCGATGCTCAACCACTGAGCCACCTGCTGGGCCGTCTGGTAGTTCGGATCCAGTCTCCCCGGTTGTTTCTGTGGCGTCTTATGTGGAGACTGTGCCCATCCAGCTGGGGGGCGGGGGCAGGCCCCTGGTGACGGGGGGAGGGGGGGCGTGGACAGGAAGGGCTGGGCAGCTGTCCCCCAGGTGTGAAGGTGCTTTGAATTTCATAAAGTGGACCCAGAGGCAAGAGGGCCACCGCCCAGTGCAGTCCCGTCTTCCTGTGTAGAAAGACTGGCCCAGGAACACGCCTGTGGCTTATCATGTGACCTTTACAGGTCCTGTTATGTGCCTCAGGTTACCAATATGGAAAATGAGAGGGGATGGGTAGATCTCCCAAGTCCCCTGGGCCCAGCCAGTGTGGCTCAGTGGCTTTGTGAGTGTGGACCTAGGAACTAGGAAGTCACCCTTTGATTCCTGGTTTAGGGCTCATGCTGGGGTTGCTAGCCGGATCCCCAGTGTGGAGTGTGTGGAAGGCAGCCGATCAATGATTCGTTCTCATCATTGATGTTACTATCTCTTGCTCCCTCTCCCTTCCTCTCTGAATCAATAAAACTGAATAAATGCATGCATCCATGCATACATACATACAATACAATACAATCCCCCAGGCACAGGCCCTGCCATCCTCCCAGTGGCCACTGGAGAGAGAGAGAGGAACACCCCCGAGAGCACCAGGGACCAGCTGCTGGGCTGTTTCTACTGAATATTTTGTTTCTCGAACCTTTTCTGGGGCCACGCACTTGTGGGCACCAGCCTTGGACGTGGGAATCCCGGGGCTGCGAGGGCTGGGCCCCTGGGGCCCCAGAGGCCCGAGGGGGCAGCAGGGCTGGTCCTCCCGCCCAGGAGTCTGCTCTGGGCTGTGCGAAGGCAGATTCCTCCTGCTCTCCCTGCGGTGTGCCCTCCGAGGAAGCTTCTGGAAAACAAAATGGACTTCAGGAACTCAAGTTAGAAAAGTGTTCCCAAGGCCCACCTGGGGGACACAGATTAGCCCCAAACTAGCATCACTGAACGTCTTGTCGTTTTCCTTTGATGTTTGTTTTTAGTTTTTAAACTAAATTCATCCAGATTCCCACTCTGTGTTGTCTGTGGTGGTGAAAAGCTGAAACTAGAAATGAACAGTAAGCAATGACACAAGTCAGCAGTAATATTCGCACTATTCCACAAAAATTATTAAAATGTCCATTGGTGGGTGAAAACTTTCTTTTTTTAGCCTTTCAATATTAAAACAATGCGATTGGCTATAAAAAAAAGTTAAAATTTTGAAATGTTAGAAGATTCTAGATCTTTTTCCTTCATTCTTTCTTTTGTTTTGTTATTCTTTTCTTTTTTCTCTTTTTACAGAAGCCATGCTTGTTTATTTAAAAAAAAAAAAGTATGATCTAAGCCGCTTAGAAAAGGATCATTTAAAATCCTTGGAGTGGAACCTCCCAGATCTCTTTGTATATTCACACACACACACACACACACACACACACACACACACATAGTCACTCATACCAGCCTCATCTCCAAACTCGCTCTCCAGGGTGAGACATTAACAAAATGTACAGCTACTTACTTCAAAACTGGGTTAGGACAACGGCTAAAATGTACCACAGAACCTACAATTCTAACTGAATTCTACCCTCAGGAGCTGCAGGTGGCCATCACTCTCTCATCACCTCCCTGGTGCTGTCCTCCTCCTCCTCCTCCTTCTCCTTCCTCCTCCTCCTCCTCCTCCTCTTCCTCAGGGGACTCACTTCCTTTCAGGTCCACTGCCCCCTCCCAAGTCCAGCAGGCGGACAGGAGGGGCCCTGGGCAGTGATGGAGGCCAAGCCACTCAGCCAGGCTGGCGGGAGGTGGCCGGGCTTGGGCAGCTGCAAACACCCCTCTAGACAGCTCTCCAGCTCTGCCCGCCCGCCCTGGCATCCCCACCTTCCTCAGCTCCTGCCTCCGTGCCCAGCAGCTCCTGCTGCCCCTGACCCCTGACCCCTGACCCCTGACCCAATGCAGCAGGTGCCCCTGCGGCGCCCCCACCAGGACATCCAGGCACCTGCCCGGCGGAGGGCGGCAGGAACACGCTGGGGTGAGCGGCAGGGAAACCGGTGGCTTGGGGAGGCTGCCTCAGTCTCTCCCACGCCTCGTCCTCAGGGTGGAGCACGGGGTGCCCAGGGCCTGAGTGCTGGGTGCCGTCCTCCGGCTCTGGGTGCGCCCAGACGGCACTGCGCCTCGTTGTCTTACAGGAGCGAGAGCTTGGCCTTTGGGCCCTCCCCCCCCCCCACCCCGCCCCGTCAGACAGGGGGGCGCGGTGCCTGAGGGGCGGTGCCGGGGGCGGGGGCCTGGAGTTGGTGCCTGGGGGCGGTGCCTGAGGGGCGGTGTCTGGGGGCGGTGCCAGGGGCGGGGCGGGGGGCGGTGCCTGGGCGCGGTGCCGGGGGCGGTGCCTGGAGTTGGGGCCTGGGGTCGGGGCCGGGGGCCTGGCGTTGGTGCCTGAGGGGCGGTGCCTGGGGACGGTGCCGAGGGGCGGAGCCTGGGGGCGGTGCCTGAGGGGCGGTACCGGGGGCGGAGCCTGGGGCGGGGGCGGGGTTGGGGCGGGGCCGGGCGTGGCCGGGGCGGGGCCGGGGCGAGGTGCGGGCTCCTCCCTCCAGAGGGGCTCCCTCCCGTTTCCCTCCTCCCATTGGGAACCGGAGTCGCGCCTCGGCGGGCGGCGCCTGAGGCTGCAGAGGGGACTGGGGCACACGGTCAGGGGGCCTTCTCCGGAGCCGCCGGCCCCGGGACACCGGCCCAGCGGACCCCCGCCGCCCCGCAGCTGCCTCACAGGCCGGGGAACAAGCAAAGGGAGACTCTGGAGGCGAGAGGACGTGGCGGCCAGAGGCCCGGGTTCAGATCCGAGCTCACTGTCCGCCGCGGGGAGGCCTCGGCAGGTAGCCGGCCGCCCGCTGCCTCCGGTTCCTTCTCCGGGACGGGAAGGAGGCGCCGGCCCGGACCCCGCCCCGCGGGGCGGAGCGGAGGGAGGGCGCCCCGCCCTGAGGAAGCGGAGAGGGTAAGGGAGGGCCTGGGGGGGGGGGAACCCCGGACGGAGCGATGGAAACGGCCGCCTGGTCTGACCGCAGCCCCCGCGGCCCGGAAGCACCGTCACTGACCCACGTGACCGTCCGTGCGGAGCTCGCACTTGACCCTGAGTCCAGGGACTCGGACCAGGTGGCGCCACTCAGGCCGAGCCCCCTCCGCTCCCTCGGCTCCGGGCTTTTCTCCCTCCGCCACAGGCGCCCCGCTCCACACCCCGCCGCCCGCAGTCTCCCCGCAGGGCGGCTCCCCCTCTTCTTTTAGGGGTGAGTGTGTGTGTGAGTGAGTGTGTGTGTGTGTGTGAGTGTGTGTAAGTGTGTGTGAGTGTGTGTGTGAGTGTGTGTGTGAGTGTGTGTGAGTGTGTGTGTGAGTGTGTGTGGTGTGTGTGTGGTGTGTGTGTGTGTGTGTGGTGTGTGTGTGTGAGTGTGTGAGTGTGTGTGTTTGTGTGTGATTGTGTGTGATGTGTGTTGTGAGTGTGTGTGTGAGTTGTGTGTGAGTGTGTGTGTGAGGTGTGATGTGAGTGTGTGTGTGTGGTGTGAGTGTGTGTGTGAGGTGTGTGTGCGTGTGTGTGTGGTGTGTGTGAGTGTGTGTGTGAGTGTGTGTGGTGTGAGTGTTTGAGTTGTGTGTGTGAGTGTGTGTGTGAGTGTGTGAGTGTGAGTGTGTGTGTGTGTGTGTGTGTGTGTGTGTGAGTGTGTGTGTGGAGTGTGTGTGAGTGTGTTTTGTGTGTGTTGTGAAGTGTGTGTGATGTGTGTGTTTGGGTGTGTGTGTGATGTGTGTGAGTGTGTGTGTGTGTGTGTGTGTGAGTGTGTGTGTGTGAGTGTGTGTGTGTGTGTGTGTGAATGTGTGAGTGAGTGTATGTGTGAGTGTGTGTGTATGTGTGTGTGTATGTGAGTGTGAATATTTATTGTGATTTTCTGTTTTGTTTTCATCCTCACCTGAGGACATTTTCCCATTGATTTTTAGAGAGAGTGGAGGGAGAGGGGAGACAGAGAGAGAGAAACAGAGAGAGGGGTTGCCTCCCACACAAGCCCCAACCAGGGCCAGGGACCGAGCCTGCAATCGAGGTGCACACCCTTGACCGGAATCGAACCTGGGACCCTTCAGTCCGTGGGCTGATGGTCTGTCCCTGCTCCCACCGTGTCCTAATCTTGGTCCTGGAACCGCTCCCAGCGGATCCCTGTCCCGGCCCCGGGTCCCTCCGGGCGGGACAGGAGGGGCATGTGACGTGGGACAAAGGAGGCGCGGAGAGACGTTTTTCCAAAGTCATTTACTGCATCTACAGGCGACGGGGAAGGGGAGCTGGTCTGTTTGGAAGCTCAGCGAGTCCCACGGGTGTCGTCTCACATCCTCCTCAGACGTTCCCGCCGCTCGCTGCCTCCGGGAGGACGGTCCCGGGTTCGAATCAGAGGTTGCACGGGTGCGTCAGGGAGGGGGGGGGAAACCGGGCGGGGCCGCCTGGGGCGGGGGCCCTCCTGCCCGGTCTCTCCTCGAGCTCAGGGGTACCTGTGGTACCGGCCTCTTCTCCTCCCTAGAACCTCCATGAAGCTGATCATCACATCCAGCTTCTTGTCGATCCAGCGTGTGTTGAGCAGGAGCTGGGAGCTCAGGGCTAATTCTGTGAAAGGAAGAGCCCACAGGAAGAGGTTGGGGGGATGTGGGGGTCCCCGTGGAACCGGGGAACGCGGGGCAGCAGGTGCCCTCCCCCCTCCCCGCCGCCTTCCGGCATCTTCTCTGGGTCTGAGTCTAGGCTGGCCAGCGGCCCGCCTGCCGGGTGACGTGCCGAAGGCGGGTCTGCACTCCTGCACCTCAGTTTCCCCCGTGGTGCCCAGCGGGCCTGCTTCGCCGTAGAGCACGTCGGTGCTTCCCGGGAAGTTGCCCGAGGCCAGTGTCTGACCAGCTGCCGGGACTAGGAAAATGGGTCACCCCCTTTGCCACGCCCGGCACACGGTCCATCCGAGCCTCCGGCTGCTCAGACACTCTCCTCCCCTCGGTGGCCAGGAGAGAGAGGCCAGGGAGAAATGGGGGTGGATCTTACGGTAATTAGGGTGGTAGACGAAGTTGGCTTCCACCACCCTGCTGTTCAGGGGCTGGGTCCTGCGGTAAATGCTCTGGATGATCTTGTGGTGGTCGTCCACTAAGTAATTCTCTAGCTTCCCCACCTGCAGGCGACAAGGAGTGACTTACGGAGAGGCAGGGACACGGGCGATGGGAAAGAGTTGCGTTAGAACTGGGACTCGGTCTTGGACTTGGGCAACTTGGATAAAACAGCTGTGAGAGCCCCAGCCCAGAGCAGGCACGGACACTCATCCCTCTATTCTCATCCAGAAATCTCTCTTAGTAGTTGTTTTCTACGAGTCTTGGGTCGACAGTAGAAAGGGGAGGGAGAAGTAAACAGAGACGTGCCAGGCAGCAAGCTCGATGCTCATTTTTCCTGAAAACACCTGCATTCCATCTACATCCTCGAAAGGCACTTTGGCTGCGCGGAGAGTTCCAGGTCAGCTGCTCTTTCTCTCGGTGCTTTGGGGAGACGATCCCTCTGCTTTCCGACGCTCACTGCTGCGGTGCGGAGTCTGCTGTCAGTGTAATCCTGTCTCTTCATGGCAGTCTGTTCTTCCCCCCTCCGGCTGATGTTTAAATTGCTTCCTTTGTCTTTGATTTCACTCTGATATGTGTAGTGTGTGTGTGTGTTTTAAAATTTACATTGAGCTCTAGCTGGTGTGGCTCAGTGGATAGAGTGTCGGTCTGCGGACTGAAGGGTCCCAGGTTTGATTCTGGTCAAGGGCACATACCCGGGTTGTGGGCTTAATCCCCAGTGTGGGGTGTGCAGGAGGCAGCCACTCAATGATTCTCTCTCAATATTGATATTTCTATCTCTCTCTCTGAAATCAATAAAAAATATTCTTTTAAAAAACAAAATGAGTAAAATTTACATTGACTCGGGGGGCTTCCTGAACTCTTCTGAAAGTTTGTCAGCGTATATTCCTCAAATTGTGCCTCCTCTCTATGCTGCCTTCCTTCTCCTGGAGTTTCAACTGGATATTTGTTAGATTTTTCCACTCTATTCTCTGTCTCTTTATTTCTTTTCCACCTCTTTTTCTCTTTGTGTTTCATTTTAGGTAATTTTCTCAGCTTGGTCTATTAAATGCATTTTTTTACTCTGTTTTTACTATCTTTTCAATTCTAGAAATTCTATTTGGGTTTATTTTTTTCAAGTCTATGTGGTCATTTTTATACTTTTTGTTCTTTTATCATATTTAAAACTCATATTAAACATGCTTCTACCTATTATGCGGTTTTACATACATAAACATTCTTATTTTATATTAACAGATAACTCTGCTACCTGAAACTTGTGTGGGTCTCTTTCTGTTGGCGCTCACTCATAGTGTCTTTTTCCTTGTGTAATTTGTGATTTTGTTTCTAATGAAGCTCATTTCCGGTAACTTGGTGGAAATTCGTCAACATATGGATTGAAGGTGCGCATTTCCAGAGATAATTTACATTTGATTCTATTAGGTATCTGGGCACTTCCAGCTTTTGGTTGGCGACACTTTTGTGTGTGGGAATGGGTCTCCTTGAACGTGGGTCCCTCCACCTTCCCTGGAGGAGGGACATGACCTACCGGCGACGCTGTCCTGCACAAAGCCATCGGTGAAGTCAGCATGCAGGCCGTGGGGGGACGGGGTTTTGTACTTCCTGGGCCTACGGCAGGGCCTCTGAGAGCGGCCCCAATGAGTATTCGCCTTCACTGGGCGACTTCCCTCCCCTGGCCTGGGTCGGCTCCGGCCTTTTGCTGCCTGAGCTGTGGCTCCTTGGGTGATGCCTTGTCTGCCTGTCTCTGCCACAGCACCAGGAAGATACCCCGGCAACAGAGGGCGGCCAGCAGCCCCTTGGAAAGCACCACAGGAGCCCGGCATTGGCCTTGTGTGGGTTCGGGGAGCACTCTTGTTGGCCAGGCGGTCAGAGGAGGCCTGGGCGGAGGCTGCACGGTACCTGAGCCTTGGAGAGCTGCACGGTGTCGGCCAGCAGGAACCAGCGGACGTTCTCGGTGCAGGGCGGCGTGGTGAGCGAGCCCCCGTAGGTGTAGTAGAGCTGGAGGTCCGCAGGCAGCATGTTCTGGACGTCAAAGCTGTCCAGAGTGGTGCTCTGTCCTAACGGGGCCACAGACAGAGGGCGTGAGGGACTGCAGTGACTCGGCCCCGAGCTCACCACCGTCCCCCTCCTGGCCACGCGGAGGGCGCGGAAGCTGAGTCCCAGGAAACCTCTCCCCCAGGGCGCTGCTTCCTGGAAGGATGGAGAGCAAAGACCTGGAGGAGACCCCTCCGCCGCCTCCTCCTGGCCGGCCAGGTCCTCTGCCCTGAAGGCTGCTCCTCCTCTGTGACCAGGGAGCGGTCAGGAGGGCTGTTGGGGGGAAGGGGAGTGTTTTAAAGTGCTGGGTGGGACCAGCACGGCCACTGCTCGAGTGTAACTCATCATCATCGTCGCAGTTGTCGGCTGAGGCCAGGGCAGAGGGTTTCAGGGAGAAGAGGAGGCGGGAAGGGGGCACTCTGGAGAGGGGAGAGCTGCGCCCAGAGGAGCCTGTCCACATCTGTAGCCGTGAACAACAGCAGCACGATGTCTGTTCCTGCCCAGCCGTTCCAGCCGTGGCCGCCAGCTGGGCATTGTTCTGGGCTGTGTTATGGAGGATGGGGGGCCAGGGACGAGGGCGTGGAGGGCGTTGGTCAGAATGGAAGCCCTGCCTCTGCGAGGTCACAAGAGATGAAAGGCACGAGGCTGACCCACAGGAGGCTGACCCACAGGAGGCCCACGGACAGGAGGTTGGGAGGCTTGGGGGAGGGGCAGGAACAGATGTGGCCACAGTGGGAGGCACAAAGCCACTCCTTCAAAGCTGACATGGTTGTTGTTCAAGGTCAAGGGCTGGCCCTGGGAGTAGGTGGTCCCTCTGACCAGAACTGGCCTCCCAGAGGCAGAGGGTGGGAACACCAGCCCCCGGTCTGCATGTCCCCGGACTGCGTGGCCCCCGGTCTGCGTGTCCCCGGTCAGTGTGTCCCCGGCCTGAGTGTCCCCAGACTGCGTGTCCCCGGTCTGCGTGTCCCCAGTCTACGTGTCCCTGGTCTGTGTGTCCCCGGTCTGCATGTCCCTGGTCTGCGTATCCTCGGTCTGCGTGTCCCCCCGTCTGCGTGTCCCCGGTCTGTGTATCCAGGCACAATGTTGAGGGGTTTCCGTCTAGCTCCGTGGTCGGCAAACTGCGGCTCTCAAGCCACATGTGGCTCTTTGGCCCCTTGAGTGTGGCTCTTCCACAAAATACCACAGCCTGGGTGAGTCTAGTTTGAAGTGGCGTTAGAAGAAGTTTAAGTTTAAAAAATTTGGCTCTCAAAAGAAATGGTGATCATTGACATTGACTCTGTGGACGAATGAGTTTGCCGACCACTGGGCTAGAGCTTCGTCTCAGCTTGACACTGAGGGGGACACCTCTCCCACAGGACACCCTCCCCCCAAGCGCCACCCTTCCCTGCCCTCCCCTACCCCCCACCTCTGTCCCCACCTCACACTCCCTCCTCCTCCCTCCTGCTGCTGCTGGCCTCCTCACCTGAGTACCTGACATTCGTCAGGTGAGAGATGAAGTCGCTGTAATAGGTGTTTTCCTGGTAGTCCTTGATCTGCAGGGAAACAGCAGTGACCTCGGTGGGGAGACCGGCCCTGTCCCCACGGCCCACCTGCCGGGCCCTGGCTGGCTGGGCAGAGCCGCGGGGGTACAGTCTGGCTTTGCCACGGCTGCTTGGGCCCCCCAGCCTCTCCCAGGCGGACAAGCTCTGAAGCGTTTGGGCAGCTTCGTGGGAAGGGCCGGAAATCACACCGGACTATCCCAGCCACCCCCAGCGACCCCGTCAGGCCCTGGCTGCCGTCCTGCCCTCCGCCAGGTCTCTGATGAGTGTTGACGTTCTGAAAGTCAGAAAAGTTGCTCTGGATGGAAAAGGTCTATTTTCAGCGTTTCTTTCCCGTCAGTGGGGTTGGTCCACGTCCTCACCCGCGTATGAATCCAGATTTCTGAGATTTAAAACCGCCCCCTGCTGCTGTCTTTCTAAATGTGCTGTGTCTTGCCATAGTCGGTGTGGCTCAGTGGATAGAGCATCGGCCTTCAGGCTGAAAGGTCCCAGGTTTGATTCCGGTCAAGGGCACATGCCCAGGTTGTGGGCTCCCTCCCCAGTGGGGACCTGCAAGAAGCAGCCAATCCAAGATTCTCTCTCTCTGTCCCTCTTCCTTCCTCTCTGAAATCAATAAAAATATATTTAAAAATAAATGTAAAAAATAATAAATGTGTCGTGTCTTTTTTTTTTTTTGTCCCTCTGTTCCACCTTTTGTGCTCAACAAATACTTTCTGTGTACCACAGAATCATGTTTAGTTCTGTTCTTGGTTGCTGTAGCGATTACAATATACAACTTAACTTAGGTTGATACTAATTTAATTCCAATAAACTATAGCAACTTTCATCCCAGCCAGTTTGGCTCAGTAGATAGAGCGTTGGCCTGCAGACTGAAGAGTCCTGGGTTTGATACAGTCAAGGGCACATGTCTGGGTTGCGGCTTCCATCCCCACTAGGGTGTGTGCAGGAGGCAGCTGATCAAAGGATCTTTCTCATCATTGATGTTTCTATCTCTCCCTCTCCCTTCCTCTCTGAAATTAATAACAATATATTTTTTAAAATAATAATAATAATAAATAAAATATAGCAACTTTCCTCCAGTGTAGCTCTATTTCTTCCACGTCTTTCATCATCCATAATTACATCTACGTATATCATAAATCCAACAATACAGTGGCATTATTATTTCTTTAAGCTATTTTATGGCGATTTTTTGAGACCCCCCCCCCCAAAAAAAAATATACTATCGATATCTGTAGATGCTCTTTTGTCTGTACCCACTGATCTATCTACATTTCTGGGCCTCTGCATTGCTTTCTGTGGATCTGGGTTACTGTCTGGTGTCATTTTCTTTCGGCCCAAGGATTTCCTTTCATACTTACAAGAAGCTTGCTAGCAATTATTTCAGTTTTTGTTTATCTGGGAGTGTCTTTATTTCACCTCATTTTTGAAGAGTGGTTTAGGACATGGCTTCCTGGTTGACTGTCATTCCACTGCCTTCTGAGGACTTGTTTCTGTGAGATGTTGGCCGTTAGTTGTACCACTGTCTGTGTATATAACAAATTCTTTTTCTCTTGTTGCTTTCAGCAGTTTGACTTTGATGTGTCTGCGTGTTGATCAGAAGTGGGGTTTGTTGAGTTTCTTGGGCTGGTAAATTAATGTTTTTCATAGAATTTGGAGAATTGGGGGCCACTGTCTCCTCAACTTTTTTTCCTGCCACTTTCTCTGTCACTTTCCCTTCTGGGACTCCCATTATGCGTATGTTGGAACATGTGGTCTTGTCCCCATGAGTCTCTAAGGCTATGTTTGTTTTCTTCCATCTTTTCTCTTTGATCTTCAAGATGAATAATTTATTTGTTCTATCTTCAAATGCACCAATTCTTTTGCTGCCTCAAACCTTGCATTAAGCTCTTGTTGTGAATGTTTTCACTTTGTTCATTATACTTTTCAGCTCTAGGCTTTCCATTTGGTGCATAATTATTGTTTCTGTTTATCTATTGAGACTTACCTTTTGGGATCATTGTCATATTTTCCTTTAATGATTTGAACGTAGTTTTTCAAAAATCCTTTGCACATGTCTATGATAGTTGTTTTCAAGTGCTGTCTACTAAATCACTCTGGATCCACTCAGCATCAGTTCTATTGACTGCTTTCTCTTCTCTAAAATATGGATCACATTTTCCAATTTCTTTGCATGCCCAACTTTTTTGTTGTTGTTGAAAACTGGACATTTTAGAGAATGCATTAGTAGCAAATATGAATTCCGATTTTTAAAAATTGTGCTAAGGATGTGTTTTTCGCTTGTATGTATGTCTGTTTAGTAAGTTGTCCTGGCTTTGTTGCGTTAGAATCTTCCCCAAGTCAGCGTGTTCCAGGGCTGGGGGCTCAGGACCAGGGAGCAGGGACAGGAAGGAGCCCCCATCCACACTGAACGCCCATGTGCACACCAATCTGTGCATGCCCAAGCGATTGTGCCTACCTCGATGAGGGCTGCCAGCACAGCCAGGCCGTCGGGGGCATCCTTGGCCACATCAAAGCTTTCGTATTTGGAATTGTAGTGAACGACGTGAATCTGGGGGGGCAAGACAAGGTGGGTCAGGGGCCATTGTGCCGACTCCGAAGGCTTCAGGATTGCAGGAAGGAGGGAAGCAGAGGCTCCACCGAGGCCTCAGACAAACAACTCTGCCCTCCGTCCCCTCCATCTCCCTCCGTCTGGGCCATGAGATCTGTCAAGTCCAGAAAAGTTCACCCTGGCCTGTTCTGCTCAGTGGTTAGAACATTGGCCCAAGGATTGAAGGGTCATGGGTTTGATTTCAGTCAAGAGCACAAACCTGGGTTGCAGGCTTGATCCCTGGCCCCAGTTGGGGCATGAGCAGGCGGCAACCAATCGATATGTCTCTCCCACATTGATCTTTCTCTCTCTCTCACCCTCACTTCCACTCTCTCTTTTAAAAAAGAAAACTAATGGGAAAAAGAAAAGACCAGAAAGTTCTCCAAGAATGGAAAGAGCAGGAGTGGGAGTCTGGGAATGTGGCAATCCGAGGGCATTTCCCTGGCCCCACCTCCCTCCAGGCAGACAAGCTGGCAGAGTCCAGCGCGGTCACATGAGGCCCCGGGTTCTCCTGAGGTCGCCGTGGGCAGGACGTGAGCGCCTTGCCCGGGAGGCCGCTGTGACCCTGGGGTCATCCTAAGGACAGATCTGAGCAGGACAGGAAACCCAGAGAGCCCAGCACGCAGAGCCCGGGTGGCGTGGAGAGGGCTCTGCCTTCTCCAAGGATGGGGCCCTGGCCCGACCAGCCACGGCACTGATGCCTGAGCATCGAATGAATGAAAATAAACGCCACCTCCGGAGACATGGCCATCGCCATCGCAGGAAGTCTCCAGGGCTGTTTGAATAAGAAAAGTGACTATGGCCCCGGCTGGTTTGGCTCAGTGGGTGGAGCATCGGCCTGCGGACCGAAGGGTCCCAGGTTCAGTTCTGGTCAAGGACACATGCCCGGGTTGCAGGCTTGTGGGGCGGGGATGGGGGAGTGCAGGAGGCAGCTGATCAATGATTTTCATCATTGATGTTTCTCTCTCTCCCCTCCCTTCCTCTGAAATCAATAAAAACATTTTTTTAAACAGAAAACAGAAGTGGCTGTGGGTTTGCGGGAGGGGCCTGGTGGGCCCTCACGTACCTCGGCCGGGTAGCGGATGCCGTCGATGGTGTGCTCAGAGCCGCTGACCTCCCTGGCCTCGCCGCCCCAGTGGAAGTGCAGCTGCTGGGCGATGTACTCGGTGCCCTCGGCCGTGGTCATGCGCATGGTGTGGGGCAGGTTGATCTGCACTGGAAGAGAAAACCGGAGGCGGGGGGGAGGGGGGTATCAAGGGGTGCAGGCGGCCGATGGGCCAGGCCTCCTGGGCAGGCGGCCTCCCCGGTCCCCGCTGAGCCGGGACAGGCTGGCTCAGCGGCCCCAGCAGGGCCACCTGGACGGGCGTGGAGCTGGCTGGAAACAAAGCCATTCCAAAGGGTCACAAATCATCTCCAAAGCAAATTTATGAAACTCGTTCACAATGCCTGAGGGAAATCAGAGGGACGTGCGTGAGCCGTGAGTGTGTTCTGGCTGACGTTCCGCACACGCACAGCACAGCTGTTGCATTGTCTGGTCCAGACTTCCGACGTGGGGCCCTCCACACCTGCTTTCCTGTCTGCCTCCCCCCTTTCCGGAGGGAAGGGAAACTAGGGCTTCTCTCCAGCCTCTGAGAAGTGCTGGGCCTCCTGTGGGCACTGAGCTAAGCAGGCTCCAGAGGGAAAAGGAGGGCAATCAGACGGCACTAGCCAGGGAGCACACTGTGGCTTCGGCGGCATTGCCTGCACCTGAGTTTGCCCCTGTCACCTGGGTTTGCTGACACCTGGTTTGCTGTCACCTGGTTTGCTGTCACCTGTTTGCTGTCACCTGGGTTTGCTGACACCTGGTTTGCTGTCACCTGTTTGCTGTCACCTGGGTTTGCTGACACCTGGTTTGCTGTCACCTGGGTTTGCTGACACCTGGTTTGCTGTCACCTGTTTGCTGTCACCTGGGTTTGCTGACACCTGTTTGCTGACACCTGGTTTGCTGTCACCTGGGTTTGCTGACACCTGGTTTGCTGTCACCTGTTTGCTGTCACCTGGGTTTGCTGTCACCTGGGTTTGCTGTCACCTGGTTTGCTGACACCTGGTTTGCTGTCACCTGTTTGCTGTCACCTGTTTGCTGTCACCTGGGTTTGCTGACACCTGGTTTGCTGTCACCTGTTTGCTGTCACCTGGTTTGTCTGTCACCTGGGTTTGCTGACACCTGGTTTGCTGTCACCTGTTTGCTGTCACCTGTTTGCCTCCGGTTGGGCCTGAGTGAGCGGGGTAATGGGCTGAGGGAGAGGCGCTCTCCTTCGGAAGAGCCTCCTCGTTTCGTTTCGGGGCCTGACGCCGGCCACCCTCAGGCTGTGCTCCAGGTCAGCGGTCGCAGGGGTCTGTGTGCCCGTGACCGCCCAGGTCTGTGAGCCCACGGCCGCCCGGCAGCAGCCCCTCCCCTTACCGGTGTGGCCATTGTTGATCATGGAGAAGGAGCCGTTCTGTGAGCTGTAGCCGGTCAGGTTCAGTGCCCCCAGCGCGGGGTTGTACTGCACCTTCCTCCTCTGCACGTCGATGGGCGACTGCCGGTCCCCCCCGCAGGTGGGGTACGCCTCGTGCCAGTGTGTCTCATCCCCCGGCCCCTCTGGGGGAGAGCAGAGGGGAGCACAGGTCAGGGCCCTCCCGGGGCACCCCACCTGGGGCCGAGGTCAGAGCCTGCCGCTCTCAGCAGGGCCTGCCCAGCCGGGGCCCCCAGTGGCCGGCAGGATGCCAGGGTCAAGGCCAGGCTGCCCTCCAGAAAGCAGATGTGGGGCCTCAGAAGGGGGTGGGGGAGCATCTGAATCCACTCCAGGGGCCCCGTGTCTGGGCTTCCCTGTGGCAGTGCCTGCCCTGCAGACAAGACATGGTGTGTGCATGTGTGTGTGTGAGTGTGTGTGCGCATGTGCATGTGTGTGTGGTATGTGCGTGTGCATGCATGCGCGCGTGTGTATGTGTATTTAATATGTTTTTTAACAGAGAGGAAGGGAGAAGGATAGAGAGCTAGAAACATTGATGAGACAGAAGCATCAGTCAGCTGCCTCCTGCATGACCCCCACTGGGGATCGAGCCCACAACCCAGACAGAATCAAACGTGGGTCCCTCCAGTCCGCAGGCCGATGCTCTATCCACTGAGCCAAACCGGTTAGGGCACCGCCTGGTGTTTTGAAAACAGTGGTGACTACACAGCCTCCGTTTTCCCTCTGAGGGGGCCGCTATCCACTGAGTGAGGGCATCGCCGGGCCCAGGGCCTGTGCCAACGGAGAGCGTGGATTTTCCTCGTTTCCCCGGACGCCCAGGGTCCTGCGCAGCCCCGCCTCTGACGGTGACTCGGCCCCACCACCGCCAGGGCCTCCGCCTGCTTCCTGCCCGTCCTTCCCCCGGTTCCAGTGCCTGAGGGCAGGTGCCGGGCAAGAAGGGAAGCACCAGGTCCAGAGATGAGCAAATGGTTGGTTAACACTTATCAGAGCAGCCCGGCCGGTGGCTCAGGGGCTGAGCGGCGACCTATGAACCAGGAGGTCAGAGTTCGATTCCCGGTCAGGGCACAGGCCCGGGTTGTGGGCTCCATCCCCAGTGTGGGGCGTGCAGGAGGCAGCCGATCCATGATTCTCTCTCATCATTGATGTTTCTCTCTCTCCCTCTCCCTTCCTCTCTGAAATCAGTACACTGTGTGTGTGTGTGTGTGTGTGTGTGTGTGTCTCAAAGTAAGGAAAATTCTCTCTCACAGCCACAGTGGGGAGAGTGATGGCCTCAGGACAGCTGTGGGTGTGGGTCCTGGCCTCAGCCCATGGCTGTGGGTCCAGCTCCGCCCCCCCGCAGGGGGGAGGGCACAGCTGGGTAAGGAGGATTTGGACCGGGCTGTGAGCAGCTTCCTGGCTTTGCAATAGTCATCCTGTGCTTCTCTGTGGGACGTGCAGACCAGGTTCACACAGTTCTCTCCGGGAGGCGGGAGCACAGCTCGAAGGCCCTGCCACACGGGGGCGGGAGGCCTCAGGATTCCCGCAGGCCTCGCAGTGGCTGCCCAGCTCTCCGGGCCCCGGGAGGCTGTCCGAGGCCCACAGGCCCTGCGGCCAGGCTGTTGGCATTCCCTCTCTTCCTCGCCCTCCCAGCAGGCCATGGCCTCGTGGCTCCTCGGCCCACACCCAGCACCCAGCACCCAGCACCCAGCAGCAGCCAGGGCTGGCCAGTGTCCACCCCGGGTCTCCCTGCAGTGTCCTAGTCCCTCTGCCCTTGGCCTACGGGACAGAGGTCCCCAGAATGGGTGCTTCCCCATGTCGGGGGCGGGGGGGGGCGGCCGTGCCGGGTGCACGCCGAATCTGCTCCTGGCGCTGTGTCGGCCAGTGGCCGCTCATGTCCTGCGGGGCCTGAGCCGCAGGGCAGCTCAGAGAAGATGAGGGCGGGGAGGCAGGCACTCTGGGCCCTGCCACGGGGCAGGGCTGTTTCGTGTCCACGCCCCACAGACGTGGTCTCCTGTCCTCGGCGCCACAGGGCTAAACGCCAGGGGCTTTGATTTCACAGGTAAAAGTCGGGGTTCAGTGAAGTGTAGATTCGTGTCAGCAGGTCCTGGCAGCCGAGGGGGGCAGCTGGGGGCCCCCAAAGGCGGGGGCGGGGGCCGGTCCTCGGCGTCCGGACGGTCTGGGGCGGTCTGTCTCCTGAGACAGCTGAGAACGCCCCCGGGCCCTGCAGGCTGCAGCAGCCCCTGGTTTCTGTTTTTGTTTTGTTTGTGAATCCTCACCAGAGGATGAGTTTTTATTAGTTTTAAAGAGGGAGGGAGGGAGGAGGGAGGGAGGAAGAGAGAGGGAGTGAGAAAGGGAGGGAGGAGGGAGGAGGGAGGAACACTGATGTAAGAGAGAAACAGCTATTGGTCGCCTTCCATACATATCCCAACTGGGGATCGAACCCGCAACCTAGGTGTGAGCCCTACTAGCCATCAAACCCCTAGCCTTTGGAGTGCGAGACGATGCTCCAACCCACTGAGCTGCACCCCCACCCCCACCCCCAGGCCAGCGGGCAGCCCTTTGTGACAACTTTATTCCCACCCACAGGCCAGGAGCGCAAAGGGCTTTGCAGACAGACAGGGCGGGGGCCGGCCAGCCCGGGCGCAGGAACGGTCAGCGCCCAGGAGCGGCGGGGGGCCGGGGCCTGTGAGGGGCGAGCATCCCTTTCCCGCATCGCGGCTGCAGTCGGTGCGTGCTCCTCACCCACACACCCCGCACCCCGCACCCCGCACCCCGCAGCCGGCAGCGGAGGGCACACCCCATCGCATGCGGGGAGCTCTCCCCGGGGCCCCGGGGCCCGCAGCCCGGGGGGAGGGGGGTCTCACTTGTGTACGTCCAGTCGTGCGCGGCCAGGGCTCCCAGGAGCAGCAGGGACAGGTATGGCAGGACGACCAGAGGCCTCATGGCTGCAGGTGCGGATCCGGGGCCGGCTCGGGGCGCCCTCCTTTTAAAGGCTGCGGGCCCAGCTGTAGGCACAGGGACCACGTCCGGCTGGCCGTCCCGCCCCGCTCCCAGGAAGAGCGCCTCCCACCGGGCCCCCTGGCTCACGTGGCGGGCGGGGTGCCGGCCCGTGGCACCGCCGTGGCCAGGTAGCCTATCGGGTTGGCCGCCCCGTGTCCTGACTCGGGAGAACTCACGTCAAGGCCACACAGGGCGGCCTTTGTGGACGGGACACCCCGGAGGGCAGGAACGAGCTGCTTCCGGCCCCTCGCTCCCGGCCAGCACGCTGGGGCCCGGCCAGGGGCCTGGCAGGGGCATTGCCGGGGCCTGCACTCCCTTGCCAGGTCCCGCCTGGCATTTCCTGGGTCTCGGCAACTGTCCCGGCCACCGCCGCTGCCTGCGGCTGCCTCAGCCGGCACCTCCGGGCACGACCTGCCCACACGGGGGCCGGGACGGAGCCGGCGGGGAGGCCGGCGTGTGTGTCTGCGCCTCCCTCTGGATGCAGGGCCCTGGGCGCGCCCCCAGGCCACCAAGCTGCTGGGACGCATGTGTCCCCACAAAATGCATCTGTTCCAGCCACTGGGGCGAGCTCCATCACCCCAAAGCAGCGGACGCGGCAGAGCCGAGCCTGGCCGAGCGTCAGAGCGGTGCCTGGCCTGACCTCCTGCCCCCTGAACTGAGCCGACGAGAGCCTTCCTTTATTTTTATTTTTCTTTTTTTCTTTTTTCTTTTTTCTTAAATATATTTTATTGATTTTTAACAGAGAGGAAGAGAGAGTGATAGAGAGAAACATCGATGAGAGAGAATCATCGATCAGCTGCCTCTTGCACACCCCCTACTGGGGATGTGCCCACAACCAAGGTACATGCCCTTGACCGGAATCGAACCCGGGACCTTTCAGTCTGCAGGCCGACGCTCTATCCATTGAGCCAAACCGGTTTCGGCTCACCGAGAGCCTTCTGATGGACGCCGGCTGATGGCCGCTCTTCGCCTGCCCTTCAGAGAGGGCACAGGCCAAGGGCAGCGCGGCTGCTGGTGCTGGAGCCCTGGCCCACACAATGGACCCCTGTTCCAGAGCCAGGAGCTGGGCCCCAGCCTCGACATCTCACTGCCAACTCCCCCCGCACCCCAGCCCCGGCCCAGGGGTGCCCAGGGCCAATGGCACGTGGATTCAGCTGGTGAAGGGCATGGGAAGGGCAGGGACTCTGACGCCAGACACACGGAGCACAGATCCCGCCGCTCGGCGGCCGTGGGACGGTGGTGGGTCCCTCGGCCCCCACCCGGGCCTGCGTGTCCGGGGTTCGGGGACGCACCGCCTCCTGGGGGTTAACAGCGAACTGTGTGTTCCCAGAGCAGCAGCCGGGACGGGGCAAATGGCACTTTTACCTACTCGGACCCTCACCCCGTGGAGAGAGGGTGTGAGGGTCATCGGCTCCCAGCCTGTTAGCGGGGGTGGGGGGACTAGAGGCCACAGCGAAGGAGTCCTTCAGCCACGGAGCTCTCTCCCCGTTTGCCGGGGAGAACCCCGCTCTGCACCTTACAGAACCCGCTGGGCCCGGCCCGGCCCCAGGGCCGCCTCGCAGACCCCGCAGCTCCCGCGGGATCCCGCTCTGCTGGGGACAGCCAGGCCGGCCCGGCCTCCAGGCAGCGGGAAAGCACATGGAGCCAGCGGGGTTTTCCTGGGGTCGGACAGGAGAGCTGGGCGGCTGGGTCCCGGCGTGGAGGGGGCGGGAGGTCTGGGTGCTCCGAGGCGGAGGGTGGCCGGAGGGACGGGAGCTCAGAGGCGGCGAGTGCAGTGGTCGGCAAACTCACGCGTCAGCAGAGCCAAACAACAGCAGCACAACCACTGAAATTCCTTCGGAGAGCCGAATTTTTTAAACTTCTAACGCCACTTCTTCAAACTAGACTCGCCCAGGCCGTGGTATTTTGTGGAAGAGCCACACTCAAGGGGCCAAAGAGCCGCATGTGGATCGCGAGCCGCGGTTTGCAGACCACGGAGCTAGTGCAGAACAGGGTCGGGGTGCTGCCCAAAGCGGGGGACAGGCGGGGCCGCGGGGGGAGAGGAGCGGGAGCAGCAGCTCGGAGACAGGAGGGCTCAGGAGCGCCCCTGCAGGCCGCGCGGGGAGAGGGCGGGTCCCATTGCCCGGGCTCCTGCCCCGGTCCCCACGGAGGCCGCTGCCCGGGGTCACGCCCTGGGAAGCCCGGGGAGCCCCGGTGCCTTCACTGCCCCCCAAGTCCTCACAGCTCCTCTGAGTCTGTGGTCGCAGCAGCCCCGGTGGAGCCCATGGCAACTCCTCGTCCATCAGGCCTGGGGCTGCTCTGGGGCCTCCGGTCCCTGGGGGGAGCCTGAGGGGCGGTGACCCGGCTAAGGGGGGTCACTAAGTCCATTACGCCATCGGCCCAGCCAGGCCCGTCGTGAATGAGGGAACGTGGCCAGGAAAGAGGGTCCCCTCCGTAGGGTCCCCCCCACCCCCTGTCTCCTGGGACACGTACGCCATCGCCGTGAGCCACAGGCGGGCAGCGTCACGCTTGTTGCCTTCTTTCTAACTCCCTGTCCTCTTTGACCCTAAAATTTTCCATTCGCTGGGTTTCCTTGTGATCGTGAAGCGCGGTGCTGGTTTGGGGGGGGGGGGGGGGGGGAATGGTCTGTGGTTTCCGAGTCACATTGGACTCTGACTGGCTGCTGTTTCCATCCAACCGCGTCCAGCGCTTCAAGGCTGTCTCAGCCTGAGCCTGTCTGGGAGATGAGCTGACAGGCCTGGCATTTTCACCACAACATGGTGTCAGCACCAGAAAGGAGCCATTGTTCCTCCCCGGTGCCGCCATGGTGCCATGACGCAGGCCGCCGAGGCCCGGAGAAGGGAGAGGGGGATGCGGTGGCCCAGGGGAGTGGGAGGTGCTGTCTGCCAAGACAAACAGGGAAGCACCCGGGACAGGGAGGGGACCTGCCAGGTGCACAGGGAGGGGACACCGGGTGCACAGGGAGGGGACCAGCTGGGTGCACAGGGAGGAGGGGACAGGCCGGGTGCACAGGGAGGGGACACCGGGTGCACAGGGAGGAGGGGACAGGCCGGGTGCACAGGGAGCGGACACCGGGTGCACAGGGAGGGGACACCGGGTGCACAGGGAGCGGACACCGGGTGCACAGGGAGGCCCCAGCACCCAGGCGAGCCGAGGCTCAGGCTGGCGCAGGCCTGGCCTGGGAGAGGACCTGGCTCCAGAGGAAGGTGTCCATTTGGGCCGTAAGGAACACAGACAGGACCTTGTACTATCTCCCTCTGAGCTGCCGCTCTGGAACCATAAAGACAAGCCATTCTGGACGGTTCCGTAGCGGCTATGGCTCGGTGCTCCCTGAGCAGCAAGGTGTCTGGTCCATCTGGGATCAGAACTTCCAAAACACATCACACTCTTCCCCGCTTTTCTCAAAAAGATAAACGTAATTCAACGTAACGACGGAGGCCCCATCCGTAGGACAATTATTATCCTGCCTTGTAATATCTGGATGCCCACAGGGCCTACAACTGTATATGGCTGCCCTCCCCTCACGAAAGGAACCCTAGCTCCCTGTCTTTTATTTCCTACACGAGGCCCGGAGCACAGAACCTGTGCACTCCGGGTGGTCGGTCCCTCCGCACGGCGGGGAGCCGGCCTAAGCTGGCAGGGGGACACCCTTAGTGCCGCTGCGCAGGTGGGAGAGGCGCCTGCCACCGCCCGCCGCTGTGCTCGCCCACCGTGAGCCTGGCTCAGGGCGTCCAGCAGAGCCACGCTTCCCCTGTGGGAGCACACTGACCACCAGCGGACAGCTCCTGTGTTGAGCGTCTGCTCCCCTGGTGGTCAGTGTGTGTCATAGCAACCAGTTGTTCCTCCGTTTGGCCGATTTGCATATTAGCCTTTTATTAATAGGATATCTGACATGGGGGGCGGGCAGTCAGCTAGCTTAGCTACTTTGGCAACGTACACCTACACTCCATGGAGGGCAAACTATTGACCTCCACGGCCAACCGGAACAGAAACGGGACTCGGTGCAGGCGCAGGTCCACGACCCCGGCCTGGCAGGAGTCAGCCCTGCAGCTGGGCCGGGGGCCAGGGGGGCGGGGGGAAGCAGGCTGAGAGACCCGGGCAGGGCTGGGCAGCGGGGCACCTGGAGGGGCCCATGTGCTGAGCTCCTTTGTGACAGTCAGCATTGCAATGCCAGCTGCCAGATGCTGCCTCTGAGGGTCGTCTCTGCCTCTCTTCCCCTCTTGGCTTCTTATTTGCTGCATTTTTATCTGTTTGTCCAGACACCAGATGACTATCCTCCTTAGAGCGGCAGGCACAGGAGGGGACACGGAGGGCCCGAGGCTGGTCTGACACCACGCCCGGGCGGCACACGAAGCACAGCCTCTCCCCGAGGAGTTACAAGTTGCACAACTTCAATCCCACAAAGAATTCCCTGCGACACAGCCTGGCTGAGACATCAGCGCCCGGGACACCTGGAGGTGGGTGTCTGCGCCGGAGCAGGGCGGGAGCGGGGGAGGGAGGACAGACAGACACAGCCCAGCCTGGCAGACGCCCAGCACAGGAGTTTGCAGGTGAGAGGGCAGCACCCACTCAGCAACCAGCAGCCCCGGGGCCGCGGCAGCAGCAGCCTGGACGGCCACACACGTCACGGCGGGGCCACAGGGGGTGATGGGGCAGAGGGGCAGGTCGGGGTGCTGGGTGATTGCCCTCCTCAGGGGTCACAAAGGGGCAGTAGCAGCCTTCTGGCCTGAGTGGCCAGTACACGTTCCGGCTAGCCCCGGTGGAACCAAGTGGCGGATGCGAGAACCCTCCTCCCCCAGCCTCCCCCCTCACCCATTGCGAGGAAACCGATGGGGGCCAGGCAGGGACCACCCTCCTTTCTCTACAAACCGCTCGGCAAACAGGCAGCCTGGGAAGGCACGTGGCCAAGGAGCCTCCCACGGAATCCAAAACCTGGAAGTCAGACCCTCTCCCCTCTGGAGAGAGACCACACCCCAGAGCAAACCCGCCCTCCAGCTGGCTGTGGCGTGGCTGGTCTAACAGGCAGGAGGACATTGGGAGCAATCAGGCCAGCAGGGGGGCAGTGAGAGGCAACCAGGCCACCGAGGGGGTGGGAGAACTCTTAGGGGTGACCAGGCTGGTGGGAGGGTAGGGGGGAGATAGTTAGGGGCAGGCAGGTGAGTGACTAGGAGCCAGCAGTCCAGGATTGTGAGAGGGATGTCCGACTGCCGGTTTAGGGACCGGGCCTAAACAGATCCACCGGGTCAGGACTAAACAGGCAGTCAGACATCCCCCAAGGGGTTCGGACTGGAGAGAGCACAGGCTGGGCTGAGGGAAACCCACTTCACAAATTTCATGCACCAGGCCTCTAGAAAAAAAATACAGAGCACAGAGTAGAATCAGGAGAGCCAACAAAGAAGAAAAAGGAGAAGTCAGCAAATAGCAAGCAATTTTGGATTATGAAACTTACTGAAAGGTCTTTTGTTTTTCTGCGGATTTTTTTGGCAGATAAGTTGATATTGTAAATGATTATTAACCATCTACATCTAACAAATTAACTAATGTTAATTAACTAATAAGCATTGCTACAGGAACGTTCTACTGTTGCATTCACTTTTTATTTTAAAACTTGTGTATGTTATTTAGAGAAGAGAATCCAAGATGGCTGCACAGATAAACACCTAACCGCAGCCGCACACAACAATTTCAATAAAATACAACTAAAATATAAAATGGACATTACCCAGAACTACAGGAAAGTCGACTGACTGGAAATTCTACAACGAGAAGCAAGGAGAAAACCAGAAGGAAGCGCGGAGGAGCTGTAAAAGCCTAAGGTACGGAGACACGCGGCGCGCGGAGAGGACGGAGCCAGAGAGGAGGGAGGCTGAGTGCCTGGCTGGTGTCCCCTAGCGGGAAGGAGATAAAAGCTCCTTCTGTGCTGAACCCCAGACCCGACAGCACTGAACCCCAGTTTTAGGCCAGACCCTGGGGACCCAGGCTCAAACAGAGGAAGCTTGGGCTGTGAGGCGGAATCCCAGGGGAGCGGCGAAAGGCAGAGCCCCCGGAGGCGCACACATTGCGCACAGAGGACAGACTGTTGACTGTGCCGCTGGATTGCCCTGGCTGGAAGGAGACAAAGGCTCCGGACTGTGCTGGGCCCCAGTTCCAACTGCTCTGAACCCCAGTTCTAGGCCAGACTCCGGGGACCCAGGCTCAAACAGAGGGAGCTGGGCTGTAAGACGGAACCCCGGGGGAGCTGGGAAAGGAGGTCCCGGAGGCACGCACATTGTGCGCAGAGAAGGGATGGTTGGCTGTGCCACGGGATTGCCCTGGTGGGAAGGAGACAAAAGCTCCACACTGCTCTCAGCGCCACCTCCAGCCCCACTTCCAACTGAACTGAACCCCAGTTCCGGGCTCATTGGGGGAGAGCCTAGACTGTTTGGTAGCAGGCGAAAATCGAGGGCACCTTTCTCTCAGAGGTGCTTGCAACGAGTACTGAAGGACCCTGGGGAATATTGAGACTCAGGAGCCACATAGGGCGAGGCTGAGGGAAGCCAAGGCTGTAGGCTCCACCCTGAAACTGCGCCCCATCAGGGAAGCTGCGAAAATGCCGAGACAAAAAAAATAGATCACAAATGAAAGAAATGGAGGACAAAAAACAACTGGATATAGAGTTCAAATCTACGCTTATAAGGTTTTTCAAGAATTTCCTAGAAAGGTCGATAAGACCTATGAGGATATGAAAAGGGATCAACTAGAATTAATAAAGAATCAACAAGAAATAATAAGGGATCAACAAGAAATAAAAAATACATTGTCTGAAATAAAAAAATATTATACAGAGTCCTAAAAACAAAATGGAAGATCGCAAGAATCAAGTCAAAGATTTGGAACATAAAGAGCCAGAAGACAGTCCTCCGCAGAAGCAAGAAGGCAAGAGAATCCAGAAAATTGAAGATAATTTAAGAAACCTCTGGGACAACTTCAAGTGAACAAACATCAGAATTATGGGGGTCCCAGAAGATGAGAGAGAGCAAGATACCAAAAACATACTGAAAGAAATAGTGACAGAAAACTTTCCCCACTTGGTGAAAGAATTAGACTTACAAGTCCAGGAAGTGCACAGAACTCCAAACAAAAGGAATCCAAAGAAGACCACACCAAGACAAATCATAATTAAAATTCCAAGAGCAAAAGACAAAAAGAGAATATTAAAAGCAGCAAGAGAAAAGCAGGTAGTTACCTATAAAGGAGCACCTATACGATTGTCAGCTGATTTCTCAACAGAAACCATGCAGGCCAGACGGAAATGGCAAGAAATATTCAAGGTGATGAATAGTAAGAACCTACAGCCAAAAATAATCTACCCAGCAAAGCTATCACTCAGAATCAAAGGCCAGATAAAGAGCTTCACTAATAAAAAAAAAGCTAAAGGAGTTCATCACCAATAAACCAGAATTATATGAATTGCTGAAGGGGGTTCTTTAGGAAGAGAAAGAAAATAAAGATAAAAATTATGAACAACAAATATGTAACTATCAACAAGTGAATCTAAAAACCAAGGAAATTAAAACAAAACAAAACTGATGAACAATATTAACTGTTGAATATAATAGAATCAGAGGTATGGAAGGGGAGTGAACTGATGATTCTTGGGGAAAAGGGGAGAGGGGGATGTGGGAAGAGACTGAACATAAACTGTGCACCTATGGATGAGGACAATGGGGGGTGGGGAAAGGGCAGAGGGTGGGGTGGGAACCTGGTGGAGGAGAGCAATGGAAGGGGGGGGAGGGGGAAGAGGAACATTTGTAATAATATGAACAATAAAGATTTAATTTAAAAAAATAAACTTGTATATGTTTAAAACTCAGATGGGGACTTGTAGTTGTGATGTTGACAACAATTAGAAGCATTCTTGCTTTCACAGAATTGGTGACATGCTTTGAGAGCCTGTCACATGTTAACGTGCCAATGTTCTATGAAACTTTTATAAAAGAATATATGTATATTTTTTTCTGTTTAGAAGGATTTTTATTTTTATTTTTTAAATCTTTAGTGTTGAAAGTATTACATATGTCCCCTTTTATCCCCCATCAACCCCCTCCAGCCCACTCCTGCCCCCTACCCTGGGCCCTCACTACTCTACTGTCTGCATCCATGAGCTATGCATGTATGCATACAAGGTCTTTGGTTCCCTCTCCCACCTTCCCTCTCCCTCCTTCCCTTTGAGATTGGCATTCTGTTCCATGCTATGGGATATATTTTTAAAGTAAATCTATTGTAATGCACTAGGGGGGAGAGGGGAGAGAAAAATCCCAAATAAACAATCTAACATTTCACCTTAGAGAACTATAATATTGAATAGAAAAAGAACAAATAAAGACCAAAGTAAGAAGAAAAAAGGGAAATTAAAATTACAGCAGAGCCAAAACCGGTTTGGCTCAGTGGTAGAGCGTTGGTCTGCGAACTGAAGGGTCCCAGGTTCGATTCCGATCAAGGGCATGTACCTTGGTTGCGGGCACATCCCCAGTAGGGGGTGTGCAAGAGGCAGCTGATCGATGACTCTCTCTCATGGATGTTTCTAGCTCTCTATCCCTCTCTCCTCCTCTCTGTAAAAAATCAATAAAATATATTTTTAAATTACAGCAGAGCCCTATCCGGTTTGGCTAAGTGGACAGGGTGTCGGCCTGTGGACCAGAGTCCTGGGTTCGATTCTAGTCAATAGCATGTACCTTGGTTGCGGGCTCCTCCCCAGCCCAGGCCCTGGTCAGGGCTCATGTAAGAGGCAACCAATCAATGTGTTTCTCACACACTGATGTTTCTCTGTCTTTCCCTCTCTCCTCCACTCTTTCTAAAAATCAATGGAAAAATATACTTGGGTGAAGATTAACAACAACAAAAATTACAGCACAATTAAATGAAATAGAGAACAAAAAGACTAGAAAAAGTTAATGAAACAAAGAGCTGGTTCTTTGAAAAAATAAGTAAGATTAACAAACCTCTGTCTAGGAAAGAAAAAAAAAGACTAAAATATTATCAGAAATGAAAGAGAAGTTACAGTGGACACCAAAAGACTATACAGGAATACTATGAAGGCCTACCTTCACCAAATTTGATAGCCTGGAAGACAGAACAAATTCTTGGAAATATACCATCTTTCTAGACTGAACCATGAAGAACTGGAAAACCTAAAATGATCAGCAATAAGGAAATTAAAATAGTCATCAAAAACTTCCCAACCAGTAAAAGTCCAGGAGCAGATGGCTTCACTAATGAGTTCTACCAAACATTCAAAGAATGTGTAAGACCTATCCTCCACAAGCTCTTCCAAAAAATTCAAGAAGAGGGAATACTTCCTAACTCATTTTACAAGGCCAGCGTTACCCCAATACCATAACCAGGCAAGGACAACACACAAAAAAGAAAATCACAGGCCTATATCTCTGATGAAGATAGATGCAAAAACCCTCAACAAAATACTAGCAAGTTGAATACAGCAATATATTCAAAAGATAATGCATCATCACCAACTGGGGTTCACTCCAGGGACACCAGGGTGGTTCAACATATGCAAATTAATGTGATATACCACATTAACAAAATAAAAGATAAAGCCATGTGATTGTATCAACAGAAGCAGAAAAAGCATTTGACAAGTTACAACATCCATGTATTTTTTTTTAAATGAGTATATAGAAGGAAAGTACCTCAACATAATAAAGGCCATATATGCCCTGACTGGTTTGGTTCAGTGGCTAGAGCGTCGGCCTGCGGACTGAAAGGTCCCAGGTTCGATTCCGGTTAAGGCATGTACCTTGATTGCGGCCACATCTCCAGTGGGGGGGTGTGCAGGAGGCAGCTGATCAATGTTTCTCTCTCATCCATGTTTCTAGCTCTCCATCCCTCTCTACAAAAAAAAAAAAAAAAAAAAAAAAAAAAAAAAATCACTAAAATATATATTTAAAAAAAAAAATAAAGACCATATATGACAAGCCCACAGCTAATATTATGTTCAATGCTGAAAAACTGTAAATTTTTCCTCTAAGATCAGGAAAAAGAACTGTTATGCAACATAGTTCTGGAATTCCTAGCCAGAGCACTCCGTCAAGAGGAAGAAATAAAAAGCATCCAAATTGGGAATGAAGAAATAAAACTGTCACTATTTGCAGATAACATGATTCTATAGATAGAAAACCCTAAAGGCTGCACCAGAAGACTATTAGACACAATAAACAAATATGGAAAAGCAGCAAGATATAAAATCAATGTGCAAAAATATGTTGTGTTTCTATATACTAACAATAAAATGGAAAAGTAAATGAAGAAAAGAATCCCCATTTGCAACTGCAACAAAAAGAATAAAATCCCTAGGGATAAATATAGCAAAAAAAGTGGAAGGTCTGTACACTGAAACTATATGACATTGTTAAAAGAAATTAAAGACACAAAGAAATGGAAAGATACGCCATGTTCATGGATTGGAAGAATTAGCATAGTTAAAATGGCCATATTAACCAAAAACTATTCAGATTTAATGCAACCCCCATCAAAATCCCAATGGCATTTTTCAAAGAAATGCAACCAAAAAAATCATCAAATTTGTATGGAACTGCAAAGGACCCCAAATAGCCAAAACAATCCTGAGAAAAAAGAACAAAGCAGGAGGAATCACACTTCCTGACTTCAAATCATACTGCAAATCTACCATTTTTTTTTTTAAAGAGTATTGGTAGAAAAACAGACAGACCAATGGCATAGAATTGAGAGCCCAGAAATAAACCACACATATAGGGACAACTAATTTTTTACAAAGTAGTCAAAAAATATAATGAAGAAAGGAAAGCCTCTTCAATAAAGGGTGTTAGGACAATTGGAATGTTATGCAAAAAAAGATGACACCACACACAAAAAATTAGCTCAAAATGGATTAAAGACTTGACAATAAGACCTGAAATAATCAAATACATATAAAAAAAAGATAGGCACTAAACTTAAGGGTCTTTGTCTCAGAGCGTTTAGGGGAATTTGACCCCTAACGCAAGGGAAGTAAAAGCAAAAATAAATGAATGGACTACATCAAACTAAAAAGCACAAGAAACCATCAGCAAAACAAAAAGGCAACCAACTGAATGGGAGGAGATATTTGCAAACAATACCTTCCATGATGGGCCAATATCCAAAATAAATAAACAATTCATACAACACACCAACGAAAACAACAAACAACCCAATTAAACATGGGCAGAGGACCTGAGCTGGTACTTTTCCCAAGAGGACATACAGATGGCCAACAGACATATGGAAAGGTGTTCAACGTCACCAGCCCTTAGGGAAATGCAAATCAAAACCAAATTGAGATCCCACCTCACACCTGTTAGAATGCCAACTACAAAGAAGACAAGAAATGACAAGGGTTGAAGAGGATGTGGAGAAAAGGGGGGAGAGGGGAGAGAAAAATTACAGCAGAGCCAAAACTGGTTTGGCTCAGTGGTAGAGCCAATGTAAATGGGTGCAGCCTCTTTGGAAAAAAGTATGTTCTTCAAAAAATTAAGAATAGCCCTAGCCGGTTTGGCTCAGTGGATAGAGCATCGGCCTGCAGACTCAAGGGTCCCAGGTTCAATTCCAGTCAAGGACATGTACCTTGGTTGCGGGCTCATCCCCAGTAGGGAGTGTGCAGGAGGCACTGATAGATGTTTCTCTCTTATCGATGTTTCTAACACTCTCTCCCTCTCCCTTCCTCTCTGTAAAAAAAAAAAATCAATAAAATATATTTTTTTAAATTAAGAATAGAGCTACCTACCATATAACTCAGCAATCCCTCTTCTGGGTATCAAACCAAAAATTTATTTTAAAAATTTATTAGTAAAGATATATATTTCCCTATATTCATTGCAGCATTATGCACAGGAACCAATGGATGATTGGATAAAGTGATATATGGTAAAAAGCTACTCGGCCATAAAAATGATGAAATAATTGTCATTTGATCAACATAGACGGATCTTGAGAGTATCGTGCTAAATGAAGTGTCAGGTGGAAAAGGATAAGAACCAAATATTTTTACTCATAGGTGAGCTATAAAACAAAAAGCAACAAGCTAACAAACATCAAACAAACTCATAGACACAGTCAATAGCACAGCAGTTATCAGAGGAGAAGGGAAGTGGGAGAGGAGAAAAAGAGTCAAATACATGATGAGGGAGGAGACTAGACACTGGTGGTGAGCGTTCAGTGCAGAATACAGATGCTGCACCGGAAATCTATATAATGTTGTTAATCACTGTCACCCCAATAAATGTAATTAAATTTAAAAAATCAATTAGCCGAAACCAGTTTGGCTCAATGGATAGAGCGTCGGCTTGGGGACTGAAGGGCCCCGGGTTCGATTCTGGTCAAGGGCATGTACCTTGGTTGTGGGCATATCCCCAGTAGGGGGTGTGCAAGAGGCAGCTGATAGATGACTCTCTCTCATTGATGTTTCTAACTCTCTACCTTCCTCTCTGTACAAAATCAATAAAATATATATTTTTTTAAATCAATTAAAAAAACACGTCTTTTTGACTACTCAAAAAAAAATTTACTTCCTTTCTGACTTTCAGTTCTGTCCATGTAAGTAATTAATGATAGCAAATAACTTACTTGCGGAACATTCAGTCATGTTATCCAGCCGCAGCTCACCAGAGACCAGGGACGCGCAGGCCTTCTCTCCCCAGCCTCCCCGGTGGTGAGTTCCCCAATCTTATAGGTGCCTCCATCACCCCTACCCCTCTTCCAGTGACCCACATCAGAACCACTCAGCGCATACCCTGCTGGAAGTTCTCTATGACTAGTTTATTTATTAGCAAACTAAGAACCCAATACCTAAAAATACGTACAGCTCAGACCGCCATCAACACCCCATGCGCCTTCTCTGTGCAAACTCACTGCACGACCTGCCGCTGGATTTGGATGTGGCATCTGTGTCTCCGGCCGGCTGCACCTGCTACCTCCCTCTTGGAATAGACAGAGTCCTGCTTATGTCCCTCTGAGGGACTCCACCCCGGGTTTGCTTTTGTAGGACAAGTTATGTGTCTCGGGCTCCACCCTTCCTTGGTCAATAAGCAATTCCTGGTGTGTATTGAGTCCCAGCTCTCCCCTGGTTGTGCAAGCGGAGAACTGGATTCATTTCCTGTCGCCACTGAGACAAATCGCCACAAACGCCGCGCTTCATACAGCGCAGACTTCCTCTCTCGCAGACGTGGAAGGCGGAAACCCAGTCCGGTCTCCCTGGGCTCCAGTCAAGGTGCGGCAGGCCTGGCTGCTTCCGGAGGCTCGGAGGGAGGACCCGTCCCCCTTGCCTTTCACTCCTGGGGCCGCCTACACGCCTTGGCTCACAGCCGCCTCCTCGAATCACTCCAGTCTCGTGCTTATCGGCACATCTGCCCCATCCATTGATCTTCTTGCCTCCCTCTGGGTCCCTGTGACTCCAATTAGGGCCCACGCAGATAATCCAGAATAACCTCCCCATCTCCAGATCCTTAACTTTAACTTACATCAGAGCAAGTCACTTTTGTGACGTTCACAGGTTCTGGGGATTAGGAGTGGATTGGGGAGCGGGGAGCGGGGGGCGCCAAGGAGGGGGATGCATTATTTAAAAAAAATTAAAAATATTTTTATTTGTTTATTTATTTATTTATTTATTTTACAGAGAGGAAGAGAGAGGGATAGAGAGTTAGAAACATGAATGAGAGAGAATCATCGATCAGCTGCCTCTGGCACACCCCCTACTGAGGATGCGCCTGCAACCAAGGTACATGCCCCCGACTGGAATAGAACCTGGGACCTTTCAGTCCACAGGCTGACGCTCTATCCACTGAGCCAAACCCATTTCGGCTGGGGGATGCATTACTTATTCAGCCAATCACAAGGATACGGGGAACCACCAAGCTAAAGTAAAGCATGGGTTGCTGAAGTTTGGACTTAGATTTTAAAAAGAGAGTAGCAGGTCCGCCATGTCATGGAACACATGGGTGGAGGGGCTGCAGGGAAATGAGGCGGACACCACGAGTCTATCCGGAGAACCTGTGCCAGGCTCTTCCGAGCTCCTCGAGGCCGCATGGAGAATCACAGTCAGCTGGCTGGACTGGAACAGCAACCTAGTAACCTGAAAAAGGGGCAGGAGCACCAGGAAAGGGGGTCAAAGACCCAGAGTGACCCATCTGCCTGGAAGGGCGGGGACTGAGGCACAGCCTGGCAGGCTGGCAAGGGAGCTTCTGTGGCAGAATGGAGAATTCTTAGCGTGGTGGGCCACACACACACGCTGCAATATTGATCTACGGTGAAAAGGAAAACGTAAATACACCGAAATTAAAAATAGGTAACGTTTTCCCACTTCAGCAAAGGCAGCCTAGCTTATTTTATACCAAACCTTTTACTGAGAGAACTAGAAATGCTGGACAATGTCTTTTCCTGAGAATTTCTTGGAAAGCACAAGAAAGCGCCAAAGCAGGGATATATACACAGAATACTACAATATATCACCACAGGTTGCGTTTACCCCTGGAATGCAAGGTTGGTGTAATGTTTAAAATCTAATGTAACAAAAATAAAGGAGAAAAAGATACTTTAGCACAGGCAGGAAAAACAATTGAGAAAATGTAAATCCCAAGAGAAAAATCAAAATCCAATTATGATTTTTTTAAAAATTCCCAAGAAAAAGGGTGGAAATTTTTATTAATCTGATAAAAACTATGTACCAAAAATTCTATCATAAACATCATACTTAATGGTGAACTATGGGAAGTTTCCTTGAGTTTGGGAAAGAGACACAGATGGTTGATACCATGATTTACATTTTCATTTTCCTGGAGGTTCAAGCCAGTATAATAAAGGGGGAAAGTTTTAGGGATTAGGAAGGAAGAAATAAAACTGTCTTGTTCACAGGTGACATAATTGGATAAACAGAAAATCCAAAAAGATCATCAAATAAATTATTACAGTTAATAAGTACATATACAAAGTTGATATACACAAGGACAATAAACAAAATACAATTATATTTCTATATAACAGCAACAATTATGAAAATGAAATATTTTTTTTAATTTTAAAAACTATACTACCACAGAAACTCTCTGCAGTATGTTTGTAACTTTTATGTAAATGTGAAACTATTCTAAAATAAAAAGTACGTTTAAAAGAATTATATCACTTAGGATGGCATCAGTAAACATCAAATACCCTCAAATGATTCTAATAAGAGAGGAATGACAGACATCAATAAATAGGAAGCTAGGCAAGAATATCTTAACTAAGACAAAGAAAAAGGTTACTTGCACATCATTAAAATTAGAAACTTTAGTTTATGAAGGCACCCCATTCCAAGTGAAGAGCCAAGCCCCAGAGTGGAAGAAGATACTTCCAACACACATAAGCAACAAAGGACTCATGTCCAGAATATATAAAGACCTCTTGCAAATTACTAAGAAAAACATTCAGCTGCTTATAGATAAAATAGTGGCCCGGTGCACAAAATTTGTGCACTTGGAGCAGGGGGCGGGGGTCCCCTAGCCTGGCTTGTTCCCTGTCACAGTGTGGGAGCCCCGTGACCAATTGCCCCAAAAAAGTAGACAATGCCCACCCATCTGGGGCTCCTTGATGGATTGCCCCAAAGAAGTAGGCCAGAGCCGGGGGAGGCCTGCAGACCCCCAGCCGGGGCCACGGCAGAGAGGGGCACAGGAGGGTGGAGAGGCCTCTCTGCCACAGCCCCGCCCCATCCCCAACACTGCAAGTCCCCCCCACTTGTGCCTGCTGTGCACACAGCCTGCTGATTGGTCGTTACTGTGACGGTGTCCTGGCCAATTTGCATATCACCCCTATAATTAACATAGATAGGCACTCACAAGAAAAAAATATCCAGGTGGCCCATTAACATCTGAGAAGGTTAAACTCCTTAGTGACAAAATAAATGAACATTAAAACCCCAGCGAGGTACACTCAGAGCCATCCTAAGCCTGGTGGCACCCACATAAAGGCTGACCATACCAGCTGTCACCAGGATCACAGGACAATGTGAACGCTCACCCACTGCTCCTTTGTGCACCAAAAGGCTTGGGCAGGAATAATCATAACAGCCCTATTCATTATGGCCCCAGACTGGAAACAGCCCAAATATCCACTCAGGTGAGCGTAGGTTAATGATGTTTTCATTCCGGTGACTTCCCACAGCCCAGAGGAATAACTGAAGGTGCTGTTTGCATCAGGCCTCCTGGACTCACCGCAGCCCAGAGAGGGCATGGCCGGAAGCCCACAGTCAGGCTGGAGTCAGGACGAAGCCTGAGGAAGCCCCTCTCTAAGGAGAAGACCCGTCGTTGGGAAGTAAGGCAGTGACCATGAGCATCTACCCGTCCTTCTTTTAGTTTGCCAAATGAGTGCTCCCTTACTGTCTAAAGCCACAGGGTCCCAGGTCACTCCCCTTTCTTGGTCAGAATACTTGAGCAGGGGCCCCAAATAGGCCTTGTGCTAGATTTTGAGTTGCCATTTCACTCATCCTCCATCGCCCGCACTCTGCTTCTCAGTGCCCTGCTTACAGAGACAAACCTCTCTGAGGAGGATGCAGTTTTTCGAGCTGAAGCATAGACTGTGCACGCATGACATCTAGTGGCCAGAAAAATATCGTGCACGAGTTTTTCTGCTTTTATCGATAGTTCTGTACAGTATCATTGCAAACATCTAGTCTATATGAAGGACCCTCAGTGAGACAGGCATGGATTTGTATCTCTCTTCTAGAATGTCAAGGACAGTCCAGGCTGGCCTGCACAATCCCTTTTAAGAGGAGAAGAGGCCCACAAACGTTGTTTGGATATCCAGAAAATCCCATTCCCCAGGGTACAGAAAAAACGATGAATTTTTCTTAAGGTGAAATTCACAAAACACAAAACTAACTCTTTCTAAAGAGTACAATTTAGTAGCATTTATATTCACAATGTTGTGCAACCACCCTCTTTATCCAGTTCTAAAACATTTTCATAAACTCCCCACAATCACTCCCTACTCCTTCCTTCTCCTGTCCCTGGCAGTCACCAATGTGCTTCTGTGTCCCCGGCTCACCTGTCCTGGGTACTGAGTGTGAACGGAAGCAGAGAATGTGCCACTTTTATGTCTGGCTTCTTTCACTTAGCACAATTTCCTGAGGTTCACCGTGTGGTAGCATTGTATTAGTATTTTATTCCTTTTCTGGCGGGTAATATTCCAGTGTGTGTGTGTGTGTGTGTGTGTGTGTCCATTTTGTTAATCCATTCGTCTGTTGATGGGCAATTTGGTGGTGTCCATCATTTGGTTATTAATGGTGCTGCTATGAACATTAGTGTATGAATGCCCCATTTCCTTCTTAGGCATGGCGATGCTAGGTCACAGGGTGATTCTGCTTGGCTTTTTGAAGAAAAATGTTTACATTCCTTAAAATATGATAGAAGAAATGGAAAGGTATATATATATATATATATATATATATATATATATATATATATATATAATTGATTTTTTTACAGAGAGGAAGAGAGAGAAAGGGATAGAGAGTTAGAAACATTGATCAGCTACTTCCTACACACCTCCTACTGGGGATGTGCCCGCAACCAAGGTGCATACCCTTGACCGTACGTAATCAAACCTGGGACCTTTCAGTCGCAGGCTGATGCTTATCCACTGAGCCAAACCGGTTTTGGCAGTTTTTATTTTTTAATATTTTTTAATTTCAGAGAGGAAGGGAGAGGGAGAGAGAGATAGAAACATCAATGATGAGAGAGAATCATTGATTGGCTGCCTCCTGTACACCCCCTACTGGGGATCAAGCCCACAACCCAGGCATGTGCCCTGGACTGGAATCGAACCTGGGACCCTTCAGACCGCAGGCCAATGCTCTATCCATTGAGCCAAACTGGCTCGGGCTGAAAGGTTTTTAGACTTCTGAAATGGATAGAGAAGAATGTTTCCCCTGTGACCCAATCCCCCTTCATTCATGTGTACCTAACTCCTCAGACCGTGGGAATGAATGCAGATGGATGAGAGCAAAGAACCCACTCAGGGGGAAGTTCATTTGCCTAAGAATCTTCTGTTGGCATTTGTTTAGCTCCGCAAACAGAAATCCGTGCCCAGTCATGGTATGCACGCTGTCATAACACTGCGCTTGAAAATCACTGGCAGACCGGATGAATTTGGACAGCCAAAGTGAATTAATTAAGCTGAAAGGGTTCACAAAACAATGTTTTCCCTGATGTGGTTTTTATTCAAGCCTTCCAGGTCACTAACTGAGGAGAAAACAATGTTGAGGGGGAGGGGAGTTGGTGCCCTCTGCAGTAAAATATGCCGATTTGACATTACTTGAGAAGGAGCTGCTGAATTTCCCTCTAAGCATTCATCATAAATATATTAACCATTTTTAATATGTTTTTATTGATTTCAGAGAGGACGGAAGAGGGAGAGAGAGAAAGAAACATCCATGATGAGAGAGAACCATTGATTGGGATTGATTGGCTGCCTCCAGAACTGGGGATCGAGCCCACAACCCGGGCATGTGCCCCTGACCGGAATCAATCCTGGGACCCTTCAGTCCGCAGGCCGATGTGCTATCCAACTGAGCCGAACAGGCTAGGGCTGTTAACCATTTTGGATGAAATGCTTCCTACAACGAAAGGTCAGTGTCCTGTCTTCTTAAAAGAAGATGCTGAACCTGACTAATGAACCTTTGTCGGACCATGTTTGAGCAACCATGTTTGAGCAACAACACAGAAGTCTTCTCAGGAGCAAAGGGCTCGGCAAGGGCATGATCTTTAAGTCCCTCAGTGTGACCTGTACGTGAGACTTAGCTCCAATCTGCTTCTGAGAGGCAGAGGAGCTGAGCTCTGCTAAATCGGAAATGCCAGCTCCGCCGGGCGTTAGAACCCACACTTGAAAGACATCAAACGCTCACTCCGGCTGGGCTGTGGCTCAGGGGGGGTGAGTGTCCTCCCACGTACCAAGAGGTGTCCAGTCCATTCCCAGTCAGGGCACATGCCCGGATTGTGGCCTCCATCCCTGGTAGGGGGCATGCAGGATGCAGCCAACCAATGTTTCTCTCGCATCGATATTTCTCTCTCTCTCTCCCTCTCCCTTCCTCTCTCTCTAAAAGAAATCAATAAAAACACATTTTTAATTAAATAAAAATAAAGTTTGGTCTTTGATATTTTTAAAAAATGTGTTTTTATTGATTTCAGAGAGGAAGAAAGAGAGAATCACTGATCACCTGCCTCCTGCACGTCCCCCACTGAGGATCAGGCCTGCAACCTGGGCATGTGTCCTGACCGGGAATTGAACCATGCATTCCTGGTTCATAGGACAATGTTCAACCATTGAGCCACACTGGCCAGGCAATACAAATGTATCTTTAAAAGACTCGTTGAAAATGTCCAAGAATCGCCCAGCTGGCATGCCTCAGTGGTTGAGCATCGACCTATGAACCAGGAGGTCATGGTTTGATTCCCAGTCAGGGCACACGCCTAGGTTGGGGGCTTGATCCCCATGCTGGGGACCCCAGGAGGCAGCCGATCAAAGATTCTCTCTCATCATTGATGATTCTATCTCTCCCTCCCTCACCCTTCCTCTCTGAAATCAATAAAAATATACTTAAGAAAGAAAGGAAGAGAGGAAAGAAAGAGGGAGAGAAAGGGAGAAAGAAAGGATCAAGAATCTTGTGGCTCAGGTGGTTGAGTGTCTTGTTGTGGCCGGCAAGACCCAGTGGTAACATAACTTAGTCATAAATTAGTTCTTTTGCAAGGCTCTACCCCCAGGCAGGCACGTCCTGTTACCAGTAGCCGCAAGGCAGGACAAACAGACCAAACCAGGTGAAACAGAGACTGCTTAAGCTGAAAATAAACCCCCAGCCCAGGTGTTGTATGAACTTTAAATGTTACTGTACTAGTGGAATTTTTCTATGACTTATAACTGACGTTTCTTTGTTAAAACTTTAGCCAATCATGATCTGCCAGGCATCCCTAAGACGGGGATGAAAGGAGCATGCTTAGAGCGGGTCGGGACTCTCGTTGCTCGCTGCTGTGTCAGTTGAGGGGAGCCCGGACTCGAGTTCGTAATGAAGGTTTCCTAAATTCGAATGTGGCTGACTGGTGGTCGTCATTCGCGGGTCGCCCATAACATCTGGAGGCCCCCAGCGAGATCCACTCTGACCTCGTTGTCAGTGGATGGACACCCCAGGGAGGACACTCTGATCTCCGTCCCGGGTTCCAGGGAAGCAAAGTGACCTCCGCACAAAACGGCCATCCGGTAGTTGAAGCCATCTGGGCCTCAGAGACTGAGATAAGGTCTGGTCTGGTCTGGGGAACGTTCCAATCTGGGGGACCCTAGGAGCGCTGGACGCAGCATAACCTCCAGCTCCAGAATCCCGCCGTGACGGCACTCAGGATTCACAGGTCTGCGGTATCAGGAGTGGGACCGGACAGGTGTGTCTGGTCTCTGTGTGCTGTATTGTCTTTGTTAGTCTGCTGTTTGTGTCTTTTCTTCGTACGGTCAGGATGGGGCAGGGTCCGTCTGGACCCTCCACCCAGTTGCAATGTTTTCTTAAGAATTTTCAGGATTTCCGAAAACGGGCGGACGAATACGGCTCTGATGTTAAACACTTTTGATTTAACCACTCTTTTTCCCAGGTCAATGCCGGTCTGTGGGATAACTTTCCCCTCACAGTTCCTAGAGTATTAGTCTTGTTTCCTTTGTCCAATATGAGTGCCATTTCTGTTTTGCTGAAACATTGTAATAGTACTTGTTTACTGAAAGGGTATAAGTACAGATGTTTGTTTAATATTTTGTTTGTCTGCTTGGGTATAATTATTTGTTCATGTAAGTGTGAAAATCTAAAAAAAAAAAAAAAAGGATAAAAGAAAATAAAAGAAAAAGAAAGAAACCTTTAATTTGTTTAAAGCTGAGGGCTCTGACAGCTAGCAAACCACCCTGAGTGGCCACTAGGATTCCTTTTTCCCAAGGGTGCTTTGCTTTCTGTCAGAGCGGAATCGGCCCACCTAACAGGATTTATATGTTTATTAATTTGAAGGTATGAAGTTGTAACAATTATGGTCCAAAAAGGTTAAGAGCAGAGAACGAATTCTAAAATGAACTATAATATTTACAAGAAGGAAGCTTGAGCTGGCAAAGTCACCAAGTCTGCCCAGCAAGCTCAGAAACTAAATGAATCTTATTTCAGACACCTGCCTCCACCCAGTCTTCATCAGTGGTGGAGGAATGGTCTCAGAACTGTTTGTTTCAATTGGCCATCTAAGTTTAATGTGATTAACGATGATCATTGTAAAATCTTTAGAAGAAAAGGAAAATATTGTGAGGGCAACTTGGTCCTTGTGTGTGTGTGTCAACTCTTAAAGTTATAGTTTTTTTTTGTTTTTGTTTTTTGTTGTTTTTTTAATATATTTTATTGATTTTGTACAGAGAGGAAGGGAGAGAGATAGCAAGTTAGAAACATCGATGAGAGAGTCATCGATCAGCCGCCTCTTGCACACCCCCCACTGGGGATGTGCCCGCAACCAAGGTACATGCCCTTGACCGGAATCGAACCCGGGACCCCTCAGTCCCCAAGCCGACGCTCTATCCACTGAGCCAAACCAGCTTTGGCTTAAGTGATAGTTTTAAAATCAGTAATATTAACGGAAACACACACAGAGGAGCTTTTCAGAAAGCTCAGGGAGTCTGGTTGCAGTGTAGGGGTCACCGGTTCCCCCAAGGCAGCGGACAGCCAGATGAAAACGCCCTGGTGGAAGCACCGCCTTCGCCACCTGGGACCCGCAAGCTCCCTGCCTCCGCCCACCTCCAGGGGTTGTTTTGAGTAGCTGGAGGCGGCTGCAGCAAGGAGGAAAATTCCCCTGTGACCCCCCTGCACTCCAATGAGACCCCAAAACCCCCACTGCTTGGACACTTTTCACCGTGTTCTGTTAGGGGCCTTAAAGGCGCAGCTAGAAGTTCTCCTGTTCCCCTTTTCAATCTTATCAGAATCTGAGATCCTTATCTGTAGGGAAAATGTGGCAGCTTAAATTTCAAGAGGCTGGAGGCCTGGGAACAGGGTACTGAGCCTGCTCCCTCCTCCCTCTGCCTTTTCTAAATATTTTAAAGTAATAGGAAGTTTGAGGCATGGTTATGCATTTTTGAAGAACATAGAAAGAAAATTTGAAGGCTAACTTAAAGTTTTTATGAAGGTTGTGTATGTCATGAGAAGGGGAACAGGAAAGGATGAAAAGGAAGAGAAAGCCAGCAGCCAATAGGACATTGGAAGGGAGGACATCCTGGCAGGTTAGCTGGAGAGACAAGAAGGGAGACTTAGACTCCAAAGGGTTTTGTTATTTTTTTAACTTAGAGGAAGAGAACTAACAGGACTGGGGCTCCTTTTCATTAAACCCCCACGGGTAACCTTACAAGTGAGAGGCAAACCTATTAATTTCCTGGTGAGCACAGGGGCAGTTTATTCAGTCTTGACAGAGCCAATGGGGCCTCTAGGAAGATATCAGTCTAGGGAGCCACCAGACAAACTGCCTGTTTTCCTTGGACATCAAGAAGGACTGTAGACCTAAGAAGGAACACGTACTGGGGGAACGCAGCCGCTGAACTGGACCAAAGTGGAACAATGGGCCTTTGAGGAGTTAAAGAAGGCTCTCGTCTCAGCACCTGCCCTAGCCTTGCCAGATGTCACGAAGCCCTTCCACCTCTACGTGAGTGAGGTAAGGGGCATTGCCAAAGGGATTCTCACTCAGACTCTAGGTCCCTGGAAGAGACTTGTGGCCTATCTGCAGCAGAGTGGCCAGTGTGCCTCTGGGCAGCGGCCACCACTGCATTGCTGGTGAAGGAGGCAGATAAGCAGACTCTGGGCCAGGAGCTAGCCCTGACAACACCCCATGCCATTGAGACCCTCCTTCGGGTGCTCCAAAGAGATGGATGTCAAACACCAGAATCACCCAGTGCCAAGCTCTTCTCCTGGACCAGCCCTGTGTCTGCTTCCATAAGACACTGGCCATCATCCCTGCCAGCCTGCTTCCAGATGATCCAGAGGAACCCATTCATGATGGCATAGAGCACATGTGTCAAACACAAGGCCCGCGGGCCAAATCCGTCCCGCCAGGCCTTGCAATGTGGCCCGCACCGCGCTGTCATCACTGCACTCCGCTGCGTTTCCATCACAATGACAGTTTATGACTGTTCAGTAAACCATTCGGCCCGCGATTTAGGCTGGATTTTAGATTTTGGCCCCTTCTCTGATTGAGTTCGACACCCCTAGCATAGAGGTGACAGACACAGTACTGACAGATGTCCTGCTGTCATCACCAGAGAAGGTACTGTTCACGGATGGGAGCAGTTACGTTCGGGATGGGATCTGATATACAGGGGCAGCATTTGGGCACAGTTCCTGAACTTTTGGCCTTAATCCAGGCCCTTCAATGGGGACACAGTGCCATCCCCCAGGAAAGAGGATTACCAACTTCAGCCAGAAAGAACATTAAAAATAAGGAAGAGATTTTAGCTTATTTGAGTCCATCTGACTCCTAAAAGCAGTTGTCATAGTGCACTACAAAGGACATCAGAAAAGGGAGACAATTGAAGCCAGATGAAATAGAGCCTCAGACCAAACTGCTAAGGAAGATGCCCAAAGACCAGTGGGGCCTTTCCAAGTCTTATTAACCCCAACCTACACCAAACAAGAGGAGAAATTGGCTGAACAGGAGCAAATCATCAAAGGACCAGATGGTTGGTGGACCCTACCAGATGACAGACTGTTGGTCCCAGAGACTCTAGGTCGGACGTTAGTTGCCCAGTTACACCAGGTTACCCATTTAGGCATCATCAAGACTTCTGAACTTCTGTGAGGCAGATACTACGAAGCTTAAGTAAGGTAAAAGCATAGTCACTAGAAGTTCTGTCTGTGTACAGGTAATTGCTAAGCAAGAATAGAGGGTCCCCCTGGGAATTCGGGCCCCAGGGAAATTCCCTAAGAGAGCATTAGAAGGTGGGTTTCACAGAGATTAAGCCACCAGCATTAAGGTACAAGTACATGCTAGTTTTTATAGACACCTTCTCAGATTAGGTTGAAGGATAGGACAGAAACTGACTCTAAAGTAGTCAAGAAATTATTCCAGGAGATTATACCTAGATTCGAGCTGCCAGTAGTCATAGGATCAGATAACAGCCCAGTCTTTGTAGCAAGGTATCTCAGAGTATAGCTCAAGCCTTAGGACAAGTATGAGCGGAACTCTAAAAAGTTTAATTAAATTTGTCCTGGAAACTGGTGAAAATTGGACCAACCCCCTACCCTTCGCCCCATTATGGGCCAGGTGAATCCCTACTGGGATGGGCCTCCCTCCCCTTTTTTTTTTGAGATCATGTATGGTGGTAGACCTCCTCTCCATCCTCCCCAGGGTCAGGAAGAAACTGAAAGCTAGAATTCATAACCATTCCTTGCTCAAGTCCTTACAGGCTCTGCAATTTACCCGTGTATAAGCTTGTTCCAGATGCAATGCCAGTGCCCCCTGTGGACCCTGTGCACCCCTTCCAGCCCGGAGACTCTGTGTGGGTAAAGAAGTTCACTGTCCAAGGACTCACCCCAACCTGAAAGGGAGCTACACTGTTATCCTGAGCACGCCCATGGCTGTTGAAGTAGACGGCACCCAAACCTGGCTACACCACTCCTAGCTCCTGCACAGAAAACGGCCTGGATCCTGGCAACCAGCAACCTCACCCGTGAGATCCCTAGCCTGGGCTCCACACAGGCCAGGAGGAGACTTGATGCCTGCAGGAGGGGAATTGGACTTCAGTGAGGACAGTACTAATGGGAGCTGTGGTACTAGAGGTTTTGGTAACTGTAAGAACATTTTTGCTAGCCAGTGAGAAAGTCCGGTGCTAAGTAAAGCTACATATGCAAGGGAACGGGAGAGTAGAAAGAGAGGAACGGAGAAGACAAGAAGGAAATTGGTATGAAAACTTATTTTCCTGGTCCCCCTGGTTAACGACCTTAATAACAGCTATAGCAGGGCCTCTCACCCTACTCTTACTCATGTAACCCATTGGACCCTGCCTCCTCCGCAGCCTGACAACCTTCAAACAGGACAGAATTCAGGCAGTAGAGCTCATGGTCCTACATACCCAGTATCAGCCGATCCGGGAGGAGGAACGGGAGCAGCCAGAATCAACGATTTGATTCCCCGATAAAACCAGTGGGGAATGTTGTGGCCGGCAAGGCCCGGTGGAGGCAGAGCTCCAGATGGCCAGCAGCACCCTGTTGAGGCAGGACTCCAGGCCAGGGAAGGAACGAGCAACTGGACCCACAACAAAGAAGGTAGCATAACTTAGTCATAAAATAGTTCTTTTGCAAGGCTCTACCCCCAGGCAGGCACGTCCTGTTACCAGTAGCCGCAAGGCAGGACAAACAGACCAAACCAGGTGAAACAGAGACTGCTTAAGCTGAAAATAAACCCCCACCCCAGGTGTTGTATAAACTTTAAATGTTACTGTTCTAGTGGAATTTTTCTATGATTTATTGATATAACTGACGTTTCTTTGTTAAAACTTTTAGCCAATCATGATCTGCCAGGCATCCCTAAGACGGGGATAAAGGTAGCGTGCTTAGAGTGGGTCGGGGCTCTCGTTGCTCGCTGCTGAGTCAGTTGAGACGGGAGCCTGGACTCGAGTTCGTAATGAAGGCTTCCTAAATTCCAATGTGGCTGACTGGTGGTGGTCATTCGCGGGTCGCCCATAACATCCTCCCGTCTTCAAATATAAAAAATAAATAAAATAAAACACCCTCCCCCCAATTAAAAAAAACACTCAAGGACTACTAAATCACCAGGTCACCATCAGCTGACACTGTTAAGCCTGCACACATTGTTAGAATCAGCTAGAATAATAACATGTAGATTTCATTCTTTTAAAAGACAACAAAACCAAACCATCAAGCATCCATTGACGTCTTTGTGTCACTTTCATTCAGCTCAACCTCCGAGATCAGATTCTCACATTGACCAGCCAGAGGGTCGGGATCACCCAGGAGTCACCCCAACACAGTGGCTGGTCCACCACAGCCGCCCGGGCTGGCACTGCCAGTGCCCTGAGCGTGAACTCCCCAAGATGCCCTTGTGTGTGGAGAACCTAACCTGAGGGGCCCTCCCGGGCCAGAGGAGACATCACAGCCGTAGGCCCCCTTACTGGGAGGTGAAGACCAGCCTCGTCCTAAATGTGGACTTTCTGCTCAGCTGTGCATCTCACGCCTGGGGTCCCTCCAGTTCAATTACACAAGGCTTCCTCTACGTTAGGGGTGTCGAACTCAATCAGAGAAGGGGCCAAAATCTAAAATCCAGCCGAAATCGCAGGCCGAATGGTTTACTGAACAGTCATAAACTGTCATTGTGATGGAAACGCAGCGGAGTGCAGTGATGACAGCGCGGTGCGGGCCACATTGCAAGGCCTGGCGGGACGGATTTGGCCCGCAGGCCTTGTGTTTGACACATGTGCTCTACGTGATCAGAGGAACGTTCTGGAAACATGCCCTGCAGGTCCTTAGCAATCCACAGGGGACACAAAACAAAAACAGACCAAGGGAAACGTCACTGTTATTTCCTCGGGGGACCTGGGATGGCACTCACAGCAATAAAACCAGTCCTCCCCAGGAAAGAGGAGATGGCCAGGGCCCCGGGGCACCGCCCAAACCCCACCAAGAGGTCCGCCTCACTGTGGCTCAAAACCCAGTGCAGGGGGGCGGGGGAGAAAGGGAAGGTGAAGACCCATCGGGACCAACCACAGCTGCCTCCCTCTTCCTTCGGCCGCCCGCCCCCCCCTCCCTGGCCCCTTTATTACACCCGCCCTGAGTCCCCGCCACAGACAGATGTGTGGTGGGCTCCAAAGATATACAAGTAATCCATGCTTGGAAAAAAAGAAACGAGATGAATAAAATAATGAAGGATCCAGGCAGTGTGCTGAGGAACAAAGGTGAACGCTTCCATTCCCCTTCCTCCCCTTAGTCCATCCCCTGCGTTGGCCTTGTGGTATGTGTCCTCCTAGCCAGCCACAGACGCACACATACACACACACACACACACACCTGCAGGCATGCACGCATAGGATACACACGTGCACAGGCGCACACACGTTGTTTCCCAGTGACTGTGCATATGAATATTCCTGCTTTATTCCTTTTGTTCTGACCTGGGTTCACAAAGCTCAGGCTGCTTTCAGAAAACAAGGGAATCATTTGATACGACCCATCAGCATTTGTGAAGGTCCTGTTGGGTCCTATTTGGCTCTAATTCTCGTTTCCACTTGTCACAAGGCTCGCTGGAGACATAAACTCCATCTGTAGCTGACAGTAGAGATGTCCCATAAAGACTTCAATGGATGCTTGATGGTTTGGTTTTGTTGTCTTTTAAAAGAATGAAATTTATATGTTATTATTCTAGCTGATTCTAACAATGTGTGCAGGCTCAACAGTGTCAGCAGATGATGACCTAGTGATTTAGTGGTCCTTGTGTGTTTTTATTTGGGAGGGCCGTTTTATTTTTTACTTTTATATTTGAAGACCTCTGCTTCCCAGGGAGTTTGTTTCCATCATGAAGGGCATCTCAATTAACATGCAAAGGGATCCCCCAGAAACCCCCGGAGAGCCTGAGGGAAGCCACAGAAGAGCACAGCTCAGATTTCTTTACCTCCTGCCCCACTCCTGTGAGAGGACCAGTGGGGATGAGGAATAACCAGGAAGAGAAGCTCAATTTAACGACACTCATAAAGTGCAAATTAAAGCAAGACATCCCATGAGTGAAATTAAAATGCCGGTGTTCTCAAATGCTGGGAACGCGTTTACACCATGGAATGCTGTGTGGCTGGAAAAAAGAAGGATCTGTCACCCTTTGCAGCAGCATGGAGGGACCTGGAGAATAGTATGCTGAGTGAAATAAGCCAGAGAAAGACAAGTATCACATGGTCTCACTTATTTGTGGGATCTAATGAACAAAATAGATAAGCAAAATACATCCCAAGGCATGGATGCATGGAACAGACTGACAGACCTCAGAGGGGAGGGGGGTAGGGGAGATGGGAAGAGATTAACCAAAGGACATATATGCATATATGCACAGTGCATGGACACAGACAAGAGCGTGGTGAAGGCTTAGGGAGGTGAGGGGTATGGGTGTAGGATGGCAAAGGGAGAAGGGGGGAATGGGGAACATTCTGTAATACTGTTAACAATCCTGTATAATAAAAGCCTAATATGCAAATCTACCAAACGGCGGAACAACTTGGCACTAGGACTTTAACTGACCACCAAAGGGCAGATACTCAACGCAGGAGCTGCCCCCTGGTGGTCAGTGTGCTCCCCTGTGAAGCTGGGCTCACGGCTGGCGAGCACAGTGGCAGTGGTGCTAAGGAGCGGCAAGCAGGCAGGCTCCCAGACAGCGAGGGGGAGGTCTGCCTGCTGGCTCCGGCCCACTCCCGCCCTGAGAAGGCACAGGCAAGCTTGAGAGGCCCTCCCCTCCAGGGCACAAATTTTGTGCACCGGGCCTTTAGTAAATAAAGAAAAGTGAGATTTTTTGAACAACTTAAATGTCCGTTAGCAGGACACTAATTACATCATGTGTGATATTTAAACTATGACACTCCATGCAGCCTTAAGAAGAGCAGGGACAGATAAACCCTTGGGTGTACTCAGAAAGTATACAGAGGGGTGAGGGAAAACAGAAAACCTCAGACCAATATGCATAGAGCATTGTTCCATTTTGTTGTTTGTTTTTTTAAGTATGTCTCCATCTCTGTATGAATGTGTATGTTTCTTGGCAGAGACAGGAAAACTCTTGGAGAGTCGCACACCAGACTGTCAGCAGTGGGAAGCAGAACACGGAGGAGGAGAGCAGCAGCACGCTTCTGTTTCATCTGGAGTTTTTATGACCAGCAGAGAGTACTTCAATAATTTTTAAAGCAAGTAGTAAAATAACATACCTGCTTCTTTCCTGTCCTATTTAAAAACAAACAAACAAAGGGGAGACGCTGTAACGATATCAGCTGCTGGAATTTTACATTGAGAAATTGTCTGATGGAATAAAGACCACATTATCCACGCACACAGGCTCCACGGGCGCTCCCTTGCTCCGTGAGAACCTCTGCCAAGGACTGCGTCTCCTTGCCTCCTGCCTGCGTCCTGCACCCAGTGTACCTGCCGTGGCCACAAGAGCTTTGCCTTGTTCTGTCCTGCCTGCAGCTCCCAGCGGGGCCTGATACGGTGCCTGGCACGGGGCCGGGCGTGGGGAAATGTTTGTTGAATGAACCTTGACCAGCGGAGGGAGAGCCAGGGGCTCTGGAACGTGCTCTGGGGGATTCTCCAACACAAATCGGAAACCAGAGGCGTTGCTCCCTCAAGTAAGACACTGTCAGAGAGGTAATCCTTCCCCCTGCTCTCCTGTGTTCAGGCCTTGGGGCCTGCAAATTAAGCGGAGAAAGCACAGATTATGAGGGGAGCCGACACAAAAACATGACTCAAGCTGAAGCTGGTTTGGCTCAGTGGATAGAGCATCAGCCTGCGGACTGAGGGGTCCCAGGTTCGATTCCGGTCAAGGGCATTACCTTGGTTGCAAGCACATCTCCAGTGGGGATTGTGCAGGAGGCATCTGGTCGATGTTTCTCTCTCATCGATGTTTCTAGCTCTCTATCTCTCTTCCTTCCTCTCTGTAAAAAAATCAACAAAATACATTTATTTTTAAAATACATTTTATTGATTTTTTTTTTCCATTGATGACAGAGAAACATCGACCACCTGCCTCCTGCACATCCCCCACTGGGGATGTGCTCGCAACCAAGGTAATGCCCTTGACCGGAATCGAACCTGGGACCCCTCAGTCTGCAGGTCAACACTCTATCCACCGAGCCAAACTGGTTTCGGCAATAAAATATATTTTTAAAAAATTAATAAATAAATAAATAAATAAACCACACAAACATGACTCAAGGGGGTGATTAGGGTCGGGGTTTATATACCATCTTCACAGGAGGGGAGCGGAGGGAGGGCCTGAGGCAGAGATGGGAGAGGGACCGCTTTGTCACAATGCTGGCAGCCTTCCCTGGTTGCTGCCAGGGTGGGAGGGAGGGGACGCTAATGACAACTGAGTCCTGTTGAAAGGTTCTGCTTTTGGACAGAAAAAGCAGTTAGGGGGGAATCCTGCTCTCAAATACCTTCGGCGCAGATGGATTCTCATATTCTCATGCCCGGGGGCATGCAGGCCCTTCAGCGTTCCAGGTGGCACCGTGGCTGAGTGTGCTTCTGCATCCGCCAGCCGGGCGCCTGGAGGGCGGGGGCCAGATCTGTCCCTGGAAAGTGTTTCTTAGTGGTCACTGCGCACAGAGCTTTTCAGAAGAGCTCGGATGTAAGCAAACAAGGAGGGGTGCTCTCTCCCTCCCCTGTGTCTAAGAACACCCCAAAACTCTGTGTGAATCCACCCACTATTGGAGGAGAACCCCAGGCTCAGTGGTTGAGCGGTGACCTATGAACCAGGAGGTCACGGCTCGATTCCCAGTCAGGACACGTGCCTCAGTTGCGGGCTCCATCCCCAGTGGGGGGCGTTCAGGAAGCAGCTGATGGATGACTCTCTCTCATCATTGATGTTTTTCTCTCTCTCTCTCCCTCTCCCTTCCTCTCTGAAATCAATCAAAATACATTTAGAAAATCCTTTGCGTATCTTAACATAGATGGATCCTGGAGACAGAATGCTAACTGGGGGAATCCCGGCGTTCCTTGGCCTCTGAATGTCCATGCCCAGAGTCCTGCCTGGGTGCAGGCTCTGTGCTTCTCCGTAAATGGGACCGGGCTGGCAACTCCTCAGAGGAGAATAAACTCAACTCCTAACGAAGCTCCTGCCTCGGGGAGCTGGCATCTGTGCTGGCCGGAACCCAAGGGCACTGTGAGGGTGGGACTGAGAGAGACCTTGGCGCTGGCCACAGGCAGTCCCTCTCCCATCGGTGCCACCCCGCGAGGCCGGGGCCGTGTCCAAACAGGGCGACTTCCCCTGGGAAGTAACAGAAGCGTCTTTGTCTCTCCAGGAAGCAGAGGTCTGCTCGTGATGAATGGAGGAGGAGGCAGGAGCCCAGGATGCAGACTAATGCTCAGCCTTGAGGCTGTGGCTTCCTTTCCTTTATTTTCATCTCAAGGTTTCATGGGATGGTCTTAGAGATGTTCCAGCCCTGTCCAGTTTGGTTCAGTGGACAGAGCATCAGCCTGTGGATTGAAAGGTCCCGGGTTCAGTTCTGGTCAAGGGCATGTGCCCAAGTTGTGGGCTCGATCCCTGGGGGGGGGGGGGGGGGGGGGGGGGGGGGGGGGGGGGGGGGCGTGCAGGAGGCAGCCGATAAATGATCAATGATCCTCTCTCATCACTGATGTTTCTGTCTTTCCCTCTCACCTATAACATCAATAAAAATATAGTTTAAAAAATTTTATTTATTTATTTTTTTTAAAGATGTTCTAAAGCTCTCTGAGGGATTGAGAGGCGATTCATTGGAATTCGCCTTGTGTTTACACACCGGGAAACCCTTTTGACAGGGAGCAACAGTCGGCCCAGTGGCAGGAACCTCGAATCATTTTGCAAACTGTTCATTGTTTTTCTCTCAAATGGAGCTGCTTCGGCCTCCGTGGGATCTCCTCTCTGTAGTTATTGCACTCATTTCTGGAGCCTCCGAGATTAAATTATCCCCTTTGCTGCCTGATCTTCAATAACCTGAGCTCAGCTCCCAGTTCCTCTGAAGTCCGTCTCCTCCTAGGGGTTGGGGGGCGGGCATGGTCCTGCACCCCACCCTCCTGCCTCCCCAGAAGGGCCCTCCGCGGCTCCTTACACAGATCTGAGTTCCCTTCCTGAGCGTGACCTGCCGGCCGGGAATGGGCTGTTAGTGCAGCTTCAGTGCCAGCGGCTCCGTTGCCCTGGGCCAGGGACTGAGGTGAGGCCTTTTTTTTTTTTAGTTTAAAAAGCTGAGTAAAAGTTTTTTTTTTAATTAGTCAAAGGATATGGAGATATATATATATATATATAGAGAGAGAGAGAGAGAGGGGGGGGGGGGGGGGGGGGAGGGAGAGAGAGAGAGAGAGAGAGAGAGAGAGGGAGAGAGAGAGAGAGAGAGAGAGAGAAGGGAGAGAGGCGGGCAAGGAGAGAGAGACGCCCGAAGATTTGGAGAGAGAGAGAGAGACGAGAGCGACGAGCAACTCGGGAGAGGGACGAGAGCAGAAGAAGAGGAAGACTGAGAGAAGAGCAACTGGGAGGCAGTGAGCGGCAGAGAACTTTGAGCATTCCCGCAGCCGTTTAAAGCGACACATCTACAGGCCACGGAGGGCCAGCAACCACCAGAAGCCGGACAGAGGCCAGGAGCAGACGCTGCCTCAGTCCTCTGGACTCCAGAATTGAGAATGCATTTCTGTCCTTTTAAAGCACCTGGGACCAGCTCTGAGGAGACCCGCTGGCCAAGAATAAATGATCCAGTCTGCAGTTCTCCCCTCTCCACAGAGGATGCAGACGGGCTCTTAGGAACACAGGGCTGAATTCCATTCTCCCCTCAGCATCCTCACCATCAGGGAACAAACAAAAACCAACATCAGTCAGCACTTCCAACGCAGGAGGGCAGGGACTCGCTTCAGGAGAACTGTGAGGGGTTCCTGGAAAACCAGAGACTTTCTGCCCTCCCGTTAGGAGGTGCCAGTAGTGCCAGCACAAGTGTGGGGCGGGGAGCATTTTGGAACTGGAACTGGAATTGTGATGCAACGTAACGCCTCTCCGACTCCGAGCTGCTCTCTCCTCAGTTGTTCTCGAGAGACTACAGCACCCAGCAAACCCTGAGCCACGTGTCTCAAACCCGCAGCTGCCACAGTTCAGCTGTGTCTGTGGGTATAGCCATGGTCTGGACATGCAAAGGATGGGAAGGCTCCCGGGATAAAGTTTAGGGTTGCGGCCTCTCACCCAGACTCAAGGCTGGGGTGAAGTTCACCGTGAGGAGCAGGAGGCTCAGTGGTTGGGTCAGTCTCTGGCCCCTCCATTCACTAGCTGCAGGGTGGGCAGGTCAGCTAGCCTCTGTGCTCTGAGAAGTGGAGATGATCCATGCAACCCAGTCACAGCCTTGTCGACAGCTGGCAGAAAACAGGCCTCACACTGTTATAAGTGGTGACAGGTCGGGGGAGGGGTGTTCTCATTACCTCATGGTCCATGCCGAGCCTCCATGGAAACCCTGTTCTCAGACAGTGAATCACAAGGAGCCACATGCTCCCGAAGGCTTTTCCATCCGGGCTCACACAGTCTTTGGTATGTGCGAAACAGTGATAAACACACACATCTTCATGGTATGTTATGTGGAGGGACCATCCACCTAGATCCTCTAAAGCAGTGGTTCTCCACCTTCCTAATGCCTCAGCCCTTTAACACAGCTCCTCATGTTGTGGTGACCCCCAACCATAAAACTGTTTTCATTGCTACTTGATAACTGTAAGGTTAGTTAGCAGGGTCACCTAAGACCATCGGAAAACACAGATATTTACATTACGATTCATAACAGTAGCAACTTTACAGTTATGAAGTAGCAACGAAAATAATTTTATGGCCAAGACCAGTTTGGCTCAGTGGATAAAGCGTCGGCCTGAGGACTGAAAGGTCCCGGGTCTGATTCCAGTCAAGGGCATATACCTTGGTTGCGGGCACGTCCCCAGTAGGAGATGTGCAAGAGGCCGCTGATCAATGTTTCTCTCTCATCGATGTTTCTAACTCTCTGTCCCTCTCTCTTCCTCTCTGTAAAAAATCAATAAAATATATTTAAAAAGAAAATAATTTTATGGTTGGGGGTCACCACAACATGAGGAGCTGTATTTAAAGGTCCCAGCATTAGAAGGTTGACAACCACTGCTCTAAAGTCCTCCCTAAGTCCTCTGATCCCTTACCTTCCTTGAGCCACATATGCAACCCTGAAGACTCTTATCTGGCTGGAGATCTGCCCCTTTTTCAGCCAAAGGGCAGTGTTCAATCAGGGACACAGAAACCTCAGGTGGGTCAGAGGCAAATTCACCTTCTCTCAATCCCAGTGTCCAGGTGCGATGGTCTCACAGGTGCCACCTGCAGTGCTTCAAGATGTAGTCTTCTGACAATAGCTTCGGGCACTCGTTACCCCTCCCTGCCCACCAGCAAGGTGAGTGCCATTGGTATGCCATTGCAGTGAAATTGCTCAACTAGCACATCAGTCAGTGCTGACAAACAACTAAACGCCTGTAACAAGGTCAATGTCCCTCACCGCCTGCTAACAAAGCCTCAGGTCAGGAGCCATGGAGACGGGGAGGGCATTTGGCAGCCTGTGGATTTTGGGAAAGGTCTGAGGGCATCATCAATCATTAACATGTGAACTACAATTTGAGGTCCTAGTGCTGGCTCAGGGTTCTGTGCTGTGGTCCCCAGAATCTTGCAACAGCAGCTATCTGTGATCATGTTCTACATTTGATTTCCTGCGAGCAATTACTGGTTCTGGCCAGAGAGCCAGTTTCTCTCTCTCTAACCACATTAAGGCAAAAGAAAATATTGTGTTGGAGCCTGTCCAGGGCCACACCTTAAAATTGCTCTGAAAAAGAGAGCTGATTTCTGTAGGGACGATTTAAGAGATGTTGGCTGTTGATTTTGCTGCTGAGTCATAGGGCTGGGATCTTGGTGTTAAGCAGTCTGAAACGTCAGTTTATTGCTGGTGAAATCACAAACTCTGCTTGCAAAATTCATCTGGTGCTTTAGGAAACATTTTACAATTTCCTTGTGTTTTTTTGTTTGTTTTTTGTTTTGTTTTGTTTGCTTAATTTAATCCTAAAGGTCTTGCTTATTAGTGGAAAATACCGTGCATTCATCTTTACTGGATGTCTTGGAAACCTAAGCCAGTAGCAGCGAGAGATTTTTTTTTTTAATGCTAGGAATTAAGGAAGAAAGGCAGTTTTTGCTGCCGACCAGAAGAAATAATTAAATCCAAATACATATTTGAATGTCTCTATGCAAGGCAATTGGAAAAATATGGATAAAGTCCCCAGGCCAGCAGCGGGGAGCCCAGCGCACAAGCGCCGGCGGCGGGAGCACCAGGGCCCGGAGAGGGGGCGGGAGGACGCGGCTCCGAGGCCCGGGGCCCACCGCGTCTCTGGGCCACGGGGTCTCCGACGCCCCGCTGCGGGGGAACAGGGGGCGGGGGGTAGCGGCGGAGAGAGAGGGCGGGCCGCGAAGGTCGTCATCAAGGTCGAAGGCCCGACGTGCGGCGCCGGCGGGACGCTGCGTGCGTGCGGGACTCGGAGTACGTGCCGGATCCCGGGAGCCTCATGCCGGCCGGCACCACGCCCCTCCGCTGGGGTGTCCGCGCCCCGGGTCCGGGGGTCCCCACGGGGGGGGCTGGAGTAAAGTGGGGCGGGGCCTCGCCGCACCCCCCAGCCGCGGGGGAGCCAAGGCCCCCCCAGCCCTGCAGCGCCCCCTCCCCTCGCGGGTCGCCGTCCCTCCCCCCGCAGCCCCAGGGGCCCGAGGCGCCCCCGTTTCCCGGAGGGGAGGGTCCGAGTGACAGCGCTCCGGGCCAATGGCGAGGCGAGGCGGCGCGGAAGGGGCGGGGCGTGGGCGGGGCCTCGGGCGCCGGGCGGGAAGTCCCGGCCTGCGGCGCGGGGACGGGCTCAGTGCTCGCCGCGCCGCACATTGTGACTGAGCTCCCTCCTCGGCGACGTCCCGGCCAGGTGAGGGCCCGCCGAGGCCGCCTGCGGGGTCCTCGGGGCTTCCGGTCCTTCCGACGCGGGGCCGGGGGATCGGCGAGCGGGGCGGGGCGGGGCGGCCCGAGGCGGGGCCGCGGCGTCGGCGGCCCCGGAGGGAGCGCCCTGTGGTCGGGGCGGGACGGGGCCGCCAAACAGGTCGGGAGGTGGGCGCTCAGCCACTCGGGACCGGGCGTTGGGAGCGGGAGGTTTGGGGCTTTGCAGGCCTGGCCTTCCTAAAATGGAGCGAGGGCCGGAGCGGGGGGAGGCGGGCGCCGCTGCCCCCTCCCTCCCTCCCTCCGCCGCCGCAGGGCCCGCGGCCCGCAGTTGGCCGGGCGTCCGTCTGCCGCGGCTGCGGGATGAGCGGCGCCTGATGTGACCCCAGGAGGGCCCACCCTGCGGCGCCGCAGAGCCGTTGGGGAGCGGGAGGCCCTCCGGCCCGATGCCCCCGCCGCCCATCGCACGGCCGGAGGGTGTGGTTTGGGGAAGCCGCCGGCCCGCTGCTCCCTCCGCCCCGCGGCCTCCGCTCCGGCCGGCTGGGGCGGCCGCCCCCGGGGCACATGGAGGCCGCGGCCACGTGATCCGCTCCCGCTGCCCGGGTCCGGGCCCGGAGACGGAAAGCTGCGGGGACCCCTGCTGAGACCCATCTTCCTTCCTGCCTGTGCTCCCCGAACCCGAACGCCTTCCCCCCAGCATTTAAGCACGAATTTTATTTTCACGTCATGAAATACGTCGGTTCCTTTGTCTCCTATCCCTAAAATGAAGCGAAAAAATGAGCTCTCGCCCCCGGGTGCGGAGGCGAAGTGAAGATGTGCTTAAAAATGCATCCAGACTAAAACCCACCCATAAACTAATTGCCCTTTTGTACGTGAGATAAAGAACCAGATTCCTTTCCACCCGCTCATAAGTAAAGCCCATTGTTACACAGAAGCGACTGAGGATCTAATTTTGAAACTTTAAAGAAAAAAGATGCCCTTTGCTGTTTCAGAGAACATTCCAGAGAAGGGTAAGGGAGGGCGCCGGCTCCATGATGGCTCCTGAGCACTCAGTTCCTCTGCCCACACCAGCCTCTTCCTTGGAGAGGTCAGCGGCTGTTTGCTCTTCGTAGCTGTCGTGTTGATGAGTTTTTAAGGAGGGCCCCTTCCTTGGAGTTAGCTGGTGTTCAAAGGATGGAATCTTCCCTCTTCTTAGCAATCATAACAGCTCATAATTACTTTGTAAATGGGGTAAAATGCCCTTTGAAAGCAATGCTAATTGGGTGTCATTATTGACATGTCCTTATCTTGCTAAAGACCCAAGTCCTGTGAGTTCTGGAAGCCCGGAAGCCGGAGGACAAAGGTCACAGTGCAGAGGCCACGGGGCTCCCTGATTACCTAATACCCCCCAGTGGAACGGCCTGCCGCTCCCTCCAGATTTCATTATAAAATCTGGGCCAGGCTTCAAATCCAATATTTCACTACAAATCACATTTTCCTCCTGTCTCCACCCTCCCTTACGTCCTAAATGGCTTTGCCTGTGACCTTCATGTCCCCTTGTTGCCTTTCCATGGGCAGTGCCAGCCCTCATTGCTCCTGAATGGCAGTAATCAGTCTCCAGCTGCCCCCTCTTCGCCATTCCCCCTCAACACGTGCATCTCCTGCTGGCTTTGCTTTTCCCGGCACACACCTCTTCAGCTTCCTTTGCTCACGGGGCAAGGCCTGAGCAATTCCCACTGCTTCCTGCAGGCTTGCCCCTCCCAGTTTCTGGGCGGTCTGAATGCATCCCATAGTCAGTCCAGGGCAGGTTCCTTCTGGTCTGGGAATCCTCAGCAGTGACCTTGAGTGAAAGGTCACCGTGTGCACTCTTCCACAGAATTCACCATGTCTATCCTGAAGGTGCACGCCAGAGAGATCTTCGACTCCCGCGGGAACCCCACTGTTGAGGTGGATCTGTACACCGCCAAGGGTATGTGCCACCGTTTCTCTGCTTCCTTCTGCCACCCTTCGTTTTTGAAAACTTCCTTAAAGTGACAGGGTCTGAGGCAGGAAACAGTCTCTTGCTGAAATAACGCCTTTCTTGCCGCACATGCTGGGGCTGTGACTCCTGGCTGGGGATGGGGGGTTGTAAGGCAGGGGCCCTGGTCTTGCTGTGACCCTTGACCCTCAATAGGCCCATCAGTAGTTTGCTTCCAGGCTTGATGTGACCAAATAAGCAAATGGGAATAGACTGTCAACTTGTTTCCAGAAATCACTGTAACCAGGGATCGGGAAATTTTTTGGGGTGTTGGGCTGTTCCAACGGCCCTTATTTACCCCTAGGAAGAGTTTGCTCACATGAAAAAATAGGATGGGGACTCTTAAAAGCTCCTCTGTAGCCAGCCTGTGTTACCTCCACCAATGTCAGCTCGCTTCTATGTGGGCATGTGGGGAGGATGGAAGAGGAGGTTGGGCAGAACCGCTCAGTGTGCTGAGCACGTGAACACCTGCCAGTCAGAGCTGAGTCACCCGTGACTCACAGGCCTGCCTAGGAGCCTCCGGCCCTGCCCTTCCTGCCTGCCTCCTTTCCTCCGCCTTGTCCACGGAAAGAAGCCCTGAGTCCCAATGTCATTGGACAAAGTCCGCCTGTGTCCTGCCTGTTACCCACTAGGAGGCGCTCTCAGAGAGGGGGTCCCTCTGAGCTAGGGCTTTGGGGGCTCCCAGGATTTCCTTGCATCTGACGGGGTTGGCTTGCTTAGTCAGCCGGTGGAACTTTCCATTTGGAAAGTAACGGGCTTGAAAAAAACAACATAAAAAAAAGATCCAAGCCACTAGAAGAATGTTGGGAGTGGGGCCATATTCTATTAAAAATCTTTAAAATTTAAGTGAATGGAACTTTCCCTCTTGTGTGTCTTAATCCTTTTCAGATAAAACAGGAAGTAGTAGATTTGTTTGCCTTTCATCACTTCTTCCTTCCTTAGAATGTGTTTTCTAGAGCAGTTTTACGTTCACAGCAGAATTGAGCGGAAGGTATAGCGTTCCCGTGTAGCCAACCAACTGCCCCCTCCCGAGTGGTCCATTGCTTCCGGTCAAACCTGCCCTGACACTTGTCACCCCAAGTCCCTGGGTCACATTGGGGCCCCTCCTGCTTTCGGCCCTTCACCTGGTCCAGTACTTCATGGACAGAGGAGCCGGGCCCGTGTTGAGAACATGTGTGTCCTGCTCGCACACTCATGGCAGCAACCAGCATACGAATAGACCATTTGGTTGCAGTTCCCAGCTGATTTTTTTCTTTGTTCATTTGCCTTCACATCCCCACACACCCACCAGTTCTTTGCAGACCTCCCCTGGGGCAATGCCTTACACGTTCAAGAAGGTTGAGGAGGCTGCCTGCCCCTGTGGTCAGATCTCAGTACCGACCTTGACACTGTCTGTCCCAGACTGTGCATTTTCCACTCCACAGTGCAGGCTTGGCTGGCTGGCTGGTCGCTGTATATGCAGACGGTGGTTCCGGCTTGATTGTGTTCTGGTGTTAAACTCTGCACTTTGTTATCTGGGTTCCTCTTCCCCGGTCTCTCCTGCTTCCTGGTCTCCCGTTCTGCAGAGAACCCCAAGTAGTGCTGCCGCTGCTGAAACTGGAACAGCCAGGCCATAGGCTTCCTCTGAAGCCAGTACTTCTAAGACTTGAAAGCTGGCTGGAACTCAAGGTTGTCCCAGGGTGACTTAGCAACAGGGCCCGGAGCTGGACTGGCTGAAATACCTCGGAATGTTGCTGTTGATTATGAGTTGAAAGGATACATCGGAGACATTGGGCTAAATAAGATACGTTAAATTTACTCCCTGTTTTTAATTTTCAACTTTAACACAGCTGCTAGAAAATCCTAAATCCCCTAAGTGGCTCACGTGTTCTATTGGGCAGTGCTGCTGGCGTGGCCCTCGGACTAGCTGTGGGCACAGCCATGCGAGCTCCTTAGACACCCAGACCCGCGGCGCTGTGGGTGGCAGTCTGCATTGCTACAAGGTCCCCAGGGAATACGTGTGCACGTTGCACTGTGAGAAGCTCTGCTCTGGAGCGTTTTCTTAGCCTGGAGAAACTCATCGGCTTTGCTGAAGCTCTGCATTGCAGAATCATGCAGACTGCAAGGCAGGAGGACAGTCTGAGTCCCAGCTCCGGGAAGGAAGTAACGGTGTTTCCTAATGACCCAGTCAACTGTGGTGGGGGCCTGGGTGCGGGCTGTAACTTTCTTAGCCATCACTGTCTTATTCCCTCTCCCTCCCCACCCAGGTCTCTTCAGAGCTGCTGTGCCCAGTGGTGCCTCAACTGGTATCTATGAGGCTCTGGAGCTTCGGGACAATGACAAGACGCGCTATCTGGGAAAGGGTAAGAGTCCGCGCCGCAACCTGCCTCTGGCGTGGCTGCTCCTAGCCTTCTATTTTAGAGAGAGGAAGGTGAGGGTGGGGTGGAGAAACGTCAGTCAGTTGCCTCCCGTATACACACTGACTGGGCATCGAACCTGTGACCCTCTAGTGCATAGGCTGACTCTCCAACCCTGAGCAACAATGGCCAGGCTGGGACACGCCTTACGATGCTATTTCTATTGTGGCTTGTCTCCAGTCTGTAAAACTCCTGGCTAAGAAGACATGTTCATTAACTAACAAAAAGCCTTGCCCGTCTCCTTGGCGGGCTCTCAGGGTCTCCCAGACCATCGCCCTCTGCAGGGTCTAGGAAGGAAGTATCTGGAAGGTCTGGCTAACGGTGGCTGCAGGTTAGCGTGCAGCTTGATCATTGTTGACTGGTCCACAGCATCACTCAGCAGGGCTGGCCTGGGGGCTGTTCACCGCTCTGTGGATGGAACCAAATGGGGGGTCGCTCACCCCAGGGGACAGAAATTGGTTCTTCCAGAGAGACAGGATCTTACAGAGACAAAATAAAATCTACATTAGCCCATATGAAAGTCTAGGAGGCTGTGGGGTGGGGGACCTGGCCGAGGCGCTGTCGGCAGGCAGTGTTCTCAGCCTGTCCCTGGTCTGCAAAGGGCCCTCCCCCGGTTACCGTGGCTCGGGGCCCAGACCGGTACTTGTCTGAACCAGACAGGGCTGTGCCTTGATTGTAATGAGGGTGAGCTCAGTCCCTGCAGCAATCTCCGCCTTCTGTTTCCTCTTTTCCTCACTGCCCTTCACCACCTTTCTCTTCTGTTCTTTTCTCCTCTGTCCATCTCCACTGGTCAGGTGTCTCCAGACCCGTTAAGTATGTTAATGAGTTCCTGGCGCCTGCCCTGTGCACGCAGGTAACGCATCGCACGCCCTTGGGTTTGGCAGCTGGTGTTTCCAGTGCATGGTCTTGCCAACTAACCGCCCCCCGGACACTGCGGTGTCTGCTCTGTGCGGCTCTAACCCCGGGTCCGAGGGGAGAGCGCTGAGCCTGGGCCGGAAAGGCCTTTGATTTCTCGGGAGAGAGAGATGGGATTTGAAGGAGGTGTCGTCGGAGGTCTCTGGTGGGCTTCGGACTAGCTGGGTTCGCAGCCTAGTTCTCAGCCATCTGCTCAAGCCTCTTCATTAATGTCAGTAATTTGATGTGATTGCTCCTTCTAGGTGTCTCCAAGGCTGTTGAGCACATCAATAAAACTATTGCGCCTGCCCTGGTTAGCAAGGTAGGCCTGCCTCCGTAACTAATGACTGACTATGAATGCCATCAGAGCTCTCCCAGCCGCGGCTCCCGTAACCGAGGAGCGATCCTGAGCTCTGAAGAAGCCGGTCGGACTCCCTGTCAGCAGAATAACTGCCTTTTTAACAATTCCCTGTGTCCACATCTAACAGTGCATGGAATGGGGGGCAGGGGCGTCCCTGGCTTACAGCCCTGACTTCCCTCCAACTACCTTGCCCTTTGGGGAGTTAACATCCAGGGGTGTTGGATGTGGTGTCCGTGGTGACTGACTCATTTTTCATGAGCTATGGAATTTTTTATTGTATTCCTGCTGACTTAACAGTTGACTCTGTTCAGTGTTGGGACCTCAGTACGTAAATGTATTGGAAGTAGAGCTGCTGGTGGGGAAGTAGGGCTGGGACCCAGACGCCTGACCACCTACTCAGCGGGTTTGGTTCTCCCTCCAGAGCTCCTGGGCCCTCGCACGGGGATGGTTAAAGCCCCTGGCTGGAGAAGCTTCTCGCGCCAAACCCTCCACAGCCGCCTGGTCTGGTCCCGGGTGTGGCGCTGCCCCTTCTGAATCAGCCTGTGTGCTGGGGGCTGATGTTGGCCTGGCCCTCATGGTACTCTGTGATTGGTCCTGTTTCTCGTTACTGCCCTGGCGGCGAACAGCCTGCTCTTTGTGCCCTTACCTGGCATGACTGGCAGTGAGCGGCCTCTCTGGGCAGCTTTCCCTCGGGGAGGGCATACGTCAGGCTATCTCGTGGTGAGGGTTGGTCCCTGGAGCCAGCTGCTTAAGTCACTGCTGACTTTTCCCACAGGTGTCTCATCAAAAAGCAAAAGATGCCAAATTGTTAACGTGGCGTGATGGAGTTACATGCAGTTTTATAGTAGAGCTTTCTAGAAGGAACTATAAATAAAATGATACATTGTTGTGATTCAATAAAGTAATTTTTATTAGAAATTGACATGGAGCCAGTTTTCAGATACCAGTTTTATTACTTTATAATCTCACCAGAAGTCTGCACCCTGATCCCTGATCAGCTGCTGCATTTCACCGTCGTGGCAAGTTGCCATGAGGCACCCTGAGGGGGAACTGCCTTTGAGTGGCTCAGCTTAGCTGTTTGAACAGCGAGTTGCTCACTATTGCCTGGAAAGTCACACTGCGTGTGGTAATCGCACCTCACTTGGCATCACAAGTTGACTCTGTCGTGTGAAGTGTGACTCTGGGTTCCCCGAGCAGAATAACCTGTCCCACAAGGACCAGACCGTAGGTATTTCTGTGTTGGCTCCTCGGTGCTGGGAGAAATTCCTGGTGGTCTTAAAGCAAATGAAGGGCAGTTCAGTGTCCCGATTCCTCTGCAATGACAGGAAGTTTGTGCAGCTCCCTTTGGCCTGCCAAACAAATATATAACAAGTGATGTGGGCCCCGCACAGTCCACTCACATCGCTCCCACGAGGGTGCAAAGCCGTGCCCGTAGGGTGACCTCGCTTCCTCTCCCCGCAGAAGCTGAATGTCGTGGAGCAGGAGAAGATCGACAAGCTGATGATCGAGATGGACGGGACGGAGAATAAATGTGAGTGTCCAAGGGAGGGCATGCAGTCCTCTGGGGAGAGGTTAGGTTACATGGTCCCTAACGGTGAACACAGCATCTGTGGTCCCTCCGGATTCCCTGCCTTGCCCTAGTCAGTCACAGCTTCAAGTGTCAGGAGCATAACCAGGTGACAGCAGCTTGTCTGAGCGTTTCTCAGAGAGCAGTCCTTTCTACGCAGGTCCATACACCAAAGGGCCTTTCTCTCAGGGGAAGAGGCAGGCGAGGCCCCCTGGGAAGCAGTTTGCATTTCTAACTTGAACTTGGGGAGGAACTAAGACGAGAGGAAAAGATTCAGGATCAACTCAAGGTGCACTCCCAGGCAGAAAGTTAGTGAGTGAGAATCCCTCAATTTAACTCTGTTCTGTTCCAGCTAAATTTGGTGCCAACGCCATTCTGGGAGTGTCCCTGGCAGTCTGCAAGGCTGGGGCTGTGGAGAAGGGGGTGCCCCTGTACCGCCACATTGCCGACCTGGCTGGCAACTCTGAGGTCGTCCTGCCCGTTCCGGTGAGTGGCTTCTTTGGGAGTTGAGAGTGTTGGCTTTCTTGTGGGGCCTAAGACCACCACATCATGAATTTGTCCACCTGCGACTCCCAACATGGTGGTGCGAGCAGGCACTGGCATTGTCAGCAGCAGGCAACCCTCTGCCGCTTGCTAAGCGTGAACTTGAGCCGGTGACTCAGTTTCCCTGTCCCCAAGACTTTTATATTGACTAGAGGCCCGATGCATGAAATTCCTGCAAGGGGCTTGGCCCTCACAGCCCCGGCTTCATCCAGACAACCTTCCGGAGGTTGCTCTGTGTTCAGTCTAATTAGCACATTAGCTCCATCATGCAGGATTATATGGTATAGGGGTGAAAATCGCACTTGCTGCGCTGTGAGCATTCTCTGAGGAATAGCGGTGCGGGAGGGTGAGCACCTCTGACGGTGCCCATTGGCGTTACCAGGGTGACCGGGGAGTGGTCGGAGACACGTGGCCGCGCAGTTAGATGCGGGTGATGTGCTGTTGAGCAGCTTCTCCGGACTGAGCTGTCCTCTCTGCCTCCCAGGCTTTGAACGTTATCAACGGGGGTTCTCACGCCGGCAACAAGCTGGCCATGCAGGAGTTCATGATCCTCCCCGTTGGCGCCGCCAACTTCCGGGACGCCATGCGCATCGGGGCCGAGGTCTACCACAACCTGAAGAACGTCATCAAGGAGAAGTACGGGAAGGACGCCACCAACGTGGGGGACGAAGGTGGCTTTGCTCCCAACATCCTGGAGAATAAGGAAGGTGAGGCTCTGGAGGGCCCATCTCACTGCCCTGTCTTGGCCACACACACACCCACACACACCCACCCGGCCGGTCTTCCACACCTGCCTCCAGGGAGCGGCTCCCGCCTGCCTTTGGAGAGCATCAGAGTGCAAAACTGCAGAGTTTGGGGAGGGATGTGGGAACTAGCACTTCATTAAAAAAAATAGCAGGAACTTTCTTATTAGTTGGACTTCTCAGTAGCCTGTGGTTTGTTTAAATTGGGCTCCTGGGGTAGAGAGCAGTTGATTCTCTTGCTCTGTCTGGCAATGGCAAGAATTTAAAATCCCTGTATTCAAGGCGACACCATCTGTTCAGGACTGTGATCGATAATACGCTGTTCCTTTAACCCGGATGCTCACAAGCTGTCTCCCTGAATCCTTAGGCACAGAATTTCGTGAGAATTGAGTGGAGGGTGCAGGGAGTCTTAGCACAAGAGGTCACACTGAGTGTTTTGGGAAGGAAAGGGGGGCTTGCGCTTCTTTGGTCACTTTCAAGGACACCTGGTGAGAGACCGTCCGTCCACCTGCTCTTCGGGTCAACCCTGGAGAGTGATGGCATCGGCCACTTGACGTAAGATGGCCCTTCCGTGGCTTAACCTAACCATCTGCTGGGGGTGTTTGCTGTGGAACAGAGGCCACGTGTGTTTGTCAGTTTCCCTGCGGGTGCTGCTGCCACGTGAGGCGGAGCCTGGGCCCGTGCCCCGGGACGGCTGGGCTCGCTGCCACTGTCACTGTCCTGTGGCCAGCACGGCGTTCCTGGCGCTAAGCTCGGGAGCAGCTGTCAGTGAGCACCTCTTTTCTGCGTCGGGATTAGATTTCCACTCGGGTGCGCTGGGGTGCTGACCACAGCAGAAAAAGGAAACCGGGATCCTTAAACTCTGGTTTTCCAGTGCCCCTCTCTGTGACGGCTCCACTGGCAGCTGGAACAGAAAACTTGACCCCTGGTTTCCAACCTGTGGCCACCGTCTCTCCCCAGCCCTGGAGCTGCTGAAGAACGCCATCGGGAAAGCCGGCTACACCGACAAGGTGGTCATCGGCATGGACGTGGCTGCCTCCGAGTTCTTCAAGTCTGGGAAGTATGACCTGGACTTCAAGTCGCCCGACGACCCCAACCGGTACATCACCCACGACGAGCTGGCCAACCTGTACAAGTCCTTCATCAAGGACTACCCACGTGAGTGCTCCCGAGCCGTCCCCTCCTCCGGCCGCTGCCACGCAGGGAGGCCAGCGCCAGTGAGGGCGGGTGGCGCCGGTTCCGATGGCACGGCGCAGAGGGCCTCACGGGTGCCTGGGGCAGCAGCGGACTCGCTGGCTCTAAGGCCGGTGTTTGCACAGCGGGGCTGCCTCTTGTCACTGTCCCAGCAGCCTCCTGAGCAAACACCTGTGCGGGGAGGGCGTGGGGGCAGGCTGGGCCGGCGCTCTGGCCCTGTGCTCACCTGGCACGGTAAGGGCCAGTCAGTCTCCGGTGACTGGCACTGAACTTCCCATCGGAAGACAGCGGGTGGGCCCCTAACGTGTTAGTACACGGGACATGCAGGGGCTCTCCGGACCGTTTTATAAGAGAGGAACTGAGGCACAGCCGGCAGTACGTTGCCCAAGGGCACTCGGTGAATGGTGAGGTGAGGTTTCAGACCAGAAAGGCTGCCGCTAAGTCCCTACGGGTGGGTAACCACGGAGCTAGGTAACCTGGTCAGGGCAGAGCCCAGATGCAACCACCAAGTGCCCGATCACCAGTAACAGCGGGTCCCAGGGCGGCCTTTGCAGGAGCGTGTGGGAGGGCAATGTTCTCAAATGAGCCGGAGCCCTTCCTGCCCGGAAGGGGAAGGGGAGGGGGAGGCCGGGCGCACTGCACGGGGTGGGGGAGGTGAGGCTGGGCCGCGGGCTGGGGGCTCTCTGATGAGCGGCCCTCTCCTCAGTGGTGTCGATCGAAGACCCCTTCGACCAGGACGACTGGGAAGCGTGGCGCAAGTTCACGGCCAGCACAGAGATCCAGGTGGTGGGGGATGACCTCACAGTGACCAACCCGAAGCGGATCGCCAAGGCCGTGAGCGAGAAGTCGTGCAACTGCCTCCTGCTCAAAGTGAACCAGATCGGCTCCGTGACCGAGTCTATCCAGGCGTGAGTGTCCCCGGGCAGCCGCCTGCAGCAGGGTCTGCGCTTCTCAGAGCTCCGCCCCCTGCCTGGAGCTGTGAACTTGGAGGGGCTTGTGAAGAAAGCACTGTCACCAAGGAGACGAGGGCATTAGGCAGTTGTAGCCTAATCCTGATCCACTACATGACCCCAGCCTTGTAATTTCATTTCACCCGAGAACAGCGGGAAGACGAGTCTCGCTCCCCTCAGGAAGGCTGAACCCAGTTTTCCAATGTGACTAGGGGGCTGATGAAGTCCGGGGTCGCCTGAGTGCAGAGGGCGAGGGCCATCATCTCCCCAGGCCGCCTGCTCCTGGGGCCTGACCCCTCTGGTGTCCTGCCAGGGGTGGTGAGTCGTCCCATCCAAGGGCCAGTGGCTCTGGTGGGAATGGAGTCAGCGGCATCTGGGTTGTTTCCTGGCTTTTAGGTGCAAGATGGCCCAGTCCAATGGGTGGGGTGTCATGGTGTCCCATCGCTCCGGGGAGACCGAAGACACCTTCATTGCCGACCTGGTGGTGGGGCTCTGCACTGGGCAGGTAAGGAGCTCCCTGGAGTGAAAGCTGGTTCTTATTTCTTCCCTCTGAACTCACTCCCCAAGCACAGACTTGGGGAGAAGAGGGTGGTGAATGGGGTCCTGGAAGCCCCATTTTCGTGTGTGTGTGTGTGTGTGTGTGTGTGTGTGTGTAGGTCCCTTTTATCCTGTTCTTCCGAGGGTCAGAGATCCTGCTTAAGAAATGGTTTTCTTGCCATAGCACACTCCCCTTGCCCACAATGTCTCCCAAGACTCGATGCCCACTGTAAGCAAGCATGACCTGTGTTTTCTCCTCCCAGATCAAGACTGGTGCTCCCTGCCGATCTGAGCGCTTGGCCAAGTACAACCAGATCCTCAGGTAAAGAGGATGCCTGGCTGCGTGTGGGTGCTGCCCTCCACGAGGAGCTCCAGGCTCTGTGGGGCGGGTGCAGTCAGGGGGCCTGAGCAGGGTTAGACCAGAGCAGAGATGGGTGCGGAACCCAAGGTGCCGGGTAGCATTGCCCTAAAACAGGCTCTGGTCGGCACAATGCTGCCATCTGCTGGTGGAAGAGGGAACATGCTCCCCGTTGCACATGGGAAATTATAAAAGCCTTAATGATTTTATAACTCCCCTCTGCCTCAACCCTGGAAGACTTTAAGCACAAAAGAAACAGTGAGCAGTAAAATATATGCCCTTTCCTCATCACCCAGACTCGCCAGCTGTCACTGTTCCTCCATGCTTGTCTCCACCCTGCTTGTGACTTTAATGCAAATTCCAAATGACTTAGAATTTCATGTACTTTAGTGTGTATCTTTTCAGATCAGGGTGTTTTTTAGATAACCATCTATCGTTATAGTGCCCCAAATTAGTAGAAAGTCTATAACGTCAGCACTATGTTTTCATTGTGCAGTATCCGTGTTCTCACTAAGTTCCCTTACTTCCCCATGCTGCTTGCTTGTTAGGGAAACTGGATTGCCTTTCATTTTTACAGACATAACAACTGAAACATTGAGGGGTGGAGAGGAGGAGATGGGGCTGCAGATGGATGACAATCTGCCGAGCGGGTTGGGCGGAAGGGAACTGAATGTTCTATTTTCACATCTCAGAGACACTCAGTTTTAGAGGATTTGAGAATAAGTTGTCTTGACTTCTGTTTCTCCTCTGTCCATCTGCTTCCCAAGAATCGAGGAGGAGCTGGGCAGCAAGGCCAAGTTTGCCGGCAGGAACTTCAGAAACCCCCTGGCCAAGTAAGCTCTGGGCAGGCAGCCCGAGCCCCCGGTCACCACTCGGCTAATCAGACCCCTGCTCCTGACATCTGCACGGGCAGCCCAGGGCCCCCGCCCGTACCTGTGGGGGCCTCTGCCTCTCCCCTCCCTGTGGTGTTCGCACTGCTGCTTAGAGCTGCCACAAAGCCAAGCCTGACACCGAACCCTGGTGGAAACCCTAGCCCTGTAGTCATGTGACTGGTCCAAATCATTGTTCTTCTCACCTCGCTTCTCAAGTGTCAGCCAAGTGCATCTGCATTGTAATCTCCGAGGTGTCCACAGGCGAGATCCCCAGTGGTTTTGTGTGCAAAATAAAGTCTTCGTGTCCTTAGGAATACTCGGTGTGTGTGTGGAGGTCTGTGAGTCTCTGTTCTTGCGTCGTGAGTGTTCACAGGGCATTGCCATAGGCCTGCAAGAGTTGAAGGCTGTGTTTTGTGGGGGAAAGGACGAGTTTATTGACATCTGCCCCTTGAAGTTCAGTGTTTGATGTTTCCTCCCCTGATATAACTTGATCAGCCTATTGAGTTGTGTTAATATTTATTTGGGTGGACATTCTTATTCATTGCTTACCTCAGGATTTAACCCGCAAAGCACCGGTACGTGAGGATATCTCTGTTAAGAGATTTATCACAAGGAATTGGGCTGAGCAAACCCAAAACCCATAGGGCAGTCCATCAGCAGGGAGGTGACCAGGACACCCTCTGGCACAGGTGAAGTGCCAGTTCACAGATGGAATTTCTCCTTGAGAGGAGGGGGCGGAGCCTGAAGCCGGGATGAAGACCTATCTGATCTGTCAGGCCTGTACACATCACCCTGGTGATTCATGGCTGCATTATGTCTGGGAAATAGCTTTACAGTGACACCTAGATTAGTACCTGCATAACTACGGTTAAGGTGGCACGTACAGCCACCACAGTCCAGCCCTTGTTAGTGCTGCTCCCGTGCACATCTTAAATCATCTCCAAACTGACCGCACACAGCCCTGCTTCCACCACTCCTGACAGTCTTACTGGCGTGTTTATCCAACTCAAAAGCAGCAAATAGGCTTGAGTAGTTTGTTTTTATTATTGATTTTTCACAGGAAGAGAGAGGGATAGAGAGTTAGAAACAGATGAGAGAGAATCATCAATCAGCTGCCTCTTGCACACACCCTACTGGGGATGTGCCCACAACCAAGGTACATGCCCTTGACTGGAATCGAACTCCGGACCTTCCAGTCCGCAGGCTGATGCTCTATCCACTGATCCAAACCGGTTTCATCAGGCTTGAGTAGTTTTAAGTTTGCTGTAATAATTCGATGCTGGTTTCTAAAACAGTGACTGGCAAATAGCATTTATCATATCACACGGGTTCAAGGACAAGTGTAGGCAGGAGCCCTTTCTAGTACGCTCCTCTGGAAGAAGGCCGCAGCTGGGGCTGATGGTGAGGCCTGGGTAAGCACTGGTGACGGACAGCTTCTGACAGCAGAAATGAAGCCGGTCCTCCCGTTGATTGTCGGCAGAAGAATTGCTGACCAGGGGACCTGATCCTGGGCCAAGTCCAAAGCAGGACGGACCCACTTTCCAGGAAGCCATGTTTGGGCTCTATGGTGGCCTGGGGTGTTGCATGTCTCTGGACCACATGAGTTTACAGGAACTTGGTTTTGAAATAAAATCTTCGTGAGCACATGTTTGCTGTCTCTGGGCTTGCTTTTTCTTTTTTAATTGACTTTTAGACGAAACAGATTTGTTATTCCTCTTATCCATGACCAGGCATTGAGCCGCAACCTGGATGTATGAGGGCAACACTAACCAGCTGATGCCGGGCCGGGGCAGATACACATGCTTTGAGGGAAATAAAATGACATAGAATCCTGGCTGGTGCTCAGTGGTTAGAGTAGGGGTGTCGAACTCAATCAGAGAAGGGGCCAAAATCTAAAATCCAGCCTAAATCGAGGGCAGAATGGTTTGCTGAACAGTCATAAACTGTCATTGTGATGGAAACGCAGCGGAGTGCAGTGATGACAGCGCGGTGCGGGCCACATTGCAAGGCCTGGCGGGACGGATTTGGCCCGCGGGCCTTGTGTTTGACACATGTGGGTTACAGCATTGGCCTATGCACCCCAGGGACAGGTTAGATCCTGTGTCTTACATCCATGTGTCTTATCCATGTTTCTCCCTCCTTCCCTCTTCCTCTCTTCTTTCTCCTCTCCTCTCCTCTCCCCTTCCCCCTACTTTCTGCTCTCTAAAAATCAACGGAGAAAATATCCTCAGGTGGGGATTAACCAAAAAAAAAGCAAGCCCAGCCATAATTGGGTCACAGGTCACCAACCTTTCGGACCTCACAGACCACCAGGTCCACGGACGACCCTGGGTTAGAGCCTCTTCCCGGTGCACCATGGCTGCGGGTTTGATCCAGGCAGGGCACATACAGGAACCAACCAATGAATGTATAAAGTGGAACAACAAATGGGTGCTTCTTTCCCTCCCTCTCTCAAATCCATCAAGCTTTTAGGAAGTGGAAAGTTTAAAAAATGTGTATCTCATGTCCTCCCACTTCCGAATGACTACCTCTCTGCCATTTGAGCAAACACCATGGGAACTGTGCGCAGTGGGGGTCTAACAGCCTGCACTGCCCTCACCTGGAGGCTCCGGGGGCCCCCTGGCCCAGACCAAGGAGTGCAGCCTCAGGGGGTGCAAAGAAAGTTCCCCAGCTGCTCCCGGGGCCAGGCTTCCCGGAAACACCCAGCCCGGAGCTTTTAAATGAGCAGCTGAGCCGGCCGCAAGCTGGACCATGTTGCAGGGAGGAGGCTGGGCTGTGGCCTGCTTCCTGGCGAGTCCCATGCTGAGGCCCGTGGAAACAGCCAAGTCCGCTCTCCTGTAAGCAGCGGGAATGCCAACATCTCCCCCTCTGCCCCTCACCAGCAGTGGGAATGCCAACATCTCCCCCCTGTGCCCCTCACCAGCAGTGGGAATGCCAACATCTCCCCCTCTGCCCCTCACCAGCAGTGGGAATGCCAACATCTCCCCCCTGTGCCGCTCACAGCAGCCACGATGCAGACAGCGTAGCAGCTGAGCCCAGTGGAGCCTGGCTCTGAACTTCGTTCGCCCACCTGTGAGATGGGGCTAATGGAGGGCACAACCCAGGTTATGCCAGAGTGAGTACCGGGAATGAGCACGTGAATCCACCAGCCAGGTGCTGACACACGTACGAGGTACAGGGACCCGGGGGGCGGGGGGCGGGGAGTGGGGCCTTCTGAGCATGTCCGGTACCCGTGGGTGCGATGAAACAGGAAAGGGGGCCAGTGTGGAGTGGAATGTTCGCAGCAGCCTGGGGGAAGCGCCAGGCCCCACTGGCTCACGTGTCTTAACAGCCGAGGAGTGTCGTTTACATGTAATAGCGGGCGCCGTTTAGCACGGGCATGGTGTGTTCTCATAGTCACGGCAGCATTTCCAGCCTGGAGCCCCTTCCCCGTCAATCTCCACCCCCAGTCCCCAGACCCAGAGTTTCTTAAAAAGTCTAATTGTCAAAATCTAAACACAGATTTCCTGTGAACATTACCGCTTCTGGGTGGTAAGGGATTGGACGGTTGCTGACTCGGGGCCTGCATTCCCAGGAGGAACAGGAGGCTGTTCACGGGGCCGCTGTGGTCCCGCCCGCTGCTTCCTTCCACGTGTGGCCCGTTCTCAGCTTTCCAACCTGCAGCTCGGTCCACGGTCTCCCCGGCAAACGACCCGCCTGCTCCTCTCCTTTTCCATAGCGTCCTCTGCCCCAGAGGCTCCCAGAGTTCAGGCCTCCAGGCTCTCTGTCGGGGCAGCCGGGGCTCCCCAGACGCAGCCCTGAGCTCACAGCTCAGCCAAGACCCAGCATTGGGGCGGGAGGCGCCGCCTTCCTCTGATCGCTCCCCGCGGTCCCTAACGGGAGGCCACCGGGCCGCGGCGCCCCTGCCTCCTCCTGCCAAGCCTGAGGGCTCGGAAACCAGGCTGCTCCTGTCCGTGGGGACCCGCAGTGCTTGCAGACTCATTTGCATACGTGACCTAAGACGGTAATTAAACCCGGGGCCCCAGGGGTGAGAAGTAAGCACATTAATTCGGGAGCAATTAAAACCCTCCAACATCACCCTCACACAGCCACCTCTTCCGAGGCTGGCTCTGCCGCTGACAGTCACCTCCCAGCAACCTCTTCGAGCGACCAGACTGCGGCCGTGGCTGCACATGTTTTCGGAGGCACGCGTGGGCCTCGGTGGGCGGCTTCCCTGGCTCGGACTTCTCCAGGGCCCCTGACCGACACTACTGTGGAGAAGTTACTATGCAAGACTGTGCCCCAGTCCTTTTGTTTTTAATTGTGGGGGCAACACACACGTAGCAAAATTTGCCCTGTTAACCATTTTCAAGTGTACAATTCTACTAGCAGTAAGTACAGCCAAAGTGTGTTATAATCAACACATTAAGTATTTGCAGAACTTTATTATCCCAAACAGAAACTCAACACACAATTAGGCAGTAGCTCCCCATTCCTGCTTCCCCTTCCCCAACCTCTTGTAACTTCTATTCTTTTTTCTGTGAATGTGCCCACTGTAGGTATGTATCTACATAAAAGCCTGAGCGACTGTCTCAACCGAACAGGCTGTGTGGGGTGACCAAACAACCGAGCAGCAGGCTGTGTGGGGCCACCAGGCTGGCGGAGGGTCGGGGGGCGGTGAGGGGTGACCAAACGACCAAACAGCAGGCTCCATGGGGTGACCATGCTGGCATGGGGGGCAGTTAGGGGCAACCAGGCGAACGTGGGAGGGAGCAGGTGGGGACGATCAGGCTGGCAGGCAGAAGCAGTTAGGGATGATCATGCTGGTGGGGGGTGGGGGGGGCGTTAGGGGTGATCAGGCAGGCAGGCAGTTGAGCAGTTAGGAGCCAGCAGTCCAGGATTGTGAGAGGGATGTCTGACTGCTGTTGGATGTCCCCCAAGGGGTCCTGGATTGGAGAGGATGCAGGCTCGGCTGAGGGGACCCTCCCCTCTTCACCTACCCCCACCCCCATGCAAAAATTTTGTGCCTCAGATCTGTAGTTTTATATAATATTTATGTACAATATTTATCTCTTTTTTTGAGGTGGGGGGGAGAGGGTTTGGCTTATTTTACTTACATGATGTTTTCAAGGTATATACATGTGTCAATACTTAATTCCTTTTATGGCTGAATAATGTTCCATTTTGTGGATAGACCACATGTGTTTGTTTGCCCATTCATCTGCTGATAGATACTTGGATTATTTCTACCTTCTGACTACCGTGAGTTATACTCGTATGAACATCGGTGTACAGATATGTGTTCCAGTCCCTGCTTTCGGTTCTTTTGGGTATGCACTTAGCCGTGGGATTGCTGGCCATATGGTACTTCTATGTTTGACTTCCACAGGAACCACCAAACTGCAGTGGCCGCACATCCTACTTTCCCTCCAGTAATGTGTGAAGGTTGCAGCTTCTCCACATTCTTATCAACATTTGTTATTTTCCACTTTTAATTATGGCCATCGCAGTAGGTATGAAGTGGTATCTCACTGTGGTTTTGATTTGTATTTCCCTAAAGATTAATGAGGTTAAATCTCTTCATGTGATTATTGGCTATTGTTTATCTTTGATGAAATCTCAAGTCATTTAGCCACTTTTAATTAATTAAGTTATTATTTCTTTAAAATTCTTTTTATTGATTTCAGAGAGGAAGGGAGAGGGAGAATAATCAATGATGAGAGAGAATCATTGATCGGCTGCCTCCTGCATGCCCCTTACTGGGATGGAGTCTGCAAACCCGGGCAGATGCCCTTGACCAGAATCGAACCTGGGTCCCTTAAGTCCACAAGTTGACACTCTATCCATCGAGCCAAACCAGATATGGCCAATTGCCCATTTTTAAAATTGGGTTGTTTGTCTTATTGCTACGTTATAGAGTTCTTTATATGTAATGGCTACTATCAGAAATATATGCAAAATATATGATTTACAAATATTTTCTCTCATTTTGTCATTTGTTTTTTCACTTACAATTCTTTTTTTTTCTTTCAGGGAGGAAGGAAAAGGGCGAGAGACTGATCGATGAGAGAGAATCATTGATTGGCTTCCTCTTGCACTTCCCAAACTAGGGACCGGGCCCACACTCTGGTAATGTGCCCTGACTGGAATTGAATCATGACATCTTAGTGGTCATTGCTCAAGCACTGAGCCACACAGGCCTGGCTGCTTTTTCACTTTGTTCATAATGTCTTTTGATGCACAAAAGTTTCTGTTGTTTATGAAACCCAATTATTTTTTCTTCTGTTGCTTATGTTTTTGACCCAATTTTTAAGAAACCATTGTCTAATCCAAAGTCTTGAAGATTTGTACACACATTTCTTTTTCAGAGTTCCATGGTTTGGCTCTCACATTTAGGCCTGTGAGCTATTCGAGTTCACTTTTGTGTAAGCTGTTGCACATGCATAGCGTGGTCCTAGCACTATTTGTTGAAAAGATGTCATTTTTACCCAAGTCATAACTCCTGTCAACAAGTCACCTTAAACACTGTTGGAAAACCCTAGCCAGTCTGGCTCAGTTGATAGAACGTCGGCCTGTGAACTGATGGGTCCTGGGTTTGACTCCGGTCAAAGGCACATGCTGGGGTTGCGGGCTTGATCCCAGTAGGGGGTGTGCAAGAGGCAACCGATCAATGATTCTCATCACAGATGTTTCTATCTCTCTCTCCCTCTCTCTTCCTCTCTAAACTCAATAAAAATATATTTTAAAACAACCTGCTGGAGCCGAAACAGGTTTGGCTCAGTGGTTAGAGCGTCGGTCTGCGGACTGAAAGGTCCCGGGTTCGATTCCGGTCAAGGGCATGTACCTTCGTCCAGTGGAGGGTGTGCAAGAGGCAGCTGATCGATGACTCTCTCTCATTGATGTTTCTAGCTCTCTATTTCTCTCCCTTCCTCTCTGTAAAAAAAATCAATAAAATAAATTATAAAAAAAAAACCTGCTGGAAAGGTAGTATTTATAGAGAATGAGTCCCCTTTTCCCCCCTCCCCTCAACCCGCCTCACCCTCCTGTGCCCCCCTTGTTCTTTAAGAAAAGAGCCCTTAGGAGGCAGTAAGGACTTCACTGAGCTTAAATCTACCAGGACTGGAAAAACCCCGGTCAGCAAGAAATCGGTCTGCTTGTGTGGAGCCAGGACCCCAGACGTGTGTGATGCCTGGGCCACAGGGAGGACCCCAAGCCTCCTCCCGCCTCTGCTGGTGCAGCTTCAGCCACCCCTTCCCTCCTGAACCCAACCCTGGCATGAAGTGAGGTGCCCCTCCTTCCACTGCCCTAGGTGAAAGTCAGGGCCAGGGCCAGGGAGGGCCACGAGAGGCCTGCAGGGCCCGCCGGGTGGGGAGGCACCCTTCTCCAGGCTCCTCCTGCCCACTCCTTCTGGGCAGTGAGCTCCTTTCTGCTCATCCCGGCTGGGGTGGAGGTGGGGCGGCCTAGGGTTTCCCTGGGCCACCGGGGGGCACTGTGGGAGCTGCCCTGAGCCCCTGGGCCTCGGCCTGGCCCTGCCCGCTGGGCCCTGCCTGCTGGCTCTGCCAGGCGGGCGCCCCGGCCTTCTCTCAGCCCCAGCTGGCTGGCACAGGCTTCCCTTCCAGCTGACTGTCCCCTGTGGCACCCGGGCTCGGGGCCAGGACGGAGCCAGCCCAGAGCGCTGGGCAGAGCCCGGTGAGGTGAATGGAGCTGTCACCGGACGAAGGGAGATTCCTGGACAGCGAGGCCTTGTCAGCACCTCGCCTGTCACCACAGATGCTGTGGCGAGGCTCAGAGGACGGGCCCCCTCCGCGCCACGGAGCCCGGCTCAGAGCTCCTCCCTGGCTCTGGATCCTTCGAGGCAGCGCCTCCCTCCCTCCCGCTTCTTGCATGTTGAGGGCTTTTGTCCAGTCTTTCGAAGAACAAGGGGCCAAAGAGGGAAACTGAGGCAGAGAAGCAAAAGGATGTGCCTTCCTTCCACCCTCGCTGTGCTGCCCCGAAGACCAGCCCCTGGGACTCCAGCAGTGGCCTCATCTCGCCGCCCAGCCCTCCAGGGCACGAAGCCAAGTGGCAGCTGCTGAGCAGGGGCAGGGGGGCAGGGAGGCCCAAGCGGCACAGCTGTGCTGGCATTGCCGGGGAGGAGCCGTGCCCAGGCAGCCACATGTCAGCGCCCCAGCCCCCATCACCTGCCTGGAAGGACACAGGCAGCATGGCTCCCTGCAGGCCGCGGTGGCCGGACCGCAGAGGATTCCCACAGGAGCTCCTGGTGACAGCACCAGCTGCCAGGGCTGCCCTGGTCTGCCCGGCTCTGTTCTTACCTGGTTCCTTCGGAGCATTGGCAAGTCCACAAAGGGCCAGGCCCCTGGATGCCTGGCCTGGGGAGGACGGGGTGAGGCGTGAGCCGATGCCTGGTCTCTCCTCCGGGGCACCCTGTCCTGGCTTCCCTGGATTTCATGGAATGGTGGGCCTTGTCTTCTTCACCAAGGCCAGCCGGCCTCCGGAGGACAGGGACCTAGGATAGCCACGAACCACTGACATCAAGTATTTGAGCCAAAACAAAGCACGCCCCAGCCCTCAGGGCTCTGGCGCAGGAGGTGGAGAGTAGTCACTCGGGAACCAGCTGGGGAGGGGTGGGAGGGGGCGGTCACCAGACACGTAAGGTCCCAGGATGCAGTTCTTTCCAAACACACGCCCGTGTCTGTCAGCAAGAGCCCCCGCAGAGCAGCTGCATTTGTCATAGCGATGGCGGCGGAGCTGGCAGTGGTGCAGACACGGGCTCAGCTGGCTCTGGCCTTATCTGTTCTCTGTAGCACTTCTCCACTCCCCACTCCTCCTGCCAACACTTCACTGGAGGGTCTGCTTATGACCTTTTCCTGAAGAACTTGATACACAAAGCATGCTCAACGCAGAGTGCTGAGTATTAGGAGCCATTTCCCAGGAAGAGAGAGCCGACTACCGGGTCATCGGCGGTGCTAAAGGGTCCTCGCTGTAAGCTCCCGGCGCCTGCTCCTGGAAGCCGCCCCAGGACTCGGGCTCTGTCCCGCTGTTGGCCTTGGGACGTCTTCACGGTTCTCCACCTGCTGCCTGCCCTCAGCCCTCTGCGCCTGAGTCATCAGCCCCTGGCTAGTGTGTGCAAGGCAGCGCTCCCTCCCCACCTCCCCACCCCCCAGCACCAACATGTGAATGTCAGAGCTGCCATCGTGACGCTCGGGCCCGTGGCAGCAGCAGGCCTGACGTGCCGGTTCAGACCTTGGCGTTGCTTATCCCATCGGTGTCACGGGTTCCTGGAGTTTTCGCTTCTTTATCCTGGAGGACGGCTGAAGGGATTGAAGGCGGGGAAAGGAGCGGGCTGAGGTAGCCATCAGGAAGGAGCGAGGGAGGGGTCAGGTCTGCGCTCGGCTGAACCTGACGTGGCCCCCCGTTGCTGGAGCAAGGCCGCATCCAGAAGAATCAGGTGTGCTTTTCTGCCCGCGTCCTTTGCAACTCCTCCCTCAGGAAGAGGCATCCACATGGCTTCAAGAGCAGGAGAGGCACAGTGAGAACGAAGAGTCAGGAAACAATGCCCCGCTCTAACCGGTGTGGCTCAGTGGACAGTGTCAGCCTGTGGACTGAAGGGTCCCAGGTTCGATTCTGGTCAAGGGCATGTCCCTTGGTTTCGGGGACATCCCCAGTAGGGGGTGTGCAGGAGGCAGCTGATCGATGTTTCTCTCTCATTGATGTTTCTAACTCACTATCCCTCTCCCTTCCTCTCTGTAAAAAAAAAAAAAAAAAAAAAAAAAAATCAATAAAATATATTAAAAATAATAATAATTTTTAAAAAGAATCCAGGGACAGCCCTAGGCAATTTGATCAGTGGATAGAGCGTTGGCCTGCAGACCAAAGGGTCCCAGGTTCCATTCCAGTTAAGGACAGGTCCCTTGGTTGCAGGCTCCTCCCCAGCCCCAGCCCTGGTGGTGGGTAGAGGGCACATGCAGGAGGCAACCAATCAATGTGTTTCTCTCACATTGGTATATCTCTGCCTTTCCCTCTCTCTTCCACTCTCTCTGAAAATCAATGGAAAAATATCCTCGGGTGATGATTGAAAAAAAAAAATCAAGGGAAAGGTTGACAAAGGGGCATCAGTGAGAATGTCAGTGATTTGGCTAATGTGTTCAGTGCAGGGAACAGTAGGGAACAGTACAGACTATGAATGCATTTTATTCTTTGCAATGATTTATTGCTTTTATGAATTTTTATTTCATTGGAAATGCAAAATACTTTATTATGAAAAATATCGTTTAATATTTTTTCCATTTCTTCATCTTTCCTTTTTTATATGAAGGCTGTTATGACTGTGCATTAATGACAAGGGGATACCACTTAGACTATTGATTCCTGAGATTTATAATGAAGGGTAAGTGATTCTCAAGAATCAGTTTGCCACATTAAAAATATCTGTTGCATTTTTTTTTGACAAGATGGTAATTCTTTGGGATAAGGACATGCTGAAGGGTATCTGGTTAAAGCAGCCACACATTAATAATCCAAAGATTGACAGCCTGAATCAGATCTTTGTGGAAAAGTAATGGTGACGAAGGTGTTGGTGACATTATTTGTAAACTAGCCAAGTTGAGAATGAGCCAGATGGTCCCATAAAGACATTGCCTACTAGAGGAGCACTGTTACATTGTGAGCTGAGGAGCAGAGAGGACCACACTGCGTGGTGCGGGATGAGCTCATGGACAGTCCTAAGGGTCTCAGCAGCCATCAGAAAACCTATGAAGTCTAGGACATTGTGAAGAGACTGTTTTGGACTCAGACCAAAATAAAAGTGTTTGGGTTTTTTTAATCCTCACCCAAGGATATTTTTCTTTTGATTTTTAGACAGTGGAAAAGAGAGGGAAAGGCAGAGAGAAACATGGATGTGAGAGAAACAAATCGATTGGTTGCCTCCTGCACATGCCTTGACCAGGGCCTGGGGCCGGGGAGGAGCCTGCAACCAAGGTACGTGCCCTTGACCGGAATCGAACCTGGGACCCTTTGGTCTACATGCCAATGCTCTATCCAAACCAGCTAGGGCCAGACATATATATCACTTTATTCCCAAATTAGAAAAATCTCACTTTAGTTACCAAGAGCTGAGTCTAGTCTATCAAAATCCATACAATATCTTGACTGGCATGACTTGGTAGTTGAATGTCGATCTATGAACCAGCAGGTCATGGTTTGGTTCCCCATCAGGGCACATGCCTGGGTTGTGGGCTCCATCCCCAGTGGGGGGTGTGCAGGAGGCAGCCCATCAATGATTCTCTGTCATCATTGATGTTTCTATCTCTCTCTCCCTTCCTCTCTGAAATTAATTTAAAAAATAATTATTTAATTACCCAGTGATGATCTTCCAGACCTTTTTACCCCTCTGCCAAGGTGACCAGCAGCACTCAAGATGGTGTCCTGAGCTGAGACACGCCCCTGAGCAGTGACGGTGCTGAGCAGGCCCCACTGCCTGCTCGAGATGGCACACGAAAAGGAAATGATCGCCACTTCAAGTCACTGAAATGGTGGGGTTACTTATCACCGCAGCCTAACCTAGGGCCGTGATCAGCAAACTGTGGCTCGTGAGCCACATGCGACTCTTTGGCCCCTTGAGTGTGGCTCTTCCACAAAATACCACAGCCTGGGTGAGTCTAGTTTGAAGTGGCGTTAGAAGAAGTTTAAGTTTAAAAAATGTGGCTCTTGCCGAAACTGGTTTGGCTCAGCGGTAGAGCGTCGGTCTGCGGACTGAAAGGTCCCAGGTTCGATTCCGATCAGGGGCATGTACCTTGGTGCGGGCACATCCCCAGTAAGGGGTGTGCAAGAGGCAGCTGGTCAATATTTCTCTGTCATTGACGTTTCTAGCTCTCTCTCTCTCTTCCTCTCTGTAAAAAAATCAATAAAATATATTTTAAAAAAATGTGGCTCTCAAAAGAAATGTCAATTGTTATACTGTTGATATTTGGCTCTGAGGACTAATGAGTTTGCCGACCACTGAGCTAGGTCATCTCAACCGATAGAGTCGTCATCAGATTTTGGAATGAGGAGTGACACCATCTAACCTGTACTTTAAAAGGATCGCTGCTTGTCCTGTTGAGCACTCAGGGGGACAAGATGGAAACTGGGAGGCCAGCAGCTTGGAGACTATTGCAATAATCCAGGCAGGAGATGACCGTGGCTTAGACTGGGGCGGAAGTGGTGGTGGTGGTGAGAAGCAGGCAATTCTGGACACTGAAGGGAAGGCCAGGAGGGGCGTGAGAGACCTGGCACTTTTCATCCGAGCCCTGGGAGGATGGAATTGCCATTGACTGAGACGGGGAAAACCTCAGGGGGGACAGGAGTGCATTTGTGGACAGATTCAACCTGACGGCTGAGTGGAGACGTTGAGTTAGCCATTGGCTAGACGAGTCTGGGGTTCGGACGTATGTTTGAGAACCGTGAGCAATTGCATGGTCTTTAAACCATGGCAGTGAGTGAGATCCATGACAGGCTGAGTGCGCGTAGAGAAAAGATCAAGGACTGGACCTATGGCCTCCAGCATCCGGAGGCTGAGAGGAAGAAGGAATCAGTAAAAGGGGTTGAGATGGAGTCGCCAGTGAGGTGAGAGGAAACCCAGAGGATGCAGTTTCCCGGCCGCCAAGTGAGAAGAGCCTGGTAGGGAAGGGAGGAGGCTAATTGTATCAAATGCTGCGGGGAACGGAGAGGTGGCTCTTGGTTTTAGCCACATGAAGCTCCGGGTGACAGTAATGGGAGTATTTTGGTGGAGAGGCTAAGTCAAAGTGATATTGCAGTGGATTTCAAGAAGAATGGGAACACCTGAAACTGATACAAAATAATATTGAATGTAAACTGTAATTGAAAAAAAACTATTGAAAAAAATTGGAAAGAGGAATTGGAGATCGCAAGTATAGATCATTTTATGGACGATGTTTTGCTGCAAAATGGAGCGAAGAAACAGGCAGTAGACACATGTAAAGTGCAGTCAACAAAAGGACTAAGGTGGAAGAAAGCATTTTATTTGTGTTCTGATGGGAATGACCCAGCACGCAGCAAAGGAATTGATGTAGCCGGAAGAGGGGAGAAGGGCTGAGCAGTACCCTGGCGATGAGAGGGATGGGATCAAGGGCCCAGGCCGAGAGCTGAGCTTTGATAGGACTGCGGGGGCGATTCTTCTGGGATAGAGGGCAGGAAGCCAGAGCCTGGGGGCTCAGGGATGGATAGATGGATGTGAGGAGGGGACAGTCTGCGGAGTTCCTCTGCCGATCGAGCCAATAGCCACCATGAATTCCAGAAGAAGGGAGGGATATAGCAGGAGAGAGGAGAGGCTGTGAAATCACTGGCTGAAAAATTGGGAGAGAAATTCACGTCGCTAAGTAAAGTATGGGTGGGTGTGTGCTTGCCAAGGGCATTCAGATCTCAATTGAGGCTCGTGATCATGAAATTAAAACACGGGGAGTGTGACGCCAGCCTCATTTGGCTGGACAGGTGCAGTGTCTACCTCCTGGCAGCAAGTCGGAATCATTGCCAGGTTGTGCTTTTGTCCAGACTACTCAGAAGGGAGGGTGGGAGAGAAATGGCTGAGACTTAAGCAGGGAGAGGGTGCAGTGACTACACAGAGCTGGAGGGGAGAGAGGGCATCGAGCCGCTCAGGATGTGCTTTTGTAAAAAATAATTTTAAAAATATATATTTTATTGATTTTTTTACAGTGTGGAAGACAGAGGGATAGAGAGCTAGAAACATCAATGAGAGAGAAACATCAATCAGCTGCCTCTTGCACACCCCCCACTGGGGATGTGCCTGCAACCAAGGTACATGCCCTTGACCGGAATCGAACCTGGGACCTTTCAGTCCACAGGCCGACACTCTATCCACTGAGCAAAACCGGTTTCGGCTGATTCAGGTTTTTTTTTTTTAGGAAAACAAGAATCTGAATTCTTCTCAAACACACACACCATTATGTACATACAGTCCAACCGCATGCTTTCAGAAAATATTTAAAATGAAAACAATGCTTGAAGTTTTACACATTTAATATTTATTTGCCTATTTTAATCTGTATTAAGTTAATTAATGTAAGCATGATAGGACAAACCACTTATTTTACACCAGAAAAGAGAAATTGATTTGATGCATTTCAGTGACTTTAAGTTAAATGGTTAATTTTTCCCCATTTTTTAAGTTAAGGTATTATATGTGTACATCTCTTACTATTGCCCCTCCCACTTTCCCCAGAGTTTTGCGTCCATTGGTTATACTTATATACATGCATACAAATCTTTATCTTATCTCCCTCGCCTCTCCCTAACCTTCCCGCTGTCGTTTGACAGTCTGTTTGATGCTTTACTGCCTCTGTATCTGTCTTTTTGTTCATCAGGTTATGATGTTAGGTAGTTAATTTTTGTGCTGCCATGCTCACGCGAGCAGGTGAAAGGGTTGTTAAGGCGAAAGAAATGGGCAAGTGGTAAGCCAAGCGAGCATGGGCTGTTCATCTCCTTAGTATCATCTCTCCATTCAGGCCACCCCTCCAATGTGAGGCCTGGGCCTTAAAAGTGAGAAGGTAGAAAGATCAATGATTAGATGTTCTGCTGGGGGCGAACATATTCTAGTAACTGGTATAATGCAAGACTGTTCCCCAGCTGGAGGGCTGGGCAGGGAGGATGGGGTGCCTGCCATTGAAATTAGGAGGGTGGGAGATTTGGGAAATACAAACTTTGGGGTTAAGGTAGAGACTAAGATCACTGGAGGAGAGAATTTCAAGTTCAAAAAGCTAAGTTGGCTGAAACCAGTTTGGCTCAGTGGAAAGAGCATTGGCCTATGAACTGAGGGGTCCCAGGTTTGATTCCGGTCAGGAACATGTACCCTGGTTGCGGGCACATCCCCAATAGCGGGTGTGCAAGGGACAGCTGATCGATGTTTCTCGCTCATCGATGTTTCTAGCTCTCTATCCCTCTCTCTTCCTCTCTGTAAAAAATAATAAAATATATTTTTAAAAATAGCTAAGTTGTTGGTATTACCTCACACCCATTAGGATGATGGCTATAAAACAAACTGAAAATAAGAATGTGGCGAAACTGGAACCCTTGTGCACTGTTGGTGGGAATGTAAAATGGTGCGGCTGCTGAGGAAAATAGTATGGAATTTTCTCAAAAAATTAAAAATTGTATAGCTGAGCTGAAACTGGTTTAGCACAGTGGATAGTGCGTTGGCCTGTGGACTGAGGGGTCCTAGTTTTGATTCCGGTCAGGGGCATGTACCCTGGTTGCGGGCACATCCCCAGTCGGGGGTATGCAGGAGGCAGCTGATCGATGTTTCTCTCTCATTGATGTTTCTAACTCTCTCTCCCTCTCCCTTCCTCTCTGTAAAAAATCAATTAAAAATATGTTTTTAAAAAATTGTATAGCTGAAACTAATAAATTAATATTGAATGTACAACTGAACATAAACTGCACCTATGGATGAGGACAATGGAGGATGGGGAGGGGGCGGAGGATGGGGTGGGAACCTGGTGGAGGGGGGAAGAAATGAGGAACCTTTGTAACAATATGAACAATAAAGATTGATTTAAAAAAATAATATTGAATGTACACTGTAATTGTAAAAACAAACAAACAAACAAACAAACAAACCTACCACATAATCCAGCAATTCCACCTCTGGAATATACCCAAAAGAATTGAAAGCAGGGTCTCAAAGAGATATTTGTACCTCATGTTCATAACAGCATTATTCATAATGGTTGCACATTGGAAGCAGCCCAAACACCCACCAACAGATGAATGGATAAACAAAACGTGGTGTATACATACACAACGGAGTACTATGTAGACGTAAAAAGGAAATATATTCTAATACATGTGACAACATGGATGACCCTTGAAGGCTGTTATAAACTGAATTGTATTCCTCCCGAAGTCACATGTTGAAGCCCTAAGCTCAGGGTGTCTGTATTGGGAGGGGGAATAACCTTAATCACTTCCTTTACACAAGCCTTAATGCAAGAGGAGGAAGCGACCCTGGGGATGCCGCTCACAGAAAAGGCCGCGTAAGGCCACGGCGAGAAGAGGCCTGTTTTAGACCGAGGACGGGCCCCTCAGGGAAAACCAACCCTGCTGGCGCCTAGATCTTGGGCCTCCAGCCTCCAGAGCGGAGAGAAGATCCATTTCTGTTGTTAAACCATCAGTCTGCGGTATTTTGTTATTACAGCCATAAGAAATTATTACACAGACATTACGTTTAGTGAAATAAATCAGTCACAAAAAGACAAATACTGTTTAATTTCACATACTCGAGGCATCTAAAGTAGTCAAACTCATAAAAACGGAGAGCATGGTAGTTGCCAGACGCAGGGGGAGGAGGGAGAATGAGGAGTCGTTATTGAATGGGTGTAGAGTTTGGCAAGATGAAAAGTTCTGAAGATTGGTTGCTCAACTACTGAGCTATGCACATAAAAATGGTTAGGTTGGTGAATTTCATGTTACATGTGCTTTACTACAGTCCAAACACACACACACACACACACACACACACACACACACACGAAGCTAAGTTGTTAGAAGGGTCATCTATGTGCATATTGAAATTATCTAGAATGAAGATAGGAGAGACTGAGCATCTTTTCAAAAAAATGTGTTTATTGGCCCTAACCGGTTTGGCTCAGTGGGTAGAGCGTTGGCCTGCGGACTGAAAGGTCTACCTTTATGGTTTCATACAGATCTGTTTCACTGCCCTAAAAGCCCCCGTATTCCACCTATCCATCCGTCATTCTCCACCCCCACCTACCCCCACCCCCACCCCCGGCCACCACGGGCCTTCCCATCCTCTCACCACGTCTTCCCAGACCCAGTTCTGCATCCTCTAGAGCACATGTGTCAAACACAAGGCCCGCGGGCCAAATCCGTCCCTCCAGGCCTTGCAATGTGGCCCGCACCGCGCTGTCATCACTGCACTCCGCTGCGTTTCCATCACAATGACAGTTTATGACTGTTCAGTAAACCATTCGGCCCGCGATTTAGGCTGGATTTTAGATTTTGGCCCCTTCTCTGATTGAGTTCGACACCCCTACTCTAGAGCGTGTCATTGGAACCGCACAGTAGGCGCGCGGCCTTCTCAGACGGTTTCTCTCACTCAGCCGTGCCCCTCAGGCTCATCTGTGCCTTTCCGTGGCCCGGCCGCTTGTGTATTTTTGGTGCTGAATATTATTCCACAGAACGGATCAACCACAGCCTATCCATTCCCTCACCGAAGGAAAATTTGGATGCTTCCAAGTTAAAATGCTCTTTCTAAGAAAATAAAATAACATAGCAGGATTTATTCTGGAAGTTGTTGTGTTAGGAGTTGAGGGGCCTGGGAATGTGGGTATTTAAACATTAAAATGCCTTCCATGTTGCCGAAACTGGTTTGGCTCAGTGGATAGAGCATCGGCCTGCAGACTGAAGGGTCCCAAGATCGATTTCGGTCAAGGGCATGTACCTGGGTTGTGGGCACATAAGGGATGTGCAGGAGGCAGCTGATCAATGTTTCTCTCCCATCGATGTTTCTAGCTCTCTATCCTTCTCCCTTTCTCTCTGTAAAGAAAATTCAATAGAATCTATTTTAAAAAATAAAAATAAAATGCCTTCCATGTTGAAAGCAAAGGAGGGAGGCATTCAAGTGACATGCCCAACACACACAAGTGTGGGTGCAGGGGCTGAGATTCCTCTGGGTTAGTTACTTGCCTGTTTGCTGTGCGTAATACGCTTGGACCAAAGAAGTGAATTTCGGTGGCAGCAGCACCTGCCACATCCATGTTATACGATTCAATTCTGGATCCCCCAAACAACACCAGAGACTACAATCATTTCTCTGGACCCCTCCTTCCCAGGGTCCCTTGTGACCAACGCCGGTTTTCTTTGTTCACCATTTGGACAAAATCGCATTTGTGGGTAATTTTTAACTCCTCATAATTATGCCTCATTTTCCCTAGAAAACCACGTCTTTCCTCCAGCGTAAACGTAAGTGATTTACCGATAGATGTGGAGGAAGTGTTTACCATGAAATGCAGGGTCCCCCGGGTGGAACTTGCCGGCTCTGTGGCTCCTGGGCTGACAGTGGGCAGCTGTTTATAAGGGGCTGCGGGCTAGTGGGTCTCAGCCAGATCTGACTGAGGAGGAGGCTGCTAATGACCTGGACCTGGGCCAGGACAAGGGGACGCAGCATCTCCTCCCCTGCATTCTCCCACCAGGCCCCGGGGGGCTTTTCGGTGACCACTGGCGGTCAGAAGTCAGATGCTGGATGTAGGCCTCACCCAGAAAGCGGCGAGTGCCCTGGGGCAGCACGCTGTGGCACTGGCTGGCTCCGTGTGACTCTGAGAAGGCGTCCCTGCGCTGGCTCTGATGGGGCTCCGTGGAGCGGAGTTTCCTTGAAACGTATCTGTCAGCGTGTTGGTAACCAGACCCACTGCCGCTCTGGTGGGAAGAAAAGGCGCTGGAGTCTGGAGTTGAATCAAGAACCTTGATTGCTAGCCACACTTAGTCACGTCCAAACAACGGAAAAGGGCTTCTGATGTGTGATCCTTCTCTTGGGAAAAGCTGTTTCACTGTGTGTGTGTTTGCATGCATGGCACAGCCTTCTGCATTCGGCCCGATAATCACCCATTCTCCGTTCCAACTCAGTGCAGGGACTTGGAGAAAGGCTGTCTAGGGTACTCACTTGGCCTGAGGGAAAAGACTGGAGAGGGAGCAATTCTGATTTACAACAAATTATAACGCAAAGCCCACTGTGGGTAAGTGCGAGGTGCGTGCGTGGGGAGCGCCCGCAGCAGGACCCTGTGGGAGGCAGTAGCCAGTCCTCTGGCTCACGTGCAATGGTAGCAATGGAAGCTCATTATTGTCTTGTATTTGCGCTACATACACTTGGGAGGCAATTTCAAAGAAAATGCCTAGAAACAAGCTTCGATTTGTTACCAGGCTTGATAAAGCACGCCAGGTCTCCTTAAGACATTTTCTAAAATGCTCACTCGAGGTTATGTTTGCCTGATTTTGAGAGAGAGAGGAAGGGAAAGACAGAAAAACATGGATGAGAGAGAGAAACATCGATCCGCTGCCTCCTGCATGCACCCAGACCACAACCTAGGTATGTGCCTTGACCAGGAATTAAACCTGGAACCTTTTTGGTGAGTGGGATGATGTTCTAACCAGCTGAGCCACCGGGCCAGGGCATCTTAAGGCATTTTAGAGGCAAATAATTGACTTGTTCTAAAGCTTGAGTGCTTCTGGTGAATTACAAAGACTAGTTGCCAGTGAAATGTTCATAGAACTTACTATTACTTTTTTGGTGAGTTTTTATTATTTATTTAAAAAATATTTTTATTGATTCAGAGAGGGAGGAGAGAGAGAGAAACATCAATGATGAGAGAGAACCATTGATCGACTGTCTCCTGCATGCCCCCACTGGGGATTGAGCCCAAAACTTGGGCATGTGCCCTTGACCAGAATTGAACTCAGGACCCTTCAGTACGCAGGCCGATGCTCTATCCACTGAGCCAAACCAGCCAGAGCAAATTTCTTTCTTTCTTTTTTAATTATAAAAATTATACATGTTTGGTGTGAAGAGAAAAAAAATCACACAAAACAGTAGACTGAATGAAAGTCAGTCTCGTGTTCTCTCCTCACTCTCTGTTCTGTGCCCAGTGGACTACATTCTCCTGGTGGCTATGTTTCTAGACATTTTTGAAGCATACACAAACTTGTCCTTTTAAAATTACAACTAGAATTATACTTTCCATAACTGCGGTCTGACTTGCTTTTTTCATTCAACTCTGAATCCTGGTTATCATTGCATATCAATTCAGATTTACCTAATTCTTTTTGAACCCTGTCAAGTATGCCATTGTATGTTGAAACATTATTCATTGTGGATGTTTAAGTTTTTCCAGGTTTTCACTATTATAAATAATGTCGCAAGCTTTTTGTATATATTTTCATATAGTTATGCAAAATTATTTGTAGGATGGCTTTCTAGAATTGCTGGGCTATTAACTATCTTCAGAGATAGTGTCAAATTGTGTTCTAAAAAATGGTATGGTTATATTTTTTCACCAACAATGCCTCAGAGTGCCCCTTTTCCCACATTCCCATCATGCTAGGTATTATGAAGTAAAAACGAGTTCTAATGTGACATGATTTTAATTTGCATTTAATTATGATTATATTGTGTTAAAAAAGTTAGCCCTTTGTTTTAGGTGTTAAAAATATTTCCCCTCTGCTTCTTCCTTGCATTGCTTTGTTGTTTCTTTTGCCTTACAGAGATGTAAAATATTCACACAGTAAAATTTATTGGTGTTTTTCCTTATGGCTTCTGGGTTTCCTGTCATGCTTAGACAGAACCTCCTCAATCATGATTTGAAAAATTTTAGTATTCCTTTAATACTTTTATGTTTTCTTTTTTTTTAATCATAAAATATCTGACATATACTGAAGAATAAGCATAATCTATATGTAGGTTATAGAGGACAATAATAATATAAACACTAGTAAACTCAGCCGAAGAAATAATCATTTAGTGATTCAGTTTTTACATTTAAAAATATCCATCTGTAATTTTGGGGAGAGTTTAGAAATAATAGAAATTCAGTTTAAAAAATGTTCTGCCTTGATTGTATTTTTCTATATCGCTATCTGGTTGTCACATCATTTATTAAACTTTCCTCCTGGCTTCTTTTAAATAATGGTATTGCATTTCTCTCTCTTTTTTTTTTTAACATATTTTTATTGATTTTAGAGAGGAAGAGAGAGGGAGAGATAGAAACATTGATCGGCTGCTTACTGTATGTCCCCCACTGGGGATCAAGCCCACAACCTAGGCAGGTGCCCTGACTGGAAATCGACCGTGACCTCCTGGTCCACAGGTCAACACTCAACCGCTGAGCCACGCCGGCTGGGCTAGTATTGCATTTCTGGTACCTCTGTATACAAAATAAAACTACTTCTATCTGTAGTAAGATTCATAAAACAACTAAACAAAGTCCTTGGTATTTTCAGATTCAATAACCAAAGTCATCCCCATTTTCTAAAGCTTGCTAGAAAGAGAATAGGAAACTTTTTTTTTTTTTAATTCTCACCTGAGGATATTTTTCCTTTGATTTTTAGAGAGAGTAGAAGAGAGAGGGAAAGACAGAGAAATAACGATGTGAGGAAACACATCAATTGGTTGTCTCCTGTGTGTACCCTTACCAGGGCCCGGGAAGGATCCAGGACCCTTCGGTCTGCAGGCAGATGCTCTATCCCAGTGGTTCTCAACCTTCCTAATGCCTCGACCCTTTAATACAGCTCCTCATGTTGTGGTGACTTCCAACCATAAAATTATTTTCATTGCTACTTCATAACTTTGCTACTGTTAATGAATCGTAATGTAAATATTTGTGTTTTCTGATGGTTTTAGGCGACCCTGCTGCTGTAGAGCCTAAGACCATCGGAAAACACAGACATTTACATTACGATTCATTAACAGTAGCAAAATCACAGTGATGAAGTAGCCATGAAAATAATTTTGTGGTTGGGGTCACCATAACATGTGGAGCTGTATTAAAGGGTCACAGCATTAGAAAGGTTGAGAACCACTGTTCATCCATTGAGGCAAACCAGCTAAGTCAGAAAACTTTTTTTTTTTTAATATACTTTATTGATTTTTTACAGAGAGGAAGGGAGAGAGATAGAGAGCTAGAAACGTCGATGAGAGAGAAACATCGACCAGCTGCCTCTTGCACACCCCCTACCGGGGATGTGCCTGCAACCAATGTACATGCCCTTGACCAGAATCAAACCTGGGACCTTTCAGTCCGCAGACCAATGCTCTACCACTGAGCCAAACCGGTTTCAGCAGAAAACTCTTAATTTCATAATGGAAAAACAACCCATCTTGACCTCTTTACTTTAAGCAAGTTATTTAACTCCTCTAAGACCAGTTTCTTTCTTTTTTTTTTTTTTAAATCAATCTTTATTGTTCATATTATTACAAAGGTTCCTCATTTCTTCCCCCCTCCACCAGGTTCCCACCCCACCCTCCGTCTCCTCCCCATCCCCCATTGTCCTCATTCATAGGTGCACAGTTTATGTTCAGTCTCTTCCTCCCTCCCTTTCCCCGATAGTAAATCCCTTTTCAGATAGAAAATCTGTTACTTAGCATTTTCTCATATCAATAATACCTCCACATGCCCAATGATACACTTCACACAAAAAACATTTCCATATAGGTCAACCAGCCTCATCCAGGCCCCACCCAAGGCACTCACAGTTCAACACCCCAGCACTATACTAACTCAACACATCCAGATCTAAGCCTTCATCACTTGATTCAGCAGACCCTCAAGTTCCCGCAAAAGTTTCCAGCCATGTAAGACCAGTTTCTTGACCTTTAAAATGGAGATAATAGTAATAACACTTTATGAACTGTTGTCAAGACTAAATGGGCTGGACTCTCCATTCCGATAATTACAGGCTGTTGTTGTTCCTTGTGATTAAGCCCCTATCCCAGTAGTCGGCAAACTTCGGCTCTGTTAACTAATGAGTTTGCCGACCACTGGGCTAAGGGATGCAACATGCATGGCCTGATGCTTTTGATCAGTGGTTTCACAGATGTTCTTATTAAAATGCATTATTATTACCTTATCAGCCTCTCTGGTCCTCAGAAGGAAGGCTGTATGTACTCTCTGGCTGTATGGCTGGACTGTGTGGGATTGTTAACAGGTCTAGTTTGCTAATTTCATGGCCCGATACCATACTATTGTATTATGCTTTACAACTAGGTGGAATTTTGAGGTTTCTAAATTTACGTTGTTATAAACAAATGAAAAGGATGCCCCTCCCTAATACCACAGTAAATGTAGGTTCCTGATCGTCAGAGCCCCTCTCGTCACTGCTCAATGACCCTGCAGCAGCCACAGGCTCATCTGGGAAGCCATGTCCATTTGCTCACCGCCCGTTGACCCCTGATTAGAAGTCACGCTCCTGTAAACGTGGGTTTTGAATGAAACCAAAGCCATCTATACACTTTACCCCTCACTATTTCCAAACTGATGTTGAATGGTTTCATCCATACCTAGGATGCGGAGAGATGTTTACTGAATCTGTTATGTTGTGAGAATTCAGTTCTCACATTATTAGGTGTGTAAGGCAGTATTAACCAGTTTTCCCATTTCACAGCTGAAGGAATTGTAGCAGACCGGATTTTTCTTCCTTAAAGTTCCTGGGGTGGAGTGGAGCGGAGGTAGAAGAGGGTAAAGAGGGATAAATGATGATGGAAGGAGACTTGACTTTGGGCAGTAAGCACACTAAGTACAATATGCAGATGGTGTATTGCTGCACTGTACACCTGAAACCTATATAAGTTTATTAACCAACGTCACCCCAATACATTCAATTAAAACATTTAAAAATTACTTGGATAAGTAATGGCAAAGTCCTACTTATTTTTAGATCTTGTGGGCCACAGTCCAATAATATCTGCAAGTTAAATTTTTCCTAAAAGAAAAATGTTGGTCCAGCCAGTGTGGTCCAGTGATTGTGGGAGGTCACATTTGGGTTCCTGGTCAGGGCACATGAGGATTTGGGGCTTGATCCTCAGTAGAGGGTGTGTAGGAGGCCACGGATCAATGATTCTCTCACTGATGTTTCAATCCCTCTTCCTTCCTCTCTCTGAAATCAATGAAAACATTACAAGAAATGTTGGATGTGAAACTATAATCTGAATAGCTATTCCAAAGAGAAAAATGTGAAAAAACGAGTTAGTTATTTCGTGCCATGCTCTATCCCTTAATCATCCTTTTATATATGGATCTGAAATCCAGGAAAAGTGTGGCATCAGGACACCCAAAAACATTTAAAGTCTATTAAGGAGCAAACAATAGGTTGATGGCTCACCCTGGAGGCATGCTAGGGTCTGGGACAGAACCCAATAAACATGCTATGCATTACAAAAACTGCTAATCATACTTAAAATTCCCAAGGCCCCTCAATCCTATAAATTATATTCTATTAAATAGGATGTATTTGCCGAAACCAGTTTGGCTCAGTGGTAGGTAGAGTGACCGTCTGTGGTCAAGGGCATGTACATTGGTTGCGGGCACATCCCCGGTAGGGGGTGTGCAGGAGGCAACTGGTTGATGTTTCTCTCTCATCGTTGTTTCTAACTCTCTATCCCTCTCCCTTACTCTCTGTGAAAAATTAATAAAATATATAAGCAAAAAAAAAAAAAAATAGGACGTATTTGGTCTGCCCCTCACTCCCCTCATGGCATCGCAGACCCTGTGATTTCTCAGTCTTGGGGGAAATGGGAGAAGACGATGTTTCTCAAAGACAAAACGGTGATTATTTAGATTTTTGGGGGTTTCCCTCCACCCCCAAACTTACGGCACAGAGTTGGCACACCGCTCTCTCTGAAATCCCCTGACAGTCCCTTCTTTATTCCCCGATGAGATTTTTCAGGCTTTGCTCCTTACTCCATCCGCCCGTCTCGTTTTTCTCTTAATCTTTTGCCAGAGCCTTATTTTGAAAACGTTCATGCTCATCAGAATTTCGAGAGTCCGTAGCGAATGGTTTGAACCCCCTCCGTGTTCCCCGGGGACGTGAACCCGCGTCTTCAGGGCTGGAAAGGCAGATGGTGACCCGGGTAAGAGCCGGAGCAACGGGACCTGCCCCGGCGGCCGCGGCCCCCGCCCGAGCCCGGCCCACCGCCCGGCCGCTGCCCACCTTCCCCGCTGCCCGTTTCATGAGAAAGAAAAAAAGAAAAAAGGGGGGAAAAAAAAGGAGGGCCCCACCCCCTCCGCCCGGTCTCCGTCTCCCATTGGCCCCGCCTCCGCGCGCGTCAGGCAGCGGGGGGCCAATAGAGAGGCGCGATACTGCGAGGTGGGCCGGTCCCGGGCGCGGAGTGGGCGGCGGGCCGGTGCAGCAGCCCCGCCGCGGCTCGGCCTCCATCGCTGAGGCGCCGCTGCTCCCGCAGACGCTCGCGAGCCGCCCCCCGCGCTCCCCGCTCCTCTTCCTCCCGCGCCGCCGAGACGCTGCCCGGCTCGGTCCCGTCCCCGCCTCCGCCCGCCTCCCGCGTCGCCCCCACATTGTCTCTGCCCGCTTCCCTCCCGGGGGAGGGGGAAGCCCAGCACCAGCATCCTCAGGGAAACAAAACAGACATGGTCCCCGGCGCCCGCCCCTGAAGCGCCCGAGCGAGCGAGGAGCGGAGCGGGAGACCGCGCGGAAGGTCACGGGAGGGCAGCCCGCCGCCGCCTCCGCCCCGCGGCCGCCCCCTCGGCCGAGCCCGCAGCCCAGCCCCGTCCGAGGGCCTCCCGCCCGTCCCCGCCTTCCCGGAGCCGCCGACCCTCCATTGATGGTGTAGCGCCGCCGGGGAGGTAAGTCTCCCTCCTGCCCGCGCGGGGCGGGCGCCCGCTTTCCCGGCTCCCGGTCCGGGTCCGGGGCGCGGGGCGGGCGGCGGCGCGGTGGGCGTGGACCGGTCCGTCCGGGGCGCGGGGGGCGGAGGCCGGGGCGGGGGCCGCGGGCCGGTGTGTCCCTCCCCGCCGGCCGCCCCCCGCCCCCCGCCGGTGCCCGCGCCCCGGGCCCCCGCCGGGCTGAGCGGTCCGCGGCTCCGGTGCCGGCGGGACCCGGGGCGGCGGGGCATCTCCCGCCGGTTTGTGGGTCCGGGGGTCTCGGGGGAGGACTTGGCTGCTTGTCTTCATTCTCACGCTGGAGAAGATTCGCTCCTTTTTTTGTTTTTTTGTCTTTGCTTTTTTGTTTTTGTTCTCGATCTCTAGTTCTCCGATGACTACATTATGAGACCCAAAACTCAACTTGCAGCGGAATAGGTTCTTGTGCTCATGTCTTCCTTCTGCTCTGGGAAAGAGAGCGGCTCCTATTTTATTTATTTTTCTTTTTAAGGTTTTGGAAGCGGGAGAAGTAGTTTTACATGGATGGTGTGTGATGGGAGGCGCGGGGGGGGTGTTTTATGTTTTATGTTTCCTTTGAAACGGGTTGCTGCAGAAGTTGTTGAAAGGAACGCAGATGATTCATTGTGGAATTGTCATTTTCCTCCGCCTCTTTTCCAAGGGTTTGCTTACAATCCCCCCCACCCCGCTGGGTTACAGACTTCAAACATTGACTTAAGCAGAATGTGTCCTTGTGAAACTGGGTGTCTTAAATGTTTCAGGATGTGTTACTATTTTAAGATACATTTAGAAAGTAGTTTTGTGTGAATCCTGAAATAGCTTTCTCCAGAGGGGGAAAAAAAATTTTTTTTAACCCCCGAAAAAAGGTATCTAGTAAAAGATATCTAGCACCTTGAGAATTATAAAACAAACACTTTAATGCAACACAAATGAATGCATCCTGTGCTTAGATTGGAACAGTTTTGATAGTTGCTTTCCATGTAAAGAGAGACCTTTTTTTTTGTCTGGTGTACACTGGATTCTTCAGCCTCAGTCTGTTGGGGGAGGGGCGAGAGAATAATAAAATCATCTTTGGGTAGCTATTTCCTTCCCTGGATTTGCTCGAGGAGTTAATCCCACCGTAAATTATAAACCACTTCTGATTGTGAGGGCCTAGGCTGGATGGAAAGCTGCTTCCAGCTCCCCCTGTTGTTGAGGTCGCAGGGAACAGAGGCAGAAGCTTGGTCTCTTTCTCTCTCTCTCTCTCTCTCTCTCTCTCTCTCTCTCTCTCTCTCTCTCTCTCAGGCTGAGGGCTCATTGTTCTTCATACACACATTCGTTCTCTCTCTCCCATATTTGGGACTAGGTTTGCACAGACAAGCACAGCTCTTCTGGGGACAGAGGAGAGAAGATGGGGGAAGGGCGGGCGCGTTTCTTTTTCAGCTTTCCACCATCTCATGCCTGGCCTTTTTGGCCACCTCGTGAGATGCAGAAGGGCACATTGGGAGCTAAAGGACACTCAAAAACGTGTTCAGACTCCTCCACCTTCGTCTCTTCCCTCTGCACACCTGGTGCCTGCTGCTCTTTTCTCTTTTGTGCACGTGAAGATACACCCCGTTCGTGTGTCGTGGCCTGATAGGCAGTTGCCTCCGCATTCCTCATTGCCCCTGGCTTCACTGGGGACGGGGATTTGTTCGGTTGACTCTTATTTATTGTATTTATTGAATGTGACCAGGGTCGCCTCAGAAGTAGTCAGTCTCGGTTACGCTTAAGATTGCACTTGAGGTTAACATTTAGCCAAGTGTGTGCGGGCGCTGTGACATATTAGCGGTCTGATGGTTCGATAGGTCCTCTGGCTCCGGAGCTGTCATTGTGTTTTGTTCTTTTTTATGAATAGGGGTTATGAGACAAGATCTGGTTTTCTGCTTTGGATGCCAGTGTAGAAGCTTTCTTGAACATTGGACAGGGAATAAATAATAGGCTGAGAGGGTCCACCCCGGGTGAACCCAGCTCTGGGCCAAGGATGGAGGTTGGCGTGGATGATGGTAGGCTGCAGAGTAGCATCTTCTACTGCTTAATTGCTGTGAAGGATGAGAAGATGAGGATGGGGGAGGGGAGTAACAGTTGAGGCCTAATGATTTTTTTGGATTGCAGTTGTGCTCCTCAGCTAATGCCACTTCTCTGAGCTGCCGTACAGATGACCTTTGACGGGTAATGTTGTATGGAGGTTTTTTGTGTTATTGGCTGTGCACCTTGACATTAATTTGTTGTATTATCAGAAGCATTTACGCATTGTGACTTCTAAGGACTCTTGAACTGATATTCTCATATGAGAAATTTAATTTGTCTTGAAATATTAAAGTAGGGGGTTTATTTGGTTTTTGGTGTGGGAAATTATATATACATTAGCAGTCTTTAAAAAGCTTTACTTAATTTTTAAATCTTTATTGTTACAAGAATTACATATATCCCCTTTTCCCCCCTACCAACCCCCGCCAGCCCACCCCTGCCCTCTACCCAGGCCCTTACCACCCCACTACCTGCATCATGGGTTTAAAAAGTTTTCAGTATCATCAATAAAAAGTTAAATAGACCTACCCTATAGACAAGAAAAATCCTATCACCGGACTCAGTTTCCTTTGGGATTTAACCGGGGGAGGGGTGTGTGTGTGTGTGTGTGTGTGTGTGTGTGTGTGGAGTGAGGCAGGTAGAAGGTAGAGGGATAGGGGAGAAGCTCACTAAAATCAGCAGGTTTGCATGTGTACTGTCGTTGACTGCAATGATGTTTTCAGTAGTCATGCAAACATAAATATAGTCGTCTGATAGAATGACTTACTGTATGGTTTAGATTTAAAAAGTCAGAGGTAAGAGAACATGTGACAAGAGTGTGCACATAGATTAACACACCAAATTCCTGTTCAAAGGTTTCTAAACCAAGGTGTAGTTTGAGAGATAATCTGCTTGACAAATGCCTCAAAGGGTTTTTATATCATACATCTTTTCCCATGTCAATTGTTTTAATGTAATAGGCTGTTGGAGAGGTTTGTAGTGGCAAGGGGAACTCAGTAGAGCATAAATATCTCTCTTCCAGACTTTCCTCCTAGCAATGTGATTTCTGATTCACTTTGCTTTCAAAACTTAGCGCAAATCTCTAGAGTTGTATATCTTTTACAATGAAATATGAACAGTTGAAATGTATTATTTATTCAGTAGGAATAAAGTCATGTAATTTCAATCCAATATAGTCTTTGCCAGTGTTTTGTTTCAAGGTAACTAGAGTAACTAGAACCAATTCACAACAAAAAGGTAATCCAAATTAAGAAATACATGCACCAATTATTTTTTCAACCTTGACTTATTGTTCAGTCAAAACTCTTTTAAAAAGTGGGACAGGTCCTAACTAGTTTCGCTCAGTGGATAGACCATAGTCCTCCACACTGAAAGGTCCTGGGTTCAATTCCAGGTCAAGGGCACATGCCTGGTTTGTGGGCTTGATCTCCATTAGGTGTCATGCAGGAGTCAGCCGATTAATTAGTCTTTCTCATCATTGATATTTCTATCTCTCTCTCCCTCTCTGAAATCAATAATAATTTTTTTTTTTAAAGTGGGACAGTAACCACTGTCAGGTCCTGCCATAATTGTATGTAATATTGGACAAGAATATGCCAGGTGCTGTAAAATGTACATATAAGATTATGAATATATTTTCTGTGAATCTATCCAACTACTTGTCTACTTATTTATCTAAGTCATTGGTTCCCAAACTATATTCATAGCATACTAATATGCTACAAGTATTTTAAGTGTTCTGAGGACATTTTATTTGTGTTGCTTGGTTTTCTTTTTTTCTTCCCCAAAGAATACTATGACCATCTTATAAAAACTAATATTTTGTAGAACAGTTTGTAAAACATGTAAAATTAATCCTTTGTCAAGTGGCTTGTCTATTTCTTCTTAATAAGGAAGTTCCAAATGTTAGTCTTATGTTTTGCTGCTCTGCACTCTTTTTTATTTTTTTATTTTTTATCTTCACCTGTGGACATGCTTAGATAGGAGAAGGGAGGCGGGAGAAAGATAGAAACAGTGAAGTGAGAGAGAAACATTAATGAAAACTGTACTTGGAACATACTGCCTTACTTTTTTTTTTTTTTTAATATATTGATTTTTTTACAAAGAGGAAGGGAGAGAGCTAGAGAGCTAGAAATATTGATGAGAGACAACGACCAGCTGCCTCCTGCACACCCCTTACTGGGGATGTGCCTGCAACCAAGGTACATGCCCTTGACGGGAATCGAACCTGTGACCCTTCAGTCCACAGGCCGACGCTCTATCCACTGAGCCAAACCGGTCTCAGCCTGCCTTACATTTTTTTTTTGTTTGGCCACTTATTTTCTACCAATTCAGTGCATTTTCTTTGGTTCTTTCACTTTCTCACTCGTTTTGTCATTTTATATCTTGTGTAAATGTTTACTTGCATTTATGTCTTAGTTTTAATCTTTTTCTTTTTATTAAGTTGTAAACCTCTTGAAGACAGAAAATTTCCCTTTAACTATACTAATATGTATTTTTATACATGGAATTAGATGTATTCTGAAAGTCACAGTTCATTGAATCTAAGATGTCATCGGTAGTAAGATGCATCATTATTTTATGTACCATAGAATGAAAAAAAGGTGCTGCAATTAAACTGTAAGACCCGTTCCCAGTTCCAGTGCTATACAAATGTAAAACATCATGCATCTTAGAACCATTGAAATATGGTCATTTAGGTTATCTTTCTTTTTACAACTGTATATTCCATGAAAAGCATGTCTGAAGATAGATCTTAAAGCAGATTATTTTCTTTTTAGGAACAGTGATATATGTGGCATTCTTGCCTAAAGATTTTGCATGAAAACCTAAGCTATAACCAATGAACAATAAAAATAGATGCTGCCAGACTGTGGAGTCTTAGAGGGAAGGTGGGGGAGGGAGGGTGGGTGGGAAGAGATCTACCCAAAGAACTTGTGCATATATGCATAACTCATGGACACAGACAATAGGGTGGTGAAGGCATTGGACGGGGTGGGAGAGGGTAGGCTAGAAGAGGTCAATGGGGGGAAAAAGGGGACATATGTAATACTTTCAACAATAAAGATAAAAAAAAAAGAATATTAAACACGCGTACACACACACACACACACACACACACACACACACACCACATGCCCTAACCGGTTTGTCTCAGTGGATAGACCATCGACCTGTGGAATGAAGGATCCCAGGTTCGATTCCAGTCAAGGGCATGTACCTTGGTTGCAGACACATCCCCAGTAGGGGGTGTGCAGGAGGCAGCTGAGTGATGTTTCTCTCTCATCGATGTTTCTGGCTCTCTCTCCCTCTCCCTTCTGTAAAAAGTCAATAAAATGTATAAAAAAACAAACACACAAATGCTGCCATAAATCTATAGTCTTTTAGTTAAATTATGGTATAGTTTCCATAGATTAGGTATAATCTTTATATATTTTGATTTGAAATAATGTGTTTTATGTTTATAATGTGCTAAAATATTACCCTATTGTGTTATCACTTTCACCTAAAATGTGTTAACTGCGGCCCAGGCTTGTGTGGCTCAGTTGGTTGAGTGCCATCCCATGTACCCAGAGTTCACTAGGTAGATTCACACAGTCAGGGCGCTTGTTCTGATTGTAGGCTCGATCCCCAGTTAGAAGGCATGCAGGAGATTGATGGTTCTCTCTCATTGGTGTTTTTCTTTCTCTCCTCTTCTCTCTCTCTCAAATCAATAAAAACATTAAAAATGTGTTAACTGTATTTTGAAATTATTTTAAAATATTTTATTTTTCAATTACATTCTACCTACAATATTATATTAATTTTAGATGTACAACATAGGATTAGACATTTATACAACTTGTGAAGTGGTTATTTGGATAATAAGTCTGATAAACTCTGGCACCATGCTAACCTTGTGTTAAATATTGGTGTGCCTCCTGATTCTGTATATTAACTTCTCCGTTAGCATTGTCTTCCGGAGTGACCTCATTTCACCTCAAGTTTATAAATGCAGCCCTCCTTTCTCTCCTGCAATCCATATCCATGTTGCCCTCTGTCTCCTTGGATATCTTTTGGGCACTGAGCCTCAAAATTTACCATTCTGTATTTGTCCACTCTTAACCTCTTTACTATTGTAGCAAAGTATTTAAGAGCTCTAGTCTCAATCCCTAATCTGTTTCTTGTTAACTCAGTGATGTTTCTTTGTCACAGTTTCCTCATCTGTAAAATGGGGATAATAATAGTACCCATATCACAAGTTTGTTGTGAGGACCAAAGTAATTAATACATATAAAGTGCTTAAAATGTCTCTGGTAAAAGTACCTGCTCAATCAATATTAATCTATATTTGTTGTTATTATATTGTAATTATCATCAGAGATCTAGCCTTCCACTATGTTACATTTTTTTTTTTTGTCTATGCAACACTCAACAACCAGGAGATACGTAGAAGCAATGTGTCAACTCTAGAAGGTTTGCATAAGTTCTCTTTAAATAACCAACTGTAAAGTTTTTACTGTTCCTTGAATATAGGAAATATTACAAAACAGTGCATGATTAAATACCAAGTAAATGGAGTAATGATGAGTTTTGGGGTGCTGATAAAGAATTCTAATATGATATTATTGTAGAACATCATAGCTCTGCTGTTCATCTTATGATATTCCTGAAGGAGACGTGTGTGTGTGTGTGTGTGTGTGTGTATGTAGAACAATGGCAAGTTGGAAATGTGAAGTATTATTTTATTATTAACTAGAGGCCAGGTGCACAAAATCTGTGCATGGGCAGGGTCCATAGGCTTGGTCGGAGATCACGGCTAATTGGAGCCTTCCCTGGCTGCCAGCTGCTGGCTGCCTGCCAGGGCCTTACTTTGTTCTGTACTGCCCTCTGGTGATCAGGGCATGTCATAGTGAGCGATTGAACTCCTGATCTCTCAAGGGGACACTGTGTGTGTGTGTGTGTGTGTGTGTGTGTGTGTGTGTGTGTCTTGCTCGCGCGCGCGCTGTCTCTCTCTCTCTCTCTCTCTCTCTCTCTCTCTCTCTATATATATATATATATATATATATATATCAATATGACTCTTGGTTAAAATACCAGTGTATAGCTGTCTAGTAAATTGCTTGGAGTGTATTGCTTAAGCTTAAGACTTAGGCAAGCGATTTCTCTTTCTTCTAAGTCTCATTAATTTACTACAGTCTTGCTGAGACCGGTTTGGCTCAATGGATAGAGCGTCAGCTTGGGGACTGAAGGGACCCGGGTTCGATTCCGATCAAGGGCATGTACCTTGGTTGCAGGCACATCCCCAGTAGGGGATGTGCAAGAGGCAGCCAATCGATGACTCTCTCTCATCGATGTTTCTAGCTTTCTATCTCTCTCCCTTCTCTGTACAAAATCAATAAAATATATTTAAAAAAAAATTTACTACAGTCTTTTAGAGTAGTGGTCGCCAACCTTTTGGACCTCACGGACCACCAGTTGGCAACCGCTGCTCCAAAGGTTTACTTAAACCAGTGGTTACCAACCTTTTGGACCTCGTAGATTACCAGTTGTTGGCGGACCGTCGTTTGGGGACAGCTGTTTTAGAGCATGTTTGAGAGAAATGAATAAGAGCAAGATAGCAGAAGACCCTCATATACTAGTATATGTAGCTTTCAATCTGCATTTAATCTTCATACTTATAAAGAAGATCTATGTCCAGCTGGGTGTGGCTTGGTGGTTGAGCCAACTGTTGACCCAGGAACTAAGAGGTCACCGGTTTGAGTCCCTGTCAGGGCACATGCCTGGGTTGTGAACTCAATCCCCAGTAGGGGGTGTGCAGGAGGCAGTTGACTGATGATTCTCTCTCATTGTTGATATTTCTATATTTCTCTCCCTCTAAGTTTCTCTCAGAAATCAATAAAAATATACTTAAAGAAAAGGTCCAATCAATGTTTTTACTTAAAGAAAGCCCAATCATTAACAATATTTCCTCTTAGAGAGGGTCTAGATGGTAGAGAATGGACACACACACACACACACACACACACACACACATGAGTTGTGCATCTTATTGGTATAGCTTCAGCTCTGTAATAGCTTGGTTTAATGGTCCGTGAGGAATAGTTAAAAACAGTTGGCTATATATCCAGCAGCCCCACAGCCTGACTTTATTTATGACAGTTCTGGGACTTGGAGGGTGAGTGGAATGGCAAGGGACTTGCAAAGCATTTTTCAAATTTTAGGATCTTGGAGATGAAATTAAGGAGAAGTATCATATGATAAATAAGAATTGCCATTCAGAAAAGTGGCCCACCATTAATAATAACTGCTGTGGCATTTTGGTAATATGCTGATTCTCATTTTGGTAACAAGATTGTAATCTTTGAGACTATGATTATATATGACTAAGGTTAGCAGAGCAAAGCTAAAGCCCAATCATATTATATTCAGTCTGAAACAAGAATATGATGACAGGACAGGGATGCTAGAAAAGAGGCATCTGGACTGTTGTACTCAGATTCTGCAACCTCAGTTTTATTGCTGTTTTGTAAACTCTAGAAGGGTTCAGACCACGTCAGCTTTGGCCACTTCAGTTGCACTAGAATACTGAGTGCAACTGTATAATTGTCATAAATAAATTTACTCAAAAATGCCACAGTTGTTTCTATCAACTTAGACCCAAAGTTATGAATACAGTTCTAGTGTCTAAGGACTTCTTAAAATTTTGTGTAAAGAAGTTATTAGCGCCCTAGCCAGTTTGGCTCAGTGGCTAGAGAGTTGGCCTATGGACTAAAGTAGGGGTGTCGAACTCAATCAGAGAAGGGGCCAAAATCTAAAATCCAGCCTAAATCGCGGGCCGAATGGTTTACTGAACAGTCATAAACTGTCATTGTGATGGAAACGCAGCGGAGTGCAGTGATGACAGCGCGGTGCGGGCCACATTGCAAGGCCTGACGGGACGGATTTGGCCCGCGGGCCTTGTGTTTGACACATGTGGACTAAAGGGTCCCTGGTTTGATTCTGGTCAAGGGCATGTGCCTGGTTGCAGGCTGGATTCCCAGTAGGGGGAGTGCAGGAGGCAGATTATCAATGATCCTCTCATCATTGATGTTTCTATCTCTCTCTCCCTTTCCCTTCCTCTCTGAAAATCAATAAAAATATACTATCTGATAAAATAGTAATATGCAAATTAACCATCACCCTGCTACATCCACCAACCATGCCTACCAGCCATGCCCATCAGCCACTCAAGAGCGGGTATGCAAATTAACCTCAACCAAAATGGCTGCAGCCACTGAGCAGTAGGAGGGAGGCTTGAGTTTCCCTGGCGATGGAGAAAGCCAAGCTTTCTGCACACCCTGGCTGGCCCAGGCCTCCACTCAGGGCTACAAAGTTTCAATTGTAGAAGATACATAAATAGTAACAGAAATGGCTGCTGCCAGGAGCAAGCGGGAGGCTACAAAGTTTCAATTGTAGAAAGTAAATATATCCCAGATACCAGGGCCTCTGCTTGGGTCGCTGCGGGGGTGTGGCTAGCCTGCAAATCACCACAGGCCTCTTGCCCAGGCCGTTCCATGCCCCAAGGGAATTCTCACCCTGATTCGGGACACCCTTCAGGGCAAACCAGCCAGCCCCCATCCTTGCACCAGGCCTCTATCCTATATAATAAAAGAGTAATATGCAATTGACCATCTCTCTAGCTTACAAGATGGCTGCCCCCATGTGGTCAAAGATCCTGCCCCCATGTGGACACAAGATGATCACCACAGATGGCCAGCAGGGGAGGGCAGTTGAAAGGGACCAGGCCTGCAAGGGAGGGCAGTTGGTAGCAACCAGGCTGGGAGAGGAGGGAAGTTGGAGGCAACTGGGCCTGCAGGGAAGGACAGTTGTGGGGGATGGGGAGGGGACCCAGGCCTACAGGGGAGAGCGAGTTGGGGGGAACAGGCCTGCAGGAGAGGGCAGTTAGGGGTGATCAGGCCTGCAGGGGAGGGCAGTTAGGGGCAAACAGGCTGGCAGGGGAGCAGTTAGGCATCAGTCAGGCTGGCAGGGGAGTGGTTAGGGAGTGATCAGGCTGGCAGGGGAGTGGTTAGGGAGTGATCAGGCTGGCAAGCAGAAGTGGTTAGGGGCAATCAGGAAGGCAGGCAGGTAAGCAGTTGGACGCTAGCAGTCCTGGGTTGTGAGAGGGATCCCAGATTGGAGAGAGTGCAGACTGGGCTGAGGGAAACCCCTCACCCCCTCTGCATGAATTTTGTGCACCGGGCCTCTAGTATCCTACCTAATAAAAGAATAATATGCAAATTAACCATCACTCTGCTCCACAAGCCACACCCACAAGCCAATCAGCACATATGCATTTATGTATGAAATGGGGCATACAAAACCACCGAGACAGATTGTGCACTTGATGAATTTTTTCACTAATGGGACGGAGGCATTTACACAGTTGAGTGATAGATAAAGTGCCTCAAGAGATGTACTACGGGTTAAGAAAGAGAATTTGGCCCTAGCTGGGTTGGCTCAGTGAATAGAGCATCGGCCTGCAGACTGAAGAGTCCTGGGTTTGGTTCTGGTTTAGGGCATGTACCTTGGTTGCAGGCATATCCCCAGTGGGGGGTGTGCAGGAGGCGGCTGATTGATGTTTCTCTCTCATTGATGTTTTTACCTCTCTATTCCTCTCCTTTCCTCTCTGTAAAAAAAAAATCAATAAAATATATTAAAAACATAAAATGAAATAAAATAAAAAATATATATATATAAAAAGAAAGAAAGAGAATTTGCCCTCTCTGTGTGGCTCTGTTGGAGTGTTGTCTCACATACCAAAAAGATTCCCAGTCAGGGCACATACCTAGGTTGTGTAGTTGATCCCCAGTTGGGGCACATATGGGAAGCAACTGATCGATGTTTCTTTCTCACATTGATATTTCTTTCTCTCCCTTAAAAAAAAATCAGTATCCTCAGGTGAGGCTTAAAAAAAGTAAAAAAAAAAAAAGAAAGAATTAACTCTGGCTGGGGCATTAAAGAGATTTGGTGTAGGAGGTGGTGTTTAACCTGTGTTTTGAAGGATTGGCAAGATTGGACATGTGATAAATAGCTAAGAGGATTTCAGGCAGGAAACTGGAGCAAAGGCACGGAGGTTGGAAAGCATGGGAAATGGTGAGTATAGTGCTTTTGTTGCTTTTATGATGAAGATTATTAAATTGTGTTTCAATTTCCTTTTCAAAAAATTCTTTTAAAATGTTCTGTAACAGATACAGGCTGACATAGTTCTTTAAACTTAGGTAACTTATATTTGGTGGGTGATCAGATTTAAATTGTATAACAGCTTTCTTTTCTTTTTTTTTAAAATATATTTTATTGATTTTATACAGAGAGTAAGGGAGAGAGAGAGTTAGAAACATCGATGAGAGTCATCGATCAGCTGCCTCTTGCACACCCCCTACTGGGGATATGCCCGCAACCAAGGTACATGCCCTTGACCGGAATCGAACCCGGGGCCCTTCAGTCCCCAAGCCGACGCTCTATCCATTGAGCCAAACCGGTTTCGGCGTAAATTGTATAACAGCTTTCTGAAGAGGAGTCCTTTGGGCTGATATCTCACAGGAAGAAGACTGGTTTGGCTGGAACCAGGCAGCACTGAAAGACAGGTGGAGTCATAGCATGGGGAGTTTTGACATTGGGGTCTGACTTTGAGAGCCTAATTCATTCAAATTAAATACAAATTATAGTTATAAAACTTATACTCAATCACATTTATACTCTTTAAAAAGAGTAATGCCCACTCCGCAATATTCTTGCAGGCTTTTTCTATAAACATAAGCATGTATGTACACATTATACATACTATCTTTAATATTGCTTTTTACTTAATATTTCAAGTCCATATTTTTCAAGCCAATACCTGTAATTATACTTCAGGTCTTTTATTTATTTATTTATTTATTTATTTATTTATTTATTATTATTATTTTTTTTTAAACTACTGCATAATAGGACAATGTGTGGATGTACACTGAGTGGCCAGATTATTATGATCTCTGAATGCATTAATCTGGCCACTCAGTGTGTGTGGCCCGGTGCATGAATTTGTGCATGGGTGGAGTCCGGCCAGCCTGGCCAGGGAGAGGGGACATGGGCAGTTGGCCGCCTGCCTGCTGGTTGAACTCCTGTTCGAGGGGACAATTTGCATATTAGCCTTTTATTATATAGGATATACACTGAGTGGCCAGATTATTATGCATTTAGAGATCAGAATAATCTGGCCACTCAGTGTATACTTGAATTTCCTATTTATGGACAATTAAATTGGTTTTGATTCTTCTTTTTAAATCCCTTGAACCTGTACAATTGTATAGGTATATCTGTACAGTAAATTCTTAGGAGTGGAAATGCTGAATTAATAGGCATGTACATTTTTAATTTTGAAACTGTTAATAACTTATCCTTCAAAATGTGCCAGTGTACAAAGAGTGTTTTAGGGTTTAAATTTTCATGTTTCCTCATCAATTCTGGGTATTTTAAGTCTTTTAAAAAAAATATGTTTTTATTGATTTTAGAGAAGAAGAGAGAGAAACATTGATGTGAGAGAAAAACATTGATCAGTTGCCTCCTGTATGCACCCCAAGTGGGGACCAAACACAAACATGTGCCCTGACTGGGAATTGCACTGGCAACCTTTCAGTGCACAGGGTGATGTCCACCGAACTGAGCAACAACCAGGGTTGGATATTATGAAAGTTCTTAATTTTTGCTGACCTGATGACGAGTGTGCAGTATCTTATCTTAACTTCCATTTCTTTGACCATGAGTGAAGTTGATGTTCTTTTTATATACCAGAATTTTAAAATACACATTTTGTGATCTCTCAGTAATAGACCCAGGTGATTTATATATTATATGTAGTACTTCTAAGTACCATTTATTTATTTATTAAAAATGACAGCTTTATTGAACTATAGGTTCACCATACAATTTACTCTTGTAAAATATATAATTTGTGGGTTTTAGAGTGCTAACCATTGTTGCTTCACCTCTTCTCCCCCGGAGAGAGAGGGATAGAAACATCAGCGGTGAGAATCATTGATTGATTGATTGCCTCCTGCATGTACCAATCCTTACACTGGGGATTGAGTCCTAAACTGGCTTGTGCCCTGACCTGGAATCAAACCCTGACTTCCTGGTTCATGGGTTGACACTCAACCACTAAGCCACACAGGCCACATGCTTTATTATTTGTAGTAAAATTTATCAAGTTGAGCTGTAGGTCCTTACTTTTTTTTCCCAAGCTCATTGGCCTATTAGATCCATGATATGAAATGCAACTTTTTCTGTTAGTCTTCCAGGCTGTAGGCCTCTTACCAGTCCCAGTCAGGCAGCCTGGTTGGGTTCTAAAATGGAATTATGCATGACAACTGCTTTGGAATCTCAGTGCTTTGGTACTGTTGGGGAGTGATTTCTTTTAAATAATTTGTAGTTGAAACTGATTTCCAACTGCTAGAGGTGATACAAACTTTTCGACTTCTTCTGAAAAATTTTAATTACAAAAAAGGCTTCTGAGGTAAAGAATTTTTAAAAATGTGATAAGTGTTTAAAAGTAGTTTTTAAAAAGATGGGTTATTCAACTCCTTTGTTAGTTACTCTGGTCATTTTTTATTTCAGAGATTTCATAATGTCTACTAAAGTTTTGTGTGTGTGTGTGTGTGTGTGTGTGTGTGTGTGTGATGATTACATTGCTTAACTTTATGAACAGGAATGAAGTAATGATCTGGTCTGCACGTGTTCACTTAGCATTCACAGATATTTTCGTGTGGAGAAAAGCATTCAGGTAATTTAGACCGAGGCTCTTACAGTCCTCTAGCATTGCTCCCATCTCACAGGGTCCCCAGCAGCTCCTGGCCAAGGCTGGGACCCTCCTCTGTGTGCTGTTCCACTTGGGAAAAGATGTCTGCGGAGGCCCAGAGTAGATGGTTTTCTTTTGCTTTTGATAGAACCAAATGTTTCATTCTTTTTCTTTGATTTTGTAAAGTAATGCTTTAAACTTTTGGTTTCCTGTTCTTAGTAAGATATCCTTAAATTTGTGATTTTCTGTCATTTAAGCTCCCATCTTCCATTATTTCTTCATCTTTTTAAAAATATATATTTTATTGATTTTTTTTACAGAGAGGAAGAGAGAGGGATAGAGAGTTAGAAACATCCATGAGAGAGAATCATCGATCAGCTGCCTCTTGCACACCCCCTACTGGGGATGTGCCAGCAACCAAGGTACATGCCCTTGACTGGAATCGAACCTGGGACCTTTCAGTCCGCAGGCCGACGCTCTATCCACTGAGCCAAACCGGTCTGGGCTTCCTTGGGCTTTTAATTAGATTTTCTTTCCCTTTAGTTCCTCTTGGGGAGATTAGGTCAGTGGCGTGAATACTAATATGAACACTGAATGGCTTGAAGATAGCATTTAGATCAGCTTGTGGATATTTCCATTTACACTTGAGGCTGTTTCCTGGCTTAGAGGTATACTCTTTTGTGTGTGGAAAAATACCAAAATGAAGTTCTTGTACATATATTCGTCTGAATCAAGGTGAAATAGGAGAATAGGGTAACTTATGGGGGGCAATATAAATCTAGAAACAATGTATTGCTAAGAAATGTGATGTTGATTTGATAGAATAACTATGTGCTATGTAATTCATGTTTTTTTCCTGCTTCACCAAAATGTCCTGAACCATGATAGCATATGAGCATTTCAAGTAAACCTAATATATGTCTCTTATTCAGCTTAAGAAGACTTAGACCCTGATTATGCTTGTATAATAGTATGGGTTTGAAGTATGATGAAGTGCCCTGCTTCCTTAGCTGTCAGATGGCAACTGTAGTATATATATTGAAATGAAAAAAAAAAAAAGATATGGAAATACTTGGGGAAGAAATGTTCTGCAAATCTGAACTGTTCTAGCTATCTCTTTCTCAGGAACTAAGGACTATTGCAACCAACAACCCTTAATCGAGCCATATTTATGCTCTGTAACATTACCTAGAGAAATCCACTGTTTTCTTTTTAAATTTTTATTTACTGAGTTGAGAGAGAGAGAGAAACAGAGAGAAACATGGATTTGTTGTTCCACTTATACATTCATTGGTTGATTCTTGTATGTGCCTTGACTGGAGATCGAACCTGCAACCTTGGAATATCTAGACAGTGCTCTAACCAACTGAGCTACCCAGCCAGGATTCCACTGTTTTCTTGATGTGTTTCTTACACCAACATTACATGCAGATGTATATGTTCCACATAATTTGATCCAGATACTATTAAGTGCTCAGTGAGTGTTCAGCTGTAGTAGAGAACTGTTTTTTGTTCTTTGGTGTTTTGTCATAAAATAGACTTTCATTTTCATTTTATGACACAAGACATTGAAGAGGCATTTTTATGGCAGTAATAATACATGGCCTTTTTCTTTGAACAAATTCAGCAATTTTTTAATCTCCGAAATCTGTAGGTATACTCTTTTGTGTGTGGAAAAATACATGAGGCTGACATCAATGTGTCTTTGTATGAGTTAGGAAGAAGAACAATTTTTCTGTCACCTCAATGATGAGCCCAGGAACTCTTCATAGAAAGATTTGGAGGAGCTAGATTTCAGGCCATTTCTCCCTCTCAGGTTGCTTATTTAGGAATGAATCTCTGAAAATTTTTTGTTTTCTGGGAGTCAAAGGTTAATCTGTAATTTTAAAACTTTCAATATGGGCCTTTAAAGAAAAATCTATCCTGAATCAGGGGCAATTATCTGGGTAAGTGCCTCTTCCGATGAAGTGTACTTGGTTTGGCTATTTGGGGTAATTTCTCTTCCTAAAAATTAAGAAGTGGCCATATTTGTATTTATTTTCTTAGAATACAGGGGTAGGGAACCTTCTTTCTGCCAAGGGCCAGACAGAATTATTAACTTAAAAATTAGCCTGCTATATTTGATCAAACATTTAATTAACTCACCCCTAATGCCTTGGCAGGGTCAGACCAAATGATTTCTCAGGCCTTCTCCGTTTCCCACCGCTGTCTTAGAAGAGTACAGGTGTGCAAAGACCTTGCATCCCCCCGATCCATTGTGCTTGGACCTTGCCTGCCTTCTTGCAGTTTCCTAGGATGCTGATTGCCAGCCTTGCTGATGTGGGGGTGGTTCTGAAATCCAAGCATCTTTTGAGGATATCAAAGGACTGAAGAGGAGGCAAATGTTAAGGTTACAAATGCTTACAGAATACCGCATACTATTGATATGCTTACTACAGTGATTTATGATCTTTGGAAATTTGGGTCTTTGATACAACTGTCATCAAGATGGGCCGGAGTCTGTGCATTGTCCTGAGATGATTCAGTCATAAAAATAGGCCTGTGCTTCTCTGATGTACTCTCTTTCCCCACCCCTCACAGCTTCTTTAAATCTTGAAATTGAGAAAAAACACTGGGTGCAAGACACCACTAAAAAGAATCTAACATCTGGGGGGAGTGCTGAAGAATTGAATGTTGCTAAAGCACCAAGGAGGGAGGGGTTTGTCCTATTTTGAGCTCATATGTGACACCTAAAAACTCCCATGACACTGAGTTTTAGATGACACTTTATTGTAGATGCAGTGTAGTTGTCTGTCTTTTAGAGATGATTGTCTCGGAGTAACTGTATGTGCACCCGTGGCACCACTCCCGGTCACTCACAGAGATGGTGTGAGAAGGGCTTTAGGCGCCTGCTCATGGTGTTAACTGGAAAAGAAACTGGCCATTTGGTGTGGTTCTGGACAGAGACCTGCTGTTTGTGTTACACTGAATTAGAGGGCAGTATTTAACCTGTTCTCTGTTTCTGTGGATATTTAAGAAGGTCCATAGAGTAATGGATGACTGTTAAAAGTGTATTTCAAAGATGAGGTATACCTGTTGTGCTTGTGGCTACCTGTTTCTGCTATCAATTACTGATGTTTATTATTTTTCAAAAATATATTTTATTGATTTTTTTATAGAGAAGGAGGGAGAGGGATAGAGAGTTAGAAACATTGATCAGAGAGAAACATCGATCATCTGCCTCCTGCACATGTACCTCCTACTGGGGATGTGCCTGCAACCAAGGTACATGGCCTTGACCGGAATGGAACCTGGGACCCTTGAGTCCACAGGCCGACGCTCTATCCACTGAGCCAAACCGGTTAGGGCTGATGTTTATTTTTAGATGCAAAGGAAAAGTTATACACTTGGGACTCTTTCAATTATAGACTTGTGGGTTATGGAAAGATAAAAGTTGACTTCATTAAGTGAAAAAGGCGCCCTTCTAATTTATCTTTTTCTGTGATGCTTAACCTGTTCTGTTGATGATAAATTCTGAGAGGATTATTCTAAGTTTATAATTATGATGTACTTTATCCTTAAAGCGTTTCTGACAGAGTTTTTTTCCTTCATATTTTTTATTTTGCTTGATTTTTGAGAGAACTGTAGGTTGAGAATCATGTCTTTTTTCTTATCAAATATAGGAGTCTTCTCCCTTTTCTTCTCTAGTTTCTATGGGTGGCTAGGAGTGAAGAGTTCAATTTAAAGCAGATTTTAGAAGCATCTTACTTTCATGTACCTAAGCTAATTATGAAAAGGAAAACTCAGTCTTTATTTTTAAGATGTTTTTATTGATGTTAGAGAGAAACAGAAAGGGAGAGAGATAGAGAAACATCGATGTGAGAGAGACACATCAGTCTGTTGCCTTCTGCATGTACCCTGACCGGGGATCAGACCCACAGCCTGGGCATGTGGCCTGACCAGGAATTGAACCAGCAACCTTCCAGTGCATGTGATGACACCCAACCAACCCAGTCTCAATCTTGTTTTTTTTTTTTTTTTTAAGGAATAAGCAGGTAATTAATAAGTGATAGGTAACAATTACTATAGAAATGGTCTGTAATTTCAGGCAATAGCTTCTTGAGGCTGCTCTCATCTAAGGCTCCTTTTCTCTGGGCAGTTGACTATTAATAAGGGAGTATCTGAGTGATAAAAGGGGCTTGTCCATTTATTTGGCAGTAATTTTTTTTAGTGTTTCTTGCAGGGCAATATACTAGGCACTGGGAATATAAAAATGAGTAAGGTGGGTCCCTGCTCTCACAGTTCTTGACCAAAAGAAGGGAACAGCCTAGCTGGTGTGGCTCAGTGGTTGAGCATTGACCTATGAACCAGGAGGTCCTGGATTAATTTCCAGTCAGGGCACTTGCCTGGGTTGTAGGCTTGATTCCTAGTGTAAAGGAAGCAGGAGGCAGCCAATTAATGATTCTCATCGATGTTTCTATTTCTCTTTCCCTCTCCTTTCCTCTCTGAAATCAATACACACAACAACAACAACAACAACAACAACAACACAAGGATCACCTTGGGGCTTTATTAATTAAAATCTAAGCTGTTAGTCATATAGCTATTACCTCCATTTTTCTCTTACTGGTATTAAGTTTATTCATTCATTTGTGGTGTCAAATAGATTTGTTATTTATTTATATTTTTGTTATTTGTTAGCTAATGTACAGGATGATGGGGAGTCTTGCAATGTGGGGGTGTTTGCCTCCATTCAGAATAAATAAATGAATAAGTCTTTTGTTAGGTTGTTTTTGTTTGTTTTTGTGCCTTTAAGTATCTTGCATTACAGTGTATATGCTCTGTTGCCTGTCCCAAAAAAGCTTGTACATTCAGTCCAGATCCTGGTGCTTAAACCTGCAGTTTCAGAGAGAAGCAGCTGGCACTGAATTCTCTCTGACTTAACCTTCCACCCAGCATCTGTCAGATGGCAAACAGGTTTGGATGTGTTTTCCAAGTTTAATACTGATGTAAGTGGGATAAAAAAGAAATAAAAATTATTATGTTTGCTCTCACAACTAGGAGGAAAACCTTGCAAGAATACAACATTTAGAGATTTCTAGAACAAAAGTGGACTGTAACCAAACAGTGTAGCTACTCATTATTTAGCATAACAGATAAATATAGATCAAATTCAGGTTAACAAGAGCTTATTGTGGATTAGAGAAATTGACTAAAGATTCATTGGGAAACTAAGAGTAGGCCCTGAGGAATCGGTGCTGTTTGAGTAGGAACTGGGAGAGCGAGTTAGGACAGTCCAAGCAAGGGTCAACCTGAGGCAAGAATGAGTGTGGTATGTACAAGGTCAAATAAAGAGAGCCTCGCAGGAGTGAAGGAGGAGGAATGAGGTGAGGTAAGTTGGTGGGCCAGAGGATGAAGGCCCGGGATGCTAAGCACAGGATTCCTGTTGGCATCCAAAAGCACGGGGAGAGAAGGAATGAAGTAGCGGGGCAGCCAGAGGTGTGGAGGTCTGGGTACTTTTGGCCCCCAGTTTGTAATAGGAGGATAGGAGATGTGTTGGCTAGCCCTGGGAAAGACATGTATGTGCACTTGTGTGTTGTGTTAAAATTGCTTCTTGTCCCTTCTGTATTTGGTCAGACATATGACAGACGGAAAGAGATAGCTGCAGGACAAAATGGGCTTTTAGAAACGAAGTGATTGATGTATCACAGTTAGCTTGTATCATATTTCATGAAAAACCTAGGTTTTTATGACACCTAGGTTTTCAAAAACCCCATCACCAAATTGAAGTATTTTTAGTTAAAAAATAAAAAAATTATAGCCCTGCCCGAAACCGGTTTGGCTCAGTGGATAGATCATCGGTCTGTGGACTGAAAGGTCTCAGATTTGATTTTGGTCAAGGGCATGTACCTTGGTTGTGGGCACATTCCCAGTAAGAGATGTGCAGGAGGCAGCTGATCAATGTTTCTCTGTCATTTGTGTTTCTAACTCTTTATCACTTTTCCTTCCTCTCTGTAAAAAATCAATAAAATATATTTAAAAAAAAATTACAGCCCTGACTGGTTTGGCTCAGTGGATAAAGCATCGGCCTGCAGACTGAAGGGTCCCAGGTTCAAATCCAGTCTAGGGCATGTGCCTGATTTGCGGGCACATCCCTAGTGGGAGTTGTGCAAGAGGCAGCTGATCAATGTTTCTCTCTCAGCGATGTTTCTAACTCTATATCCCCTCTCCCTTCCTCTCTGTAAAAATCAATAAAATATAGTAAAAATAAAAAAGTATAAGTTATTAAGTTCCCATATGATTCAGTTTCATCTCTTCTCTTGCCTCTCACCCCAACTCACTGTAGAGGTTTCAAACTTATTTCCTCCTCTTCTTTCTTTTTAAAAAAAATTTACTATCACCTGTCCTTCAGGTATTACTTTAGGCATCATTTCATCTGGAAAACCTTCCTCAGTCTGGGTCGCTCCCAGCTGTGCTCTCCTTCCTAGGTCTCCTCTACTGTCGTGAGACATCTCTTATCACACTGACTGTCATTGCACGCTCAGCCTGGAGCTCAGAGAGCTCAGGGACTTAGTCTTGTTTGCCATTGAATTCTCATCTGCCAGGGTGGGTCGGCACATGTCACATGGCTAGTACATATTTGAGCAATGTAATAAATAATTACAATTATTTATCATTGTAATTCATTTTCTTTTTAAAACTTAACATCTATTATGTTTTTAATGTATATATCCCTTAAGTATTTTCCTGTAATTGGGCATAATTATTTTTTCCTACATATTAGTACTCGTACCATACACTTAAAAAATATATATATTTTATTGATATTTTACAGAGAGGAAGGGAGAGGGATAGAGAGTTAGAAACATCAATGAGAGAGAAACGTCAATCAGCTGTCTCCCTACTAGGTAAGTGCCTGCAACCAAAATACATGCCCTTGACTGGAATCGAACCTGGGACCTTTCAGTCAGCAGGCCGATGCTCTATTCTCTGAGCCAAAGCAGTTAGATCTACCATAAACTTTCTTGTACATACAGCACTTCTCTCTCTCTCTCTCTCTCTCTCTCTCTCTCTCTTTCTCTCTCTCTCTCTCATCAATCCTCACCTGAGGATATATATATTTTTTATTGATTTTAGAGAGAGAGGAAGAAAGGAAAGGGAGAGAGAGAGATAAACATCAATGCATTGCCTCCTTATGAGCCCTGACCTGGGATCAAATCTGCAACCCTGGGAACTGAACCCACAACCTTTGGTGAATGGGACAACACTTAGTTGTCCACCTGGCCAGGGCCAGCACTTCTTTTTAATACTTTAAATTAAAAACGATAAAGGAAAATTACACATAAAGCACCTTTTATTCTTAAGATATATTGTGTTTGACTTCATAGTGAGTAGCCTATAAAATAGCATTTGTCCAGATTTCACTTTTTTCAAAGAAAGTATGCCTCTATTCTTATTCAAATTAAACAAATTATAAAGTGAAGCCACTATGTTACTTAGAGGAGAGAAGAGACACTGTTGGGGGTTTGAAGTAGGGCATTTAGGGACAGCTTCTCTGAAGAGCTGACATTTGAGTCCGGCCTTGGTAAGGAACCCTGCGGAGAGGGGACAGAGCATTGCAGAGAGAGGGGACAGAGCATTGCAGAGAGAGGGGACAGAGCATTGCAGAGAGAGGGGACAGAGCATTGCAGAGAGAGGGGACAGAGCATTGCAGGCAGAGGGGACAGAGCATTGCAGGCAGAGGGGACAGAGCATTGCAGGCAGAGGGGACAGAGCATTGCAGGCAGAGGGGACAGAGCATTGCAGGCAGAGGGGACAGAGCATTGCAGGCAGAGGGGACAGAGCATTGCAGGCAGAGGGGACAGAGCATTGCAGGCAGAGGGGACAGAGCATTGCAGGCAGAGGGGACAGAGCATTGCAGGCAGAGGGGACAGAGCATTGCAGGCAGAGGGGACAGAGCATTGCAGGCAGAGGGGACAGAGCATTGCAGGCAGAGGGGACAGAGCATTGCAGAGAGAGGGGACAGAGCATTGCAGGCAGAGGGGACGTTCTGCCCCGCACAGAAGTCCTGAGGCGGGAGCCTGCTGGTACGTCAGGGAGCAGGGAACTCGAGAGGTGGAAGCTGAGGTCAGGGCCAGATCTTACAGAGAGCGCTTACTCTAAGTGTAAAGGATGCCACTGGGCCAGGGGTCTGACAGATTCTCATTTTCTCTAACCCACTGGCTGCTGTGCAGAAGTTAGGCTGCTGCCAGCCAGAGTGAAAGCAGGGAGTCTGGTGGGGAGGCTGTTTATTGAAGTAATCCAGGGAGACATGGTGGGGTTTGGGTAGGGTAGGGTGGCACAGGTGATGAGTGGACAGGTTTGGGATTTGGTAAAGAGCTGTATCCTGAGAAGAAAATTTTACCACTAGTTAAAAAAAACAGCGAAAGGCAAACCTCTTGTTGAGAATATCAGTTAGTAGTGTTCAGAATGCCGTTTTTTTCAGAGTATTTGGTGTATTTTATATCCTTGACATTACTAAATTGGTGAAGTGGGAAAAGGAACCCGGAAAGGTATGGGCTGGGGCTTGATTGTATTGGTAATCCATTTGCTGATGGAACAAGAAAGATTCCATAGCAGCAGAGGTGCAAATTTTCATCTGTAACGGTCATTTATTTAATATACAGGGCATGTCTGAAGCATGTATGCTTGGATAAATTATATACTGAATTCTGATGCTTAGTGTGATTGTATTCCATACCTATTTAGCATTAACTGTGAAATATATTGCAACAGTAATAAGGAATGCAGTCGGTGCCTTTCTGCTGTTGTCAAAATCCACTAACAAGTTTTGTTGTGCTTGGCTGCTTTTCATTGTTACACTTTATGGTTTGTATTAAAGCTGTAGATGTAGATGACATCCATTCTACAATGCTTTCTCAAGGCTTTACAAACAGTGAGGTTGTATTTTGAGTAAACATCTGTTTACTCCATAATAATGATAGATGCTAGACAGGTTATGGCTTGCTTTGGTTCTGCTCTGTAAAGGCTTTAGCCAGGTAGAGAAAAGTATTTGACAATATTCTTGAGCTTTGTGAAACTACATTGGCTATGTGAATGCTTCACACAGATGCTTGCTTTTCTTTATTGATTTAGCTTTAGAAAGACATTAGCTTAGCTCTGGCTGGTGTCGCTCAGTTGCTTTAGCATCACCCATGCACCAAGAGGTGCCGGTTTGACTGCCGGTTCGGGGACATGCCTAGGTTGAGGGTTAGGTCCCCAGTAGGGAGGTGCAGGAGCCAGCTGACCAGTGTTTTCCCTCTCCCTCTCTAAAGTCAAAGGCAAGATATATATTAAAAATGTTTTTATTGATTTCAGAGAGGAAAGGAGAGGGAGCTAGGAACATCAGTAATGAGAGAGAATCATTGATCGGCTGCCTTCTGCATGTCCCACACTGAGGATCGATCCCACAACCCAGTCATATAACCTGGCAGGGGATTGAACTGTAACCTCTTAGTTCAAGGTCAACGCTCAACTACTGAGCCATGCAGGCCAGACCAATAAAGATATTTTTTTTAAGAAAGGAAGACATTAGCTTAGCCCAGGGACATCCTTTAGTGTAGGAGATCCTGTGAAAAGTGGGTGAAGGTACTTCTCAAGCCACTAAATTGAAATGGAGTGTCATTTTTTTGTTTTTTTGGTTTTTTTGTTTTGGGAGTACAAAATTTAAAATTAATGATATGTGCTATTCACAAGATGTAAGATATTAAGTCATAGTGTTGAGTGTTTATTGTTTTTTGTTTGCTTTTTTTAAGGGTTGGTGTCTTTAAAATATTTTTTTCTTTATTGATTAACGTATTGCATATGTATCCTTATCCCCCTATCACCCCCAACCCCAAATTAAAAAAAATAAATTTTGTTGATTTTTTTACAGAGAGGAAGGAAGAGGGATAGAGAGCCAGAATCATCGATGAGAGAGAAACATCAATTCATTTGCCTCCTGCACACCTCCCACTGGGATATGCCCACAACCAAGGCCCTTGACTGGAATCAAACCTGGGACTCTTGAGTCACAGGCCGACGCTCTTGTCAGGGCTATTTTAAAAATAAATAAATAAATAAATAAAACCAATAAAAATTTATTTATTTTAATATATATTTTATTGATTTTACACAGAGAGGAATTGGGAGGGATAGAGAGTTAGAAACGTCAATGAGAGAGAAAAATCGACCAGCTGCCTCTTGCACACCCTCCACTGGGGATGTGCCCGCAACCAAGGTCGTGCCCTTGACTGGAATCGAACCTGGGACCTTTCAGTCCGCAGGCCGACGCTCTATCCACTGAGCCACACCGGTTTGGGCCATAGAAACTTACTTTAAAAAAGAATTACCAAGCTGGAAATTAGACTAGGAAGGGTCCTTCCAGATAAAGTAAACGATAGCTATTATGACTGCCTTATTCCTTGCCATATACAAAATAAGATTTCAATCACTGTGCCATGGTGGCGGCGGTGGCAGTGGCAAGTCTTATGCGCTCTAGCGCAGCTTCCTCCTCGCCCTCCTTCTCCGGAGCGTTCCTCTGTGCAGTGCTGGCGCTCCCGGGGAGATGCATAGGGGAAGAGGTGAGGGGAGCGAGGCAGGTGGGAGGACTGGAGAGGTTGGGTGTGCTAGTATGTTTCACTTCCCATTGTGAAAGTGGGATGCAGCTGGCCCTCTTCCTCATCCTCTTCCTCCTGCTGCCCGCCCGCCCGCCCGCCCGCACTTCCTACACGCCCATTGCCCCTCTTGATTTGGCGAGACAGGGAAGAGGGAGATCTGATAATTTGGGTTACTGTGTAGGTGGCCTCTTTCATCTATTCAAAACAAAGCTGAGCCGCCTGCTGCTGCACCATCACAGCGGCTGGCCCAGGGCTCCCGGGCACACTAACTGTGCACCGAGCGAGTCCTGCTCGTGCCTGTTCCCGTGCCCATGCCATGCCATGCCTGTGGGGGTGCTCCAAAGCGAGGGTTTTGTTTACCAGGGCAGTGGGGCAGGAGGAGGGTAGAGGGAGACGCCAGACACAGGGAACTACGGCCTCAGGCACCAGAGGGTTGTCTCTGAGGCCGGGAGCTGGGCCACAGGGAGGCTGCAAGGATGGTTGACACGTGTGGAGCATGGCAGGGAGGCTTTGCAGGGGGTGGGGTTGCCACCATCTTTGTCGTGTTAATTTGCATACTCCTGATTGGCTGTGGGCATCACAAAGTGATGGTCAATTTACATATCTCTCCATTATTAGTAAGATTATGTTTTGATTGGTTGAATGGCCAACCAGATGACTGGATACTTAGCATATTAGGCTTTTATTATATATGACTAGAGGCCTGGTACACAAAATTTGTTCACTGGTGGAGGGGGTCCCCTCAGCCCAGCCTGCACCTTCTCTAATCTGGGACCCCTCAGGAGTGGCTTGGGGGCTGAGAGGTCTGGGGGACTCCGGAGGCAGGCACACACCTGCTGCCTGGCAGGCTAAGGGACCTGGGCACCACCATCTTTGAGGGCGTGGTAATCAATTAGCATATTCTCTCCTTATTGCCTGTGGGTGCCGCCAGCTTTGTGAGAGTGTGACAGTCAATTAGCATATTCCTTCTTTATTAGATAGGATAGTCTGGAGGCCACAAGGTGAAGGTGTTGGCAGGGTTATTTTCTTCTGGAGGCTCTGAGGGAGAATACATTCCTTGCTTCTCTCCAAGCTTCTGGTGGCTGCCAGCAATTCTTGGTGTTCTTGGCTTGTAGACTTGTCACTTGAATCTCTGCTTCTGTTTTTACATCTTCTCTGTCTGGCTGCTATTGGATTTAAGGCCCACTCTAGGGTATTAAAAAGTCTGAGAGAAGAACAATCAGCAACAAAAACTGCTGAGAAGAAATCAGCGCAAAAGGAAAACCCAAGAGACAGTGAATGATTGTAGTTGGTCCAAGTGAGAAAAATGTATCAAGCCAGAGGGGGGAAATGAATGTCTCAAAAATCTCCTAAACCAGGTCACAATAGGACTGGGAATTGATTATTGTATTTAGCGCTGTGGGGTCAGAGGCGATCTTGACAAGATTAGTGTGAGAGGACTGTTTGGGTTTAAGGGAGAATGAAAGGATAATTTGAGAAAGTGAATATAGAGGCAGCGCCATCTTACCAGGAAAGGAGGAGCATCCCTGAGGCCTGGAAAAACACACAGCGGGGAGGTCCATCAAGCAGCTGAGAAGCCCGAATCGGCACAGGCGCGTGGAATCCGGGGAGTTCTTCGGTCACCCACGGAAAGGAGAAGGAACACCACATAACCAGACATCCTGAGAAGAGAGGCCATGGGGAGACAAAAACATAGTCCGCACATGAAAGAAAAGCAGGCATCACCAGAAAAGGAAGTAAACGAGCCCGAGGTAAGCAGCCTACCAGAGCAAGAATTCAGAATAATGATCATAGGCTGGCTAAAAAGAATGGAAGAGAAATTTGACAATAACCAAGAAGAAATGAGGAAGAACCATGAGGAACTGAAGAAGAACCATGAGGAATTGAAGAAGAACCAAGAAGAAATGAAAAATGACATCGCTACCATGAAGAACTCAATAGAAAGCATCAAGAGTAGACTAGAGGAAGCAGAGGACCGCATCAGTGAGCTAGAAGATAAGATGGAAAAAAATACCCAAGTAGAGCAGCTTCTAGAAAAAAAGATTAAAAAGCAGGAGGAGAGCCTACGGGAGCTTTGGGACATTACAAAACAAAATAATATTCGAATAATAGGGGTTCCAGAAGGAAAGGAAACTGAGGTAGACATGGAAAAAGTATTTCAAGAAATAATGACAGAAAACTTTCCTGAAATAGAAAAGAAAAAACCCACACAAATCCAAGATGCTCACAGAGTCCCAAGCAAAATGAATCCCAGAAGACAGACTCCAAGGCACATTATAATCAAATTGGCAAACAACAATGACAAAGTAAGAATCTTAAAAGCAGCCAGAGAGAGACAGAAAGTTACATACAAAGGAACCCCCATCAGACTAGCAACTGATTTCTCAACAGAAACTTACCAGGCCAGAAGGGAATGGGATGAAATATACAAAGTCATGCAAAGGAAGGGTCTGAATCCAAGAATACTGTACCCAGCAAGGCTATCAATCAAAATTGAAGGGGAAATCAGGAGCTTCACAGACAAAAAAAGACTGAAGGAATTTATCTCCACCAAACCAGTAATGCAAGAAATGCTAAAGGGTCTACTGTAAAAATAAAGAAATAGGAAGTGAAGAAGGAACACGGGTATAGAATAAAAATGGCATCAAATGTGTACCTATCAATAATAACCTTAAATGTAAATGGATTAAATGCTCCAATCAAAAGACATAGGGTAACAGATTGGATAAGAAAACAAGACCCATACATCTGTTGTCTACAAGAAACCCACCTCAGAAAAAAAGATGCACACAGACTGAGGGTGAAGGGATGGAAAAAAGTTTTCCAGGCAAATGGAAATGAAAAAAAAGCTGGGGTAGCAATACTTATATCTGACAAATTAGATCTCAGAGTGAAGGACATAATAAGAGATAATGAAGGCCATTTCATAATACTAAAGGGAACAATCCAACAAGAAGAAATAACCCTGGTAAATATATATGCACCCAATACAGGAGCAACCAAATACATAAAAAAACTGCTGGAGGACATTAAGAGAGAGATTAATAGCAATACAATCATAGTAGGAGATTTTAATACCCCACTGTCACCCTTCGACAAATCATCTAAACAAAAAAACAGCAAAGAAATATCGATCCTAAGTGACTCACTAGACCAGATGGAATTAATTGACATCTTCAGAACACTCCACCCCAAAGCCACAGAATATACATTCTTCTCAAGTGCACATGGGACATTCTCAAAGAAAGTGAATATAGGGAGGATATTTGTTGTAAAGGAGAATAGAGAACTAGGGCTGTATTAGTGGGGATTTAGCGAAGATAATTTTAAGAGAGGAGAAATAAGAAATAATATAGAAGTACCTTACCACCTTTTTTTTTTTTTTTTTTTTTTTTTAATAATTTCAGGGGAGCCGAGACCGGTTTGGCTCAGTGGATAGAGCGTCGGCCTGCGGACTGAAAGGTCCCGGGTTCGATTCCGGTCAAGGGCATGTACCTTGGTTGCGGGCACCTCCCCGGAAGGGGGTGTGCAAGAGGCAGCTGATCGGTGATTCTCTCTCATCGATGTTTCTGACTCTCTATCCCTCTCTTCCTCTCTGTGAAAAATCAATAAAATATATTTAAAAAATAATAATTTCAGGGGATTAATAGGTCCCCTGAATCCGTTTGTGAACCTGCAATTTAGAACTCTTGGCCTGTAACTTGTCAGTAAAACCATGGGGCAGCAACTTCATTTCTTCCTTAGAGATTTCTCTTTTCATATTAAGAGTTTGCATGGTCTGGTAATTAATTAGACCACAAGAAATGAAAATTTCTAAATGTCTTTAATTTTTTAATAAGGAGCAGGCCTTTGTACAATTTTATTATCTTACACTAAAAAAGATTATTTTAGATGTAATACTTGCTCAGGCACTAGTTCTACATGAACTTAATCTTTATAGTAATCCTATGAAATAGGTATTATTCCCATTTTATAGTGGTAGGGGAATGGAGGCACAGAAAGATTCAGTAACTTACTCAAACACACTTAGCTAGGAAGTGGCATAGCCAAATTTTGAACTCGGACAGTCTCACTCCATAGTCTGGTCTTCTAACCACTCCAGTGTGCTTCATGGATTTGTCCCAGGTGATATGTAAGACTAGAGGCCCTGGGCACAGGATTCATGCGCTGGTAGGGGGCGTGGCCTGCAGGATCCCCAGCTGTGGGAGCATCGCTCATCCCAGTCACCCGAGTGGCTATGGACCTGCCCTCTGAGCGGCTGTTCCCTGGTCCGGCATCTTCCGTGGAGCCAGAGCACTCGCCTCTCCAGGGGACCCTGCCCAGGATAATAGCACTGAGAGGTGGCAGAGTAGGCCTCAGTGCCCTGGCGGCCACAGACCCGCCTGTGGGCGTCCGGAGGAGGTGGCAGGGGGCGAGGAGGAGGAGTCTGGGGCAAGGAGGCGATGATCACAGCCCGGGGTCCTGCCCATCGTCCCGGGGTTCGTAGTGTCAGCAGATGCTTCTCCTGGTCAGCTGAGCAGCGGTCCCCCTATGGTAGTGCACTGACCACCAAGGGGCAGCTCCTGCATCGAGTGTCTGCCCCCTGGTGGTCAGTGCGCATCATAGTGACTGGTTGACTGGTCATTCTGGTTGTTTCACCGTTTGGTTGCTGGGCTTTTATTAATAGGACTAAGGCGGCTCATCAATGTTTCTAACTTCCTCTCTGTAAAAATCAATCAAATATATATTTGATGCATGAAGATTTGTGCAAGAATAGGCCTTCCTTCCCCTAGCTGCTGGTGCCGGCTTCTCTCTGGCCTCTGCCCTCTGCCTTTGCTCCGGCCCTGCCGCCCTCCTGTAGCTCCCTCCACCCCTGTCACCCCCCTCATAGCACGTGTCCTGCTCTGCACTGGCTGTTCCGTGCCTGCACACTCATGCTGTCCAGCGGCCCGGAGCAGCTGGGGCGGGACAGAATGCCATCTTTGTCACATCAGTTTGCATATTCCCTCCTTATTGGCTGTGGGCGCCACCATCTTTGTCTTGGATTCGTGATCATTTTGCATGTTCCCATCTTTATTTTATTTTTATTTATTTATTAAAAAAATATATATATTTGAGCTGGGACCATTTTGGCTCAATGGATAGAGCGTCGGCTTGGGGACTGAAGGGCCCCGGGTTCGATTCCGGTCAAGGGCATGTACCTTGGTTGCGGGCATATCCCCAGTAGGGGGTGTGCAGGAGGCAGCTGATCGATGACTCTCTCTCATTGATGTTTCTAACTCTCTATCTCTCTCCCTTCCTCTCTGTAAAAATCAATCAAATATATATATATTTTTAAAATATATTTTATTGATTTTTGTACATTGATGAGCCGCCTTCTGCACAACCCCCACCGGGATGTGCCCGTAACCAAGGCACCTGCCCTTAACCGGAATCGAACCTGGGACCCTTCAGTCTGCAGGCCGATGCTCTGTCCACTGAGCCAAACCTGTTCCAGCCCATCTTTATTAAATAGGATTATAATAGTTTTTATCCTAAGCACTTGAGAATAGCTGCTTTTTCCCCAGGCATATTGGTAAGCATCCTTTCCCATTATATAAAAGTTGTTGCCTGGCACAGAGATCTACATTTTTTCCCCCAGCAGGTGAGATTGCTCCCTCTTCACCTCTATTGTATTTTCTTGGGTCCTCTGACAAGGAAGCTTGGTATTTTGGTGTACCCTGGATGGCACTCTTCTTTTGAGTCAGATGGCCTACATTCTCACTGTTCATTATAGCGTGGCTCAGTGTGCCGTTAGGGATCTGGAGTTAAAACGGGTGTTTCTGAGTCAGTGTGGTGTGAAGAGGGTCTCCTAGTCCATTTGGGCAGCTCAGACTCCACTTGCTTTTGGTGTAGATTGGGTCTCCTTTTCTTTACCTGGCAATCAGTCTGTGTTCCTGAGGTATCTCAGGCGTATTTTTCTCCCTGTAATCTCTACCCCAGAATGGACCGGCCAGAGCCAAGTACACAGGAGGGTAGAGAATTCCAGGGCACAAGTCTAATTAGTGAGTGAGATGACATTGGAACCCAGTTTTCTTTTAATGTCTAGGCCTGTGGTGGGCAAACTGCGGCTTGCGAGCCAAATGCGGCTCCTTGGCCCCTTGAGTGTGGCTCTTCCACAAAATACCACGGCCTGGGCGAGTCTATTTTGAAGAAGTGGCGTTAGAAAAAGTTTCAGTTTAAAAAATTTGGCTCTCAAAAGAAATTTCATTCGTTCTACTGTTGATATTTGGCTCTGTGGACTAATGAGTTTGCCGATCACTGGTCTAGGCTAATGCTTAAAAAAAGTTATTTTAAACAGTATAAGTACTTTCGTGCAATTATATAGTTTTCATCATTACAACGAATGTATAATGTTTCATGCATGTTTTTTCTTTTTCACTATTGTCAGTAACACTGTATGGATCGCCCCACTCAGCCCCCTAGAAATATCAAGTGTGATTGTTCTAGGCACTGAAGATATGGTAATGAATAAATAGAAAAAAAAAATTCTGCTCTTAATGAGCTTATAATAAATACTAAGTATCTTCTCATAGTTATAATTATTTCCTTAGGAAAAATTACAATGAGTTCTGATATTACAAATAAAATTGTTCAGTATCTGCATTTCTAAACATTAAAACATTTTTTTTAAATGGTAAAAAAATGAAGTCTTTTACAGTACTTATTTCCTTTTATTAAAATGTATAGTGTTTGTCCCCTTACCACACAAGTGCTATGAAAAATTAAAGTAAATAGGGACCTCTAAAAGGAAGTGTTTTAAGTATCATCCATTTTTGATAATTAGAGAACATGGTTTAATTGCTTTTTTTCATCCATCAGGAAAAAAGTACAAAAAGGTCTTGTAATTTTTGGCATGGCTGAGAAATGTTTAAAAAAATGTTTTTATTGATTTTAGAGAGAGAGGAAGGGAGAGGGATAGAAAGAAACATCAATGAGAGAGAAGCATGGACCAGCTACGTCCTGCATGCCTCGTAATGGGGATCAAGCCCACAACCCAGGCATGTGTCTTGACTGGGAACGGCACTGTGATGTCTTGGTTTTTTGGTTGATGTTGAGGCACTGAGCCACATCGGACAGGTGATAATACTTCTGGTTTGATTCTTTTTTTAAGTCATTGAAGTAAGGAAGGTTGGGTATAATTTATAAGTAGTTTATTAAAATGAAGGGGGAAACATGAGGTTCCTACAGCTAGTTAGTGTACAAGTCAGGGTAAGGAGAACTGAAATCTAAAAGATGCTGACAGGGAGAAAGCAGGATCAAGGACCAAAGGTTCTTTTGAGGCTGGAGGACACATGTATTTGAGTATTCACATTGCTGGGGCCGTGGTTGATAGAATGGGACGCCCTAAATTGGTGGTTTCATACATGCAGCATGTTGTGGCTGTGCAAATGGATGGCGTCACGGAGTGACGTAGAAGTCACTGGCGATGAGCATACCCAGGAACCAGCGATCTGGCCGTCAGAGGGGCATCTCTTCTTGTTGCCCTCCTGGTTTTGGCAGGACCCAGGTGAGGAAGATACTGAGCAGATGTTAAAGACTTCCAGAAACAAGGGAAAGGCCCACCAGAGATCGTTCTGTTAACACTGTGGTATTTCTGTTGTGTAATTTCCTTTTCTTTGTATTTCATTGTCTTTGAATATCATTGAAAAATTGATATATATTTTATAATTGGCTTTAAACTATTTTCATGTGTTTTTTTTATTTTAAATATTGATTAATTTTTAGAGAGAAAGGAAGGAAGAGGGAGAGAGAAACGTTGATTGGCTACCTCCTGTATGCACCCCCACTGGAGATTGAACCTACAATTGAAGGGTATGTGCCCTGGAATTAAACCAGCAATCTTTCCGTGCATAGGATGTCACTCAACCAACTGAGCCAGGACATGTTTTTCTTACTATATAAAGTGGTAGTCGATGTTCATTGCATAAAAGTCAGAAAATACAGTTAAAAAGAAGAAACTAAAAAAAATCCATATATAATGTTAGCTATTTGTGACACACTCTTCCTGACGTTTTTTCCTACAGAGGCTGTATAAATACACTTAAAAAATGGTATCACATTGCTCTAGCTGGTTCGGCTCAGTGGACAGAGTGTTGGCCTCCGAGATGAAGAGCACTGTCTGAGCCGCACATACTTTGTTGCAGGCTCCTCCCCGGACCAGGTCGGGGCTCACAGGAGGCAACCAATTGATGTGTTTCTCTCACATCGATGTTTTCCTCTGTCTTTCCCTCTCTCTAAAAATCAATGGAAAAATATTCTTGGGTAAGGATTAACAAACAAACAAAAAATAGTTTCATACACACACACACACACACACACACACACACATATTTTTTTACAATTACTGCACATTCAGCACAACATGAGTATTTTCATGTAATTCATGTCAGTAAACATACTTTCAGGATTATTTTTATATCTGGCTATTAGAGGGGACAGTTATATGGTGTATGTGGGGAAGTAACTTTTTATATGAATTGACTAATTTACTGACTGAATCTAATTATTATTAAGCATTTCTAACATCTGCTATTTTTTTTCACCGAGTTGTATATTGTGTCTTTAACTTAATGTGGTTCATGATGGGTGGACAGTGTTTTTGGTGGGAGAATGGATGCACTGAGAGTACTGAATAGTTGTTTTTAAGACCTGATTTGACACATAAATTATGGAGGCCAATTCAACTGTGTAGTTAAGGCCACACACAGGAACATTTTACCTGTAGTATGAACTTTCCAGGGTTCTTGGAATTGATATTTTTTTAGGAGAGGAAGTTACCCATGCCAGCTTGGGTTTTTTGTGCCTTCCTGGGCCAGAAGATTTATATTGAAAATGCCGGATGCTTAACAATTTGGAATTTATTTTGCCATGTTTACAGCCAGATATTCTCATTTGCCTTTCTTTAAGGAAAAGGGATAGTAGTTGACTTTTATTCCTTAATTAAGCATTAAAAGCCAAATTGGGCATGTAGAATCCTGAAAATTACATAAATTGCCTTGTGTTTTTTCTTTTTTCTTTTAAATATATATGGTTTTTATTGACTTAAGAGAGGGGGAGAGAGAAACATCAGTGATGAGAGGATCATTGATCAGCTGCCTTCTACACACTCCCCACTGGGGATCGAGCCCGCAACTGAGGCATGTGCCCTGACAGGGAATTGAACCGTGACCTTCTGGTTTATATATAGACCAACGCTCAACCACTGAGCCTCTCCAGCCGGCTCTTTTGTTGTTGTTAATACTTATCCGAGCATATTTTCCCATTGACTTTCAGAGAGAGTTGAAAGGAGGGGGTGAGACAGAGAAAAAAAATTGACGTAAGAGAGACACATGCCCTTGACTGGTATCAAACCCAGGATTCTTCAGTTTGAGGGCTGACATCTTATCCACTGCGGCAAACCGGCTAGGATGCCTTGCAGTTTTGTGTGATGTCCTTAGTAACAGTACATGTGTTTTGCATAATGCTTTAATTGAAAATATTTACACAAAATGAACACATTGAAACAACTAATTTATTGCTCAAAATAATTTTGATTCTAAAGATAGGATTGGATTGGGAAGACCGATGACTGACTTTTTCACATGACTTCTTCAAAGCACTGTTCTATAATGAGTTTTTACTTTTTGTTAACTTGCTTATTATTTGCCTGTGACTTCCCCACATACACCAGCAAGCAAGCCACGGTTATCTTTACCACTGGGTCTCTAGTCCCAGTTAATAAAGACTGTTAAATGAATGAATCAATTCTATTGGATCTGTTTTCAATACATTTGTTACTAAATAGATTATTGGCTTCTTTAGAAGAGTCATTTTCCAGATACACATGCATAAGATGAAAGGAAGGCAAGAGTTTGTCTACGGTTTTGTGGTGATACAGGAAACTATAATAATCTGGGCCTCCTGCTTTTACCTAACTAGTACTCTTCCTCCTAAATCTCCTAGGTAAAAACCATAACTTTACCACTTTGACCATTTCAACCTTTGCATATTTTTGTAAGTCTTGATTCTGAAATAGTAGTTCTTATTCTGGGGCTACTTGGATGTATTTAAGGCAGCACTGTGTAAGAGAAATTATAAGGTGAGCTTTAACAAAAGCCACATTTTATAGTAGCCACATGAAAAAAAAAAAAGGGTGGAATTAATTTTAACAATATTTTATTTAGCTCAGTATGTCCAAAACATTATTTTAACATGTGACTAATATAAAGATTAATTAAAAAAATTTACACTTTAAACATTTGAAATCCATTGTGCATTTTACACTGATATGTCAGTTTGGATTAGCACCTTTCAAGAGCTCAGTAGCCACATGTGGATAGTGTTTTCTGTATTGGACACTGAAGTTCTAAGAATAATTTAAAAACAAAACTGTGAACCAAAATGCCAATAATGTATGTGATGGCAAAGATAATCCATTTAGTCTTTCTGAGGATAGCTTTAATAGTTTCTTTTTTCTTTAAGGTTATTTGGAACAGATAAGTTCACATAACAATAGTTTTTGCTGCAGGCTGGAATTTATACATTGAATTGGTGAAGAGTTTAGGATAATAAAAATGTGTTATAGATTTTATAAAAATCCAGCATCCCTGAACTTCTAGTCCCTCCTTTTTAAATGTTTAAAAAAGGGGTTAGAAAGGATCTCTAATTTTATTAGTTGCTTTAGGGGAAAAGAGTTTTGAAGCATATATGGCAAAAGTTTAACTTTGTTATTCTGGGTGGTAAAAACATAGTGTCCCTTATCTTCTCTAATACTTGTCTACATGTTATGTTTTATGAAAAAATGTAAAGATGTAAAAAACTGGGTTCATTAAAGTTAAAGTGTGAATGAGAACATTATTTGATGTGCTATCTATTCCGGAGATGATGTGCTTGTTCTTTTACATCGTGACCACATCTTTCTTGTCTCCAGTTATTAGTGAGTTGCAGAAAATGGAACTTATTTTCAGTAACTGCTTTTTTTGGATGAGACTTGTTATGAAAGATACACCATCTGGATATAATTTAATGTAATTTCACGTTATAGCTATAACATTTCAAAGAATGTAATATTTCTTAGACATCTCTATTTAGACAGATGTTTGACTTGTAGATTTTTAAACTGAGATGTCAAGTAGTAGTGACATTTTGAGAGTTTGACTTATTTAAAAACGTTAAAAAAAATAATTCAGTCAACAAAATTTTTTAAAAAATTGATTTCGGGTTCAAGGTGCAGATCAGATGTTCATTTAGTCAGTGGAAATAGGCCTGGATATGTATGTAATTCCTTGACAGAATCTCTAGTGTACTTTGTAAAATTTTATTTGTTATGACATTTTGAGAAGACAGGGTAAAATAGTATCATACATTTGGGATAAAATATTTGAAATAGTAGTAAGTTTCAGTCCAGTGTAGAAATGGGTTAATTTGGGGATATAATTAGGAATTATATATATTTAGGATGTATAATTTGATGATTTGGTATACATATACATTGTGAAATAATCACCACATTGAAGCTAATGAACTTATCACCTCAGATAGTCACACTTTTTTGGGGGGGAGGGGTGAGAACACAGGATATAATCCTCTTGGCAAATTCCAATATACAATAAAATGTTAACTATGGTTACATTGTTATGCATTTGTAGAAGTATTTTTCATTAGACAAATATTTATTTGTTAATAAGTACGTATTTCAGTATAAAAGAATGGAAACTTCTGCCTTCATGAAATTTATAGAGATAATAGCTGTTTACCTTTTGGTGTTTTTCAATATCTTTTTCTAATCATATGTATTAGAAAAATTTTTATAGCTTTTCCTAAACCAGTATTTGCAGCATAAGCAATTTCTTTTTTTTTTTAAAATAAATCTTTATTCAGATTATTACAAATGTGATCCTCTTCCCCCCCTCAATTGCTCCCCTTCACCAGGTTCCCACCCCACCCTCTGTCCTTTCCCCATCCCCCATTGTCCTCATCCATAGGTGCACAGTTTTTGTTCAGTCTCTTCCCGCACCCCCACTCCCCTTCTCCCTGAGAATCATCAGTCCACTCCCCTTCCATACCTCTGATTCTATTATATTCACCAGTTAATATTGTTCATCAGATTTTTAAATTCCCTTGGTTTTTAGATTCACTTGTTGATAGCTATGTATTTGTTGATCATAATTTTTATCTTTATCTTCTTCCTCTTCCTAAATAACCTCCTTCAGCAATTCATATAATTCTGGTTTGGTGGTGATGAACTCTTTTAGCTTTTTTTAATTTGTGAAGCTCTTTATCTGTCCTTTGATTCTGAGTGATAGCTTTGCTGGGTAGATTATTTTTGGCTGTAGGTTCTTGTTATTCATCACCTTGAATATTTCTTGCCATTCCCGTCTGGCCTGCATAGTTTTCTGTTGAGAAATCAGCTGACAATCATATGGGTGCTCCTTTATAGGTCACTACCTGCTTTTCTTTTGCTGCTTTTAGTATTCTCTCTTTGTCTTTTGCTCTTGGAATTTTAATTATGATATGTCTTGGTGTGGTCCTCCTTGGATTCCTTTTGTTTGGGGTTCTGCGGGCTTCCTGGACTTGTAAGTCTATTTCTTTCCCCAGGTGGGGTAAGTTTTCTGTCACTATTTCTTCTAGTACTCTTTCGGTATCTTGCTCTCTCTCTTCTGGAATCCCCATAATTCTGCTGTTGGTTCGCTTGAAATTGTCCCAGAGGTTTCTTACACTATCTTCAACTTTCTGGATTCTCTTATCTTCTCCCTTCTGCAGAGGATTGTCCTCTGGCTCTTTGTGTTCTAAATCTTTGTCTTGATTCTTGCGATCTTCCAGTCTGTTTTTAGGACTTTGTATAATATTTTTTATTTCAGACAATGTTTTCTTCATTTCTTGTTGATCCCTTATTATTTCTAGTTGCTCCCTTTTCATATCCTCATAGGTCTCATTTATTTTATTGGCCTTTTTTGGGATATTGTTGAATAACCTTATAACTGTAGTTTTGAACTCAATGTCCAATCTTTTCTTTTCCTCCATCTCCTTCCTTTGTGTCCTTCTTCTTGTCTGCATTTTAGTTGTTTCCCTGATTTGATGGAATAGCTTTGTGTGCTAGGTGTTCTGGTAGAGCCCAGTAGCACAGCCTTCCCAGTTACCTGCAGTGGACAGTCTTGGTGTAGCCCTTTGTGGGCTGTGTGTGCAATCTTGTTGTTAAGCCTTGCTTATTGTTGGTATCACTGGGAAGCGTTGATCTCCAAGCCAATTGGCTGTGAGGATCAGCAGTGTCTCAGCTAGGAGGGTTTCCGTACTCTGCTTGAATAGGGCAGGGTCTCGGGGTGGCGCAGACAATCTTTGGTTCCCTGTCAGTCTCGCCTTAGAAAAGTCCTGTTCGTGGAGAGTTTTGGAAGATTGGTTGCAGGTGCGCGCACCTCTTTGGTAAAGGCGCAGACAAGCTTTGGATTCCTGCAAGTCCCTCCTTAGAGAAAGCCAGCCTGTGGGAGAGCTTCTGTGCTCAGCCACAGGTAGGGCGGAGTCTCGGGTTGGTGCAGACAAACTTTGTTTTCCCTTCGGCTCCTCCCCAAGTCCCGCAGTAATGGCCTCTGGCTTCACACACCTCCAAGAGATCTCTGCCCACTGCCTGACAGTCTGGCCTCTCCTTGTCTGGGGCCGTTTATCAGAGCAATAGGGTGATTCTGTTTTCCTCTCGGACAAGAAAGCCAGCCGCGTTAGCTGTTCGCCCTCTCCGCGCCAGGAGTAAGCCAGTAGCGAACTCAGCCCGGCCCACCCTCTCTGCGTGCAGGGAGTAAGCCAGCAGCAATCTCGGTCCGGCCCTTCCTCTCCGCGCCGGGAGTAAGCCAGCGCCTTTTCGCGCACACAGTTCTCCGTACCTTCACAGTTCCTGAGGTTCAGCGTGCCTTCTCTCTCCTTCCCAGATGGCAGAGCCTCCTCTCAGCCAACCGTCTGGCGCTTCAGGGCAATGCCTCCCCTGTTTTTCAGTTCTAAATTCAAATTTGTTGTGGTAGGCTGCATTCGGGTGTCTACCCCATGCCGCCATCTTGGTTTCTCCCATAAGCAATTTCTTACAATATTAGTCTTTTGCAAACATCTTTTTTAAAAAATATATTTTTATTGATTTCAGAGAGGAAGAGAGAGGGACAGAGAGATAGAAATATCAATGATGAGAGAGAATCATCAATCAAGCTGTCGAGCCCCCAACTCAGGCGTGTGCCCCTGACCAGAATCGAACCTGGGACCCTTCATTCCGCAAGCTGATGCTCTAACCACTGAGCCACACCGACCAGGGCTGCAAACATCCTTTAAAGTGCTTCTTGGCCCTAACTAGTTTGGCTCTGTGGATGGAGCATTGGCCCGCCCCCTGAAGGGTCCTGGGTTCAATTTCCGGTCAAGGGCACATGCTTGGATTGCTGGCTTGACTCCTAGTGGGGGCCATGCAGGAGGCAGCCTGATGATTCTCTTTCATCATTGATGTTTCTATCTCTCTCCCTCTCCCTTCCTCTCTGAAATCAATAAAAATATATTTTAGAAATAAAAAAGTGCTTCTTACTATTGTCTTTTTTGACACTATCTTAATTATAAACTTGACATACATAAAAATGTATAATTTGGCAAAGAAAAGTCTCTAATAGTTCTGACCTCCAAAATGGTAACTGTTAGTAGTAGGTTGGTATGTTATCCTAACTTTTTCTGTAAAAACATATATAATAGGTGACTTTTCTACTTTTTTAAATAACAAAAACAATGTTATACTCTACACACTGTACTGTAGCTTACTTTTCACCTAACTACAAATCCTGAACATTTTTCCATATCAGTAGACACAGTCTATTTTTAATAATCATATTTCATAGTATAGTACATTACTGTTGCAATTTAGCCATTTCTCTGTTCATGGATGTTTAATCTTTTCTAGTTTTTTGCTATCATGAACAATGTTGCAATTAACATCCATCTCACTTCTCCATTTCCATTACCACTTGGAAGGGTTAGTTTCACATTACATTTCACCTAGTCACCTAGAAATTATTTTCCTAAAGTGCAACTCTATTTATATCACTCGTGTTTTAGAAAACCTTCCAAGAGTTCATTTCCAAAATAAAAATTTAAATAAAAAACTCATTTCTCATTTTATTTCAATCTACACTAATAAAATGGTAAGATGCAAATTGACCATATCTGTAACACCCACCAGCCAATCAGGAGTGAGTATGCAAATTAACCCAGCAAAGATGGCAGGTTAATTTGCATGTGCAGGTGCCAAGTGGCTGAGGGTGGAGTGGCACTTGCATTGTTGCCATGGCAAAGATGCAGGCTTTCCGCATTGCCCCAGCCACTCCAGGCCTCTGGGCAGGGTAGGAAGGCAGAAAGACGGCCCTGGCTGGAGCGAAGGTGGTGCCGGTAGCCAGGGGAAGGAAAGCCCATTGCATGAATATTCATGCGTTGGGCCTCTAGTATTCAAATATAACACTCCTTCCTCAGGCAATCTTGTCTAATTACTTTCCCCTTGAGAATTCATTGCTTCCTCTGCTGAACTTTATAGCACTTGACCTCATGTTACAAGTATGTATAAGTATTTATATTACATACATGTGTCTTCCCTACTAAGCTTCATAGTAGTAAGATCAATGTCTGATTCCTCTGTGAGTCTTCCACAAATTCTGGTAAAAATACAGTGTACATGGTAGGTACTCAATTATTTGATAATTGAATGAAAAATTCTGACTATAACAAGCTTTTTTTTAACAAAAATATTGTGTCCATATACTTATTTAATAAAAAACATACAATTCTGTGAAAGATAATCATACCAGCTCTTTATAAAGTTTTATTTGGTTCCTGGAATAGTCAGAGGAAGAGTGCTTATTTTATCTGAGGACAGAAAAAAGCGTGTGTTGGCCGGGTCAAACCACTTCAGATCCTACTAGTCCTCACTGAGCCAGGGCCATCCCTTGTTGAGGCCTCGGCTTTGGTACTTCTGGATGAAATCTCAAGAGAGCCCTCTTCTGAAAGGCACTAAATTCTTCGAGAGGACCACTCTGTTTAAAATACCCTCCACATCCCCCTAAAACCTCTCTTCCAAACATGTAGATGTTTCTACCGCACAGTCAGCTCCTCTTTTCATCCCTGTGTGGCGAGGCCTGATGGCATGGTGTGGAGAAGCCACGTAAATGAGGACTAGGAGTTTAAAATGCCTGCATATCCTGGACCGTGAAATATAGTGAGAAGTGGGATCACTGGGTCAGATGGCAGTTCTAATTTTTAGTTTTTGAGGAAACTCCACACTGATTCCACAGTGGCTGTGGCAGTCTGCATTCCCGTCAGCAGTGTGTTAGGGTTCTTTTTCTCCACATCCTTGCCAGCAGTTGCTGTTTAACTCAGATTTTGTTTGACAGCCTAGTCCAAGGCTGACTACTGGACTGTGGCGGTTAATTTTTATAACTGTCCAGTGAAATATAAATTATAGACCTAAGGCTATTTACTTGTGGGGAATTTATTTGGAAATATTTCTCAGATAAATTTTTCTTTTTCCCTAAGGGGAATTGGCCTTGATTAATTAGAGTTGCACAATGTAACAATGCATTGATCATCACCATATCTTAGATATGTAATAAGAACTAGGAATGACCATCCAGGTGTTAGGAGAAAGCTTCTCTCCCCGCCCCCATATTGAATTTGCTAATGTTCTAAGTTCTTTGTGGCTCTTTTGCAATTGAGCCTGGTGGGTGTATTATTGTGCATAAGCTGCAATCAAAACAGTAGAGTAAGTTATTGGGATCGAATTGGAACCCGAATCTCTTGATTTTGATTTAAAAAAACCACACTATACTAAACTGTATTCTCCAAAAAAAAGGATAAATAATTTTGTAGTCTTTATTTTGTTTTTACTTTCCTTTCTTTAGGAAAAATATGAAAATTTTTAATTTTTGTAAAGTAACTGCAGAAGTCTGCTACTTCTGTTTTACTATCGTACTTTGAGCCTGTACCAAGAGGCCTGAGCGCCTGCTTTGTTCTGTGTGCCTTTTGTCTTCTGTCCAATTATTGGGGTTCTTCATCTTCCCCTTCTGGAAAGTTGGTGCTCTTTCATGTTACATCTACTGGATTCTGAGGTGGGAGCCTGCTTTAATAATTTCCTCACATAAAAGATTTTTGACATTTAATGTGTGAGAAAGAGGTAATAATTGAAAGTAAAAAATGATTTTTATCGATAGTTTTTCTGAGGGGAAATGATAATCTTTTAGTGATTTAATAGTTTTATTTGTCAGTCTGTACTAAATACTTTTTTAGACGATACCTTGATTTCCTTTGTGACATTTGCCAGTTGACACTTTGTTTTTGTATCCTTATATGAATATTAAAATTCTACATCTTTATGATGGGGAGGATGAGTGTCTTTAGTAAATAAAATGGTATTTTGGCCGAACTTTAATACCTTAGAATGGAGAAAAGAAAAACGAAAGCCCGACTAACTAAAAAGTGTCAGTACTTTTTTCTAGTTCCCTTAATCCAATTGCAAAGTTTGATCAGCTGTCGGGAGAGTTGAGCATAACAGGAAAATACAAACCAGCATTATCCCATTTCCCCCTCATGGTTGTATATTTGTTCCTTGGTCTCATTTGGTAGAGCATCATATTTGGTAATGCAGAGAGAATTTGATTTTGGCAGTCTATGAAGTTAATTCACTTACTCATGGGTAGAGGATCACAGTTTCCAATGATATTTCTTCACTGTTAATTTCAGAAAAAAAATGGTTAGTGAAGAAGAAATGGAGCAATACCTTGCTAACCTGGGATGGTGGTTATTAGAAGTAACTTCTTTATAACTGGAAAAGGAATGTTTCCTTGGGACATTTGCCAGTTGACACTTTGCTTTTTTGTGTATGCATTTTTTTTTTTTAATGTTGAATGGCAAGTAGCTTCATTATTTTTCACCATTGGAACCAGTGAAGAAAAATCATTTTCAAAATTTTAAATCCACTAAAACGAAAGAGATTATTTTCAGTGCACATTTTTCTCCTAATGTTAAAGTGGTCCTGATAGTCAAAGGGAACTTTCAAAAAGATACACTAGCAGACTAATATTTTAGAAAGAATCTTACCCGTAATAAAAAGGGCAGAATTCTGATAGTTTGATGCATTAATTTTAATATCTCTTCCCCTGCAGCTCTTGAGTCAAGATGAGAAATGTTGAACAGAAATATGGTTCTCATTTTGATTGTACTGACTTTATTATATGAAATATTATCCTCCCTTTAGATGCAGAATCAGGGTTTTGTTTGAGTGTGGGTGATGCTAATTTGATATATTATAGCAGGGGAATTAAAAAATCCTCTTCACCATGTATCATTCAAAGCTTGTAATAAAAATGAAATAATTTGAATACAATATTATAGGCAGTAGTCATTTGATTTACAAGTGGTCTGCATTTTAAAAATAACAAATTGTTAGAGATTCTAATTGTTTATGAAATAGGTATTAGTTCATTAAACTCATGCTTATTCCTTGTCCTGTAGTTATCACAAAACTGACCATTTGTTTTTCCCTCCATAAACTTTTCCTCTTTATAAGAGTACTTTTGTTCCAGTAGTCTGTCACAGATTTGGGGTTCTGCATTTTATGAACATGTTATAAACCCATTCTAAGAATGTAGTTTGTTTTTGCTGATCTGCCTGTCTAGAAAGTCTGTTTTGCTCTCTTGCAGGTTGTCAGTTAAATCATCTGTTTTTTAGATGTTTTAAGTAATTTGTACCAATTCCATGTGCCACTCGGGGTACCATTTATCCTTTTTCTTACACTGTCTTTAAATCCTCCCCAGAGGCAGATTGCCCATGGAGCTCATAGAGCTTAAACCAAAGGGACCCTCACTTGTATGAGACCCTTGGCATTTTATATAAAAAAAATTTCTTAAAAAAGTAGTATTTTTCTTAAAGAAGTCTCCAAAATTGCATAAACTTTAGACAAAACCTGCCTTTTGTAAAATAGAAGACTGTTTGAGGAGATGAAAAACAAAGTTAATGTAGATGGTTAGCTTTGTGTTTTAGGTAAAAAAGACATAAATAGAATATTTGAATGGTTTGTGTGTGTGTCAGATTTAATTTATCATGATAACCATCAGCAGTGCACCAGATGTTGTGACTGCATTTAGCTTCACATTAAATTAAGCATAGCTGGTGGCCTCCAGAGCCGTCCGTACGCCTGCCAAAGGTGGCACTGAGATGGCGCTGTCCGCCTCTCTCCCGCGCTGGCTGCTCTTTCCCGCTGGCCCGGATATTTAGGCTGCGAATTGCTCATGCAGTAGGTGAGCCTTTGTGTTTGAAATGTGTATGCTGTAAGCCTGCTGTACTGGATGGAGAGGCTTGCATTTTTCTTTTCATTCAGTAGGTAGTCGTTTTTAATTTTTCCTTATCTATAAACCAGTAGAAATAAATTAAATGACGTTCCTTAGGAGTTCATTGAGGTCTGAGGTTCCGTGAGAGGGAAACCATTATACACAAGTGCCGGTTAAACCTACATATTCCCGGGAAGATTTTCCTATACCTGCTTCTAATCAGGGAAAAATTAACTTACTGATTTTGTCGTATAAATACATATTAAGATCTGAAAATTCTTAGTTTTAATAACACTCAGAATAAGAAGTATTAAAATCTCTCAGAACCTTTCGTAAGGATTTAAATGAATACCCTTTGACGTTACTTGATTCCTCTCCATCAATGTAATCGGAGAATGCATGGATTTCCCCAGAGGAGGGCAGAACAAACATCTGCAGTGTTCTAAGCACGAGGATCATTAAGATGGCAGCCCTTGCAGATCAGACAATTTCCTCTCCCTGTTTCCTGGAAAAGCATTTAGATATCGCTGAAATTAGATCTTTAAAGCGTGCTAACGCTAGAACAAATATCTTAGAAATTTTATTATAATGCTGCCTTTTAAAGTCCTAAATGTCCTCTATTTAAAATGAATTCTTTTGTACTAACCTTTTTTCATATGCCAGCTTTTACCAGGCGGCAGAATTGCCTGATTTGACTTTCTAATGTAACTGTAATGAATCTTCTGGGAAGCCAAACGATTGAACACACATACTCTGCAACTCCATTGTAAAATATTCAGTCAGTCCTGTCGATGCTGCTGATTAAAAAAAGGAGAAGAAGAAAAGACTTGGGGGAAGGAGAGGAAAACTCCCTAACGTACTCTGAGGCTTAAAACCGAATGTGCTCGCTCAGAGGTCTCAGCCTTCACCAGACGTCATGATGGCTCAAGCGTATTCAGGAACGCCTTAATAAAACATCCAGTGTGGGGAGGCAGAGCTGGCTTTGGAAAGCCAGAATCAGGACATATGATTGCATTCAGTTTTGACACATTCACGTGAAGAAGCACTTGGGAAAAACCTGGCCCATTGGCACAGGCAGACACATTGCTCTCTCGTTATGCTTGAATATCCGGCAGAGTTAATATTTGCTAGCCAATAAACGCAGCACCACACACCCCAGAGCCCAGTGTGTACCAGTGGCCTTATAGCTGTGGGACCCTTATAAGATACGTGGGATATTTTTAACAGCCAGAGAAGCATAGGAAAGGCTTTTCCTTGATATTACAAAAAATATTTGTAACTGATTTATCCTAGGTATTTATAGTTGTAGCAATATGTGTTTGGCTTATCCATGTGAAAGGAATCGAACACCAGAATTTAATAATTAAGGATATATTAGTTAAAACTAAATTATAATGAGCCAGATGCTGCTGCATTGAAACAGCCATTTTCATTAGCATTTTGAAATCGAAGAGAATTGAATGTAAATTTGGAGTGCCTTGGCTCTGATGAGTTAACATTTTATAATCTCTAAAAATTCATCAAATAAAAGGTAAATGCCCTTTGATTTTATTGAAAGACAGCAACACTCACTGAAATATCAGAATTAAAGCCTCTAATTTTAAAAAATACTGATTTCATTTTTTTATATATTACAAACTAATCTTAAAACAATTGCAAAAACTTGTGGAAATAAATAATTTTCCTGTAAATGGAAAAGATATGAATCACTCATATGGAAGAAGCGATGGTGAGTGGGAATGAGGAGGTGTATTTCCCCCCTCTTATCGCAGGGAAGCATTTTTAATAACAGCTCGAGTGGTTTGATAAAGCATCTGAAGGAAACTCCCTGGAGAGGAAGATTATACTGGAGAGAGATCTCTCTATGAATCATTTACGCTAACCTCTTGCTGAAGCACAGCTTGCATTTTTAATGAAGGATGATTGTGTTTCATAAACAGACCTTTAAAAATTAAAATAATATTGATCCTTCCTCATTTAGGCCTATTAAAATAGCATGCTATACATCTCTTTCTAATTGCTTAGGACATATTATTAATATTTTAAACAATACATTCACAGCTTAATAATTTTTAATCAGAAATTTCTTTAAATAGGATTTTGATTAAAATGTTTTAGGGGAATATTTTTCTATGTTTAGTAATAGCTATGAGAGGGAAATTAAAATTATGAGATGGTTTAAAGTTTGGCATTTTAAATTATTTTCAACATAAATTATCTGTGATAAGTTTCATTTGTTTTTCTTTATTCCTTTTGGTCACATCAGTTTCCTACAGAGGAAGTGGGTTTATTACTTGAACCATTTAATGTAGCATAGGAAAGGGGACTGGCGAGGTTTCAAGAAACCTTGCTTCACTTAGACCGTTGTAACTGAGGGCGAGGCATATTATGTGTCAGGAGTCAGTGTTCTTCCTTTTGAAATACGTCACTCAGTGAGATGAAATATGTGCGAAGTTACCTTGAAATTTCCTGAATTAGCACTTTACAGCTGTGTATCATTTTGAAGATTCTTCTGTGAACAGTAGGAATCATGTACTAGTTCACGCCTTACCATATCTGACTTAACTGGATGCTGCTTCTGGTTTTCTTTTTCTTTTTTAATGAAAACGTTCCTAAGGTAAAGATTTAGTGCAAGAACATAAAACTGCAAAGGAAGTGCTTCTCTTCGGTAGAAGGATTAAAAATATAAAGCAGAGTAAAAATTCAGCAGCATATGACAGTCCTTTGGGTGACAGTCAGTTTGATTTCTTTCCACTTGAGAAGCGGCGCACTATGGTGATTAGGGCACAGATGCAGGAGGCATGTGCCTGGCTCCCCTCCTGTCTCCGCCACGCATTAGCCGTGTGACATGGCACGTCACTCAGTCTCAGTATCTGCTTTCTGTAAGAGGGGTAATAACAGTGGCTCTTCAGGAGCTGTTGTGAGAATCAAATTGTTTAGTAAGTTTTAGCTATTATTGTATTTTTTATTTTTATTTTGTCTTTTTTACTTTTTTTTTTTTGCAGTGGCTAAGGAAAATAATTATTTGGGGAATGCTCTTATAAGTATAATTAAGTGAGAGAAATTCTATTATAACTCGTGGAATCAGATTTTACCCTCAGTTTGCCTTATATCTCTTTAATGCTTTATATCATCAGGCGATGATACTGATTGTGTAGTTACCTATGTACCTTTTTTTCTTTTTAAAATGAATGATCCTCAGCTAAGGATTTATTATCGTAATATAAAAGCGCAAAGGCAGGGCCTCTCTGAGGTTGCTCTGGGACTTGTTGCTGCAGGAACAGCACAGTATTTGGGGCTCTTCCGAATAAAAACCATACATATTGTACACGTTTCCCCTGAGATTGTAGAGAGAATCAGAGCAAAACTAACAGACCAGTATAAGTCTAACTTTGGTATAGTTCAGGAACCCTGGCAGAAACATGGAATTTGCCCATCTGTACCCTGACCTTTACATTCTCTGTCAGAGGTTTGCAGGTGGTGCCGAGTATGAAAACATACTTCCTGTCAGAATTTTGCCTTCATTGCCATCCATTGCTGTTTATTTGGAGATAAAATGACCCCCCCCCCTTTTTTTTTTGTAATTTAAACAAATATTAAGTGACATGTGGTCAGGCTGATAGTTCCTGACATGCTCTAGTTTGTGATGAGCCTGGTGGAGCACTGTGGATCCAGCTTGCTCAGGGAAGGTCCTGCTGCTCGAGACCAGCAGGGTGTGTGGTTCCCCAGATAATTATTTGTTCTTAATGCCTTATCTTTTCACAGCGACGGAAGGAGAGGCTGCTATGGAAGATCAAACGATATAATTCTAATTGAGTCCCTATTTTATTAATCCTTTCCCAATCCATTGCCAGTCTTGTCTGGTGACCTTTGTCTGAAGAAATACTACAGAGAATAGTTTCTTTTCCTTGGGAACCAGTGTGGACCAGAGACAAACTAGGAAATGGACAGTTCGTTTGAGGACCCTTATTCTCCCACCTCCTTTTGTGTGACCTTCCTCCTCCTCCACCCACTCCCTCTGATGCGGCAGCTGGGGCCTGTCCGCTCCTCATCCCTCAGGTGCTCCCAGCAGCAGTGCGGCCGCCTCCCTCTGGAGGAGAGACTTTGGGACTAGGTGTTCCTGCTCCCAGCCCTCTGATTAAACAGTTACAAATGAAGATGTTTTACTCCTAACTCACCCAGAATTATTTGCATTAAAAGAAGATAAAACAAATACTAAGTAGCCTTCATTACGTGCTTACTGTGTGCCACACACTGCCCCAAGCTTGTTGGCAGCGTGCTAAGGAAGTGTCATTGTAGCAGTACTGAGAAGGAGACACTGTTGTTCCTCTTTCTCACACGAGGAAACCAAAGCAGAGAGAACAGTGTGAACAGGGTTGCGCAGGTGGGGAGTGAGAGCAGGGATTCAGACCCTGGCAGCCCGGATCCACAGCCCGTGCTGCATCACTAGCTGAACTAGCTTTGTCCATGCGTGTGGTTTCCGGTTGGCAGTTCCCAGTGACCGAGGTGAACGCCTGTGCCAGTGTGTTACCTGCGGGAGGGTGGGCAGAGGTGCAGGGCATTTTTACTCTCTGTCCCTTCATTTTTATTCAGGCTGGCTAGAGTTGCCTGAAAATCAGCTTTCCCACACTTTATCTGTTTGCCCCAATTCTTTCCTTCCTCTTCTTCTAAGTGGTTGGTTAAGAGTGTCAATTCTAGAGAAAGTGTTGCATTTAAATCCTGACTGAGTAAATTTGTGCAAGATACTTAATCACTTCAAACCATGGCTTTCTTTAATTAAAATGGGAATAACACTAATACCTACTCTTAGAATGTAGTAAAGAATAAATGAAAAAACGGATGCAAAGTGCTCGGTATAATTCCTGGAGCATTTTAAGTGATTATTTTTCCTCCCCAGTGACAGGGTGGGCAGAGATTGGCGGTGAGTGGTGTAACAGGGACTGCCCGGATAAGTACCTTCCAGAGTTAATGAGAGATGGTCATATTGGCAACCAAACACCTGCTCAGGAAGTGTGTTGGACTTTTCAAGTACTCTGGAGCAGTTCATATGGAGGCGGACAGTAATCGCTTTTGAAATGATATGTTCAGAACTGTGACGGAAAATCTTACCAAGAGCTTTCCATAGATGATAAGTAGTAAAGATGATTAGCAGTTCCAGAGAGAATAGAAAAAAAGGCAGATGGATTTTGCATATAGGAATATTCTATATTTGCCTTGGCTAGCAGAGCTCAGTTAGTTAAAGCATTGTCCTGTGCATTAAAGGGTCGCGGGTTTAATTCCTGGTCAGGGCACATACTCAGGTTGCAGGTTTGGTTCCTATTGGGGCACATATATGAGGCAACTGATTGATGTTTCCCTCTCTGAAATAAATGAAAAGCATATTCTTGGGTGAAGGTTAAAAAAATACACAGAGCCCGGCCAGTGTGTTTCAATGGTTGAGCCATCGACCTATGAACTAAGAGGTTACAGTTTGAGGTTTGATTCCTGTCAGGGCACATGCCTGGGCTTCAGACTCAATCCCCAGTAGGCAGCCAGTCAATGATTCTGATCATTGATGTTTCTGTCTATCCCTCTCCCTTCCTCTCTGAAATCAGTAAAAAAAATATTTAAAAATATTAAAACATATCAAGAGGAAGGAATTCATAATGTAAAAAATTATTTTTATGTGGTGTTAGGATCCATTTCCCCAATCTCCAGGTAAATAAGATAAAAAGTTTGCCTTTTCCAGAAACCCTAAAAAAGCTGACCATTTCCCGGTCTTACAGCTAAGTGAGAAAACACTTGTTTGATACTTATCTTACTACTGGGTACTTAAAAATGATTTCTTCTCATTAAAAAGGGTTTTGTAAACAAGCTTTCAGCTCTTAGGCTGTGTTAATATTAGAGTTAATATTTGTGACTTTTTTTTTTTTTCCATTTAAAAGTAAAGGTGATATTTAAAAAGAAATTCCCAAAATTAAATGAGACCTTAAAAGCCCAATTGTTCCTAATTCTAAAGCATTTCTAAGTTTTTTCTTTGGCAGTGAAAATGTCTGATTTTCTCAGTTTAATATCACCATTAAATCTGAAAGCCTGGAGCCTCATAGCCATGGCAGACACTATAGAAAAGGTGTGTGGGAGGAATTACCTGAAAAAGACAGACTGAGTATATCTTTTCTGTAATCCAGTTCGCAGATTCATTTTAAATGTTTAGTTTTTCCTTAATTGCTCTTTCTCATTTCTTCTATTTTAACTATACTATCTTTCAATGTAAAGATTTTTTCACACACAGTTTTCAAGAGCCAAAAGATTTTAATATAGCATTTATTTTATATTATGCATGTACTCAGGAATGGAAATATGTTTATTCATATATTAATCAGAAGTGTTTAAATTAATTAAAAAAAACTGGTTAAATCCTCATTCACTTTTTCAGAAAAATGTTCCTACAGTGGGAAAACCTTGTTGGTAATTGGCTTGGCATGACATTTTCTTAGTATTTTTTCTTTCTGTCTATTATGTGCAGCTTCTGACAGTTACAGAAGCTGTCCACAGCATCCAGTCCTCCCAGGAAATTCCCTGGGGTGACTGGCTTTGATGGATTCTGGTTGTGCAGTCACATCAATCTGCTTGAGAGCGAGCTGCCCACAGAGCCCGAGGGCTCTCTGTCCTCAGCTTGAAGCATTTCCCTGCTCCTTTTCTTGGCAGTTTATTCAAAGGCATATTTGCTACATTTACTGTCTGTTTGCTTCCTACATAGCTTCAGCTGTCACTGGAGAGGAAAACAGTACTCTAAGATTCTGTGCCTAACAACAGAATTTATAACAACTTTTAAGGCATTTGATATAAAGAAATTATGTGATTTCAGCAATAGGTAAAAGATGTCTTTGTTCTAACTATTTTTAAAGGCACTTTAAAAACCTGTGCTATTTAGTACGAGTTAGTGGCAAGAGTGTGATTATATTGGTGGCTAAAATTATAAAGTTTTCTGGCAAAAAGGGAAACAGTGTAGCATAGCACACATCAGAGGCAGAGCCTGCTAGGGCACCATGGCTCTTTGTAGGTGACAGCATAACCCCTTATGATGCTTGACAGAAAAATATTTTTCTTAATCCCTGGCTTTTGTGAAGAGGGACCGTATTTTGAGAGTAAGTATATTGATGGCACAAAATAATATAACATTTTAGAGTTTAATTGGTGTATTCAGTAGTTCTGAAAGGTACTAGAGTTGGTTAGCATAGAAACCTAAAAAAAACAATGATTTAGATTGGCAGTCAGAATTATTCTGAAGAAAATTCAACATTGTGCCTTCCTTGACAATACATCTTAGGCTTGGTAGACTAATTTTATTAATAAACTGTGATAGGAATGTTATAGAATATTAAATGTAAAGTCAAAAACTGGTAGTTTGCGTAAGAATGAACCGCTTTAGTTAAGCTCTGTGTAGAAGGGAGTGTTTGTTGCACACTAAGTGGATTTATTGTTCACAGTTATTAGGTTCTTTTGGCTATTAGTAGCATTCCGTAAAGGTAGGAGAGTGTTGAAAAGGCTGAGATGGGAGAGGAGTTGGGGCTTGTAGTAGGACAACTGATGATGATGTGCAGAGAAGGGAAATAATAACTTGCTGATAGAGGATGGAACCAAGGTCTGCCACATGTGTCAAACACAAGGCCAGCGGGCCAAATCCGTCCCGCCAGGCCTTGCAATGTGGCCCACACTGCACTCCGCTGCGTTTCTATCACAATGACAGTTTATGACTGTTCAGTAAACCATTCGGCCTGCGATTTAGGCTGGATTTTAGATTTTGGCCCCTTCTCTGATTGAGTTCGACACCCCTATAGAGGGCTTCTGTCACTCAGCAGGCATTGACTGCACAGAGGCAGCACTGCGTGTGCACTTGCAGCTCTGTACCTCCGGCCTTGGCTCTCATCTTCTCTCACTCAGCAGATTTTTATTGACTACTGAATGTGCCAGGCATGGTTCTAGGAGAGACGGCCTCCTAATTCTTCGGTAGCTTTCCACTTTGGTCTCTCTAAAATCCATGTTTAAAACAGCGGAAATGTTTTTCCCCCCCAGAAACATAGATCACATCATTCTCCAATTTACTACCCTGTTTCCCTGTTTCCCTGAAAATAAGACAGTGTCTTATTATATATTAATTTTTTCTCCCAAAGTTGCGCTAGATCTTATTTTCAGGGGATGGCTTATCTTTCCATGCGCTAGGTCTTATTTTCGGGGAAACACAGGTAGTAAAACCCTTTAGGAGTTCCTCATTCACTAGGAATAAAACAGATTTCTTCACATGACCATATGCCAGCATAGTCTGGCTCTTCCAAGCCTCTGGTGTAACCTCTGACCACTCTCTACTTGCTCCATTAGCTTCAGGTGCAGTGGCCTCCTGTCTGCTTTATTGTTCGGAGACCTGCCTCCTCTTCCCCCGGGTCTATTGCATTTATGGGACCCCAGCCCGAGTGGTCTCCCGCAGCTGTGCTTGCTTTGCTTGCTCCACTGTGTAATGCAGGCCTCCTTCAGTATCACTCCTCAGGGAAGCTTCCCTGGCCAGAGGCTAAAATAGCCCATCACCTTGTCCTGTTTTGTTCTTTTAAACCATTTATCATCTGAATTATGTTGTTTGATTATTTACTTATATATTATTTGACCTCCTCTGCTAACTATTCCCAGCACCAGGAATAGTTCTGAGAACATAACAAACTCTTCAGAAACATTTAAAAAATGAATGAGTAAGCTTACAACCATTTCCTCCACATGTCTCTGTTAGAGACAGCTACTATAGTCAAGCTGTAAGTAATGAGGTGGTTGGGAGCAATGGGTCTAGGATTTTAATCTTGACACCATTTACTTTCTGTGTGACCTTGGACATAGTGACATGTCTCCTAACCTCCAAATCTCAAATTCTTTATCCAAAAAATTGTGATGGCCGAAACCGATTAGGCTCAGTGGATAGAGCATTGGCCTGCAGACTGAAGGGTCCCAGGTTCGATTCCGGTCAAGGTATGAACCTTGGTTGTGGGCACATTCCCCGTAGGGGGTGTGCAGGAGGCAGCTGGTCGATGTTTCTCTCTCATCGATGTTTCTAGCTCTCTATTCCTTTCCCTTCCTCTCTGTAAAAAATCAATAAAATATATTTAAAAAATTGTGATGATGATGACAACATAATGTACTCACTTTATGAGGTGGTTATGATGATTAAAGGAGTAGATGATTAAATATTTGAAAAGCAAGTAAAACGGTGCCTGGCACACAATTTGCTAGATCTTGGTAACTGTCAGTCATTATTATTATCACCATCACTGTCTTTTGAGACTCATCCTTCCTATATATCAATAGTAAAAGGATAATATGCAAATCGACCAAACGATAGAACGGCCAGTCCCTGTGATGCACACTGACCACCAGGGGGCAAATGCTCAATGCAGGAGCTGCCCCCTGGTGGTCAGTGCGCTCCCACAGGGGGAGCGCTGGTCACCCAGAAGCCCTGAGCCAGTCTCATAGCTGATGAGTCTCATGGCGCTGCGGCAGTTGGACATCCCCTAGGGCTCCCAGACTGCAAGAGGGTGCAGGCTGGGCTGAGGGGACCCCCCCACCCCCACCCCAGTGCGCAGATTTCATGCACCGGGCCTCTAGTTTGTTTAATAAGTTTCTCATTTAAAAACTATATATGCCTTGATACCTCATTATAAGATACTTTTTATCAAGTCAGTGCCTATTTGGGACTTTTAGTAATGGAAATTTACTAGGTTGGATAAGAGGAGGCAGGAATAAGTTAGGAAGGTGGGATGAACTTCTTGAAATGCTTAATGCCCCAGCCTGTGGGATTGGGAAGATAAAGCCTTTTTTCTACTTGGCAATATTAGCAGTTCTCAAAGTTGGAATGCTGCTAAAAATTGCTTGGTAAGTTGCTGATACTATAATTAATACATGCTTACTGATAATGAAAGCTAAGCTGTAGCCTTCAGCTTTTGAATTTTTAGCTGTGTTTTCCTAATCCATAGGGTTCCTAATCTTATGCTGAGATTGGAGCACAAAGTTTGGTTTTGGAATTGAAGAATATTATCTTCTGTCAATATGGGGAAAGAATGGGAGGACATTATAAGAAAAAGCAACATTACCTATGAGACTACTGAGGTAATAGGTTAGATACAAAGAAGCTCAATTAAGGTAATGATGGTGTAAGAATGAATAGAGAGGAATAGAAGTTGGTTGTTCATAATTTGTGAGTAATGGGCTAAGAGAGTGTCTCAAATTATTCCCAGGTTTCTGACTAATGTGACGGGTGAATTAGGGGCACAAGTTTGAATCTCAGCTCTGCCACTTCCCATTAGGTAACCTTGGGCAAGTTACTTCATTTTTTTCTGAGCTCAGTTGTATTGTCTATAAAATGGAGGAGGTAATTAATGGTATTTGTCTCAGAATTATCTTGAGGTTTAAATGAGATATTTAGTGTATAGTAAATTATATGGTAATTTCTAAGTAATTGGTAAATATACTTACCGTATTTTTCGGACCATAAGACGCACTTTTTTCCCCCAGAAGTGGGGGGAAAAAGTCCCTGCGTCTTATGGTCCAAATATAGCCTACACATATACTTTAAAAAAAAAGTTGTTTTACTTGCCCGGCTCTGTGTGGTCTCTGTGTGCTTGCCCGGCTCTAAAATGGTTCTAAATGCTGCTGTTTACTTTACAGGGTTGATTACATGTGTTTATGACTGTGATGTTGGGTTTTAATGCACATAAAATATTTTAGGACACTATTTGTTTCAGAATCTTTTTTTCTTCATTTCCCTTCTCTAAAAACTGGTGCGTCTTATGGTCCGGAGCATCTTATGGTCCAAAAAATGCAGTACTTTCTTTTATTTTATTTTTTTATTAAGGTATTATATGTGTACATATCTTTCCATTGCCCCTCTCCCCCCAGGTAAATATACTTTCTTATTATCTTTAGTAACAAATATGATTTGAGATATTACCAATGAAATAGATTATGGGGCAAGGGAGCAGTAGGTTTTGGGGATAAAGTGTATATGGACTACCTAATCAGACAATTCTATTTGGCTGTTTCTGTATGGGCCTTGAGTTTAGGACAGATTTCTGGGGCTAACTAGCTCGCTCTGACAAGGCGGTGTTCATTAAAGGAGAATGTCTTATACATAGTAGATACTTAGCAAATCCAGCATGAATACCATGTGTTGATTTAACTCTCTTTCCAAAGTTGTAATTGGTAACCAAAAAATAGGATATTTGAAAAATTAGCAAACCATGGTCTGAGCACCATCATCTCTGGAGTGGTTGCTCTGCTAGTCTCTTAACAGGTCCAGTGCTTCTAACATCCCCATCCTCTACCCCCTTTCTTGAACAGATATGGGAAGTGATCCTTTTAAAACTGAAGGCGGTGATTCTTTTAAAACCTATGTGAGGCCGAAACTGGTTTGGCTCAGTGGTAGAGCGTCGGTCTGCAGACTGAAAGGTACCAGGTTCGATTCCGGTCAAGGGCATGTACATTGGTTGCGGGCACATCCCCAGTAGGGGGTGTGCAAGAGACAGCTGGCTGATGTTTCTCTCTTATCGACGTTTCTAGCTCTCCATCCCTCTCTCCTCCTCTCTGCAAAAAATCAATAAAATATATTAAAAAAATAAAATAAAACCTATGTGAGGTGTTACCCTTCCTTTGCATGAGACTTTGCAGTAGCTTGATATGTCACTCATTAAAAGTCAAAATTCGAGATTAAACAAGGGGAAAACCAAGATGGCGGCGAAGTGAGCAACTAATCTGCCATCTTGCACAACAATTTGAGAACTACAGCTCAAAGACAAAACATCTATCACCCCAAACCACGGGAAAGCTGGCTGAAAGAGAAAGGAACACAAGCGCTGAAAAGCTGAAAAGCCTAGGAACGGAGGCATGCGAATCGGGCTGGTGGCGGGCGACTGGGCGCGGCTTTTTTTTAACCCGAAGGGAAACAAGCTCCCGATCACTTTGAAATCCAGTTTCTGGGGTCACACGGGGATCCAGACACCTAAGGGGAGAAGCTGGTCTGTCGGCCATCAGGTCCGAAAGCGAGGGTGACTTTTTTACAGAGGTGCATGCAGCAATCATTGTTTACTGCGCTGGAGCCTGGGGACGTGGGGACTTGGAAATGGGGACTTGGAAACGCGGAAAGGCAGAGACGGCTGATGGCAGCCATTGCTGTTTGCCACGCCCCAGCCTAGTGATGTCCTGAGACCCCGCCCCGCCATGAGGCTCTGCCCCGCACATTCTACAAACCCGCCCAGGCTCCACACAGCTGCTTTTGCATAAACAGTGAAAATGCCAAGAAAAGGTAGGAGATCTCAAACAAAAGAAATGGAGGAGAACAAAAGACTGGATATAGAGTTCAAAACCACGGTTATAAGGTTTTTCAAGAATTTCCTAGAAAAGGCCAATAAACTTAACTAGACCCTCGAGAATATGAAAAAAATTAAACCAACTAGAAATTAAACATACACTGACTGAAATAAAAAATATTATACAGAGACCCAATAGCAGACTAGAAGAACGCAAGAATCAAGTCAAAGATTTGGAATACAAAGAGGCAAAGGACACTCTTTCAGAGAAGCAAGAAGAGAAGAGAATCCAAAAAGTTGAAGATGGTGTAAGAAACCTCTGGGATAACTTCAGGCGAACCAACATTAGAATTATGGGGGTGCCAGAAGAAGAGAGAGAGCAAGACACTGAAAATCTGTTTGAAGAAATAATGACAGAAAACTTCCCCCATCTGGTGAAAGAAATAGACTTGGAAGCGCACAGAACCCCAAACAAAAGGAATCCAAAGAGGACCACATCAAGACATATCATAATTAAAATGCCAAGGGCAAAAGACACAGAGAATCTTGCAAGCAGCAAGAGAAAAACAGTTAGTTACCTACAAGGGAGCACCCATACGATTATCAGCTGATTTCTCAACAGAAACTATGAAGGCCAGATGGGAGTGGCAAGAAATATTCAAAGTGATGAATACCAAGATTACTCTACCCAGCAAAGCTATCATTCAGAATTGAAGGACAGATAAAAAGCTTCACAGATCAGAAAAAAATAAAGGAGTACATCACCACCAAACCAGTGTTATATGAAATGCTAAAAGGTGTTCTTTAAAAAGAGGAAAAAGAAGAAAAAAGTAAAGATAAAAATTATGAACAACAAATACGTATCTATCAACAGGTGAATCTAAAAGTCAAGTGAATTTAAAAATCTGAGCAACAGAATAAACTGGTGAATATAAGAATCAGGGGCATAGAATTGGAGGGGATTAATAATTCTCAGGGGTAAAGGGGTATCTGTGTAGGGGGGTATGGGAAGGGACTGGACAAAAATCATATACCTATGGATGAGGACGGGGCGGGGGAGGGGGAGGTCAAGGCAGAGGGTGGAGTGGGGACCAGGTGGAGAGGAGCTATTGGGGGGTGGGGGAAGGAGAAACAATTGTAATACTCTGAACAATAAAGATTTATTTAAAAAAAAAAAGCCAAAATTCTTACAATGCTATTCAGCCTTTTCACCCCTCCTCCCCCCATTTCCGTCACTCCATGCTTGTCCAGCCACTCCAGGGACATTAACTTTTTTGTTATCTCTCTTACCTGCCGAGTATGATCTTTTCTTTCTGCCCTGAGCCCTATTAATTATAATATAAAACAGACCATGGTCATAACTTATATTAGTACTTTGTTAGTTGACAACTGGCAGAAATCCAGTTCAAACAAAAAGGGAAATTTGAGTTTCTGTAATTTGGAAGCTTTGTAGGTGAACCTGGGTAGGTACCAAAATTCAGAGAAGCATTGAGAATCTCTCCCTCCTTCATCTTTGTTTTCCTTTGTGTTGGCATCATTGTCATCAGGCTGCTCTCATGTAGCAAAAATGACTGCGTGGCTTTGTGCAGCTCTAGACCTCATTCCTTTGGCTAGGGCAGTGGTCGGCAAACTGATTAGTCAACAGAACCAAATATCAACAGTACAAAGATTGACTTTCTTTGGAGAGTCAAAATTTTTAAACTTAAACTCCTTCTAATGCCACTTCTTCAAAATAGACTCGCCCAGGCCGTGGTATTTTGTGGAAGAGCCACACTCAAGGGGCCAAAGAGCCGCCTGTGGCTCACGAGCGGCAGTTTGCCGACAACGGGGCTAGGAGATCCAGCAAAAATAAATTATTATTTTTCCCTCTAATGGTTACAGCACAAGTTCGGGGGGGAGGGTTCCAACAGGCTGTGCTTGGGACTCAGGCCCATTCTTGAACCTCTGGTGGTGGCTAGGCTGATGTAGCACACTGCCTGTGCGGCCCTGCATCTGCCCAAGCCGCGTGTTTTCAGATCCCTAAAAGAAGGGGTTCCTTTCCTAGGAAGGGGCAGGAAGGGGGCAGGCAGATAAAGACTGTTACCAGACTTCAACTTAACATGAACATCAATAAAGTCCATTTTAATAGAGGTACAAACAACATACTCCGATAATGCTCAGGAAGCGCCAGGTAGTTCTGATTGTGAAGAGCAGAGGACCTTCACATAGATGACAGTTAAGCTAGGTATTTGAAAAGTTAAGAGGGGGTTGAAAAATATAAAAGAAAAGGAATGTGCTGTAGGTGGTTGAAAAGTGTGTGAGCCAAGGCATGGTGGTTGGAACATGGAGAAGGGCTGAGAACAGAATTTAATCCTTAAAATTAGAGTGCTAAAGAGTTTAGACTTTATTCAGTAGATGTTGGAATCTAGTAGAAGTTTTTGAGTAGGGGAGCAAAACTACCAGACTTTCTTTACAGTGAACTAGCCATTGATCAGGAGGGCTTGAACCAGGCCAAGGGTAGTGTGGTATAGAAGGGAACAGATTGGAAGACATTTGGGACATAGAAATGAAAGTATCTAATAATAGCTGGACATGCCAAGCATCAGTAGATGGGAAAATATAACCGTGAAAGTAATTAAAATAGCCTTGGGGTGACTAGGCCAGCATGAGCAGCACACACCTGAATCTCTATACACTGACCTACTTGACTGCAGGTAGGGAAAACTGCACCAACAGTGCTATTAAAAAAAAAAATGTTTTATTGATTTTTTTTTACAGAGAGGAAGGGAGAGGGATAGAGAGTTAGTTAGAAACATTGATCAGCTGTCTCCTGCACACTCCCCACTGGGGATGTGCCCACAACCAAGGTACATGCCCTTGACGGGAATTGAACCTGGGACCCTTCTATCCACTGAGCCAAACTGGTTAGGACAGTGCTGTTGATGTCAAAGAAAAATCCTGTTTTTCTGTGGTATGGGGTGTCTATTTTTCTCAGTCTATATGATTTTGAAATTTTCCATTAGATTATAGGCATTCCCCTTCTTCCCCCTCATAACGCTGCTGCAATTCCTGTTTATTTTGTCACAACCAGATTTTAAAGTCTTTTATTATGTTTTATTTATTTTTTGTTTCTTATTACAAAACTCAGTATGGAATTATGCATTTGTTAACACCTCTCCTATGTTTTTCTTATTTTATTGCCTCATTAAATCTGAAGGTGATCTCTTCTTGACAAAATACATATTGTGAGCTATTTCACCAGTTCTGTATTTCCTATTCTGGTTTAAAGGCCAAATGGCACACCTGATAGCATCATTCTCTTCATCAGAGTTCCTTGAATTTATCTATCAGTTATATTGCAATGTACATGATTTTTAGGTAGTGAGAGTATTTAAGAATGCAACTACCATGACTTGCTATAATGTTAGTGAAGAGTTGTAGTTTTAGAGAATTCATACCTGCGGGAGATTGTGTAAAACTATAGTCTGGACCTCATAGTGTTATGAGAGGTATGCTGTCCAATCCCTAACTAGCCATGTGTGGAATTTAAGTAATCTGCATTTTCTATAGCAAGGTGTTCTCTGGTGCTGAAGCAGGACATGTAATTCTTTGCTTTTGTTAAAATGGACGTGAGCAGTCTGTTCCTCAGGGGCTGTCTCAGTGACCTTTGGGTGCAGCTTGAGTAGCAATTTAATTTCACAAAGTCCTTTGGGCTTAAGTTAAATGAAGAGAATCACCTCTCAAATATATGTCCACTCCCACTTGGGGAGCTTTCATTTCACAGCCTCAGTATTAAGATCAATTTCTGGGGCTCTATTTTCATTCACTCAACCAATATATATTGAGCTCGGAGGTGTGTTTTCCACATACAGTTCTGAGAGCTGAGGAAGTGGCATTGAATAAAACAAACCAAAACACCCCTTTATTCATGGAGAAACATTCCAGTGTGTCTGACAAAACAGGCAATAAAAAGAGAACAAACAATGTTGATGGTGCTAAGAAGAAAAATAAACCAGGAGGGCGGTTGGGGAAGGTGGGGAGGACTGGAGGGCTGTGGGAGTGGTGATGGTAGAGTGATGAGGGAAAGTGGCATTTGAGCATAGAAGCGAGTCATGCAGATATCCGAGGAAAGATCATTTTTGGTGGAGTGAATAGCTCTTAGTCCTTTTTTGAGTTTCATTTTATTGATTAGCTTTCCTTGATTAGACTATGGATGTATAAACAGTGAAACTTTATAGAAAATGAACTATACATCAGTTGGAATAAAAACAGTTAAAGGATAATAACCTCATGAACATATTTGGAACTTGAAATTTTCTTGATTTTGGACTACAGTTAAAGCTACGTGTGGAATGTGTGAACATGTGTGTCCCTGACTGTGTGTGTAGGAAGACTTTATAAAGGCGGCCCTAGTAATTATATTGTGGAATGTCTTGTAGAGGACGTTGTAATTGGTCATTTGAGTTCAGCAGAGTTTTATTATGCTTTTGCTGTTATTAGTATTGGGCTGACTACTGGGGAAGATAGAAAAGGACAAAACACAATGTTCTGGACAGATTGGCCAGACTGTCCCCTATAGATAGAGTAAAAGGGACCAGCGTGGTTGAGTGGCAGCAGTACTGGGCTAGCATTCCTAATATCCTTCCATAGGGCGGGACAGCCTTCCACAGGGCGGGACAGCCTTCCATAGGGCAGACAGCCCTCCCACAGGGCGGGACAGCCTTCCATAGGGCGGGACAGCCTTCCACAGGGCGGGACAGCCTTCCATAGGGCAGGACAGCCTTCCATAGGGCAGGACAGCCCTCCCACAGGGCAGGACAACTTGACATACAATCCTCAGAGCCTGAGCAGATTCCTGGAGAGTCCGCAAGGTTGGAGTTAGGTGTCAGAGACCGTCTAGTTTTGATCTGAGACAGCTTTAAAGCGCTTGAGAAGACTGCATTGCATGATGGTTTGAGAGCTGTGTTTGGGTAAACAAGTTACCGAAACTGAACATGGTGTATTGGTTTTCTACTGTGGAAGCATGGCGTACTATGGAATGTCATATTGTAATATTTGATTTTATTATTGGGTATAAATAAACTGAATCCTTTGATATATATACTATATTAGAATGGCACTGTTCACCTTGGAAAGTAACAGTCTTTTTCCTTATCTTATACAATATAACCATTTAAATTTATATTATCAGTTGGTTGAATTAGTCCCCCTCCCTCCCCCAGAGGAATAGACTACCGTATTTTCCGGCGTATAAGACGACTTTTGAAAGGAAAAAAAGTCAACGTTTGAAAAATGTCATTCATTAAAAATTTAATTAAAAAAAGAACTGGTGTTGCCTCGGAAGTGGGCGGTAGTCTTATACAGCGAATATAGGCCTAAACCTATATTTTAACTGTAAAATTAGGGGGTCGTCTTATACGCCAGAAAATACGGTATGTTTTACTTTATTTGAGTTGTTAAGTATGGAACAAAGACATTTCCTCCTCATCTTTAGCATGAAGTATGAGTCATGTTACCGCAGGGTACTGATCAACATGTCAGGAATAATGTCAAAACCAAAATCTTTTCCTTTTAAGCTATCACTTAGTTCACAAAATCTTTTTCCTCCTTCATTCAATATTGAGAAACATCAGTGTGAGAGAGAACTGTCAATGGAGAAAAACATCAGTGTGAGGAAATGTCATCGATCTGTTGTGGCTCCTGTGTGTCCCCTGAGTGGAACTGAAACCGCAGGCCAGGCACGTACCCTGACCAGGAGCCAAACCACCTCCTGTACGTAGGACAGCGTCTAACCAACAGCACAGTGGCCAGGGCTGGAAACGTCTTTATTTTTGATGGTCCACTCACTCAAGTCCTTAATATTTTCCTCAAACTCCTTCTGGGGTCTGGTTATAATCATAAGTCATAGTCATAACTCTCTCAAACCAGTATATGGAATGAATGAGCTGCCTCTGCCAGTACTTTCTTCCCACGCGTTCCCATGATGTTATTTTCTTAATTTGAGCATCTGTAATCTTCTTTTGTTTTTTCAAATCAGTCTTCTTCCCTCACTTGTGCCCTTGACATGCTTCTAAATCTCTGTCTGGAGAAGGCTGAGGAATCTTCTGTTCTAGAGCAGATTTGGCAGACTTTTTCTGTAAAGGGCCAGATAGTAAGTGTTTTAGCCCCTGCAGGCCATGGTCTCTGTTATACCTGCTCTGCTCCTGTAGGAGAAAGCAGGCAGTATGTAAATGAAGGGAACTGGCTGTTACAATAAGACTTTTACTTATAAAAACAGGCTGCATGCCTTTAACCCATGAGTTTTCTAGTCCCTGACCTGTAGAAATTTTATTTTTACTTTTAATGCCCCAAAGGTGCTGCTATTTTTATTTAATGAATTGGTGCTCCAACATCACTTTTATTAGATTGCTTAAAAAAAAAAATAATAGCTATTTTGCTGTGGAATGTTGCATCTTAGTTTTGTTTTCTTTTTGGAGACGTGTGCTTTCTTGGTGTTGAAGAGATATAGATCCCTCCCACTTCCCCCTAAACAAAGTTTGAGCAGGGTTCATTATTTGTCTCATTGTGAATCAACAAGAGAAAAAACCCTGGTCACTTACTGTTAACACCTGAGGCAAGCTACATTACCTGGGATGCATGGTAAAACATGTCTTTTAATAAGTTCTTGAAGGTAAAGAGTAATAGAAAACCTCAAGTAATGGTGTGGTTAGGCGCCTATAGAGTTATTAGGTTAGGGGGATGGCTTTAATTTACTCTGAGTCCTCTCAGGGTTCTTCTGCATGCTCAGGAAACGTGGGTATTGGTGTGTGTGCTTTGCAGCTTCCGCAGGCCTTAGTTTCCACGGCTTCTCATCGTCTCCGTAAGATCCCCTTAGGGCTCTGGCTGCCTGGCTTAGTAACGGAGGGGACAGGTGCAGGCTGCGGTGTAGCTCTGGGAAGCCCTGGCAATCTGGGGCCAATATGTGTGTATTCTGTTAAATGGATGAACTTGGGTTTTGCTAGAGAGAACTCTGGCCACATGGGTTAATTATTATAGGCTCTAAGTCACCTTTGTTTTAGAGATCTATGCAGTTTGCATTATTTAAAACTTAAAGAAAATGTAAATTATAAAATTCTCTTTTGGAAAGTATGGCTAACCTTTCATGATGGTAGGTAATTAAAATATTATAGATTTCAATAACAACTACCAAGCCATTAAAAATGTTTGTCTATAATATTAGAACACTGAAAGCTTGCTTAATTAGGAGGGTCTTATGATTAGAATTTAACAACTTCGAGCTAAAATGACTATCAGAAGGTGACTCTAGAGGGCAGTATAGCTCAGTATGTTCATGCTGCTGGCATATAAGTTTTGCTTTGGAAGAATAACTCATGTGTTCTGAATTCTCCCCACTACACAGTGAGTGTCCCAATTTGGTAGAAAGTGAGTTTTGGAAAGAAGTGCTTTGGTTTGGCTCAGAAAGGTCCTTAGATATATATCATAATTATTGGCCCTAGAGAATGTTCGTACTTAGTTTAAAACATTCTTAGAAAACCTGGAATATTTTAATTGATCAAATTAAATTAAATATAGTTTGCTTTTCAAGCATTTGTGGAACATTAAGAAAAAGGAATGGTATATCTTGTGTTTTCAGATGTTTTGAGGTCTGAAGTAAATGTTCCCTTACTAGAGAATTCAGACAGATGGGAGTTGAACTTATCCTGACACTTAAATTTTTTATTTATTTAATACAGTTTTATTTTTCAAAATGTACAGCTGGTGAGACCTGTTGTTCATGCATCTTCCCCTACAGCGGGGGCATCACCACCTTTGGTGTTTCTGGTGTAAACGACTTGAGCTTTGTGCTTTGAAACTAGTTTTTTTTAAAATATATTTTTATTGATTTCAGAGAGGGAGAAACATCAGTGATGAGAGAGAATCATTGCTTGGCTGCCTCCTGCACGCCCCCTACTGGGAATCGAGCCCGCATCCTGGGCATGTGCCCTTGATTGGAATCAAACCCAGGACCCTTTAGTCTGCAGGCCGATGCTCTATCCACTGAGCCAGACCGGCTAGGGCTGAAACAAGTTAGTAAGTGCTTTACTAAGACGTTTCTGCAGGGCTGCTCTGGCCAAGGAGCTAGGTGGGGGTCTTCAGCCTCTCAGAGGCAGCAGCTGGGTTATACGACAGTGGGAACTTCCTTACTGAGTGTGTCATGTGTTGCTTTGTCAGACAAAACTAGGCTATTGAGCTTGTCCAGGATTTTGCGTTTGGACCACGTCTTTTTTTGTCCTTGTTTTTTTTTTTTTTTTTTTTTTTTTTTCCTGGGGTGGGGGCTTGCCCTCAGATTTGTCACTGGATTCTGTCTGTCTTGGCTGGATTTCTGGCATCTTCCTTTTTCTTGCCATTCCTGGTCAGCAGAGCAAAACTTGAAAGGCTGCTGCCTCCACTGCGGCCTTAATGAGATGTTGGACAAAAAGACATGGCGCATTTTACACATCTCTTTAAAATTGGGAAGGGTGAAACCAGAAGGTTGCTTGGTGATTATCTGTATGTGTAGAAGTTTTTAAAACTTTTCAAATGTGAGTATTCAAATTATGCCAATCATTTTCTTTTTCCAATTTTTGAGCTTTATATTTTCAGGGAAATCTAATCTGTATGCTTATGACTCATTTACACATAAATAATCAAATATGTTTTGGAAAGAACTATTTTGAAGTCTAAGGAGTTTTTGAGTCTTTTACAATAGCTTTTTCTCCTTTCAAAGCACATACTGGGGATTATGAAGGACAAACTAATAAGCATCTTGGAATTTTTGGTTTGAGATTTTAAATTTAGGGAACATTTCTTCTGGTTGTGTTTCCTGGTGTTCTTACAGTGTGAAATTGGCATGTCTCCTGTTGTGTGACAGATGGACATTTGGGGTTATGAACATTTCATTTTAATTTTGACCTCATAGAATAACACAATGTGTACTTTCCTTTTTCTTGTTTTCTTTTTTTAATTCCCACCAATGATATTCCCCCCCCCCTCCCAATTGATTTTTTTAGAGAGTGGAAGGCATGGGGAGAGACAGAGAGAGATATGTCGATTAAAGAGAGACACATCGATTGTTTGCCTCCTTCACATATGCCGACCTGGGGCTACAGGCCTGGGATGGAACCTGCAGCTGAGGTGTATGCCCTTCAGTCCATGGCCTATGCTCTAGCCACTGAACCAAACCATCTAGAGCTAAAGTGTACTTTTTAAAGGTTTTTATTTTCTTTATTGGACCAAGAATAACTCAAATGAATGTATTTTTAAAGTACTCTGAAATTCCTGGATGAAGGCCTTATGAAAGTGCAAATAGTGCAAAATTAAGCAACAGACTATTATAGGGATCCTGTTTTGTGTGTGTGTGTGTGTGTGTGTGTGTGTGTGTGTGTGTGTGTGTTTGTGTTTGTGTGTGTGTATACATTGCCTTATAGATACCAACTAAAGAAGCTTCTTTTTGTTTAGCGATTTATCTCCGTATTGCTATCAATCTCGGGTTGTATAAAGTAGTTACTTTGATATACTTCTTCTTTGTTCAGAAACAGATCAGGAATTATTTTCTAACTAGAGGCCCAGAGCACAAAATTTGTGCATAGGTAGGGTCCCTAGGCCTGGCCGGTGATCAGGGCTGGTCAGGGCCCTCTGGCTGCCAGCTAGGGCTTGCCTTTGCTCCACGCTGCCCCATGGTGGTCAGCACACATCACAGCGAGCGATCAAACTCCCGGTCTCCCTGTCAAACCCCTGAGGGGATACTTTCATATATTTAACACATCAGAGCTTGCACCTGAAATTGTGTGCTTTAAAACTTTATAAGAATTAGTATAGTATGTAGAATTGTATTTTTAAGGAACAAAAACCCCTGAAATTATTATTTGGAGGGAAGAAGGTTTGAGGTTGAATATTTATTTATACTGTATCTAGAAAGAGAATGTAAAATTTTAAAGCAACTGTAATATGTATAAAAAGCAACTAAGTTTAACTAATTTGCAAAGGATTTGAGAGACATTGCCTAATTCTCAAACTTGCAATTAATAGACTTGTAAAATTAAAACTTTTTAAATTCTAGGAAATGACAGAATGTTACTTTGGTGTGGATATTATTAGTGGTTTTGTTGTTTTTAAGTATAAATTGCCAGTCTGTGGTATTTTGAAATATATAAGAGAAATTTTCCTTAATCTAAGATTTAAATACCATTTAAATTATTATAGTCTCTATATATAAATATATATATGCACACACATATACACACATACAAATATATGTACATATACATACATACATATATATATATATATATATATATATATATATATATATATATATATCTCAATTTTTTTCATACACTTTTGAAATTTTCCCTATGTACAATCCTTCTACCTTTGGAGAAGATTTTAGTTACTATTTTCCCCAATTTAAAAACAATTAAGTTTCTATATTTAGAGAGAGAGGAAGGGAAAGGAATAGAGAGATAAAAAAAGACATCGGTTGGCTGCCACTGTCATGCCACCTTCTGGGGATTGAGCCCCCAACCTGGGAATGTGCCCTAACCAGGAATCGAACCAGGGACCTCTTGATTCATGGGTCCATGCTCAACCACTGGCCCACATTAGCTGGGCCAGTGGTCGGCAAACTCATTAGTCAACAGAGTCAAATATCAACAGGACGATGATTGAAATTTCTTTTGAGAGTCAAATTTTTTAAACTGAAACTTCTTCTAATGCCACTTCTTCAAAATAGACTTGCCCAAGCTGTGATATTTTGTGGAAGAGCCACACTCAAGGGGCCAAAGAGCCGCATGTGGCTCGTGAGCTACAGTTTGCAGACTGGGCTATTTCCCTCCAATTTATCCCAATCTACCGAAACTCACTGTTTTGCTTTCCCCAACTTACCTGTTTTATTCCCCAATTTGTCCTCTTTGATGGCAGTAGCTTCTTTTGCTCTAGAGAAGAATTTTTCTTAAGTCTGATGATAAAATGTCTTGAGTTGTTTGTCCAGATGTCTTCTTTTATAGGATACGCACCTTTGAGAGTACTACATGTTCTGACAACTTCAGATCTGGTGCATTTCATGAAACAGATGTCAGCTGATCAATGCTAGCAGGAATTTACTCTCAGCTCAAAATTTGCCCATCAGAACATATTTCCTTTCAGTAATTACACCCCTTCTGGTCACTTTTGCTATCCAGTGCTCCTTAATAACATGCTCTGTAAGTCTCTGACAATAGCTATCACATGATGGGCAAGCTTTTTTTGAGGAGGGCCAGATAGTGAATATTTTGGGCTTTGTGGGCCTGGTGGTCTCTGTAACAACTATTCAACCTTACCTTTGTAGCCCAAAAGCAGCCAAAGATAATTTTTAAGTGAATGGGTGTGGCTGCTTCCAATAAAACTTTATGGACACTAATATTTGAATTTCATAAGATTTTTATGTGTTATGGAATATTCTTCTTCTTTGGATTCATTTTCCACCCAAACCATTTACCAATATAGAAACCATTCTTTCCCTGTGGGCCGAACAGAAGCAGGCAGTGGGCTGTTTGGCCATTAGCCCATATATTGTCAAACCCTGAGCTAGTAACCTCAAGAAGGAGGTGTAGGAAGAAGTGGTTACTATGGACAGCTTCAGGACATGCACATATTCAGGGCTGCTTTTGTTACTATAAAAAATGAAATAAATGTCAATGTGATAGGAGATATAAATGTCATTTGTCATGGTAAGTTTAAAGTTGAGTCTAGTCATCTTGGTGACATTAAATTTGGAAAATTGCCAAAGGCTATGGAACAAAAATCTTTAATATACACATTGTAAAAAGGTTAGAATATACAGGAACTGTATAGATTCGTTTGGTATAAAGGCTTCGTTTTAGGGAAAGAACTGCCTTCAAGACTTTTTAGGTTGTGATTTTTATTTCTGTCTACTCTGTCCCTACCTGATGGGTTGTGCAGTCTAAAAATGGTAATTAAGAGCTGGAAAGTAGGTTGTCTCTTTCTTAGCATTGCAGTTTTTTATCTAAAATACTGAAGGAGCCAAACTGTCTTCGGTACAGGTGGGGTTACTTTTCTTCTGCTGTAAAAATACAGCTTGTTTGTGAGCTTCTGTTGGCGCCAAGTGGTGTTTGGACACTATATTTCACAGCAGACATTCTTTGTACTCCACATTGTGAGCAGTTGGTTAATTTGAAGAACTGTTACTTCTGTTGATCCTCGCTATGACAAAAATCAATTTACACAGCATAGTCTGAATTAATAGGGCCGGAACTCATTAGGCCATGGAAATGGTGTCATCAGCAGAGAACCCTTTAAAGACCTGTCAGAGAGTATCCTAAAACATGTTCAAGGAACAATGTGGTTAGCACTTACAATATTTGTTGTTTCACAGTTTATGACCATCCTTTTTAAAACCTTCAATAACTTCTGGGGTTGCTCCTATGTTATAATTAGAGGAAAAAACCCTATATTTGTATGCTCTACATTGAACCATGGCCATTCAAACTAAATACTAATTTCTTCTTTGTAAAAAGCCTCCTCAGACACTGAAAAGCACTGGTTTATTTCTTTATTTCTAACCTGAGGGTATATTCTGGCTGAGTTGTTAGATTTTCTTCCTCTCTGTTGTCATTCTGCAGTTTCATCCTTCTCTGCCTTTTCACCCCCATTTCCCGCTCCTTGTTGTGGCAGTGCTTGGGTGTTTTGGTATTTGTGAGGTATTCAGGATTTGATAGCTGTGAGTGAGGATCAGCATTACCTTCTAAGCCTCCTCTTTGCTCCAGTGAAAGTTTGAATTGGATTGTGCTGAGATTAGTTTGTGAAAGGTAAGTAAAGCATCAAAATGGGAAACCAAACAGACTTTCCATGTCAGCTACTCTTTATTTTGGGGTGCAGAGCCCAAGCTTAAGTCCTCGTTCTAAGATTTACTGGCTTTAGGTATTAGTTCATACCTTTGCTGCTTGGTTTGTTCGTTTATAAAATGGAGATGATAGTAGTGCCCCTTCTATAGGAATAGTGTCCTGTATGCAAAGTGCTTAGAACAGTACCAGGCACATTGTCACCAATGTGCCTGGTACTGTTCTAAGAAAATATACGTATCTCATTGTTGTCATTCACAGTTTAGATGAAAAACAGCTAATGTGGGTCTTAAACATGAAAAGGAGATAGAAATTGAAACTCAGAAAGATTGCTGGGTGGGATTTGCATATTAGGTTTATGCAAGGGGAAGATGTGGTTAAGCCCCGTTGAGCAAAAGTAGAGGCAGGAAGACCAGTGCTACAGGTTCAAGTGCGTCTTCCCCAAATTCCTGTGTTGAAGACCTAACCCAGCTTTGTGAGCATATTTGGAATTCGGGTCATCGCAGTGTGATTAGTAAGATGAGGCCATTAGGATGGGCCCATCCAGCATAACTGGTGCAGTGGGAATGTAGACACAGACATTGACACACACAGAGGGGAAGCAATGGAGAGGCACCGGGAGAAGATGGCCATCACCAAGCTGAGGAAGGAGACGGGGAACTGATGCTCGCTTTACCTCCCTCAGAGGGAATGAACTATGTGGACACCTTGATTGATCTTAGGCGGTCAGCCTGCAGCCTGTGAGACAATAATCCATTTCCATAGGGTAAGCCCCTCAGCTGTGGGACTTGGTAGGGAAGCCCTGGGAAACCATACAACCAGCAGGGAGATATGGTTTCGGAACTGAAGCAGGTGGTGGCACTGAAGAAAGGAGAGATGTTTGAAATGCAGGACAAGTCATTCTTAGTGCTGGTTGGCTGTGAGGAGGCAGGAGGGAAAGGTTATTTTGCTTGAGTGGGTGGTAGTGCAACTGATTGATACTGAAGATACCTGAAGAGGAAACCGAGTGGGGAACGTGCTGCCTTTGAGGAGGATGTTATGGACCTGAAGCTCAGGAGGGAGGTCAGGTCTAGAGATTACCAATTATCCATTATTGTCCCGACCCGCGGGACAACAACGGGGGCACGCAGGAACCACCTAAGAGAATGAAACAAACAAGGAACGCGAAAGAATGGAGGCAAGACAAGGTTCTGATCAAGCCTCAGTTTTATTCTCTGAAATGGCTGTATTTATACAGCAGAAACAAAGGGGGGCAGGGCCGCCCATGCAGAGGGGTCCCTGGCAGTGTCCATGGGGGAGGATCAGGAAGGGGAAGTTGCAAAGATGTTAACATTCCAAGGTGCAACATTCCAAGGCTGGGCTATCTAGGGGGGAGGATCAGGAAGGGGAAGAGGCAGGAAGACAGGAGATGCTAAGCCCCAGGTTAATCTTATCTTCTGGCCAAGGCCTCAGGGCACCGCATAACTTCTGCTAGAAGGAACTTAATTTTATTTCCTTAAGACTGAGTTGCTTGCCTCAACTCTGCTGGCTCCCAACACATTATGTGAATGGGAGTTGCGAACATTGGAGGACAAAATTGCTTAGAGTGAGTGTGTGGTGTGTGACTAGGAGTCCATAAGACGAATACTCCTATTTAAAAGTGGCTGGCAAGAGAGAGTAGTTGTGGCACAGAAAACAGGAGCTGACCACACACACACACACACACACACACACACACACACACGTGCTGAGGACTGCTGAGACTGGAAGACTAGATCAGTAGCATTTCCAGTTTACATGTGGAGGTGATTTTGTCACAGGGCCCAGCAGCCCATATATAGGTGCTCATATTTTTAGTTCTTATTAAGTGTCAGGCTTTATGTCAAGTCAGGATTTGATATCAGGCGAGCTGACTTCTGAGCCTGAATTCTTAATTACTGTACCAGGATGCCTCCTAACCCAAATTCAGGCTTGAACATTTTCTGGGTAGATACGAGGCAGGAAGAAAGGAAATTGAGGGATGAGGTGCTAGAAAGAGCAGTGGAAGGAAAAGGGAATGTTCAGTTCTATATCAGGAGTGACCATTTGGGACCAAAGGAACAGATCAGTGGATGGTAATGCTCATTGAGAGCCAAGAGGGGGACAGGCAGTTGGGCAGAAAGAGAGAGTCTGTCCACAGGGAACACAGACCTTCCCTTTCTGCTGCTGGAGGCTCAACTCCCCAGAACTGGGCCCTTTTGTCATTTTCCTGTCTAACCCCTCAGCCTCTGAAAACGAAGTAAAAACTTACTGAGATTTTAATGGAAGTAGTTTTAATTAATTTGAGGAATAAGATAAGACTTTTCCTGGTAAGAACATTATATTACTCTGTTAAAGCCCTCGATAAAATAAATATAATAAATGAAAAATTATTTTTATAAGACAAAGTTTTACTTGTTTATATCCTTTAGTATTAGAAAAACAATTGCTTTTTCTTAACTGCTAATAGCATTATTAAATTTCTATTAGTTTGATACTTGCCCGGTTTATTCTGTTAGGTTATTTCTAGTTAGGCAATCATATTGTCTACAAATATAGTAGTCTCTTTTTCAAGTTTTAAACCTCGTTTCTCTCTCTCTCTCTCTCTCTCTCTCTCTCTCTCTCTCTTTAAAATATATTTTTATTGATTTCAGAGAGAAAGGGAGAGGGAGAGAGGGAAACATCATGATGAGAGAGAATCATTGATTGGCTGCCTCCTGCACGCCTGGGCTTTTATTATATAGGATGCTTGTATGTACAATGGACTTTGAAAAGAGAAGGAAGATTTACAATACCAAGATTACTAATTTATTTTTTGTTTGTTTTAAAGAATTAGATTAATAATAGTCTGCTCTTACAGAAAGATTTTTTGGACATTGTCAAATTCAGCCCCCTCTTCCCAGTCCCTGCAAGCTATTAACTAGAAAGGAAAGTGCTTTTTCATGCTTAATTCACCAATTCCTAGTTTCTCTCCCCATTTCACCCTGTACTTTCCATGCCTCAGGCAAGTCTGAGTTATCTTCAATCAGTTGATCATTCCATAAGTGTATATTTTTTAAAACTTGCTATATATCTAGCAATGTATGTAAATAAAGAGCAGCATTTCTATATGAAAATATGTGTAGAGGTGGAAACTGCTTACTAGAAACACAATGATCTGTTTTAAAAAAACCAAACTCTCATTCCTTGGCCAATTTAATGTCCCCCTCCCCAATGGTAAGCATTTAAATAAGTCATTTAAGTTTTTTGAAAAATGTGAGTTTTTAATTCATTAACTGTGGTTAGTCCTACATTTACTAGTCCAGAGAAAATAGAAATGAGGAAAATTATTTGAATACAGTACTTGTGACCTTATAGAACGCTTTCTTTGTTTGACACATCTTTCCTCTAACTTGAATTAAGCAGATGGCATGTGTCTATCATTTGTTCTTCTCTTTGTATTATGTTAATTGGTATTATTTCAGTAATTTCATTAGTTCTGCTTTGGTAAATACATAGTAGAATGCCTATTGGAAATGTTATCTGTCCTTCCTGACCCCTTTCCCTCCCCTTCTCCTTTTGTTTCTAATACACCTTGGGTCTCTTTGGACTCTTAATAATACCTTAAGGACATAAATTGGGAATAAAAAGAATAATTTAGTGATGGATCATTTCATTTCATCAAAATCTATGTCCAGAATGCTTAGACAAAAGCACTTTGATATTGTGTGGCCACTGTGTGTCTCCATTGCTCTCTCGGTCCAGGGACATGACTGGTGAAGGGAAGGGGTTTGCTGCTGAGACGGGCATTGCCTGTTGTGATCGATGCTCCAGTCGAGCATCTGTCCAGACACCCCCCTGCCCCCCTCCGGTCATATAAATAATGCAGCAGTGGCTGGTAACAAGGATGAAACGCAAAATACTGATTTTCCTGCCTTTCCCCTCCACCCCCACTTTTATAGAGTGATGTGCTTTGTAAACAAATAATGAATTGGGAACCTTGCTGAGGGGTAATTTGGGCCCAGGCTGATTGCTTTAATCAGGTTCTTAGAGAGTCCATTATGGAGCTCGTGATCACAATGCTAATTAATAATACCTCGCATTCATTGAGCACTTCTTTTTTTCTTTTCTTTCTTGTTTTGTTAGTCCTCATGTGAGGATGCTTTTTCACTTGCATTTTGAGAGAGAGCGATGTGAGAGAGACACCTGGAATGGTTGCCTCCTGCACTCGCCCTGACCAGGGCCAGGGATCCAACCTGCAACCCAGTTACATGTCCTTGTAGGAAATCGAACTTCAGTGTGTAGGCCGATGCCCTAACCACTGAGAAACATGGGCCATGGCTCATTGAGCATTTCTTGTGAGCCCAGCACCTAGTGCTTTATGCAAATAATTTCATTTCATCATCCTGAAAACCTTAAGTAGTAGGTATTATTATTGGCCAACATTTTACAGATGAGATTTGCCCAAGATTGCTGTTAGTAAACTGTAGAGCAGGGACAACTTGGCCATAGGACTCCAGAGCTGGTGCCCTTCACCACTTGGCAAATTGCACGAAGACTGGGAAGCCATTCAGGAGCTGGGGCTGCAGAGGCGTGCCTGCTCTTGTAGCACCAGATGAGGAGAGCATCAGTCAATTCAAAATCGCCTTGAAAAATACACAGGACTACACTGCAGCATTGGTGAGATGAAACAACAGCTTTACCTCCAGAACTGAAAAAATCCCAGCTGTGTCTAGTTCATTGGCTGACGCTGTTGCTTTTTTTGGTCATGAACTTAAAGGCATTTCTGCGTTGGCCTGTCTAGTGGCTTTGTTTTCTGAATTTGCCACTCTACCTTGTGGACACAGGCACCCTGCCTCGGTGGTGGGCACAGAAAAGCGGCAGCAGGAGAGATTGCATTATCTGATGTTATTTCTTCAGAAGATCTGTAAAGTTCTAGAAATCTAGCAGCTTTAGAACTTATAATTTTAGGAATTTATGTGAAAGGCTCAACATTTCCTAAGGTAAATTGACTGTTCTTTCTTTCATGTGTCATACCTGCTCTTATTCTTACTCTCACGTTGTCTCTGAGCAAAATAACAGAGGATATAACAAGGATACTATTGATAAAACAGATGTTTTTTTACTTTGAAATTGCATGCACTTATGGTCTTGTGTGTTAACCACTCTTAACAACTGTGTTTACTATTGAAACTGGAAATACAGACTTTGATTATAGTTTAGCCAGTTTTTCCTGTATTGCTCTCCTGTAAGTGGATTATTTTTAATTTAAATTTTTGCTGCAAGCCCTTTCCCACTACTTAATTGACTCTTCAATCACTTGCAGTGCACATGTCAGCATTCCCATGGATGCTAAACGCACAGTATTGTCGGCACAATGGCGGATTCACTGTGAATTACTGGACTCTTTCTGTCACTTTAAATATTGGAGTTGGGTCTATCTTGGTCCTACCAGTTCTTTAATGGAAAATTTAGGGAATGTTATAACTGTCTCCAGTCAAAGTTTATCTTAATAGCTCTTGGTGGTCGTCATAAAATACCGTAGTCCATCTGAAATTTAACAGATTGCAAATGAAATAAATACAGTATTTGTTTTGCTGCTACCTAATGATACCTCTGTTTGAGTCATTGAATACTTTTAAAGCATAACCTTTAAAGTGTGTTCTCATATCTTAACTTGCCACTTAGCACATTTAGTTCTAACAAATCAGAGCAAATTTTGTTTTATGAGAACTGCTTGCCAAGCTTTAATTTTGGTCCTCTTAGAAGACTTAGAGGATTACTAAGGAACTTGTGAAGTGTTTATTGACAAAACAATGGCATTAACATTCAGCAGTATTCTCAAACAAAGACAAGGCATGGGGTTTGGGAGATACTGAAAACACCACTGTTAACCTAACGATAAGCTTACAATTTCGCCTCTAACTAGTATTTGGAGATATCCTAAATTTTCGTTTATTTTATCCATCTTATTCTCTTTTTAAAAAACCTTTAGCTGATTATGGAACATAACTTTGAATAAACAAATGGGTAAAATGCTAAATATCTTAAAAATTTTAAGTTCTTTGAAAGTAGATAATATATTTATATTTCTGCTTTTATACCATTTATCTTTTAAAAGCTATTTAGTGGTGACATTTTTCTCATTTATGCATACCAAAATTATAGTGATTGAATCTATTCTATCACTAGAGGCCCGGTGCACAATATTCATGCACGGGGAGGGTCCTTAGGCCTAGCTGGCGATCAGGGCCAATCAGGGCCTCCCAGCTGCTGGCCAGGGTCTCCTTTTCCCTGACTACCAGCCAGTGCCTCCCTTCCCTGGCTGCTGGATGCTGGCTGGGGCCTGCCTTCGTTTCTCGCCGCCCCCTGGTGATCAGCGCACATCATAGTGAGTGCTCAGTCTCCTGGTCGAACTCCTGTGGGGGCAATTTGCATATTAAGTATTTATATATACACTAGAGGCCCGGTGCATGAATTCATGCACAGGTGGGGTCCCTTGGCCTGGCTGACAATTGAGGCCTATCAGGGGGCTGGCTGGTGGGGGGGAAGGACCCCAGGAGGTTGGCCAGCCGACCCTCCCCTGCCACCCCTGATCAGGGCCTATCGGGCCAGATGGCTGGCAGGGGAAAGGGATTGCAGGAGTTTGCTGTGGGAGTGCACTGACCACCAGGGGGCAACTCCTGCGTTGAGCGCATCATAGCATCTGGTTGACCGGTTGTTCCAGTTGTAACAGTTGCTTAGGCTTTTATATATATAGGCATGTCCCCTCAACTGGAATTGAACCTGGACACCTGTCAGCAGGCCCACCCTCTATCCACTGAGCCAAACCATCCAGGGCTACCATTCTTTCTGATAGTCTGTATAAACAAACGCTAACTAAAGACTAGAATTATGAAGTTGGTTATTTTGAAACAAATATCTTTGTTGGATATGTTTCAGATTTCTTTTGTACTCTAGTATAACTAAATTTTTAACCTAACCGTTTCATTGGGGATAAAAAGGTGTTTTTTGTTTTTTTGTTTTTTTGTTTTTTTAGTTTAATCTGCATTGATGCGTGTGTGCCTGTGTTTTAAATTGATTTGATTTGAGCGGGAGGTTGGGAGAGAGAGAAAGAGAGGTAGGCATACATCTACTTATTGTTTCACTTATTCATGCATTTATTGACTGATTCTCGTATGTGTCTTGACTGGGGATCGAACCTGCAACCTTGGTTTATTGAGTCGAGGCTCTAACCAACTGAGCTACCCGTTGGTTAGAGCCTTGACCCAAATCATCCAGGACCTGCATTGATTTGTGTTTTTTCTTAGCAAGAATTTGCATCCAATAATGATTGTCATTCTAATATATAATTAAAATAATTAATTTTATATAATCCCTTATAATAGGGTAATATGCAAATTGACCCTAATGGTGGAACAACTGGTCGCTGTGAGGCGCACTGGCCACCAGGGGGCAGATACTCAATGCAAGAGCTGTTCCCTGGTGGTCAGTGCGCTCTCACAGGGGGAGCTCTGCTCAGCCACAAGCCAGGCTGACAGGAGCCTCTCCTGCCTGGTTGGCAGCACTAAGGATGTTCCACTACGGCTTAGGCCCACTCCTCCCAGGGAGCCGTAGTCAGACATCCCCAAGGGGTCCCGGGCTGTGAGTGGGTGCAGACTGGGCTGAGGGACCCTCAGCACGAATTTTCATGCACTGGGCCACTCATTTCGTATAATGATAAATTATATAATCTGTTGAAAGCATGTATAAAATGGCAAGTATCAATTCTTTTTAAAAAAATATATTTTATTGATTTTTTTACAGAGAGGAAAGGAGAGGGATAGAAAGCTAGAAACATCGATGAGAGAGAAACATTGACCAGCTGCCTCCTGCACACTCCCCGCTGGGGATGTGCCCGCAACCAAGATACATGCCCTTGACCGGAATCGAACCTGGGACCTTTCAGTCCACAGACGGACGCTCTATCCACTGAGCCAAACCGGTTTCGGCTCAATTCTTAATCTAACTATTAATTGTTACTAGGTGGCTGTCTTAGTATTGATTACTATGGTATTCCTTTAGCTTTTATAAATTACTACAAGAGATTAAACTATCTTCTTTTACACTTTCTAAATTAGCTCGTATTTAATGTTGAAGGGTAGCAAGGAAATTGATAGTTCAGATTTTTAAGAAGTCTTATTTAGGGTAATGTGCTTTTTAAAGTTGTTTTGGCACCTTTTTGGCCTTTTCCCCAGACATTAATTCTTGGCTGGAAAGAATAAACTCTAGTTCTCCATAATGCCTGACTACAAACAGAAAGCCTTAGACTGTTAAAACAAACATTTCTCAACCTTATAGCACAGACTTCCTGTTTTTACAGCTTTTCTGACCTTCCTGAGAAAAAGACCAATTCAGCTATGGTTACATCCCGTGGTTATTGTCATAAAAAAAAAAGCCTATTGCATTTTTCAGAGCCCTTGAGTATAAAAGTGATTAATGCACCAAAAAGTGTAAACAGCAGTGACTCCTGTCTGATCTTTGCTAGGCCTTCAATAAAAGATAATAGAACCAGGTCAGCTTTCAATGTGTCTGTGTTCAGTGTCTGCTGCGATTGGAATGCCAGGGAAGCTCACGTTAAAGAGACCTGCTCTCCAGTCTGGGGCGATTGTAAAGGAAGCCTTTGGCAGGCATTTCCTTTCACTTGTGAGAATGAACATGCTTTACATTATAATTGTTTAAACATACCAGAGTCTGCTGTTAGGGCTCTCATATTTTTCCCTGTAGAGTTAGCTTACTCTATAGATTGGAGGGAGGGTCATTGTTTAGGATTCATTGTTAGAGTTGATTAAATAATGAAAATGTTAGAATGTCTTTTTTTGTGTGTGTGTGCTGTGTTGTTTCCTGCATCCCAAATATTTGCTTTATCTAGTCAGTTAAAATTAAAGGTAAGTGGATGTTCAGAATTTGTCTTCATGACAGCCTGTCACCTCTAACACTTCCCTTCTCCAAAACAAAGAAACCGCCCTGTGTTGTAAAGGCCAAACATCCTTGACTGTGGCTTTTGATTTTTGTTTTCACTAACGTATTGCATGTGTGAGTGGATATTTTGAACTAGAATTTTTTGACATCTTCTAGAGAGGAGTGTGATTGGGTTTTAAGCAGGAAAACCGGACCATTAACACTACCTGTGATGTTGAAACTGGCAAGTGGTACTGGTTTAATCTTTTGAAACATTTATATTTATATTTTTCTTAAAATAGATGTTTGTGATTATATTTAGAAAGAGTTTAGTTTATTGGGGATATATTACCAGGCAAAACATACTTAAAATTTTTTTTAAAGTGCAAAGCAGTGTTTGGGATTTGTAAGTGTTATTTTAGTTGCACAGATATCTATCCATGTGGTTGAAATTTTGAATTCTTGGTATAATAGTTGAGGTTTATCATTGTCATAAGGTTATGGACTTTCAATAAACCTGACTGGATTGCCCCACCGATTTTATCACATATTGTTAGACCTCATTCTACACATCCTGTTAGGGTCCTGAGTCCCTAAGCTATTTCTTCCACAACCCCCCCCCCCCCCGTAATGCTTTTCCACATGAGAAATCTCTCAACTCTCTTTTTGCCTTTTCAAAGTATCACTCTGTTGGAACATTATAATTTCATCTGTAGAATCTGATATCGCTACTGAGTTGATGAAAAAATGTCCTTAAATACGTTGAAAACATATGTTATCTAAGATGTCTCACATTCTTGGTTGCTTTAAGGCTATTTCACATCCTGCATTTCCAAGAGGCTATTTCACATCCTGCATTTCCACTTCCAAAAACTGAAGCTTTCAGGCCTGACCTTGGATTGACGTACACGCTGTGTCAGATGAGTTTGCTGTGACTGCACACTGAGCGTCTGTTCTCCGTTCTTAGAAAAGAGGGATTTGATGTGTGGCAAGCTGTGATTTCCCCCTCCTTCTTCCCGCCTTTATTTTATTTTATATTTTATTTTATTTTATTTTATTTTAATAATGTCAGTAATTTTGTACATTATGAAATCATACTACTTATTAGGAGTTTATCACTCAAATATATGTTTGAGCTGTATTGGAAAGTGTTAAAAAAAGAAAGTTGTAATTAACATCCGACTTGAATGTTTTACCTATGTATGGAGTATGTGCTTTTTATAGTTTTACTAAAAATTAGCCTCTTTTGGAATTTTATTTTTTATTTAGTTAGTTCTTTAAATATATATTTTTATTGATTTCAGAGAGGAAGGGAGAGAGAGAAACATCAGTGATGAGAATTAAAGATCAGCTGTCTCCTACACGCCCCTCCTGGGGATTGAGCATGTGTCTTTTACTGAAATTGAACTCGGGACCCTTCAGTCCACAGGCTGATACTCTATCCACTGAGCCAGACCAGCTAGGGTGCTCCTTGAACTTTAGAATCTGATGTTATTTCTAGTTATTTTTAAGTGTTTTATGTAGATTCCAATATTATCAAGGTTGATATTAACGCATAAGTTTTATTCTTAAATATAAAAGTAAATATTGAGATTCTGGCATTAAAGGACATAAAAAACTCACTTTCCCTCAATAATTTGGAATATTATTATAATATACATGTTCATGGTTTTCTGGTAACTCTTTTTCTATGGCTATAATTATCATCACTGACCAAATTAATGTGTTTATATTTCTGTCTTCTGCAACTTTACTACAAGGAAGCTGTGAGTTGATCATTAAATGTTGGCTGAATGGAAAGTGATGTGATAAGTGAACAGATAGGTAATTATAATATGTAGAAGTTTTTTTTAAAAAAATTCATATTTGTAAATGCCTGACCTTGATTTACCTTTAAGACTTGCAAACTATGGATTAGATGATAATTACCTATTACCTCTCTATATATTAGGTCTAGTAATAATTAATGTCGTTTTCTAATACTTTTTTTAAAATCGAATTTTTTTAAACAATACAACAAAATTTAATCAACAATATACCGTATTTTTCGGACCATAAGACGCACTTTTCCCCCCCCAGAAGTGGGGGGAAAAAGTCCCTGCGTCTTATGGTCCAAATATAGCCTACACATATACTTTTAAAAAAAAGTTTTTTTACTTGCCTGGCTCTGTGTGGTCTCTGTGTGCTTGCCCGGCTCTAAAATGGTTCTAAATGCTGCTGTTTACTTTACAGGGTTGATTACATGTGTTTATGACTGTGATGTTGGGTTTTAATGCACATAAAATATTTTAGGACACTATTTGTTCCAGAATCTTTTTTTCTTCATTTCCCTTCTCTAAAAACTGGTGCGTCTTATGGTCCGGTGCGTCTTATGGTCCGAAAAATACGGTAGTTGCCGTTGTTTTCTACTACTTGTGCCCATTGCTCAGGAAGCATTTTAATCCCTCTGTTGTAAAATTCTTGTGATTTTGATGCAAAAAATTCAGTCAATGCATTTTTGAGGCATTCTTCATTATTAAATTTTTTTCCAAGAAGAAAGTTTTGCAAAGAACGAAACAAATGGTAATCGGAAGGGGCAATATCAGGAGAATATGCAGGTTGAGGGAGAACTTCCCATTCCAACTGGCGCAGTTTTTCAGCAGTGATTCTTGCAGTATGCGGTCGTGCGTTATCGTGGTGAAGAATTACGCCCTTCTGATTAATCAGCGCGGGTTCTTTTTCTCTTAAAGCTTGGGCTAACCTTTCCAATTGGGCACTATACACTGCACTTGTAATGGTTTGGTTAAATGGTAAAAGTTCATAATGAAGAATTCCTTTAAAATTCCACCAAACACACAACATCACTTTTTTCGCATGCAAATCAGGTTTTGGTGTGGGCTGCGGAGCCTCATTTTTGTCCAACCATTGAGGCCGCCTTTTCAAATTAACATACAGCACCCATTCTTCATCTCCGGTAACAATTTGCTCTAAAAATGGCAAACGGTTTTGATGAGAGAGGAGCAAACTGCAAATTGTGACTCTTCGATTACGGTTGTTGTCGGTCAACTCATGAGGAAGGAACCCATTTTCCAAACTTTTGGACTTTGCCAAGTGCACGCAATTGATTGGAAATTGTTTTTTGTGAACAATTTAAAGTTGTCGCAAGCTCTTGTTGCGTAATTTGAGGATTTTGCACCAAAAGAGCTTGAAGAGCTTCTTGATCAAAATTGGACACACGGCCTCGACCACTCTTGTCATCTAACGAAAAATTTCCCTCGCGAAATTTCTCAAACCAACGCTGGCATTTTCTGGCGCTAACTGCATCTTGACCAAGAGCACTACAGATGTTTTTTGCAGCCTCACTTGCTTTTCTTCCTAATTGGAACTCGTAAAGCATGCAGTGCCAAATATGCTCTTCATCCGCCATCTTCTTAGCCCTAGTTTTGCAACAAAAACCAAACCAAACACAAACTTTTTCAAGCAAAACTTGTTAATTGCACTTCACACGTTCTGTAGCTACCACATGTTTGAAGGTTATGTCAATACAAGTCAACGCCAAGCAAGATTTTAAACGAATGTTAAAAAACGACATTAATTATTACTAGACCCGATAAAAGCCAAGCAACTGGGATGATAGAATGACCAGAATGACCAGTCCCTATGACGCGAACTGCAGCAGCCAACGGTGCAATCGGAGTCCCATTGACCCCATCTCATCGTGATTGGGGGCAGGGCTGGCTGGCCAGGCCCCTGCCGGCTGGCCCTATCTCCAGTTGCCACCCCCTATCGGGGGCAGAGCTGACCAGCCGACCACCGTGGCCCCTTTCCCCAGGGTCCCTGTCCTGCAATTGGGGGCAGCCAACCTCCTGTGGCCCCTCCCCCTCTCCGGTCCTGCCCCCAGTTGGCCCCAAATTCGTGCACTGGGCCCCTAGTTAAATAATAAAACTCATTTGGTAGTATTAAAAGCTGAGAAATAGTTTATATTTAATGTGCTAATTCTAATTTCATGTGCATTTTAGGATGTAAGCCATAATTTTCTTATTTTAAAAAGACATTCTATTAATACTTATACCGCGGTAATGAGTCTCCTGGGACTATGTGGCGGAAGCTAGGACACGCGGGGAAGAACATTGCTGTGGGTTAGGACGATTTGAGAGGATCTGTGGAATACCATTGTGGTGGAGCGCAGAGGGCATTTGAAACGTGGATCTGTTACTAAGAAGCAAGCTCTGGGAGGGGCGGGAGTGGGGAGATAAAATTTTGCAATCAGCACAAAGCAGCTTGAGTGAATCTTCTCACTCAGGAGAGATGCTGGAATGTGACAAGAGGTGCTCAGCATGGACTACACATTCTTGGGAGAGGAGTCATGGAAAGAAACAGAGAATGGCGAGGGGCTAGGAAATCCAGGAAATGTCCGACCAGGATGTAAAACTTCAACAAACCCCCAGAATGCTAGTGTGGGACCAGGCCTTACCACCCGGAAGAGCATAACTCAGAAGGTAGCTTGATTCAGTCTCCTTGAATGAAATAATGCATATTCACTGAATGAGAGATTCCAACAGTATAGAAATACTCATATGCACAGATACACATAGAACCTGGTTATGATAATTAATACTTTTAAAAGTATTTATTTAATTGATTTTTAGAGAGAGAAAGAGGGAGAGAGAAACATCACTGTGAAAAGGGAACATTGATTGGGTGACTCCCGCATGCCCCCTACTGGGGATTAAGCCCACAACTCAGGAATGTGCCCTGACCAGAATCCAACTGAGTCACATGGGCAGGGCATAATTAGACACCTTTTAATTATTGTATTCCCATACTATAGAATTCTGTGCAATTAGATAAAGGAATCAAATGGTCTGCTGTAGAGTGAGAGAAGCAAGTTACCATATAGCATGAATAATAGGATTTCATTTTTATGAAATAAAAGTCAAGGAAATGACAATCCCCCCCCCCCCCCCCCCCCCCCCCCCCCGGCAAATAAACATATATGTCCTCAAGTATTTGTGTATTTGTATACATGAGTTCTAGAAGAAGATCTGTAGAGATGCACTTCAACTTGAATAGGTTTGGATTGTCTATAGGAATGTATATCATTCAAAATCCAAAAGGCTTTAAAAATATATATATATTATTTTTTTTTTGAAAATGAGGTTTTGTCAAGTTGGAAAAAGGAAAAAAGTTATGGTTAGTTTAAAATTATTACTCCGTATTCTGCGTAGTCATACAAAACCAAACCTCCCATCTTAGGATACTATGGAGACATAGCTAACTAGTACTAGCCCTTGGTTCAGTAAGTGTTTGCTTGACTTGAGCATTCTTTTGACCTTTTGACACTGGCATAAGTTAAGTTACTTGATCTGAGTGATTTTACTAGATAATGCTTAAGAAAGAATTTTAATAATCTCAACTTGATAAATTTGGCAAACCTTACTAGTTATTGTTAGATGAATGTTTGTTACTTTAAACTTTCATAAAAAGATAATCTCCGCCCTCTTTGGTGGCTGTGGGGATGGGCCAAAGTCGCCATTCTTAGAAGACGTGGCCTTCCTGGCTGCCAGAGTCAGGGTGGTGGAGGAGCAGATGCAGTGGGGCGGTGTGAGTTACGGATCTGGAATAACCTGGGTGCCGCTAAGCTTATACTTCCCGTCTCCCCTGTGTGCTGCTTCTGGTCACAGCTTTAATGTGGGTTTAAGCAGACTCTGTATTTAGTTATAACTGTTAGGGTAAAGTCAGATGTCAGCTCACTTGGCTGCATGCTGAGGCCTGTAGAATATGGAGTGCTTTGCCTCTAACCGCATCTGTGGTCTCCTCTCATTATCTGTTAATGGCACTCAACTTGACAGGGTTGTTTTGATAAATGAAGGGTGTTATAAAACCTGGTGCTGGATTTTCTGTGGAATGGAACTTAGGACAAAAGGAAGCAATGGCACAAAGCCAGGGTGAGATGTGGGAACTGAGCAGTGCCACGTAGAACATTGAAAATCCTTGGGCATTAATTTGGGAGTGAGGTTGGATATATCTAATTTTTTTCATTCCTCTCACAAACTTACTATTTCTTTCACCGTTTCATGAGCTCATGTGCAAAACATCTGAGAAATTGTCTTGTGATAACTTCTCTATTTCTTATCTACAGATCTCTTAATTTACAAGCTCACATTAATGGGGTTTAAAATTAACTTTTCCCTTTGAGGAGTTGGGGAGGGCGGTTTTGAAATGCTATGTCACAACTGCTCTTACAGAGGCTTCCATGCCAGGGAAATACAGGTGTTTGAAAGAGGAAAAAACTGAAAATAAAGCAAGAGGGTATGGTAACAGAGAGGCGAAGGGTTACCCTCTCCCCCATTTACCGCTGCAGTTTGAATTTCATAGTACTTTTGCATTTAGAGAATTTTGGAAGACAAACTAGTATACAGTTGCTCTCAAATTTTTATGCTCTGTTTATATTTCTCTTCATGTGTGTACAAGATTTAGTGATGTGTCTAGTTCACCTGTGGCTGTTTGCCTCTTGCATAAATGCCAGGTAAGCAGGAAGAACTTGGCTCGAATAAATTAATGATGGCTTCTGAGTCTCAGTAACTTAAAAAAGGTATAGCTTGCAAGTAGGATCCTGGTTATGGTCTCAGTGTTTTTCTGAGTAATCCCCGGCACAATTATTTACATCTCTATAAAGTGAGTATGAAAATCTTCATTTTACTAGACTTCTAAAGGTTAATAAAACATAAGTTTATGCTGTTTATTTGGATAGATGCTACTTATTTGAGAGAGGCTTCTTTGTGCCAGGAACTGTGCAGAGAATATACACAAGGAATAAAACGGGATCCTGGAAAGCAATTCATTTATTCATTCCATAGATCTGTGTGCTTGACACCCGGTACAGTTAGGCTTCACTCAGTGACGGAGATTTTGTGTGTAACGAACATCCTATAATATAGTAACAGGAATCTAGATGGTGCAGCTTCCTGCACATCTAGAAAACAGAACTGCCTCTACTGGAGCCGCTGCCTGAGGGGACTGTGGACCTTCCCTGAGAACCAGCCAGTGAGTTTCACACTGAGACACACGCTCTCAGGAAAGGAACACAGTCCCTGAGAACTCACAACAAAGGAACTTGGCCTAGAATGGAGTCTCAGGGGAGGCTGCTCCGCACAGTCAGACTTGATCTGAGATCTGAAGGAGGAGGCTGTAGCTGTGTGTGGCTGGGCGGTGGGGAGGGTGGTGGCAGGGAGATGGGGAAGAAGCAGGCATGGTCTGCAGTGGAAATCCCGATTCCTTGGGGAATTGAAAGACCGGGTGTGTGTGTGTGTGTGTGTGTGTGTGTGTGTGTGTAATTGGAAGGTGAGGCTGGGTGTGGATGGCTTATCAGAAAGGATGCAAGACAAGGTCAGAAGTGTATGTGTCAGAAGTGCTGTCAGCATTTAGAGTCCCTGAGAGATAGGTACAGAATGGATTCAGAAGAGCAGTTTGGTGGTTCTCGCCAGCCCTTTCAGTTCACTTTAAACCACCCTTTTCAAAAAGGTGTGCAGGAAAACAACACCAGACACTTCTCTTTACCTCCGCCGTGCCGATGGAGCGGTTAGAAATGGAAGTGTGCCCGTACCGGAGCGGCTTTGTAGGGCATTAGGGCTGAATCCATCTCTGACTTGGGTGGCGTGACTTCCCAGCCACTTGGTGATGAAGCAGGTTTTCAAGCTGCACGGCCCTCAAGATGGACTCATTGAGGAGTGGTGTTTAGTGGGGCTTATAGCACAGCTCATAGTGGTTACACTTGCACCCTAGACCATACCTGATTTTTTTTTTTTTTTTTTTTTTACCAGTAATTGATTTTTTTTGAGGGGGAAAAGGGGGCGGGATTTGTTGTTCCATTTATTTATATGTTCATTGGTTGATTCTTGCATATGCCTTGACCAGGATCAAACCTGCAATCTTGGTTTATCAGGCTGAGGGCCAGACCACCTCTGGGGTATTTAAAAAAAATATATTTTATTGATTTTGTATAGAGAGGAAGGAAGAGAGAGAGAGAGCTAGAAACATCCATGAGAGAGAGTCATCGATCAGCTGCCTCTTGCACACCCCCTACTGGGGATATGCCCGCAACCAAGATACATGCCCTTGACCGGAATCGAACCCGGGGCCCTTCAGTCCCCAAGCCGACGCCCTACCCATTGAGCCAAACCGGTTTTGGCAGACCACCTCTGATTTTTATAGGCCACAGCCACCTTTTAGGTGCAAAAGCTTTATGCTTCATCCACTCTTATTCTCAGGGCCTGTGTTGTTAGCAGTTTTAGATATTTCCAGCTCCTGAAGAATAACTTGATTTTTCTTTAAAAGTGACTAGGAGAATGATGTTTAAATAGTAAATATGCATGTTAGCCTGTCAGCTTGGTTGTCTGTGCCAGTAAGGCTGCAGCTGCGCCCCCCCCCCTCCCCCCCCCAGACTGGGCGCAAATTCCTTATCTGTCTAAATCTTGGACTTCTGGTAAGAGGGTACCTATTAATTCAGCAACATTAGTGGGCCTGGGAAGGCCCAATAACATTTATTTGAGAGTTCAGTGAAACTTGCCTGGAAGGTAAAAAGGTGCAATATGAAAGATACTAAAAGTGATCATTTAAATTTTGAGCTTATGATTTTCAAATTTTGGTTGACACTAAGCCTAATACTTTGAATTCATATTCTATAGGAATATATTTTAAAACATTTTCTATAGAATGCCTTATTTAATAGGAAAATTTATCTTGGCTGCTACTACTAGAGAGTACATGGTATGAACGTAGTTTAATTTTAATAAATTTCAGCAAGTTGATGTATGCTAATCATATTGGGTGTGGGGAAGAAACTGATTGTAAATTAACAGTTGGTAATCATATTTAGATGGACATACAATGGAATTAATGAGGGGGTCTGGAATCTGGTAGCCAGTGGGTTATATGTATATGTAAGGCCACTTGGAAAGAATGCACATTTATTTTATTTCCTTATTAGATGGATAATAAAGCCCAATTAAAAAATCTGTTTTCATTTATTTCAGAGAGGGAGAGATAGAAACATCAGTAATGACAGAATCATTGATGGGCTGTCTTCTGGGGATGGACCCCGCAACCTGGGCATGTGCCCTTGACCAGAATCGAACCTGGGACCCGTCAGTCCGCAGGCTGACGCTCTATCCACTGAGCCAAACCAAGTAGGGATAAAGCCCAATTTAAGTATGCCTTGTATAGAAGATGGATCTTTATTGTTTTTGGGGGAATGATTGGAGAGAAACATTTTAAACACATGACTTAGAAAATTCTTAAATTGTAAGGAAAATTGGGGTCAGGATTATTGTTTGACTCCAAACAGCGATTTTCTCTCCTGTGCATCTTTCAAACACATGGGGCTGGCTGTGATTGTTGGCTATTTCATCTGACTTTGTTAGACGTCAGAGGCGGGCGGCATTAGTATTCCTGGCAGAAGCAGAGGCACCTCTAGGACGTGTGAACTGCTGATCACTCAGGGCTGTGCTGCCTCTTCAATGTCTTGCTTGCAGATGCATTTTCTAGCTGACCAGGCTATTAAGAGCTGCCATCCGTCACGCAGCCTCTCAGTTCCGCTGTCAGCAGGGGAGGGAGGGCTCGGGAGGCGAGGCCGGCGGCTGGGAAGCAGAGAGCGTTGCCGCGCTTCGTGTGCTGCAGCCGGGCTCCAGGCCGGGATTTGCGGGCCGCCGCCGCCTGGGAGCCTGCTCTTTCTCTGGCGTCTGGGCACCGGCATGTGGCGGCGCTGGCCCGGCCTCCGGGGCTGAAGGAGCGGCTTCCACCTCCCCCAGCGCGGGCGGGGCCCCGCGTGGCCGCCACTGCCCTCCCGGAACCGCGAGCCGCGGGACCTGCGACCGCCGCCCCGCCGCCCGCTCCCAGGCCGCCTTTTGTCGGGCAAGTGCGGCGCCTGCCCAGCCCGCGCCCCGCACCCCGCCGCCCGCCGCCCGCCGCCGTGAGCGCGCCGGCCCCGGAGGACCAGGCCCGGCTCCGCTCCCGCCGTCCGGCCGCAGGCAAGTGCCAGCGCCTGTGCCGTGCGGACCGGCGCCGGCAGGAAGTTGGTCTGGTGTGGACGCGGGCGCTCGGAGGTGGGTGGAAGGGAGGGTTGTTATGACCCTAGAAAGATGAACAACTCGGCTGTTAGTGAGAATGGTGGTGGCTTTCCAGGAATCCGGAGGCGGTGTAGGCTGTGTCCCATTGCATTGCTGTTGGACTGTCTAGTCCCGATCAAATAAGTGGATTAAGATACCTCTTTAGGGCATAAAAAGGAGGATTTGTAAAGAACGCGTGTGTATTTTTGTTTTCTCAGAAAGGAAAGCCATATTGAACATGAACAATGTATAACCCAAAAGTCACTGGTGAGAAACTTCATTGCTTACTGTGGAGTAAATGTAAATTTAAAAATAAAATGGATTTGATGGACTTGATTATAAAGTAATTTTTGGGTATCTTACAAGTAATTTAGTTCTTAGATCAAAATACAGTAATTTTTAAAATCAAAATACGGTTATTTTATTGGAGTAGCTAGAATGCAGAGATAGAAGAAGGTTGCTTATAGTTTAAACTGTAAAAAATATTTTTGGTTTGAGATGGTGGCTTCCCTGCCCCCTTCCCCGTGTTTACTCAAATCTGTACTCTCTTGGAAACCACGGGCAGACCTGCTTGACCACTCTGCTGGGAAAGAAACTCCGTAATGGATGACTGTTTTACTCCGCTTTCCTGGTGCACATGTGCACTGTGCTCCTGGGCATTGTTCCCTGAAGGCTCCTTTCAGCCACATGGAAACTAAAAAAAAAGGGTATGGCATGAACATGGCCACAGCGGTCAGCGGAGGCATCTATTTTCCCTTTGGAACTGTGTGTCAGTGTGCTTTAAGACAGACAGTAAAAGTTGAGAACAGAGTTGACCAACTCCTTACAATTCTATGCCACAATTACTATATTGAGTCTGTCTGATTCCCTTTCTTCCTCCCTCCCTCCCTCTCTTCCTCCCTCCCTCCCTTCCTTTCTTACTTCCAGGAATGCCAAGTTTAAACTAGTGATTACAAACCTTGCAGATGGGAACAATATCCCATGTAAGCCATTGATCTGTGGGCAGTTATTTCCAGATGCACAGCCATCTCTCCATTTGTATGTGAGTTAGATTGGGGCTCTGAGAGGCAGTTGCCTTTCTGAGTATTTACATTGCCTAGTGAAATAACACAAGGCAGACATTTTAGAAGCTTTACAGTAACTTCACAATAGTGTGGGAGCAGCAGTTAGAAGCTTGTGTTTGTTGTTTCTTTTCCAAATGTAATTTAGTAGTGTTTAACCGCTTTATAAAGATCCCTGGGACCAGGGAAAGGTGGTTTTCAGTCCAGAGCACTTGAGAGCTCATTGTGCTCTGGCAGCCCGGTGCACTTGGCAGGCCGCGCCTGAGTGCTATTTGATCTGCTGGCGTGATAGAATGGCTTAGATTACACTCTTCCCTCCCTGTGGCTGTGGAAAGCGATGCATCAAGGAGCACTGAGCAGGAACATACTTAGAGACTCAGCCTACATTCATTCACTCAGGAGGCTTCCAGAAAAAAGGCCATTTAGATTTTTGTCTTGTTTTGTGGTTTTGCATTTATGAATCGAGGCAGGAGCTGACGTCATGTAACCAGACCACTTCCTTTGTGTGTATATAGGTTTTTATAGCCTGTGTGTCTGTAGGATATACTCCAGTCTCCATGGTTGTGATTATTTGAATGTGTGTATCTTTTCAACTGGGCACTTTGAGCTTTGTGCCAATTTATTGTTTACATTGTAGGTCTGCGGGGGCGGGGAGGAGGGCGGGGAAAAGAGTGATGGTGAACCCTGCCAACTTGGCAGTAAGGTTCTGTGAATTGCCGGTGCTGTGCAGACTAGGCTTTCACTTATTAGTGCAACTGAGTACAGCTGTGAGGTCAGAGGCATTGGCCCTCCGGCGGGGGAGTGTTACCTTACACGGAGGTTTTGTGCACTGTCTGCCTGTGCTGCTTAATCCCCTCCCACCGCCACTGTGCTTGCTTGTAGGCAAATGACAGAACAAGACAAGCTTTTGTTTACGCATGTAATAGTTTACTTGTGAGGGTTTGTTTGTTTGTTTCATTTATGAGGTATTCCATTTACTATGCTTTCCCAAGGTCAAAGGGTTTGCTTGTTATTGTGTAGTCAGAACCATAAAATGATATAGGAAGCCAGTATTTTTTCCCTTCCAAACTGGTTCTTTGTTTGCTATTCTAGGATTAGTCTGTAAAACTCAAACAGAAATAAATGTTAACTCAGTGGAGATGATAACATGGATAAAATGTTTCTCCCTGTCTCTTAACTCTTGTAACACTGTACCGAAGGGCCTCGGTGAGCCCGGCCTATTAGCAGTTTGGGCAGGGGCTAGGTGATTAATAGAAGGGTTTGGAAATGTGTGCTCAGGGACATGTGTGGTCACCTTTAAATTGTAAAATGTATTTTTGGCTCCAAGTTGTTGGAAAGTGTTTTCTTTAAGATTGAGTAGCTTTGTGTGAATACAGAGCTATGACAAAATCCTTTACAGAGGCCCAGTTTACTGATAGACTGGGGGGATATTGTTGGGGGCACTGGGGGGGATGGTGTTGGGTTCTGCTGGGGTGGGGGAAGGGGAGGAGGTTGGTTTAGGATAAGAAATCTCTTAAAAATTAAAAAATAATGTTTTAAAAAATTGATTTCAGAAAGAGGGAGAGAGATTTAGAAACATCAGTGATGAGAGAGAATCACCAGTTAGCTGCCTCATGTACACCCCCCGCTGGGGATCGAGCCCCCAACCTGGGCATGCGCTCTGACTGGGAATCCAGCTGTGGTCTCCAGGTTCCTGGGTCGATGCTGAACCACCAAGCTTCACCATCTGGGCAGGCCGAGACAGCTTTTAACTCATTGAAGATACAGATTCTTCTTAAAATAACCTGGAATGAGGAAAGAAAGTGCAACATTTTAAAAAATGTTTTTATTGATTTTAGAGAGAGAGAGAGAAAGAGAGAAACATTGATTGGCTGCCTCCTGCACTCCACCCCCACTAGGGATTGAGCCTGCAACCCTGGGCATGTGCCCCAGTTTGACCAGGAATCAAACTGGCAACCTTTTGGTTCATGGGATGATGTTCTACCAACTGAGCCCCATCAGCCAGGGCGGGAGTGCAACATTTTTCAGAAAAATCTGATAATTTCAATGTAATTTACCTAGAAAATGTTTTCTTTAATTAAAAGAAATAACAATATTTAGATCAGCAGCAGAGACTGCTGAATCTAAGGAAAAACAGAATGGTAAGTATCTTTAGAGCTAAACAGGTTATTTCAAAAGTGCATTTATAAATATTTTTTTCTTTTTGAGATTGTATTTCTTGATCCCAGATTTTAATGGTCGTAGACTTGCCCTCGAAAATCTATCTAATCCTTGACGTAGTTGACATACTACATATTTGTAATGAAAAACAGTAAAACAATAATGTTGGCATTTAATTAGCAGGGAAATTAGCATAATCATACTCAATTTTTAATGCTGTCACCTGGAGCTCTGGTGGTGTAATTAATCAATTCATTCAGAATAGTTTGGTAGTAAATAACTGGGCTGCCTGAGTTTTATTCCTTATTCCATCATTTACTGTGGGACCTAGAATAAGTTACTTGGCCTCTTTATGACTGAGATGAAAATGTTAAATCTACCTCAGAGGGTGTGCAAAGTTCTTAGGAACGTAATGACAGCTAAATACTTAATATGGTGAGTACTAATTATGCTAAGGTAACTTTTGGGCTTGCCAGTGAGTTTTTTTTTTATTATCATTAATTTTTAGAAATTTAATAATATGGGAAGTTTAACATCTCTTTTATTTTTTAAAAAGTTAAATATTTTTATTAAAACTTTTTTTAAGAGAGAGAGAGAGAGAGAGAGAGAGAGAGAGAGAGAGAGGGAGGGAGAGGGAGAGAGAGAGAGAGAGAGGGAGAGGGAGAGGGAGGGAGGGAGGAAAGGAAGGGAAAGGAAAGGGAGAAAGAGAAGCATCCATGTGCGAGTGGAACATTGATCGGCTGCCTCCTGCACCTCCTACCAGGGATGAGCCTGTAACTTGGCGTGTGCCCTGACAAGAACTGACCCGGCACCTGTTGGCGCACAGTACAACTCCCAACCAACTGAGCCACACCAGCCAGGGCTGACCTCAGTCTTTAAGCCAAACTTCTTCTTCCTCGATACAGATGTGTTTCTCGCGCTGCTAGATGAATGACTAGCCATTGGGAACAACTTTTGGCTCACAGGGAGCGTGAGAAAGGAGGAAGCTGCTTTTCTGGGAAAGGTAATGATTTCTTGGTTTCAGTGCCCAGCAGTAGAAGGGAAGGGAAATGTTGAATCATGGCCTATTCTTAAAAAGAAATACCTTGCTTCCTTTAAAAAGCATGATGTAAATATATCCTAATGTAAACGCCCATCTGTGCATGCAGCATGGTGCCAGTCATGTCCACACTCACATTTACTCACTAGGAAGAAGCATACAAAATGGCAGAGTGCTGATCTCTGTATAATGGGATTCTTTGCATGAATTACTTAATTCTCCCAGGTTTAAATGCCTCTGGAGTCCAAAGGAGGAAACAGGTTTAGAGAGAGGCCATGTGCTTTGACTGCGGCCCCACAGCTAGTGAGTGGCCAGGCCAGGATTCTAAGCCGCATCTTGACCCCCTCCCCCCAACTTGACCACCTCTCATCCTGCAAACGTGACCCTCGTAAAAGGGCCTCCCCAGCCTCTCCTGCCCCAGCCCAAGCTGTGGGCCAGATGGCTCTGGAATGTGTTTATGTTAATCAGAGGTGCTCACTGACACTTCAGTGGAAGGAGCTGATGCTGAGGTAATGCTTGTACATGTGGTTATTGGAGAACCGTGTTCTGAAAGAGGAGGAAATGGAGAAAGACTTGAGAGAAAGGTCTGAAAGGCACAGCACATAAAAGGATAAAGGGAGGAGCGCTTCGAAGTGGGAGTGGCGCAGCCACACTATGCTAGGTTCTGTGCTGAGAGAGGGACTGAGAAGAACACGGCTGGAAAAATACCACGTGTTTGGTCAGGAGTCAGGTAGCCCCTGAGAATTAGGTGAGAGCAGAGCAGCCATGGTGGTGGAGGATGGCCAGTGATGGCGGAAGTTAGTCTGCAGTTGGATGGAAATGTTGAGAAGCTTGCAGTAAGTGTGACAGAAGGTAGCTAGAAGAGGCTGCAGGCTAATGGAATGGTCTAGTTGATGCATCCAGAGGTTAAGAGCGGGGCATTCTGTAGGTAGGACTTGACGATTAGCGTGACTGTTGTGGTCAGGTTTGGGGGTTAAAATGAGGCAGTGATTGTGAATCACTTTAGAAAGTAGACAACATTTTAAATTTAGACAATCAGAAGTTTGAAGAGTTTTTAAGAACATGGTAGGTAGGTACAGGAAATAAATACTTTATAAAATTAAAGTATTTATGTAGTAAAATTTGAAATAATCACTAGGTTTTAAAGATGAACAATTAGGTCTATTTCTCATGTCTTGTTTTCCACAGAGTGAACGAGCTTTTGTAACTGTGGTTTTAAAAAAAGGGTCAGTTTATGTGTGACTACTGAGTTTCAAAGGAACAAAACAGAGTGAATATATTGTGCATTTGACAAACTGCTTAAGCCAAAAGTCTCCAGATGCTGTGTGCTGCTGTGTCCACAGCTGTATTTCCTGCAAGCTCACCAGCTTACCTACTAATACTTTAAAATAGCTGGGTACAAGCAGTGGTATATTCGAGTCATCGCTGGTTGTGAACCTCAACACCAATAGTAACTTTTTATTTGTATGCGTTTAGTAAAACACCAGTTGAAATGACTTACTTCTTTGTGTATTGCTTTCAAGATTTCTTATTTGGGCCATTTTATGCTTTGCACAAGCAACCAGAGTGCTTACATACAGAAGTAGATTTCCAGGCCTTAAAATTTTTTATTTATTTACTTATTTATTTATTACTTACTTAATGTGGTCTCTTAGGAGTAGATTAAAGAATGGTTCTTACATCTTTAAAAAATGTTTTTTTGTTTCACTATTTTTAAAATTTTAAATATTTTTTTTTACTTTTTTTATTTTAGAGAGACGGTAAAGAGGGAGAGAGAGAAAGATACCATATTTTGCATTCCCAATTGCAGTGAATGAGAGTTCCCTTTGCTCTACATTCTTGCTAGTAGTTGGTGATGTCATTATTTTGGATTTTAGCCCTTTTTATGTAGTAAAAAGTTTAATGCTCGTGTCTGATATCAGCTATGGTGCAGTTTTGACTTTGTCTACTATTTGCCATAAAAAATAAATGAGACCTATAAATATTGTCTCCCTGTGCCTCATTGTCCATCCTGTAGGGGAAAAGGCATAAAGGAATAAATTTGGGAATAGCATAATCTGATTACACTTAAAAAAAACAAAACGGGTGTAATTATATAATTTTAGGTTGATTTTTTTAGTGTTCCCATGTACATATTATTTCCCCTTAGTTACCCAGTGCTTCTCATTTTGCAATAGATTTCACTTTATAAAGGAAAAGAAATGCTTTGAATGTTTTGAAACAAGCTCATTCTGTCAAAGCTCTTTGTTTGCCAGATGTTTATGGATGTAGAGGTTTGTATCATTGAGTGGCCAAGGCACTCAGGTAAGAGAAGATTTGACCCTTAATCGCAGCAGAGACTATTCAAGGGTTTACGGTAAGGCACATCATGTATACTTCACTTCTTAAGATGAGGTACTTTCCAGCTATGCTTATGGAGAGCATTTTGACTTCACATTATACCATTAACCTAACTGTGCTCTGTGCCTTCCCACAGCCTTGCTTGTGAAGATGATTTGATAGGCTCTGCTGATGGGTGTGGAGTTCATTAATTCCCTGCCAGGGGTTCTTAACTTTCTCTCTGTCAGGACGCCATCGGGCCTTGGTGCAAGTGATGGTCTCTCCCTCTCTCCCCCAGCGTCCCCTCCTGGACCGTTTGGTTACAATGCACAGTGCACAATTGCAGGCAGTTTATGGCATCCTGAAGCCCCTCCAGGACCTCTCCTAAGAACTCCTGTTCCAGTGAGCTCTGGATCTCTTGAAATGACTAGGAAACCTTTGCATTTCTCACTTTGGGCAGATTTGCTTTACTCGCAGTGTGTGTGTGAGGACACTGAGTGCATGGAGCCTGTGGAGCTTGGCATCTGTGTTTTGGTGTATCCGGAGTTGGGGGGGGGGTGTCCCCAGGCTGCTGTTTGCCATGCAGATTGTCTGTGAGCATCCAGAGGAGAGGCGAGTCTCAGCTCTTCATAGCAGAGAGAACCGGCCTCTCCTGAGCATGTGGTTTGTGTTTACCTTGGGCATTTAGCATCCTGTGACTGGTTAAGCTTTCTTGGAGGTATTTGCTTATAAAATTTTGCTCACATCTGAAAAAAAGATAAAAAATGAACTGAATACTTCCCTCGTGGTTTCATCTTTTCAATCCCTTCCCTCCCTTCCCTGCGCTGTTCCTTTGTCCCAGCAGGAGCAGCAGGTAGTGGCGAGGGGAGGCTCTGGCCGACAAGACCGGGAGACTTGCCTTATGACCCGAGGACCAGTTTCACCCCCATGAGGTCAGGATCCTTATCTCTGAGTGGCTCCTGCTTCGCAGGGTTGTGAGGTGACAGGAAGCCTCCTGGAGCAGTACTGGTGCGTTGAAGAGCTAAATAAATCACACCAGCGCCTTCATCTGTTTTCAGTTTTATTTCAGAATACCATGAAGCTCAGTGAGCTGCCTTTAAAAGTAACCCATGCTTTACACCTTCCCCACCCTGTTTGCTTTTTGCCTGAAGACAGTCATTAAAGAAATTATGTGGCGGAGTGCTGTGGACTGAACCATGTCCCCCGGAGTTACTCGTGTTGAAGCCCTAGCCACACATACTGGTATTTGGAGGTGAGGCCAGTAATTAGGCTTAGATGAGGTCATGAGAGCTTGGGGGTGGGTGGGAGAGGGGGGAATGATGAGAATATAAGAAGTGAAAGACTCAAGATATCTCTTCCCCCCCCTGCATTCCAGGTCACAGTGAGAAGGCAGGGATCTGACTTGGCTAAAACTTTGCTTTTGGGCTTCCCAGCCTCAGAACTGTGGGAAATAAATTTCTGCTTTTTAAGCCACCCAGTCCGTGGTATTCTGTTACAGCAGCCTAATTCAGAGAGTAAATTTCATACATGCAGAGAAGGGGATCGATAGCTTATCATAGAGGCACCGAGCTTTTTGAACGTGCATTGGGGATCATGCTTCTGTTTGCAGAAAGCTTTACATCTCCCGAACCTTCCCTGACCCGGGCCTGCTCCTCACAGCTGCCTGTGGAGGAGGCAGACAGACGCTGGCCTCTCGGTTATAAAGAGAGAGCCGGCCAGAGACAGTCATTGAGTGCCTACATTCAGTTTCCATTTTGGAAGTGGCTGAGCCTCTTAGTAGCTGTGTTCTGTCTTCTCTCTCTGTTGTCTTCCACGGACACCTTCATATTGTCAGCTCAGCGTTCCAATTCTTTTGCTTAAGACCATAACCTTTATCGTTAGTCTTTGTAGGGATATTATCATCAGAGTGGAGAAATCTCTCACTTTTTACTTTTGGATATGAAAACTGAAATTGTAGAATGTTTCTTAGGGGGAAAAATAGAATTTTTTAATTATTTGACTTGCTGATAAGATTTGAAGAATAAAATTACTGTGAGGTATTATAATTCTAAGAAATGTCACAGTACCCGAATTAGTACTTGTAACATTTTATCTTATTTTGGTCCAGGTATTGGTTTGTCGTCAAGGCTTGCTGATGAGTGTCTGGAATGTAGTCGTTATTAGGAGCTATGTACAGTCAGAAGATTATCACTCATTTTACAATAGTTAAGATGATTTATGTCTTGCTCAAAAGGATAAAATAGCAGTGAGAAGCTATAAACTTTAAGTAGTTAAAAAGGAAAATAAAATTTCAACCCAAGAACCCTAACCCAAACTCTGCCCTTCATTCTGAAATTCTACAAAGTTAGTATTTATGAGCTGTAGTACATACTGTATTTGCTTCATTTCCCATTATATTTTAACAAGGAAATAAAAAAATTACTTCCTGCTGGTGATAATGATTTGTTTGAGGTTAAAAACTTAGATTAAAAATTTTTTTGAGATAAAATTCTCATAGCAGACAATTCACCCATTATACAAGTGTACAAATCAATGGTTTTTAGTATATTCAGAGTTGTGCAAATCATCACCATGCTATCATTAAGAATACAATTTTATATGGGAGTTTCTAGTGATTAATTGAATGCTCCCAGATAATCATATGTAAATTTGTACTTCTGTGAGTAAGAATATAATTTATATAAATCATTTATCATTACAACATATAATTGGATCAGGGCTCTCAAACCCAGCTTTTGTTTAGCCGGTCTGACATGAGGGAGTTAACTTCAGCCCAAGGTTACATGGCTCCCTCCCTGGAAGGGATACGGCAGTTATGAATGTGGTGTGAAAATGGGATGTCTTCTCTCAGCATATTATCTGGAGAAATCGCAACTTTCCCAGAGCATTGTTTTTATATTTGCTGTACTCAAAATGTGTTAGACATTTGCTATTTTCAGCAGTTTGTGATAAAGAATTTTTCATTTGTTAGTAAAAGGGCAGCCAGCGGATATGTCTCAGATTAGGGGAATTTCTTATTGTTGATTCCTTCCCACGGTTCATAAAATTCAAGTAGACCCTTAAGGCTATGGAGCAATCATACTCAATTTTCCTCGTCCTTTTCCTCGCCCTGCTTCCTAGATGACTGTTGCATGCTTTCTTCTTTTACACCTCCTCCCTGTTTTTTAAAAATATGTTTTTATTGATTTTTAGAGAGAGAGGAAGGAAGATGGTTAGAGAAATATTAGATAATAGAAACATCAATTAGAAACATCATCAATTGGCTGCCTCCTACATGGGGGATGAGCCCGCAACCTGGGCATGTGGCCTGCCAGGTAATTGAACCATGACCTCTTGGTTCCTGGGTTGACGCTCCACCATTGAGCCACACTGGCTGGGCTCCTCTGGTCTTTATACTGGGCTTTGTGCTTCAGTAAGAAAAATAAAGCAGTCAGAAGAGAAGTCACAGATTCTCACCACCTTGCAGCCCAGCTGCTGCCTTCCTGGCTGTGTGTGTGGAGTGCTGTTCTCTCCTGCCCTCCTAGGCCAGCCAGCCCAGCTGGCCGTTCCACCCCATCCTGGCCCTCTCAGGCAGTAATTTTCTGTCTCTCATGTTATTAATGTTTCAGACTCTACTGGATCTTTCCCAACAATATACAAGTGTGCTGCTTTTCTCCCAAATACAAAAACAAAATCCCCCTTTTTTGACCTGACTCTCCCTGTTGCTGTTGCTTATTTCTCTGCTCCTCTTTGCAGGAGAACATTCCTTCTGCCTGAAATACATTTCCCGGATATCTGTGTGACCTCATTTTTGAGGCGCAGAGGGGCTTACCTTGACCTTGGTGTCTGCTCCTGATTTCCCTTAGCCTGCTCAGTTTCCCCTAGAACATTGTCTTTTCACACACCATATATGCATTTATTTTCATTGCTTATTGTCTTGTTCCTCCACTAGAATGTAAAGTCCCTGAAGGGCAGGGATTTTTATTTTTATTTAAGCTGATGATTACATTTACCATCTACCAGGTAAATTGTTAATCTTATTTATTTTTGTCCATGAAACTCTTTCAGGGACTCTTATCCTGGTAAATTAATATATGTTTATAATTTATAGGACATTACCTGGACACTATAGGTGGACTTGTTAGGTAAAAAAAATTAATAGTGATTTATTATAAATATTTATTTTAGATAAACATATAAATAAATACACACATATTTAATCTAGTTTTACATTTCTCTGGATGGTAGAGATCAAAGGAACTTGAAATAATGGTCTATCTTTTTTGGAACCAGTAAATCAGCAGAACAATCCCATTTAGTCTCATTTAGTGCAGTATCATTAGGCAATCAGATTGTAATCAGAACATGTCAAGACAGTCCACTAGATTAGTGAAAAAGTTGGTTGTCATTTGGTAGAAAGTTGGTTGGCATTTGTTAGATGGAAAAAGGAGGAATTTGCCTGAAGTTTTTGCTTTTTTAACCAATTGCTTTTTCCTTATGCACCCAGTGCATTAATGTAGGATCTGTTTTTATTTTTTTAATTTATTTTTTTACAACTAAATTATTGTTGTAAATCTATTTTTTAAAATATATTTTTATTGACTTCAGAGAGGAAGGGGGGTGAGAGAGAGAGAGAGAGAGAGAGAGAGAGAGAGAGACATAGAGAGAGAGAGAGAGAGAGAGAGAGAGAGAGAGAGAGAGAGAGAGAGAGAGACATGAAAGCTCATGAAAGCTATGAGAGAAGCATTGATCGGCTGCCTCCTGCATGCCCTCTACTGGGGATTGAGCCTGTGATTCGGGCATGTGCCCTTGATTAGAATCGAACCTGGGACCTTTCATTCCACAGGCTGACTCACTCTATCCATTGAGCCAAACCAGGTAGGGCCAGGATCTGTTTTTTTTTTTTTTGTTGTTGTTGTTTTAAAATATATTTTATTGATTTTTTACAGAGAGGAAGAGAGGGGGATAGAGAGCTAGAAACGTCGATGAGAGAGAAACACCGACCAGCCGCCTCCTGCACACCCCCCACCGGGGATGTGCCCGCAACCAAGGTACATGCCCCTGACCGGAATCGAACCCGGGACCCTTCAGTCCGCAGACCGACGCTCTACCACTGAGCCAAACCGGCTTTGGCTAGGATCTGTTTTTAATAGCTATTTGCAAAAAATTTAGTATGTGGTAGGTCTGTGATGAGCTATATGGGTAGAGATAGTCATTGGTTTACAAGTCTGATAACACTATAAAATCCTCGAAAATCCTCAGTGTAATGTCTTGAGGTAGGACCATAATTCCTGTTTAACAGAGGAGAAAATAGCTGAGAGGTCAAGTTGCCTTACTCACTGCTCCTTAATGTCTAGTGTAGTGTGATTTCCATGTCTGATGCGGTCTCCATTACACCACAGCCTCCAGGTTTGTTGGGAGAGCTGAGAAAGACAGCAGAAGGGCCTCTGGGGAGAGATTTCTGTAGACCAATGGGATTGACTGTAAAGGTGGAGAGTGAGGGAGAAAGCTAGTACTTTGAATATGGTTGATTTGGGTAGATGACTTAACCTTAGAGAGGATCCTTAGAAGGTTGATTTTGGTCATATCTAAACCTAGCCACTACTTTGTGTGGAGGTGTATTAGAGAACTGTTTTGAGAGATAAGATAATTTTATTGTCCTTTTTCTAATAATGCATCTTTAAAATGAAAACATTTAATCTGATTTTAGTTTTTTAATTTTCAGGAGATGCTGCTAGTGGTTGAATTTTAAAATAAAGGGACCAGTTGAAACCGATTTGGTTCAGTGGATAGAGCATCAGCCTGGGGACTGAGGGGTCCCAGATTCGATTCTGGTCAAGGGCATGTACCTTGGTTGCGGGCACCTCCCCAGTAGAGGGTGTACAAGAGGCAGCTGATTGATGATTCTCTCTCATCGATGTTTCTAACTCTCTATCCCTCTCTTCCTCTTTGTAAAAAATCAATAAAATATATTTTAAAAAATAAAGGGACCAGGGAGAGTGTTTATGTTTGGTACCTGCTTTTTTTTTTTTTTTTTTAAAGTCAATTTTAGCATATATATATAGAGGGGGGGGGGGGGAGAAAAAGAAAGGGGGGGGAAAAGAAAAAGAGAGAGGGAGAGAGAGAGGGAGAGAGAGTTGATCCTAACTGTGCCCCAGTCACGACTGGTCAACAGGCAGGAGCTGGTGGGCAGGAACAGGGGTGGGGACTTCTGCCCACACCGCAGGCGCGCTGGCAGGCCTGCCCAGAGGAGGCATGTGCAGGCAGGAACTGCCGGGCACGAGGGCGGGCAGGGACGAGGGCGGGCAGGGACTAGGGCAGGAACTTGTGCCTTGAGGCTGCTGCCAGGGGCAGTCCACCTGGCGAAGGCGTTGCCCATCCCAGAGAGGGGCTTCAGGACAGGGCCGGGGCCTCATCTGAGATCTCCCAGCAATCCTGTGCTGGGGTCTGAAGGCACAGAGAGGAAGAGAGAGTAGTAGGCCAGGAGGGGAGAGCAGATATGCAGTTAGGGGATCAGACAAGGAGGGGAGAGCAGTTGGGCAGTTAGTGGGATCAGGCAGGCAGGAGAGCAGTTAGGGGCATCAGGCAGACAGGCAAATCAGCGCTTAGGAGCCAGTGGTTCTGGATTTCGAGAAGGATTCCAGATTGGAGAGGGTGCAGGCCAGGCTGAGGGACACCCCTCCCCCCCTATGAATTTCATGCACTGGGCCACTAATTTAATAATGAAACACAAGGAAGCAGAGGCTTGCTCTAGCCACAGTGCTATAGGACTAATTTAACTTGTTGAAATTAACGTTCCCTTGATAAATAAACCATTTCCAGGTTCCTTGGTGGATGGATTTAAACTAAGAGCAGATTACAAATGATTACATTAATTCATATGAATTGTTTGCCAAATCTGAAACCATAGAAAAAGAAACTAAATTGTTTTTTTAGTTGATATATCATTTAGGATCTCCATCCCCTTCATCTTTAATACCGTTTCTTCTAAGATTAAAATAAAATCTTCCATATTGACATGTAGTACTTAGGTATTCTTATAATTAATTAACTTCAATTTCCTTTAACTTCTGTAACACTTATTTGAAAAAATATTGATGGGAAAAATTTCCTGGTTTTCAGGTTGGTAGAAACTCAGAAGCTAATAAACTACATTTATAGTTCTTTGATCTATCACTTGGGATATGATGAGGATTAGTTAAGTAAAGGACTTTAATTGAAAACTGATTGCTTACATTGAAGGCATCTGTGAATTATGTATTGGCACTCAGGAGGGTTAGCTTTAAATCAGTGGTCGCCAACCTTTCGGACCTCACGGACCACCAGTCCGCAGACCACCAGCTGGTGACCACTGCTCTAAATATAATGGACTAGTAAAGGGGTTTCCAATCCAGTTTTGGTGTTTAGCTTCTTGAAAGTGACAAACTGGTCTTCCATGTTCACTGCCTTTGAAGGAGGCCAGATGGTGGGGATATACAGACCTTGTGTTAATGGGGAGAGATGGGACCATGGAGGGCATATGATTGTACTTGATTTTGATTGTCTTCTGTCACAAAGATTACTTAACCAAGTACTTTTTTAAAAAAATATATATTTTATTGATTTTTTACAGAGAGGAAGAGAGAGGGATAGAGAGTTAGAAACATCGATGAGGGAGAATCATCGATCAGCTGCCTCTTGCACACCCCCTACTGGGGATGTGCCTGCAACCAAGGTACATGCCCTTGACTGGCTGGAATCGAACCTGGGACCCTTCAGTCCACAGGCTGACGCTTTAGCCATTGAGCCAAACCGGTTTCAGCTTAACCAAGTACTTTTAAACTTGATTATTGCTTAATTCATCATTCTTGTGGTTCCCCCCCTATTTATTTATATTTAATTTATTCATTTTTTATTTTATTTAAAAACCTGTATGATTTTAGTGTTGTTTTTTAAAACCCTACTTGAGATACATGCTTAAAAATAAAAAGTCTGACTCTTAGTGCTAACAAAGCAATTTAGCAAATGATTTCATAAGCCTGCACATTTCAGCATTAATTCCATCATGTGAAAGGAAGGGCTTTTTGTTTATGCTCAAGATATTTTCTTAAAAATAAGAAATGATTCGTTGTTAATGATACTGGTTTGATAATACTTCCTTTTCTAACAAACTGTCTATTATTGAAGAGGGTGTAATTTTAATAATATGCCCAATGTGTTATTTGGTAGGTTAATTTATTGAAAACATATTTGGTCACTGGTCTGCTTTAAAATGAAGACAGAATCATGGAGCAGATTGTGGAATCTCAGAGGGAAGGTGGGGTGGATGGGTGGGTGGGAAGAGATTAACAACAGAATTTATATGCATATGTGCATAACCCATGGCACTAACAGTAGTGTGGTAGAGGCTTGGGGTGGGGGTCAGGTTTGGGCTAGTAGGGGTCAATGGGGGAAAGAGGAGAAACATCTATAATAATTTTCACAATAAAGAGAAATTTTAAAAAATGACAAAGCTACAAAAAATAATAAAATGAAGGTTTTTGGCAGTCTTTGAACCATGAAAAATTTAAATCTGTTACTATGATGATAAATGGAAATTTTATTTACTATCTGCCTCTTATTACTAAGATCTTCTAAGGCCAGCTGTATAAAAACACCTAGCATTTAGAACTTGGCTGTTGTTAGCCTCGCCTATGGATTTAATGTGACTTTTTTTTTTTTTTTTTTTTTTTTTTAGTTCATATTAGGTTTAATAGCCCCTTGGAGTTATAGATGTTATTTTATTTTAAAACAAAATCTGATATTAGGTAACATATTTTATTTTCTGCCATAAGTATTTTCTACTTTCTACTTGTATTGGTATTCTCTCCCAGGCAGCACCGGTGAGGACTGGGGGATGGTGTCAGGAGGTGCAGCCTGCGGCACAGCTTGCAGGGTTTCTGTGTGTCACTGAAGAGGGTGTAGCATTTGTGGTTTCCCTTTTCCTTTTTGGCATGGTGTATGTATCAGGTTAGTATCTCTAGTCTTTAAATAGAACCATCGGATCTAAGGGTAGTGCCCTTTGATGCTGCTCTCAAGCGGAGAATTTGGGGAAAAGCGAAGAGCAAGCCTGGAGGGAGGGAGGGGATTTAAAGGAAAAATCCCAGTTTTGTGTGGTATTAAGTTGTAGGGGCTGCAACAGGAACTGGCTGTGTGCAGTGGGGGAGGGATGCCACTGGCCTCAGTGGGCCCCCTTTGCCCCTCCTACTAGAATGTACAAGGTCTGGTGTTCTTAAATCGACAGGCTTTTGGCTCCTAAAATATTGATAACTCATTTGTTATGTTTGGTTTACAAAGTTACTCCATCGACTATTGGTGAATCATGCCAGTAGAACTATTCCTCCTTCCCACTCCCACCCTGCTTTTAATGTGAAGAAAGGGAGGCACACCGAGTTGGTAAAATTACAGCCTAATCTCCAGTTGGCCTCTTTGGGCTTCACCAGTGCCCAGCCCACCAGGTCAGAGCATTGGGCAGCTTTATTTCCCACGTTTGAATCCGTTACCTTCCTGAGACCCAGGTTCTCTTTGGATTGAATTAAGGCATGTGAAAGAATTATTTGTCATTTCTAATAAAGGCTTGTTTCAAAAAAGCTAATTGAGGCTGGTGTACTTGTGAAATACATGTCATTACCTGCCTCTATAATTTTTATTGTAAGCTGTATTACTAGAGCCAGCATTTTTCTTAAATAATCATTATATGCTTCATATTCCTGAATATAGAGGCGTTTGTGAGTTAGTATACTGTTATCTTTGTTTTGTAGGTGACATTAATTTCATCATCTGTACATGGGAAGGCTCAGTGTCAATTCATAGCAGACATTTTGATCTCAAAGAAGCCAGGAAATATACTCATAAAACAAGACACTATCACAATTATCTTGTGAGAGTTCATGGGAGGTCATACTCAGTTGGACAGATTATTAAAGTCAGTACAACAACGAATTACACTTAGGAAAGTTTCACTTAAACATAGCAAAACAAAACAAAAAAAACCCAGGAAACCACATAAATTTTCAGTGCCCCAGAACAGAAACCCGTTGTGAGGTTTAAGAAGCAAATTCAAGGGCTGTGCTTTTGATAGCAAGATATATTGAAATATGAAGAATATATTGTGTCGTAGTCCTTAAAGGAAGTGAGTTGTAATTTACTTGTAATTATTACTCATGAAATTATGAAGAATATAGAGCCTGACTTTATTATTATAGATAGCCCATAGAATGTAAGAAAAAGAACAGTCCATATTTTATATGCAAGTGAACAGACTTAAGCTCCTGGTCTGACAGCGGGGGAGAGGGAGGCAGAAATCTTTGTCCCTTCGGGGTGAAGAGGCCAACCAATGAGACTTGTGACCAAAAGAAGGCCCAGTCTCATTGGGATTCTGTATGTTATGCTAAAATGAGAGTAGAGTATATAAAAATATATTTGGTTTGGAGTTTATTATACTGAAGTGCCTACTTCCATACGTAGAACTAAGTTAGTTATTTTATTTGTCCAGATTTCTCAATATGAATATTGGATATATATAATAACCAGCCCTACCTCCCCCCTTCCTATCCTTTCTTACTACTACTCTGAAAATTCCAACTGCAGACTGATTTTATTTTTCTGGGATCTGTGAAAAAAATCTGTTTATTTAAAAATATATATTTTTACTAGAGGTCTGGTGCATGAAATTTGTACATGGTGCGGTGGGTGGTGGTGGGGGGATCCCTCAACCCGGTCTGCGCCCTCTCACAGTCTTACTACCATAGGCATCCCTCTCCCACCACTGCCACTGCACTTGCCAGCCATGAGCCCGGCTTCTGGCTGAGCAGCACGCCCTCTGTGGGAGCGCACTGACCTCCAGGGGGCAGCTCCTGCATTGAGCATCTGCTCCCTGGTGGTCAGTGCGCATCATAGTGACCGGTCATTCTGCTGTTCAGTCAATTTGCATATTAACCTTTTATTAAATAGGATTGGTTTTATAAAGGGAGGGAGAAGGAGAGAGAAACATCAATTATGGGAGAGATCACTCGTCGGCTGCCTTCTGCACACCCCACACGGAATCAGTCCCACAACCCTAGCATGATCCCTGACTGGGAATCTAACCGTGGCCTCCTGGTTCCTAGGTTGATGCTCAGCCACTGAGCTACATCAGCTGGGCTATGATGTTTATATGAGTATCCATTTTAGGTAATTTCTGTCTGTGTTGGTCTCCAGTGTTTCCCAAACTTTTGACATGTGTGTACCCCTTCTATAATTTTCGTAACGCAGAATACCACCCTCATACTCACGAGAACGTAGAATTAGGCGGAGCTAAGCACGGTGCAGTGCATATCCCCACCAAACTCCGGTGCCACGCGTACCCCCACCAAACTCTTCCCGTACTCCTGGGGTAGCGTACCACGCTTTGGGAAACACTGGTCTATACTATAGATAAATTACATTGCATTTTCTGTGATACAGAACTTAGTGTTGCTGAATCTCAGAGTCTGTTTAATAACACTTTTCTTTCTTTCAAATATATTTTTATTGATTTCAGAGAGGAAAAGGGAGGGTTAAAAAGATAGAAACATCAGTGATGAGAGAATCATTGATAGGCTGCCTCCTACACACCCCCTACTGGGGATTGAGCCTGCAACCTAGGCGTGTGCCCTTAGCCAGAATTGAACCTGGGACCCTTCAGTCTGCAAGCTGATGGTCTATCGGATAGACTCTATCCACTGAGCCAAACCAGCGAGGGCTAATAGCACTTTTAAATCTGTTGCTTAAATTTAGGCATTCCTGATTTTAGGTTTCATCTCACAATTCGTAGTTACAAGGGAAGGTAGACTAATACATAATGACTAAGATAAGCAAATATTTGCACTTGCCCACAGTGTCAGGTATTCTAAAGTCAGATCATTGCTATGGAAATGAAAGCCTAGCTCAGCTACAGAACCAGCTGTCTTACTTTTAAGATTGGTAAGATGTGGTTTCCAAAACCTTTATTTTCATGGCACCTGACAGAATATTAAAAAGACTCCCAGATCACTATAAATAATTTATAAATGAACAGTGATCTATGAGATCCTTATAATTTATACCTTTTATATAAAACTCATGTCTGGTTTGGTTTGAAAGTGCCAGCATCATTGTAAGAGCTAGTTGAGAGCAGTGTAGCTTACTGGTGGTTATACATCTCCTGCTGCTCCTTTCCCCTTCTCTTTTGCTGCTCCTTTTTTATTTTTATTTATTTATTTTTAAAATATATTTTATTGATTTTTTACAGAGAGGAAGGGAGAGAGAGAGCTAGAAACATCGATGAGAGAGAAACACTGACCAGCTGCCTCTTGCACACCCCCTACCGGGGATGTGCCTGCAACCAACGTACATGCCCCTGACCGGAATCAAACCCGGGACCTTTCAGTCCGCAGACCGACGCTCTACCACTGAGCCAAACCGGTCACGGCTACTCCTTTTTATTTTTAACTTTGGGTATTTTCTGTTAGCTTTTTTTGTAGGAAGAGACTAGTGGTTTTAAAAGTCCAGAATTTTTGTTTTTAGGGACCTCCCCTCCTCATTTTTAGTATTTCTTTAAAAAATGTTTATTTATTTTAAAGAGGAAGGGAGAGGGGAGGGAGACAGAGAGAGAAACTCCCACTGGTTAATCATCTGTCCAATTGAGAATCATTTATTGGCTGCCTCCTGCACATACCCCGAGGTGGATCAAGCCCACAACCCGGTTGTGTGCCCTTGACCGGAATCAAACCCAGGACCCTTCAGTCTACAGACCAATTCTCTATCCATTAAGCCAAACCAGCGAGGGCCCTCTTTTTTTTTTTTAGCATTTTTCTTTTGGTGCTTAAAATTGTATTATGATGCCGAAACAGGTTTGGCTCAGTGGATAGAGCGTCGGCCTGCGGACTGAAGGGTCCCAGGTTCGATTCCGGTCAAGGGCATGTACCTCGGTTGCGGGCACATCCCCAGTAGGGGGTGTGTAGGAGGCAGCTGATCGATGACTCTCATTGATGTTTCTAGCTCTCTATCTCTCTCCCTTCCTCTATGTAAAAAAATCAATAAAATATATTTTTAAAAATTGTATTATGATGAATTTCGAATTTTCTTTTTCTCTTTTGTTTTACATGCTATCCTACTTCTTTCTTTTCTGGCTTTTCATTCAGGTGGTTGATCTGTTGTAAATTTTGACCTGTATTTATCATTTGTAGATGACATGTAATGCTTTCTTGACATGTATTCCTGAAAAATTGACGTATTAGTGGGGAGCAATTTCCCCCCCTTTATTTACCTATGCTCTTTACGTGGGTTATAGTGTTTGTAATTCCTGGTCTGAGCTAGATGTGAACAAGGAAAGGGTGTGCCCTCATTTCTAATTGGTGGGGCACCCAGGTGGTCTAAACCTTTTCCTTTTATCTTAGTGGAATGCTTCCTATTCTCTCAAGAACCCATGTAAGCATAGATGTTATATTTCAGTCTCTTTGCTTTTTACCTTGAAGCCTACAGTTCTGATTCTCATGCCTTGAGATCTAAGATTTTTTTCAGATTCATCTATCCTCCTTCCTTCCCCCTTTCCTATTCGTATGACTTTATTCCCTTGTTCTTGAATGTCCCTTTGTCAGAATCCTCCTGGAAACATTTTCTGTTCCCCGGGGAGAATGTGCTTTCTAGATCACCACCCTGCTCTCGCTGGCTTCCTCGTTAGAAGCTCTTTCAGCGGAAAGAATAGCTGCTCACATTTGGCTTCCTCTCCCGGCAGATGGTCGGCCTCTGCCCTCGGAGCTCACTGGTACCTGGGACGCAGGGTGAACGGGAGGCCTCCAGAGGAATGCAGCTCATGCGCACACTTAGGGGCGTGTTTTTCTTTCCTCTTTATAATGACATTGTAGCCAGAAAGCGTGCTTGAACAAGCTTATCTGGCCTTCCCTACTTTCCCCCGAGCTTCATCAAAGGCTGTTGATGTTATATATCTGCCAGATTCTCACACATTAAATCCCTTTACCCCACACGTGGTGTGTAACAGCCTCTCCTTCCCCCACATTACCCGGAAAACAGGTTCCCCTGGCTATTGTTTTAAAGCCAGTACCGTGGTATTGCATAAAGGCAGATGGTTATGGTTGGAATTGTATTAAAATACCAGGCACTAAATCCCGAGTTCTTCCTCACCTCTGCTGCTTCCCTTCCTGTAAGCAGCCCGTGGCAGATAAAGCCTGCAAAGAGCTCAGGGAATGCTTCGAGATATTTCAGTCATTATTGAGAAATTAAGTGATTGAAAACATATGCTCCTAAAAGCTCTAGTTTTATAGAAAAACAGAACTCTGCCTGTCATTTTGTGTTATAAATACAGAGGTAACTTACCACCTTTATAGAAATTGGGGTTTTATTTTTATTATGAAGAAAAATGTGCAGCCTCCCACAAATGCACAGCAATTGCATAGGATTGGAAAAATCCTTTAAGAGCAGATTTACGATTTTATCCAGACTGTCATTACATACAGCCTGTCTGCCAGAGACTCGGCTCTGGTTTTAGAGTGATGGCGCAATAGGCTGGCTGAGTGGAGGAGATCCTGTGGAAAGGAATTTACAACGGAATGCTGATGGTGTAAGATAATGGAACATGGATTCTAAAACCTGGCAGGTGACTATGTTAAAAGGTCTAGTGGAGAAAAATGCTTTCTTGCTCTTTTTCCTCAGGTCAAATGGTACAAATGGCTGAAAGAATAGAAGACAAAGCCTAGATTGTTATGTTCTAGGAGTTGTCATCTATTGTCTTTGTGAAAGTCAAGGATCAAGTCCTTGGGTTTACATTTATGTATATTCTTGTACTTAGAACTAATCGAGTTGATTAAAAGGGAGTGGATTACTGATGAAATGGGATTCTTAATGTTTTCATTTATATACATTTAAATCTAAATCAGTGCTGTCTACCATGTTTCCCCGAAAATAAGGCCCCCTGAAAATAAGGCATCCTCTGAAAATAAGACCTACTTATAGGTTTCCTTCTGAGTGAAATATAAGGCATCCCCCCAGAAAATAAGCGCCCCCCCCCAGGCTAAACATGAGAGATTTGGTCCACTGATTCTGAAAGAAATGGAGTCACAAGAAATTCACCAGGAAATTCAGGAATTGGATTGTTATGATGATGTTCCAGAAGATGATGACATGATTGTCATTGAATAAATGAGTAAATTCTTGATACTGTAGGATTCACAGTTTGTCTGGTTTGTGTTGACAACTACCGTACTACCGTACCGTATACAGGTAGTAAATTTCCTTTATTTTCATTTAACAGTAAATGTGTACCGTATTCTTCATGGAAAAATAAGACAGCCCTTGAAAATAAGACCTAGCGCATCTTTGGGAGCAAAAATTAATATAAGACACTGTCTTACTTTCGGGGAAACAGGGTAGTAGAACTTTCTGTGATGTTGGAAATGTTCTTAATCTGTGCTGTCCATCGTGATAGCTTCTAGCCACATGTGTCTGGTGAACACTTGAAATTTGGCCAGAGTGACTAAGGAAATGAATTTTAATTTAATTTAATTCAAATGAATTTTTAACAGTCACATGTAGCCGATAGCTACCATATTGGACAGCACAGCTCTAGATGAAAACTCATAAGTGATTTATTTATCAGACCATAGGAATAACATCTCAAGGTATTCTCTCACATACAGACATGTTATAATTTCGTGGACATGTGCTTTTAGTTCTTTATTTTCTTTTAGAGAAAATTGGAATGAAAGGGGGAATCAGGCACTGTTAGTGTATAATATGGAGAGTTAAATTTAATTTTAAAAGAAAAACCCAAAGGTGGTCTTTTTTAATGTACTTAAGAGAAAGATTAATGAGAACCTTAATATTCTGCTTTAAGAATCTGTGCACTTTGATTATAAGAGGAAAGCTTATTGATGGATAATGAAAAATGAAGCTTAATTAATAAGTATATTTTGTTCACCCAATATTTGATTGCTTCCAAAGTTAAACATGGCACAATTCCTACTCCCAGGAATCTGAACAGAAACCAGGAGACTGTGCTCATGCAGCCAGGGAGTGAGGGCTGGTGTGGGGAAAGCGGGTTCCCAGAGAGCCGTGAGAGCCCCCAGAGGGGTTTGAGGTGTCAGAGCAAGCTCCTCTGAGAACTGACAATCTTCCTCTTCAGCAATACAAACTAAAGGATGTTTCCAGATCAGCTAGATACATTCTAACAGGGCCTTCTGCAAAGTGTTGATTGTCTCCCTCTGTGCTGTGGGAGTCTGTGTGGAATGTTGTCATTATCATTGTTAACGGACACACGCTGGGCATCTTGTATTTGCTAGGCATTGTGCAGAAAAGTACTTCACAGGGCTAGCTCATTCCTCACGACGACTCCATGGGCTGTCATCCTATTCTCTTCATTTTATAGGTGAAAAATCCGAAGGTTAGGCAGAGGAATTGACTTGCCCACTGTTATAAAGCTAGCAAGGACCAGACTATGTTTCTGAACTTAAAGAGAGAAGGATGAGAGATTGTATGTGAAAATTATTCAAATGTTATGAGGTAACAGTGAAGAAAGGATGAGCAAAGGTGAAAGAGAAAGCCTGAGTGTCGGGGGTACATGTAGGAGCTGTTATTGGAGTGTTGTGGGTGAACAAGGTGAGGACCGGAGAGGCAGTTTTGTGAAGGAGGAAATTAGACCTCATGTAGTCTTTCCTTGAAAGTTCTCTTTTTAGAAAATTAAAAAAATTTAAGATACAGTCGACACAAAACATTATAGTGTAGGTGTATAACATAATGATGCTATATTTGTATATTTTGCAATAAATCTACTTAGCATCCATCATTACACATAGTTATACATTTTTTCTTGTGATGAGAACTTTTAACTTTTAAGATCTCGCTTAGCAGCTTTCACATATTAACTGTAGTCACCATACTATTATATTATACCCCTTGACATTTATTTTATAACTGAAAGGTTATACTTTTGACCTACTTCATGTATTCTTCAAAAGTCTTGATTGAGGCTATTCAAAATGGAGACAAAAAGTAGAATATTTATAGAAAGTAGGAATTGAGGTCCAAGATAAATGAGGGCATTGGGCACGGAGAAAAGATGGACAGCATTTCCCCCAATGCTCTCCTCATTTGGAGGACCACAATACCCACTGTCTTGCCACTCTCTCCAGCCTGTTCTGTGGTGCTCATCACTTTGATATGGATCCTGGCTGGTACCACAGGGAGGGTCTGTCCCTTTTCCTGGCTTGGCACCTGGGTTGTGGCTATGGCCTACTGAGGCCAGAGGTACTCCCACTGCCGTGGTTTTCCTAAAGTTATTCTAGGATTCAAGAGTCTGTTTTTATCTTGAGTTCCTTATAGGTCCCTTCTGTTTGTTAACATTTTAATTAATGTCCCACTTGAGGGAGTTGATTCATCTTTTGCTGACAGGCAGATTTGTGGCATGCTCTCTCCTCCCCTTTCCGCCCTCCCTTCTTCCCTCCCTCCTTCCATCCCTTCTTCCCTCTCTTCTCTCCCTTCTCTTCCCTTCCTCCCTTTTCTTTTGTAAAAATATACCTGATTTGTTTTATTTAGTCCTTCAACTTGCTATCTAAGAATGTTTTGTGAAGCAAATAATTCTTTTTGTGTTTCTGCAGTTTAGGTTTATGTTGATTTCTAACTTGTGAAGACAATACCACTTGGATAGTTTGGATTACTTTTCTACAGTTGATCAGTGGTTAAGACGCATGTTGATGTAGCAGGTATTTGGGTAGTCAGATTCCCACTAGGAACTTCTGAGATTACTTAGGTTGTAGAATTTCTGTTATTCCTAAGGAAGGTTGAGAATTGGCATTGATCATTATAAATTTTGTATGTGAAGATGAATTACTCCGAGCAGTGTGTTGTGAGTATTTGATTCTGTTGATAATAACTTGAACAGTTTTCTTACCCATAGGTTTCTTAGACCCTTTAATGTGATAATGATTATAAACTTTATTTTTTTATTTTTTTTATTTTTATTTTTTAAATATATTTTATTGATTTTGTACAGAGAGGAAGGGAGAGAGATAGAGAGTTAGAAACATCGATGAGAAATAGACATCGATCAGCTGCCTCTTGCACACCCCCTACTGGGGATATGCCCGCAACCAAGGTACATGCCCTTGACCGGAATCGAGCCCGGGACCTTTCAGTCCCCAAGCCGACGCTCTATCCATTGAGCCAAATCGGTCTTGGCTGATTATAAACTTTTAAGAGTATTTATAAGCAATATTTCTTACACTTACTTTACACAGAGGTTTTTGTTTGTTTTTAAGGAATATGGCTTGGAAAATGCTATGGTTTTACATTTTTCTCTATACTCTTCATCTAATGCTCTTTCCTGTGTCATCTCATTTAGTGTCTCCTATATGTGGATGATTCCCAAATCCATGTTCTTGCCTTGGTCTTTTTCCTGAGTGTCATTTTGTATTTCCAGCTGCCTAGTAGCTAACGCAGTCTATATAGCTACTTAAAAATCTCCTGTCCGTTCAATCATGTGTACCACCCGCCAAACACATGCCCCCTTGTAGAAACTAGGGATAGAAGCCCTGACATCTTCTTCCATTCTGTCTTTGATTCCCATCCGGGTGATTCCCAAGCCTGCACTTTGTGGGAGGTTAACAGGATCACCACAAACATGTACACTACTGGTGTTGATCTTAGGGTCAGTTGTGGATGTGGTGGTAATGGGGCTCCCAATCTATGGGGGGACCCAGGAGTTTTTCATAGTGAGAAGAGCTTCCTTTTACTACTAGGTCTTTTCTGCACAATTCTGAGTTTCTGTAATATTCTAAAAAATGCTTCTTACCTGTTTATATTATATCACTTGTTTAAAAAATATCAAAAGTGACAGACTTATAGGGAACAAGAAACACATTATATCCAGCTGGTTAAAAACAACAACAAAATAAAATTGTGAATTGCCAGTTGCTAAAAGTGGCACACATGTCTCTAGGTAGTTAGTCGTATTGTTAGTCAATTTGCAGGTTGTAAGACGGAGCAGGGAGGAGTGTGAGGAAAGGAGCAGTGCGTTCCCCCAGGCCCCACGGAGTGCGCCACGTTCACTTCAGTCAGAAGTGGCAGTTGTTCCACGGAAAACATTTGGGAAAAACTCCTCTGTTCTGTGAAGTGAGAAAGCAGGTAGGTGTCTGGGGATGCTGTGACGCCCATGCTCCATTACATGCCAGCCTTCCCGGTTGCGTTTGCAGTTGCTTTTGAGATTTATGTTCTTGAGTTGAATGTCGCCTGGCTTGCCTTGCCCAGGTGTTCGGAAAGGTCAGTGGAGACTGGAGCTCTTCCGTACACGTTCACATTGGTCAGTAAACGCGCCTCCGGTGTTCTCGTGGTGGTGCAGTATGGAATGAGTATTTTGCTTGTAGGTTTCATTTTTTTCTTAACAATAAAACAGAGAAAATCTGTCAAGGAAACTTGACTTTGAACTGTAGGGATAAGACCTTATTTAACCTGGCAGTTGCTCCACCATCCTTTTATCTCCTCTCTGTGAGAGGAGAGATTAGAAAAGAATACCTGTGTGGTATTGACTAGGCCGCCCACCCACGACCAGCACAAGTCTTGTGAGTAGATTTACTTGCTTCTGGAAGAAATGCAGTCTCCTCCTCCTCCATCCTGCTCAGAGTTATCACGGTTAGTGTTCATGGGTGCGATTCTATTTAATTGCTTTCATATTTTAAAAAGCTTATTTTGAAAAATTCTGAAGACATAGCTTTTCTTTTCTCCTTTCCCTGTATTTCTTCTGTTGCTAATGTTCAGGTCTTTAAATCAAAACGATCTCCTTTAGTCTAGTGGTATAGGGCTGTGCTCATCATTTATAAATGTCAAGATGAGGTTTATTGGAAAAAGCTGCAACTTTGCAAATATTTAATAAAACCTGTGTTTTAAACTGTAATGCTGTAGATTTCATTTGGGTATGTTTTACTATAAACCATAGCATTAAGCTTTCTCACCTGACTCTTTAAGGAAACATGACAGTTTTTCTTATTTTGGCACATATTTCACAAATTAATGATTTCTCAGGAATGATCTTCTTTCCAAGATCTTGATGGACACTTGCTGGAGAGCGGTGCCTTGTCTATATTAGAGACCCCTGCTGTAGACTGATGGTTATTCTCTTCGTTCTCAGGTGGGCCTTGTACCAGAGGTAAAGGATATTTTTATAGAGAATGCTCCATGCTGAGCAGGACTGGGATATATTATCTGTGACATGGAACCATTATATCACACTCTAAAGCTTGCCATAATAAACCAAGTAAGCTCCTCTGTAATAACAGGGACCATTTTATTCTTGAATGCATGGCTGTTTCTCTTATCAAGAGGATAAAATTTGTGCATGGAGGGGAGGGTGTCCCCTCAGCCCACCCTGCACCCTCTCCAATTTGGGACCCATTGGGAATGGAAAAAAGATTGACAGCTTAACATATACCATCCTTTCCAATCTTGGACTGCTGGCTCCTAATCGCTTACCTGCCTGCCTGCCTGGTTGCCCTTAACTGCCCACCACTGCCAGCCAGTTGCCCCCAACTACTCCCTGCCGGCCTGGTTGCTCCTAACTGCCCCCTCCCACCGACTTGGTCACCCCTTACTGCCCTCTCTGCTGGCCTGGTTTCCCCTACTGCCCCCCCCCGCCAGCCTAGTTGCCCACAACTTCCTCCCTGCTGGCCTGGTCATCCCACCCTAACTCCCTGCCGGCCTGGTTGTAGACAGCCATCTTGTGAGGGCGTGATGATCAATTTGCATATCACCTCTTTATTATATAGGATTAAGCTTTTTTTTTTTTAAGTAGGTAGAATTGGTATTTTACCTTGAACAAATGGTATTAGAGAGTTTTTGTGTGTAAACACCTGTTAGAAGGGTAGTGGCATATTCTTAAGAGCTATTTTTATCTTGTGAGAGGGCTCTAAAAGTGACTGAAGTACAATAGGATTAACATAGTGGGGCCAGAAGCCAGAATATCTGAAGCTGACACCTGCCGTGGGAACTTTAAATGACTTCTGTAGGTCTGTGCTGTCCCATGTTTCATTTCATAGTTTCTGCCTTTCCACTTACAATTTCCTCACTTTGAAGTTCCAAATGGAAAGTATTCGGTTAGCTTATTAGTGCCTACACAGTTGGCTGTGTGTCTTCGCTTCATGCTATACGCGTCATATATCACTTGACAGCTCTTGGCAGTCTTGAGTGCCATTCCTGGTCATGGAGAGCCTAGTCCTGAGAAGAAGTGAGTGATGCTTCTTTCATTGCCAATGACTATTAGCAGCTAGATATTATACGTAAGACCCTCATTTTTTTTCTTTCTTTTTTTAAGTATATTTTATTGATTTTTCACAGAGAGGAAGAGAGAGAGAGAGAGTTAGAAACATCGATGAGAGAGAATCATCGATCAGCTGCCTCTTGCGCCCCCCCTACTGGGGATGTGCCTGCAACCAAGGTACATGCCCTTGCCCGAAATCGAACCCGGGACCTTTCAGTCCGCAGGCCGATGCTCTATCCACTAAGCCAAACCGGTCCCGGCAAGACCCTCATTTTGAAGTCCAGACTTTCTTACTGGGTCGTGACCTCCTCCCTTCCTTTTATGGCTCTTCCTACTCTGACTGGTAATGGAATCAGTCATTTGGTCCCAACAAGCACAGGGAATTTGAAACGGCCACATGAGTGCCCTGCCAGAGGCTGCCTGGAGCTCATGCTTCCTGTCGCTCCCATGTGGGAGAGGGCATTTGTATAGCACAGGGTGCATTGGACATTCTGGTGGAGCTCATATGGGACTTTGTGAAAATCTCATTACGTATTCTCTAATAATGCAAGACAAGAAATACAACGAGGGAAGAGAATAAACATTGAATTTGCCTAAAGTATGAATGTAATGTCTTCAGATTTTCTTAGGGAAAATTTAGGGTGCTTTGTAAGCTAAACATGGAAAATGACTCCATGCAGTTTCTGAGGAAGACATTTTGATGAGCATATCAAATTCTTGAAGATCGCCTTTAGTGGAAGAAATTGGTTCACACAGGAGGAGGTGGCAAATGGTGGAAGAATATGGCATTTTTCTCTAGTTGTTGGGAACATCTTTCTTATTAGCCAGAATGTGGTATTTTGATAGCTTTAAATTATATCTCCGGAGTATGATTATTCTTTAAATCTAGCTACTTTCCCCCTTTTTAATTGATAAATATAATTGTAATTTCTTGATAATGCACATAGATTTTTTAATCCATTTAAAACTTTTCATATCAAGGTTTTAAAAACAATATGCTCTCCTTCCCCTCTATTTTCCTTAATTCTTCTTTAGGATTCAAATTATGACACCAAATAAACATCACTAATGAGCCTTTAAAACCCCATTTTTCTGGAATTGCGCTTTTGTTTTAAATTCATATACTTATGTTTTCTTTCTCTCCTTTCATGTAAACCTTATATAGTGTTCAGTTTAAGGCCTCAAAATGCTACTTAGGAAAGCTATTTTTAAAACCCAGTTACTCCACTAATTTGCAAGGTAGGCTTTCAATGGCCTTCCCCATCCCTCGTCTTTATTTGGACAGCTGGTCTGTTTCCTTTTGAGGTTTGGAGGTGGGGGAGAGGGGTGTTTCTATCTGACAGTATGTGTCTTCCTAGACTGCAGCTGCCTGGATTTTATTAAATGCAGCATTTGGAATTAATATGGAATTTGTCTGTAGAAAACTTACACAGGTAGAGGGCTTCTCTGTGACTAAAACAGTGTGCTGATTTTATCCGGTACTGATACACGCTTTCACTGGAGCCTCACTGGCAGTTAGCAGACTTACCCGGCCTGCCCATAACACCTTATTGCTTCAGAGCATACTCCTGCCACCTGGACTATCTCATCCCCACTTGTTTCTGTGCCCTCCGGCCCATGGCTGTCGGGACTGTTTATATGGGGGGACTCCTAGATTTATCGCTCTAGCCCAGAGTTTCTGACCTCTCACCACCCATGTGTCTCTGCTTTGGGTATCTAGGCATCTCAGACTTCACACGTTCCAAGCAGAATTCCTTTTCCTTCTCCCCTCCTCTCAGTAAATGACAGCTCTACTCTCCAGCTGCTCAGGCCAAGTCTGGCCTCTCTGACTCCCCTCTTTGTCTCACAGGCGGTCACAATCTGACAACAGATTCGAAGGCTCTGTTTGTAGAACTGATCCACAATCTGACTGCTCCTTAGCTCTGCATAACCACCTCCTTGCCTGAATCAGTGATTTTCCAACCCCATAGCCACCAGAGGGAGTCTGTCTCAATTCTCAATTCAAACCCCTACAAGGCTTTTCTGTTATTTCAGTCAATGCTCCCGTGCTGCCTCCTTGTTCCTGACTTTCTTCTTCGCCATCACTGCTTCTGCCCTTGCTGTTTGGATATGCCAGGCAAGCTTATGTCTCCGGCTTTTGTACTTGCTTTGTTCCTCCTGGAATGCTTTCCCCCAGATAACTATACAACCTGCTCCCTTCCTTCCTTCAGGGTAAATGATCCCTTATCACTGATTGATTACCGTAGGTAAGTTAACAACCCTTGCATCCCCTTTGCCCAGCTTAATTTTTCTTCATAGCACCTATCACCAGCTAATATACTGGTATATGTCTTTACTTGTTATTATTTCCTCTCTCCCCTACTAACCTATAAGCTCTCGAAGGCAGTGGTTGCCAACCTTTCGGGTAGATTGTGTGTATTCTTATCAGCATGTATGTGTCTTCAGCTCCTAGGGCAGTGCTTGGCACCTAGTAGGTGCTCAGTAAATATTTGCTAAATTTATGAGAGAATCGACAGGGACTGTGCTCTGGACATGGATGTTTGATGGTGTCAGGTTACCACTACAACGTGTGGTCCAGGGCCTGGGATTCTCTCCCCTACACCCCATCACTCACTAGCTGCTGGCATCTGGCATTGGATAGTTCTCTTGGATCTTCCGCTTTTCTCTTTGAATGACATCAGTTAGCAAAGATGGCAGGTAAGACATTTGGTCACACCCAGTTAGAACAGCTCAGGCACGGGTAATGCAACTGGAGTTTGGCTTAGACTTTGCTTTTTGTCAGAGCCCCCTTTCCTTTCCATCTGACTCAGATTCTAGGTGTTTTTAGAAGGACTGTTCCAGTGAGTTTTATGGTTCTATTTTCCCCTGGATATTACTTGTACCTATGGATTAGAAGTACTTTATGAATGCTTTTGATTTTTCATGTGAGTATGAAGTGTAATTGTCTTAAGTATAAAAGTCAGTCTGTCATTTCCATTCACCAAGTGGTCAGAGCTAATGGCCATGGTTTTACATTACTTCAATAATGAAGCTCTGTAAACTGAGAGAAACCCTGCCCGACTTACTGTGAACATGTCGTGCAGAGGTAGTGAGCCTGACCAGCCATTCTGTACATTAAAGATGGAAATAGGACTTCTCTGTGTTTAGTTAACTATGCTTTTTATAGCGGTAAGAAGTGGTTTTCTCAGTGGCAGAGAGAGCTCATCCTTGTGAAGTTTGTAGCCAGATGCTTTTTATTTTTTTAGCTGTAGCCAAGCTTGTGCTTTTTCTGATTAGTTTGTAGTGTTGCTGTGTATGTGTTTTTATTTATTTATTTTTTATTTTTATTTTTTAATATATTTTATTGATTTTTTACAGAGAGGAAGAGAGAGGGATAGAGAGCTAGAAACATCGATGAGAGAGAATCATCGATCAGCTGCCTCTTGTACATCCCCTACTGGGGATGTGCCTGCAACCAAGGTACATGCCTTTGACCGGAATCGAACCTGGAACCTTTCAGTCCGCAGGCCGACGCTCTATCCACTGAGCCAAACCGGTTTCGGCTGTGTGTTTATTTTTTATCGATTTCACAGGAGAAGGGAGAGGGAGAGAGAAATAGAAACATCAATGATGAGAATCATTAATTGACTGCCACCTGCATGCCCCTCTCCACCCCCCTGCCACCCCTCCAGCTGGGAATTGAGCCCACAACCTGGGCATGTGTCCTGACTGGGAATCGAGTCATGACTTCCTGGTTCATAGGTTGATCAACCACTGAGCCACAGTGGCTGGGCTTTGTGTGTTTTTTGATAGCATTATTGAAATGTAATTTCCATATTATGTAACTGACACATGTAAAGTGTACAATTAATGGCTTTTAGTATATTCACAGATACGTGCAGCTACCACCACCACCACCACAGCAGCTCTACAACGTTTTTATCGTCCCCCAAAGAAACCCATAGCCAGAGCAGTCACTCCCAGCCCCCCTCCACCTCCAGGCAACTACCAATGTGCTTCTGTCTCTGTGGATTTGTCTTTACTGGACATTTGATATAGATGGAATCATACAATATGAGGTCTTTTGTGACTGGCTTTTTTCACATAGCACATTTTCCAGTTTCAGCCAGGTTATAACTTTAGTATTTTCTTTCTTTTTATTGCTGAGTTGTATTGTATTGTATGGCTATACATCTTTTATTTATCAATCTGTTTGGTTTTTGTATTTATTTTTTTCCTACTCTTGGTTTTCTATTTACTGCCCTATTTTGGGAGAGTGAGATTAGGAATTCTATCCCCTTTCACAGAGGGATTTGGTTGATAGGCTTTTGGTTTTCCTTGTATTTAGCATTGCGGACACCAGATTTTCTCTTGAGTTTTGTGATAACAGAAGCTTCCCCTTGGCCCATGACCAGAGCAGGTCACCAGTGAGTGATGGTACCTGCAGGGCTTGCCAGGAAGCATCACCATTTTCAGGATATTTACATCTGTTTTCCAAATTCCGCTTCATACATCTGTGTAATTATTATTTCAGGCAGTGCTTTTTAATTAGTCCAGTTTATTTCAGAGAACAAAGAACATGCTACATTATTTTTGTAATAGTGTTAGCTTTATGGATTCCATATTGGTCAAGCACAATTTGAATAAACACAGATGCTTAACCCTTTGAAATCCCTGTGGTAGACGATTTTGTTTAAAGTTCTGCTCCCCAGAGGGTATGTGGCAGTATTTGAAGATATTATTCTGTTGTCTTGATGGGAGCAAGTGGGTTGAGCTACTAAATTTACATGGAGAGACAGCAAAGATAATACACAGGGCAGGCACCACCCCACCCCCACCCCAGTTTGGTAAAATGTTCATTGCACCGTAGATGAGAAGCCCCCTGAGGAGAAGAGACACAACTGTAGGCAGTGTGCAAGAAGTGAAAACTGTATGTGATTGGCAAGAACTTCACCTTGAACAGTATGGGAAAGCAATGGCGGGTATTAATGAGTGTGTGCGTGTTCTTTAAAGAAAAGGAGGACTTTGTATTTCTTATTTTTAAAATTTCCTTTGGCACCTCCTCATCTTTGGTAATTCCTTACGCCCACTTAAAATAAAAAGATTATGTATTCTTGCTATTTAATTTTAAGTTGTTAATTGTAACCTAGAATTTTGCTGTTTGGGGTACTTCCACCTTTTGCAGGCCCTGTGTTTTGTTATTATGTCTTTTTGGAAGAAATTAAGTTTTTGTCAGAGGCCACCGATCTTAGTTCTCCCACATGCCCCCCAAAGCGACTCCGGGAGCGGAGGAAGTGCTGCTTACTGTAAGCGGAAACCACTGCTGATCAGGGCATTCATTCTGTGCTTCTGTTTTTATACCGCAAAGGCCACTCTCTGAGTTCGGCTAGCTCATTCCATCTCGGTTATTTAGGTACTTTCAGTGAGACACATGTTCTGGGAATGAGCGTAAACTCAGGGTTGGTTGGGTTTACATATTCCTTAACCCTAAATGTAGAGAGCCATTGGGGGGCCCTTGTCAGGTGGAGGAACTTCATAATCCATTTATTTTACGTGGAAGAATGATTCTCGGCACCACAGCAGTTTCAGATAAAACCCAGTCTTCCCTCTTCAAGGGTTTTCAGATCTGCTGGGCCCACATTTCAGTGGTTCTCTGGCATGGTTTGATATATTCCCGGCCGCAGGTTGCTGTTTATGAGAATGGCTGTTTCTTATCCAGTGAGTCCAAATATTAGAGTGACATTTCTCTTTCCAGAGCTGAAGTCATGACATTTTCTTTCCCCAGGATGTGGGAGAAAACTGTTTTCTTCTTAGGAGGGGAGGGCAGAGTGCTTTTTCTAAACCTGTCTGTTCAGATTACCCGTATGGATACATGTGGGGAAAGTTAGCGCCCGTGAAGAGCTCATGACCGTGGCAGTACAGGTTTTAACCTGAGCAGCGGGTAGGAGTCGGGTCAGGTGCGGGTCACCGTTAGAAGAACTGTCTTAGAACCTTCCATTGGCTGTGTGGCCGTGTGCAGTTGGTATCTTCTCGGTTTTCCTTCTGTGGTCTGCAAAGTGGGCATGGTGACTTCTGTTTGGCTCAGTTTATTGAGTTGTTGAGAGAGGATCAAATGGGATTATGGCAGGGATCTGGAAACTAGTTGTTAAAAAGATGCTGTTGAATTGTCTACTTTATAGATAATTTCTATTATAGTAAATGGAAGTGATAACTGCCTTTCTCAGTGCCATCTGGTTCCTCTCTGGGTTCCTTTTTTCAAATGTCACATTAATATTGTATGTTGGTCATTGTATAATGAGGCTCAGAAAAAATTATAATGTTATAGGAAATGCAGAGGAAAATATTTATAATCTCACTGAGCTGTGTATTAGTCAAATGTCAATGACAATTGGATTCCCTTTTGCTTTGGAATAGCACTGTTCTTAGTTATCTGAAAGTTGGGGACACACACACATTTTGTTGATACCTCTTCTATTGTTTCTTAAATTTTTCTTTCTAACTCACTGTTGGCAGAAACGACTCTGATTTCTTTGTAAATAGAAACACAGTATATTATTTTGTAGGGAGTACTGTTAAGTACAAATTTGGATTTCTTTCTTTTTGAGTGCTAAAACATTTGTACAAAATTTTCTGGACCATTTATCTTATTTACTCTAGGGAGAGTGATCTTTTTCTTAAATTTATCAGAAGTCTGTATTGCATCCGAGAGGTTTTCAGCCTACTAAGCTCCTTGTTCTTTTTGGACTGCTGGTAGACCTGGGTGGGTATCTTTTCAATGTCAGAGGAATGTTTTAACAATGGTGTCAGCTGATATTTTTCTTTCTTGCATGATTGGCCTGTTCATGCTCTGAACTTAAGCCTGATGGAGAAAATCATGTTTCTGGATTTTCAGTTACTATCACTAGTGGATTACAAGGATTTGGAAGTTTATTACTATCTGTTTAATAGATGATTTATCTAGGCAGAAATTTTGCAGGTACTAGAATAATTTTTCTTGAAAAATATTTGAAAACTTGAAATCCTATCTGAAAGCATATTTCCTATGTAGAAGGAAGTAATCTTGGTTTGTGCTACATGTTTCATCTTTCTGACTTAGCTCATAGATTGTCAGCATTATTGCTTCATTGGTCTATCCCAAAGGTGGTTGTTAACATTTTTTATTTTCCTGAATGCCAAAGGGTATTTGAAGTGCTCTTAAAGGGAGGTTTTTTCTGGTACTAGGTTTGACCCCCGATAAAAGTATATGATAATTGGAAAAAGTATATGATAACTTTAATGATTTTTTAATTTTTTTTTTTTTTTTTTTTTTTTTTTTTTTTTACAGAGAGGAAGGGAGAGAGATAGTTATAAACATCGATGAAAGAGAAACATCAATCAGCTGCCTCCTGCACACCCTTCACTGGGGATGTGCCCAGTGATCGGAATCGAACCTGGGACCCTTCAGTCCACAGGCCGACGCTCTATCCACTGAGCCAAAAACAGTTTCGGCAATTTTTATGATTTTTGATATGATCAATGAGAATTTTCTCTGCTTATGGCATATAATTGCAAATGGCTTTGTTTGATGTTGTCAGAGTAAAGAGGACTGATCTTTTGTTTGCATATGTTGTTTTATCTGGCCCTAATAACATGAGAAACAGCTGGTTCTCGATCAGTTGTCTTCCTCCCCCCCCCCCCCCCCCCCCCCTCCAGTAGAAGAGCATTGAAGGCCAGGATTCTGAGCTTTCCCCTCATTTATCTTTAGTTCCTAACACCTGGCTCATAGATAATGTCTGGTACAGATTGCTGGCCACATTAGATAAGCTATTGGGGAAGATGGTAAAAGATTGCGAAAGATAAATTACTGGTTGCTATATCTGTTCCAAACTGACTTGTATCAGTAAAAAAACATTTTTTTCCCCTCCTAAGAAATTTTTATTAGAATTGTGTTGGGTTGAAGTTTGGTATTTACTCTTATTTTAAAAAACCCTTAACTTCACACTTTTCTTGTTGGGTTTAGTTTTAGGGAGGAGTTTATTAGGAAAGGTATTAATAGTAGAAATTTGGAAGAATATAATAATCATCTAATAGTCCCTAATGAAGGTTATTTTGGGGAGCTGTTATATTTGGTGAAGGCAGAGATAATATATCTTTAGAGAAACAATTTTTTTTTTAAATAACTAGAACATTAGACTTAGAAGATGCGAACAGTTGTAAAGAAGGCTAAGAAATCTTGCTTTGAAGTAATTTTATTTGCGTCACCTCTTATGTTTATTGTTGTTGGAAGGCACTCTGGAAATTTTATGTTTATTGTTGGGAGGAAATCTGGAAATTTGGAGAAGTGGATAGGAGTCATCAGAAGTTTGTAACACCTTGGACATTTTCTAAGGCTATCCAAATTTTGTTTTTATGGGTGGAAATAATTTTTACTATAGGTGCTTTCTCTTTTGAATTAATTTGATGGCTATGAAGTGCCTTTTATATAATTGTACCCATTATATGTTGCCTACTAATGTACACTTTTTCCTTAAAAAGGAAAAAACAATTGGTATCTAGAAAGTAGAGTTCATCTTACATATTCAGACATTTTTCTTTATTGCTGTTGTAGAAAATCCCAAACCATATGCCAACTGAGGCCAAAACTATATATAATTAAATTTTTTTCACTTGTAATCTCCCCTCTTCCCCCATGGCCCATGAGAAGTTTTTAGGGATAAAGTATGAGTAGGAGATTTATTTAACAAGACATTTCAGGTAGCTTAGCTGGTTTGGCTCAGTGGATAGAACATTGGCCTGTGGATTGAAGGGTCTCAAGTTCAATTCCGGTCAAGGGCACAAGCCTGGGTTGCTGGCTAGATCCCCAATAGGGGGAGTGCAAGAGGCAGCCGATCAAATCAATAAAAATACATTAAAAAATAAGACATTTTAGGTTAAAAATATAAGGAAGTGATGAAGTAAAATCAATTTCTCTCTTTTTTCCTCCTAGCATTTTTGAAACGTTGGGGTTGTTGGAGTGGTTGGATTTTCCCTGGAATTGAGTGAGAAATTCAGAAGACTGAAGCCCAGGCTTACTGTCTACCTTTCACGGAGGCCTAGCCGTGAGAGGACAGAAGAAGGCACGTGGCGAATCATGACAGCTGACAAAGACAAAGACAAAGACAAAGAGAAGGACCGGGACCGAGATCGGGACCGAGAGAGAGAGAAAAGAGACAAAGTCAGAGAGAGCGAGAATTCACGGCCACGCAGGAGCTGTACCTTGGAAGGAGGAGCCAAAAATTATGCCGAGAGCGATCACAGCGAAGATGAGGACAATGATAACAATAGCGCCACCACGGAGGAGTCCTCGAAGAAGAACAAAAAGAAGCCGCCGAAAAAGAAATCTCGCTACGAAAGGACAGACACTGGCGAGATAACCTCCTACATCACCGAGGATGATGTTGTTTACAGACCAGGAGGTGAGGAGCGGTGCATGGGGCCTGTACGTGTTTGTGAGGGAATGGCACACTGTCAGGTGCGCTGCCCCTGGCAAAGCAGGCAGCGAGCCCAGAGGGTCCACGGTAGGGTGGGTGGACAAACGCAAGGCAGGGAGCACGCTGACTGACCCTCTCTTGGCCGGGGGTGTGCTCGCTCCTGCTCTGGCCTGGGTCTGCCTCCGCATGGTTCCCTCCCGGTCTGTGCACTTGGCGGTTCTCTCCTGTTTTCTCATGTCGCTGCTGCTTTCCCTGCATCTGCTCTGGTTTTCATCTGACTTCTTCACAAAATTAGGGTGCAGCGACTCTGGTGGGACAGTAAACCGAAGGTTCTTGGGAACAGGACATTTTACATTGGCTACAGAGTGGCCAGAGCTAGGGAGATATATTTAATGGCCTTTGATTGATGTTTATTTCTTCTGACAACCTTTTCTAAAGAATTGAGTGAGTTCAGGTTCTCTAGTCAATGATAATAGCTGAAGCCATGTAACCTGCTTTGGTTTCAGACAGTGTGCTGTGTTCACTGGCTGCACTGAGGTTTACAGCATCGTGTGGAGGAGAGGCAGGCTTCAGAGGGGATGCAGAGCAGCAAGTGTTTCAGAACCTGTCAGGCACCAGCAAATCCTGGTTTTCCATTTGAAATATTGTGTGTATTCAGATACTTTTCTTACAGAAGTCAGTCAAACTAGCTAATAATCATTCTGTTTGAATTACTGATAGTGCTGAGGAATGACATGGATTTCTATGAGCTGTAATTAACAGATTAAAAGCCGCCCAGTTTGAAGCTTTTCCAGGAAAGGGAGATTGTAAGAAGGTTGTGGTGTAACTGTTCTGAACCTCACATAAAGTACCACATTCTCCCCCTGCCTCCCATATAGGAATTAGTTTTGAATTTCAAAAGAATCAATATTAGAACTTATATAGATAAACTTTATTCACAACTACAATTTCTTGGTTGATGATTAACTGAGGAGAAAGATATTTATGTAATATTAAATTACCCCATTTCAGGTTGTAGAGAGATTAGAGCCTGGTGTAGAGATAATAATGTGTAGATTCTGTGTCAGTATCTTTGATTTAGACTGAGATATTGGACAGTAAGAATTTCTTAGCCACTGAAGACTGTCTCTATAGAGTTACTATTTAGTTCTAGATCCTAAGAAATGGACAGAATGTGGTAACTCCTTTGGCTGTAGATTATAGTATGATAACTTAAAGTAAGAATTACTTGCTATCCTTTCCTCATGATGCATAATAAATCAGTGTGGTAATGCAACCATTTGGCTCGCTGCCTGGTGCAGTGTTGAATGCCTGCCTCTTTCCCTGGCACGTTATTCCCATGTCAGTAATACTCTCCCAAGTGTTTATAGTCAAGTAAATGTGGGACACGCTGCACACAGTGCCCCTCAGGAGAGTGTCAGAATTCATGGCTCAGAGAAGCCCCGCAGTTAGGGGCCTCTAACAGGAAAACAGAAGACAGAACCACTCATGAGACCACGGCCCCCTCTTCTGCGTATCTCCCCAAGAGAAACCAGTTTTGAGAAAAGTCGTTTGGGAACTGTGGCACATTCATATTGCACCTTCTGCAGAAGGAAGTAAGTCCGTCCTGCTTGATGTTCAGAAGAGGGCTGCTGCTAGGGGCTCATTTACCTGGGGTGTGGGAAGAACTGAGGGCCCTGGTGACATGTGAAAATAAAATAGCTGCATCTCTTTGGACTAAATATGTGGTCATAAAGGCTCTATAGAAATCAGAAATGGTTTGGAAGTTTCCCAGGGCATCCAGAGCGTGACCACTCGTGCAGGGTCCCTGTGCTTGGGTGGGTGATGTGGCTGTGCGTGGGTCTGGGCCCTGCCACGTCCGGTGGATGCTTGACTCTAGTAAGGAGCCTGTCACTCACCTCCTCAGTGGTTTCTTTTCTTTTTGGGGGATGCATTAGAAGCTGGCTGACCTGGTGGCCTTCTTTAAAAAGTTTCTTTCTAACGGGGTTGTCAGATATTGCCTATTCTTAGGTTTACCTACACTGAAGAGTCAGAGTCGGGTACTGTGATTACATCCCCAGATGGGACTAGATTTTCCCCCCCTTTGTCTTCCTTTCTGGTCTTTTTCATTCTTGGTGCAGAGTACTACAATAACACCTTTTGTTAGTGATGAAAAACGTTATCCTCCCCAGTGGCAGAGATTTAGTATGTTTAGTTGTATCTTTTTTTTTTTAATATATATTTTATTGATTTTTTACAGAGAGGAAGGGAGAGAGATAGAGAGCTAGAAACATCGATGCGACCAGCTGCCTCTTGCACACCCCCTACCGGGGATGTGTCCGCAACCAATGTACATGCCCTTGACCGGAATCGAACCTGGGACCCTTCAGTCTACAGACCGCCGCTCTACCACTGAGCCAAACCGGCTTTGGCTGTTTAGTTGTATCTTAACGTTTAGGTGGGAGGGAACTCTGTGGGACATCATAAGGGATTTCTTCAGTGTGTTACTTGTTGGAAGTAGGTCTTTTATGCTCATTTGTTTCTAAGGTATGAAGCACAGGTTTTTCTCTTGGCTTTGTACTCTTCTGGATTGCTTTCAGTATTCAGATTAAGTATAAATTATAGGTACCTCTCCGAATGTCATTAGGAATGAGCCCACTAGTGAGTGATACCACGAGGATAAAAGTAGACTGTTATGTAACTGTACTACTTAGCCTAGGGCAGGGCTGGGGGCCCTTTTCTCTGCCACAGGTTATTTGGATATTTCTGACATCATTCGTGGGCCAGACAAAATTATCAGCTTAAAAATTAGCTTGCTCGGAGACCGTTTTGGCTCAGTGGATAGAGCGTCAGCCTGCGACTGAAGGGTCCCAGGTACTATTCCAGTCAAGGGCATGTACCTTGGTTGCGGGCACATCCCCAGTGGGGGGTGGGCAGGAGGCAGCTGATCATGTTTCTCTCTCATTGATGTTTCTAGCTTTCTATCCCTCTTCCTTCCTCTCTGTAAAAAAAAAAAAATCAATAAAATATATTTTTAAAAATTAGCTTGCTGTATTGGTCAGACATTTAATTAACTCACCCCTAATGCCTTAGCAGGGCCAGACTAAATGATAAGGCTGCAGGCTGGATGTTCCCGACCCTGTCCTAGGGGAACAGGTCGATAATCAGATTATGTGGTCTGAGAAGAATGAGATTTTATTGACAAATTGGGTGTTATTTAGAATGTATCCCTAGTTAAGGTTTAACCTCATGCATGTCAAAACCAGCTTGTTTTGCCCCGGCTCCTTATTTCTGGAGTTCTTTGTACTTTGTTTGTAGGAGCTCAGCATGAAGGACATTTAGCTACACTGCCCTTGTAACTATTTGCTGCAGGGCCTTTGTGCCTGCTCTTGTCACAGGCTAGTGAGCCCAAGCCTCCCAGTACCCATATTCCCAGGCACACTCACTCAGTCCTTATCCTTTCCTCAGCTCTTTCTCCCCAGGGCCATTGCCTTTCCTCCCCCAGGTTACCCACATTCCATTCAGAGAGACTGTCATAGCATTATGCATCTTTTCTTCCCGCGCAATACTTTCCTACTTTTTTTCTGTTACCGTTTTAAGGTTAATATCTCCTCCATAAAAGCTGCAGCTCAGTTTTTGTTTTTCATTGTATTCCTGGCATCTATGACAATAGTGTACACATAGTGTGCATTCCATAGAATTTGTCAAATAAAGGAATTCCTGAAAACTTTCCAAAAATCTATTGACTGATTACTGATGTCAAAATTAGAAAAATGCACCTGAAAGTCTATTTTGAATCATTTATTTCCTAATGATTGATTTAACTGACTTGTTCTAAAATAAAAACAAAACAAACTTTATGGCGCTCTGTTACATGTTGCCCCTGTGTCTAATCTGACTTTTTTGTTGCCTGTCAACCGTTACTCTACTTTTGAGATGACTGTCACGGTAACAAATTGATTTATTACACAGCTGTGTTCAGTCAAATTTTCCTTTTGGGCTTCTTTAGCATAACATACTGATTCCTAAAGCTTGCTGTGGGTAGCATGTAAGTTTCTTTCTACTGTCCCCTCCCCCAGCTTTATTGAGATATAATTGACTTATAACACTAATATGTACAGTATAGTTATTTTACATATGTATATATTGCAAAAATAATTACCACAAGCATCCATAAGCTAACATAGTTGCAGTTTGTTTTGTGGTGAGAGATTTTAAAATCTACTCATAACTTTCAAATATACAATACACAGTGCAGTATTGTTAATTATGGTTATGTGCTGTACATATGTCCCCAGGATTGATTCATTTTATAATTGGAAGTTTGTATGCTTTGGCCACTTTCACCAATCTTTTCCTTCCTCTCTCTTTCTCCCCCCAAAATCACTAATCTGTTCCGTTTTGTTTTGTTTTCCCCCCCTAGAATCCACTTATAAATGAGATCATACAATGTCTGTCTTTCCTGTCCGACTTTTTTAATCAGGGTTCATTCATGTTGTTACAAATGACAGGATTTTCTTCTTTTTTTATGGCTGAATATATTCCATTGTATATATACTGCATTTTCTGCATTCATTCTCCCCTTGATGGACAGGAGGTTGCTTCCAGGTCTTGGCTATTGTGAATAAAGCTAAAACAAACCAGGTGCAAATAGCTCTTGGAGAGGGAGACTTTATTTCCTTCAGCTCTTCACTTAGTGGAGCTTGCGGGATCCGTGGTAGTTACATTTTCTTGAGGAACCACCATACTATTTTCCATAGCGGTTGTGCCAATTTGCATGCCCACAAGCAGTGTATCCACTATTTTCAGTTTGATACTGTGGCTCCTTTATTCCTGATCAGGTAAACAGTAACAAAATTCAAATTATTGGGAGGTACATTTTCATTTTGGTATATCAGTTTTGTTTTCTCTTTTGATTATCCATTTCTTATATTTTTTTGAATATATTTTATTGATTTCTTACAGAGAGGGAGAGAGAGTTAGAAACATCAATGAGAGAGAAACATCGAACAGCTGCCTTTTGCACACCCCCTACTGGGAGTGTGTCCCCAACCAAGGCACATGTCCTACATCGGAATCAAACCTGGGACCCCTCAGTCTGCAGGCTGATGCTTTATCCACTGATCCAAACCGGTTTCGGCCATTTCTTGTATTTTGTTATATTAACTGATGATTTTGTGTATATTATGAAGATGCTAGACATTTGATTCTTAAAATAGCAGAAATCTCCATTACATGTGAGAGGGGGGGAAAATCAAGATTCAGGATTTTCAAGTTTGATATGTCTTTTTGAACAAATTTGAAATTTTACTTGAAGATAAATTTTATACATAAAAGACAATGACCCTTTTGTTGTTGTTATGAGGATATTTTTTCTATCTCTTTTCAGAGAGAGTGGAAAGGGACGGGGAGAGACACATCAACTGGTTGCCTTCCACACGTGCCCCTCTTGGGGCCAGGGAATGAACTCACAGCGCAGGTACTAGCCCTTGACTAGAAATCGAACCCAAGACCCTTCTCAGGCTGTCGCTCTAACCACTGAGAAACACCAGCAAGGGGCAAAGAACTTTTAGGTTTGTGGCTTATGAAATCTTAGGTGAAATAAATATTTCTCCTTTTTATTGCCAGACTTTCCGCATTATTGGCAAGAATTGGTGACTTGAATTGAAAAAGGACCTAGAATCTAGAATTGATTATACATTGAAGATTGAAGTGTTAATTTCTTTTGATGCAAATGAAATTTAAGGAGGAAAAAAAATCCAAAGTAAACAAAATGAAACTTGGGGATCTAGTTTGCATCAAAACTGAAGTTAAAAGTAGACTGGTTAATTGAGATAATGTTGAGTGGACACAAAAGAGTGTAATACTATATGGTTCCTTTTCTATACATTTTAAAAACAGGCAAAACTAGTCTTCAGTGTTTTTGAAGTCAGGACAGTCGTTACACTCAGGTGCTGGGGTCTGGAAGGGAGCGTGAGGACCCGCGGGGGTCAGGTCCTGTCTTGTTTCGAGATGACAGTGCTGGTCACATGGGTGGGTTTCATTCCTTTGTGAGAATTTATCATGCCTTGAACTTTTTTTAATGTGTGCTATTATACTGCAATGAAAATTTTACTAAAAAAGAAGCAAAAAACATAAAACTGTTTTCTTAGTGGATAATTTTCATTTGATTCAAGTTCCTATTTAGAGAGGAAGGGAGGGGGAGGCGCTACTAGCATGTCTCCCGATTAGCTCCTGGTTTTTACGGAGGGGTTGGTCTCTGACCTGATAAGAGGCTGAATTGTTTCCAAGTCTTAATTCCCTGAATACAAGTAATTGAAAGCCCATGGATGGCAAGCATTTCCTTTTTTTAAATTTTAAACAAAACTCTGGCACTGGTGCTTTAGTTCATTGTAGTTTTAGTTTGTTGTGACATGAAAATGCAGGTGTATTCTTGAAGCATCCTTTTCCTGGTGTGCGGCATCTTCTGACGATGGCAAGAAGGTTTTTGTGTGAAGCGAAATGAATTCTGGCAGAAAGGAACCTTTACACCCTGCTTGAATGAAAGTGGTTTGGCATGTGTTACAAGTTTTATTTGAACTTAATAAACCTAATACTAATCTGCTTAAAGCCTTCAGTGGGTGCCTGTTGTCAGTTGGATCAAGTCCCAAATCTTCACCTGGCACACCAGCTTTCTGTGATGTGATTGCACATCTGCATATGCTTCTCAGACCTCACTTCCTTCCGGAGGAGCACAGTGAGGCATTGTGCTAGTGTGCAAGGCTCACATAAAGCGCTACAGACTGAGTGGCTAGCAACAGAAATATCATCGTCTCTGCTTTGTAGGCTGGAAGTTGTTGATCAGCCCTTGCCTCTCTCTCTGGGCTTTGCAGGCAGTCGTGCCACTCTTTCTCTCTGGGCCTCCATGATCAGCCCCGCTTCTCTGATCAGGCCCAGAAATAGGCCCAGAGACGCTGATTGGCATAGAAACCGACGAATCAGAACAAAATCTGCGTGAACTGTGAGAAACCAATGGCTGCGTAGGAGACAGAGCTTCTGACACTGACTGGTATAGAAACCAACCAATCAGAACCTAAACTGGGTGAACTGCGAATGGCAGAACCTAAGGTAGGGGCTGAGGACAGGTTTTAAGGGCAGCAGCTGTTTTGTGTAAGGTGTAAGAAAGCATTTCAATTTTTTAATGACCAGTTTGGCAGAATAGTACATATGGCTGGCCATCAGTCCAGATATAGGGATTAAGTATTTTTATCTGCTAAGAGCATCTCCTCCTGCTAAAAGAGGCTTCTCCATTCCCCCAATTAAGCAATCCTATGCTGTATAATCTATACTAATAAAACAGTAATATGCTAATTTGACTGGGTTGACTGGCCAACTTCCAGATGTCTGACTTTCTTCCAGACAAAGCCATGGTGGTGGGGACCGAGGTATAGGCAATTAGGGCAATCAGGCCAGCAGGGGAGAGCAGTTGGGGGAGAGATCAGGCTGGCAGGGGAAGGCAGATGGAGGTGAGATCAGGCCAGTAGGGGAGGGCTGATAGAGGTGAGATCAGGCCAGCAGGGGAGGTCAGTTAGGGGCAACCAGACTGGCAGGGGAAGGCAGTTGGAGGTGAGATCAGGCTGGCAGGGGAGGGTAGTTGGGGGCGAGATCAGGCCAGTAGGGGAGAGCAATTGAATTGTGTGCCTTTGTCTTAGATATAAAAAGACAGAAACCTTGATTTATTGCTCCCCCTAAATCTGTACATGGTGGGGTTAAGATAATTCCCCACAATGAAATTAGGGAGCTGTTTGGTCGGGGAAATAAATGGGAAAAGGCTAGAAAAACAACACATGTTCACTGTATACCACTTCATCAGGAGAGTCACACCATTACACTAGATTCAGTGAGAACTTGTAGCAGCATATGGTTATTCATAAATAGCTTGTTTTGCTATGTATGTGATAGGTAAATAGAGGAATGATGACAGTGGAATGTACAACTTGTGCTGGTTTATATGCAACTTTTCCTAGGAAGAAGGCAGAATAGAGAGATAATTACAGTGTATAATTACATGATATAATGTAGGATTGATTGTATTTTAGCAGGAAAGGAAAAAGTAGGTGAGAATTTAAGCCTCCAACTTGGCAGTTGCACTGGCAAGAGCCCCTTCATCTCTGTTTGAAGTGAAATGAAAGAATGAGCACCTTCACCCGGCTCCTGCCCAGGGAGGGCACCCGCCTCACCCCCGGCTCCTGCCCAGGGAGGGCACCCGCCTCACCCCTGGCTCCTGCCCAGGGAGGGCACCCGCCTCACCCCCGGCTCCTGCCCAGGGAGGGCACCCGCCTCACCCCCGGCTCCTGCCCAGGGAGGGGCACCCGTCTCACCCCACGGCTCCTGCCCAGGGAGGGGCACCCGCCTCACCCCCGGCTCCTGCCCAGGGAGGGGCACCCGCCTCACCCCGCGGCTCCTGCCCAGGGAGGGGCACCCGCCTCACCCCGCGACTCCTGCCCAGGGAAGGGCACCCGCCTCACGCCTGTGCCCCCGGCAGGTTGTTTCACCTTCTGTGCTCGCCTTGGCCCAAGCCCTGATAATCTGCATTGCTTTGGTTCTTTCAAGCCAGCGTCTGTCGTTTAATGTGTTTTAAATACTCCGTGAGACAGTCTTCGGATACTCTGGTGCCTTATTTCTTAAGGTTATAATTAGTGATTATTCAAAAATAGTAATCTGATTTCAGAGTTGCATAGGTTTTCGGTTATCTGCCCCTTACCCTGTGCTTTATGTAAGTCCTTTAAGTTTTAAATTTTTTGCTCAACGTGAGGTTTTCCCAGCAACATATATATTGTGTGATAGCAGAAATGTCTACATGAGAAACAATGAGCCACATGTATTGCAAGACTGTGTTCCAAAAGAGACTGGAATGTTTACCCGGCCATTTAAAAACACCCTTGGTAATGGCAGGAACATGTTAAATGGTAATTATTTGAAGGTATTTTTTTATGAGCAATTAATCATCAAATTTAGTAACACAGCTTTCTGGAAATCTACTTGTCATAGTTTTCTGACTTCCACTTTTCCACCTCTTAGCCATGCAGTCCCAGTTCCAAACTGGTTTGACCCCACTAGACCTCCAGTCCATAGGCCTCCCCACCTCTTCCCAGCGCCTTATCCCTGAGGTGTCACCCCTGGTGAAGGACCTGCATCCCCATTCTCTGGTGTCTTTTCCCTGCTGGTCCGCGCCAGCAGGGCAGGGGTTTCCTTTTAGCTCATTGGTGTGCACCAGGTGCTTAGGAAGTGTCTGGGCTTGTCCTCATTTGTCCCCAGGTGTGTACCAGCGCAGGCAGGGAGAAGCCTGCAGACTAACGCTTCCCGGTGCTTCTTGGTCGGCCTGTGTCGAGTAGCTTTGTTTCCACTCGCTTCCTTTAGGCTAGGGGTGTCGAACTCAATCAGAGAAGGGGCCAAAATCTAAAATCCAGCCTAAATCGCGGGTCGAATGGTTTACTGAACAGTCATAAACTGTCATTGTGATGGAAACGCAGCAGAGTGCAGTGATGACAGCGCGGTGCGGGCCACATTGCAAGGCCTGGTGGGACGGATTTGGCCCTCGGGCCTTGTATTTGACACATGTGCTTTAGGCACTGGCCTGCAGCGCATGTGAACAGGGAAGCTGCTGTAAGGATTTCTTCAGAGGGCTTGTCAGGGTGGGTATTAGTTCATAGAAAAGACTATCCAAAGTTCACACCCAAAGTTCACTTTGGCTTAAAAAGTTGGTTTCCAGTTTGCTCAAGTTACAAATTAAAATACACTGCTTGTGTTTTTGTTGGTAATCTTCATTTGATATTTTTTCCATTGATTTTCCTAGAGCGTGGAAGGTGGGGGAGAGAGAAGGAGAGAGAGACATGGATTGGTTGCCTCCCACATGTGCCCTGACCCGGGCTGGGGGCTGTACATGCAGTCCAGGTACATGCCCTTGATGGGGAATTGCCACGCTGCCAAGGGCATCTGCTTGTTTTTTTGTTTCGCTTTTTTTAAATCAGCTTCTAAATCTTATCTCTTTTTTAAATTAAATTTTGACAATCACTTTTAAGGGATTTTTGAATTGTGATTTGTCTTATTTATAAAGTAGTTATTCAACATGTAGGTTTATTAGATAAAATAATTTTGTATTTGATTTCTGTTGTTAAGGGATTTGTTAATACAAACCATCCCAAGTACTTAACTTTTCTTATGAATGAAATAAACTTTCCCCATGAATGAAATAAGCCGTAAAAAATGTCTTGGATATTTCAGTGCTGTTCAGAAACTCACTTAGGTTTCAGTATTGACTGTACGCCTCAGCTCAGTTTTCCCATGGAGGGGCATGTGTCGCAATCCAGTCAGGCCCACCACTGGTGGTGGGTGCGGAAGGGGGGGTGGCAAGGGCCAAATTCTGTGCCTTTGTTTCTTCATCAGTAAAGTGAGCACCACAGTGTCCACCTCAAGGGCTGTAAATGGTATTACATGAGTACATTTGGAGCTTCTCTAGAAAGAGCCAGGCTTAATGAAGTCCTAGGTAAGTGTTACTTTTTAAATTGGAATTGCAAGGCTATTGTTCTAAGTCAGTTTGTTTAAACTATAAAAAGAACAAAAATACCAACGATATCCTGATTTTTAAAAATTGTTCATGTACCTTTGACTCTTGAATTTTTTAAAACTTAATTCTAAATCTTTATGGGAATAAAGGTACATATCAATTGAAGGAGACAAAAAAGCATCCCAGCTGAAACCGATTTGGCTCAGTGGATAGAGCTTCGGCCTGCGGACTGAAAGGTCCTGGGTTCGATTCCGGTCAAGGGCATGTACTTGGTTGCGGGCACATCCCCAGTAGGGGGTGTGCAAGAGGCACTGATTGATGATTCTCTCTCATCAATGTTTCTAACTCTCTATCCCTCTCTCTTCCTCTCTATAAAAATTCAATAAAATATAATATATATTTAAAAAAAAAATCCCAGTTTATTTGGGTTATCTCAGTTGTAATCCTTCTAGGTTGAAAAGGTCTGTACCTACTAAAGGAAGATATTTAGAGTCATTAAATCTCCATCCTCAAAACTTCAAATGGAGATGGCCATCTGACCTCACGTTTTTTCAATATTTTACTGTTCATAAGAGCCTGCCCCTGTCTCATGGTTGATGACCTGCCACTTCAAACCCCTCCACTCTACTCCCCCCCTTTTTTTTGTAAAACGTTTGTTTCAGGTTTGGCTGTACAGACGGTTGAACATGATAGGATCTCAAGGTAATATGTGCTTCTTTTCCAAAGATGAAGGTCTTTAACCCTTTTGGGATCTTATGTTCTTACATTTTCATAGGACTATATAATCCTTTTGGATATTTAAAATGTTCAGTGGAATGCTTGCCTGCCTATGGTGACAGTTGATGAAATTATTATGTGACACAAGAGTAGGCTTAAGCAAAACTCTTCATAAGAGGCTCTTTTGCCTGTGCAAATGCTAAAAAAAAAATCTCCATGTAAGTGTGGAGAACAGGGAATTCCTGGCTGAGGTTATTTGGAGAGCAGACATTGCTGTCAGGCATCTCCGCTCGGCTGTTAATGTGGCTCCTGTTGAATGCATCAGGCTCTGAGGACTGCATGCTGCCGGGTCCGTTGTGACACGCTCCCCGTTACATGCGTATATGTGTCTGAGTCTGAGTTGGACTTGCCTCTTGCTATGGTTTCAGGTTGTCATGGTTGACAGAGAGCTTTACTTTTGGTGGTTTTGGTTACCAAGTTTAGTCGTTTCTCCTTGAGACCATCTATGGAGTGCCATAGTAAACATAGAAAGCCCTTTTTCTTGGGGGAGGGGGTCCACAGTGGAACATACATCTATCTAGTTCACTTAGGGCATTATATAAAGCTTAAATGAGAAGACAGTATGCAGGGCTAATCAAGAGCCCCTACATACTCAATAAGGGTGGGTAAAAGAAGGTTTACAGTGGCTTGTATGGAAAATAATCCTATATGATAAAAGCCTAATGTGCAAATAGACCAGGCGGCAGAACGACCGGTGGTTATGATGTGCACTGACCACCATGGGGCAGATGCTCAACTCAGGAGCTGCCCCCAGCCCACAGGCCCTGACTGGTGGTGGTGGTGGGGGGGGGGGGCAGAGCAGGCAGCACCAGGCGAGCCAAGGCAGGTGCCAGCGGCCCCCAATCGCCCTGCCAGTCATCCTGCAGAGGGAGGTGACTGGCAGTAGCGATGGGGGGGTTGGGCCAGTGAGCGGGCAGCTCCAGGCCAGCCAAGGTGGGTGTGGGTGGGAGCCTCGATAACCCTCTGGTCGCCCCACAGATCAGCCCTGATCCCTGATCGCCGGCCAGGCCAGCGATCCTACCCATGCACGGATTTCATGCGCCGGGCCTCTAGTAAGTTAATAATACAAGAATAAACGATTTTGTCTACTCACAACTGTAAATCTACTTTTGCCTGCCCTGTAGTTTGATAGATTTGGAAGCCTAGTTTGTTTGTTCCTTAAATTGATTGTACCTTGGCCTGTTAATGCCCTCTCACACATAACAGAGAGTTAGCGCACCTGTTCTACTTTCATTGTATGGTTGTCCTTCCTTTCAAGTTCCAAACATAGTTTTCACACAAGCAAAGGATCAGGAACAATGACAAAGGAAGAATGAGTGGTAAAGCAGCCCAAACCAGATGAGACCAGTAGAGGATGCTCTAGATTAGGTGGCTGGCAGATGCTCTGTCAGTGACAGTGTTTTCCTGGGCACAGGTATGGGAATAGGTACCGTCCACCTAGATTCCCAGCAAGCTGAGTTTCAGCCCCAAGAACATGTGTGGCAAAGAACTAGGGGTTGTGACCTCAGAGGCCCTGTGTTGTCCTGTGAAGGCATTGACGGTCAGGTTTCTTTTGTGTTCTTTGGGCCTAAGTGCTTGATAATAACCTCTGGAGAAGTTCTTGAGCATTTTATAAACAAAGTTTCTGAGCAAACGTGTCATTGCCAGATAAAGGCCCATTTACATTGTAGTCTTTTATGTTGTGAAGTTTACGTTGTTGGTTGAGCTGTGTTACTATTTATACTAGTACCAGCACGTGAGCATTTCTAGAGCAGCGGCCCAAAGCTCCTTCTGGATCGGGTCAGGTAGCACACCTTTCACCTTGTAGGCCATAGCGCCCTGCCATGCCTGCCGCAGCCTCTAGTCTTTCTGTTCTTACAATCCTTAAAACTCCAGCATTTAGTATTTTAAGCTACACTTTAAAATATAATTTGCTTTGGTTGTTTTTTCCAGTTAAATAAAAAAATACAAATTTTTTTTGTTTGTATTATGTAAACCACGCAGGCATTAAGCTGTAACTTTTTCTGCTTTCTGGCAAAGTCGGTGTCTGAGGCATGGAGTGACCTCTCCCACCCCATCAGTTCTGTATGTGCTCTTCTCCAGAAGCTGCCAGGGAAGGTAGCCTGTGAAGCATGTGCCCTCCAAATGATGCCACTTTGAAACCCAGTGCCTGCCTCCCTCTCTCCCTCCCTCCCTCCCCCTTCCTCCCTCCCTCCCTCCCTCCCGTCCTTCCTTCAGTCCTTCCTTCCTTTCGTGTTTGCACATCTCTCTCCATAGAATCTGAGTAGATACTGAATGAGGAAAGTGACTTAGTTAAGATGTCACTCTTTTGAACTGGCATACATTCCGAATATCTTGAGACCCATTTGTTATTACCTCATGGTTGTAGGATATGTTTTGAGAGTCTTGTTGGCTGGTTGGTTGTAAAAGCAAGCCAGCTGGAGCCCTTCTCTGCAGCACAGAGCCTCGAAGGGCCGGTTAGCACAGTAGCACTGGGAGCTAGGCGGGGTGGGGGTGGGGGAGACTGGCTCTTTTGTTCACTCCGAGCTGGACACTGAGCTCAGCCCGGTGGACTGTGACGAATAGGCGCAGCCACAGTGGAATGGCATTTATGTTTACCTAGGGTCTAATTGGACCGAGATTTCCTGCAGTTCTGTTCACATCCTCTGCCCTTTTGTTTAGTGAACAAGTGTTTGAACTCCTAAGCTCTGGAGGTTTAACTTTTGCTGGCTCAATTAATTGTTAAATGTTCTCTTTATTGTAATTATACATTGCTGCCTTGCTTTGTAGTAGCTGAGGAAATTGCTGAAGGAGTTGTTTAATCTGTTATACTCTATCAGTTTTGTAAAAAGCTCTTTTCAAAAGGAAACAATTTTGATGTGAAAGTGGCATGGTGGTATTTGGGTTGGCTAATGTTTGAAGTGAAATGCAGGAATTTGGCTCTGCTCTTGACAGCGATGGTTTTTATTTGACATTGACCCATGTGTTTGTCATCTTTCCAGATATTGCCTTCTATTTATTCTGACAGCTTCACCAGCCGAGAAAATCAGACTTTCCAAAATTAAAAATATTTTGTCTATGAATTTAAAGATGGAGCAGTGTATTTTTTTGTTGATTACTTTAAAATGTATGTGCACTAGAGTGATTTCTTTTCCTTTTGCAAAATATTTAAATACTCCAGAATAGATTCTTATGTGCATGAATGAATTTTGCTTTGGAGACACCTGAATATCATAAATACGTGAAAAACTAAAAATAATATTATTTTTCTTTTCTACTCCTTTAAATGTTTGTATTAGTGAATGAAGTTTTAAGTACCATAAAATAGATGGGGGAAGGTAAGTTATCTTGTTCTTCTACGTTACTGCATAAGTGCTTGGAAATTGATAAACGTATAAAGTTACTTTACCAAGTAAATTAAAATCATACATAATGACACCTTATCATTACTTATGTATTAAACCACCCATTCCTTTACGTTTTCCTTCATTACTTCACCAAACTAAGTAGGCAGCATGCTATATGCTACATTGAAAGCTATTCCATATTTGCTCACTCATTTAGCCCCTACATTTATTTCTACATCTCTGAATTTCCTTATTCAGTTGCCTTTGCAGGGAACACCTTTTAATGATGTAATGTGTGGTAGTCTAATGTGTTAAAAGAATTGCAAAAGGCAAAGAGAATATTTTACATTCTCTTCTGAGGCTGTGGCTGCTGCTCTGGCTTTCTTTGTGTGCTGGGCAGATGCTGCTGCTTGGCAGATGGTGTGTTAGTGTCTCATTAGATTAATCAATAAAAATCAATATAGTAAAAAGAGGGGGTTTTGATTATGGCTGTGTCTTTTAAAAAGGAAAAATAGGGTGAGTTTATACTAGAGATTATAAATATTGCTGCAATATGTTGTTTTTCATTCTCAGCTTTAATATTAACATTTTACTTTGTACCTCATTTAGTAAATCTATGCATAAGTGTTGGCTCTGAGGCAAGCTATTATTATTAGGTGGTATTTAGTTTTCAGATTTTACTTGTCATTAACATCCCATTGTACTTGTATTATCAAATACAGGCATTGCATAATCAAGTTGATTGAGGGAATGTTAATAACCCTATACAATAAAGAACTTATATGCTAATTAGGCTGAACAGCAGAACAACCATCCGGACGACCTTCTGGCCGAAGCTGGGGCTGCAAGGGCTGTCCAAGGCTTCGAGGGGCTGCGAGGGCTGAGCCACTTGTACGGATTCCGTGCGTCAGGCCTCCAGTACTTCGTATGATGATGTATTTTTTTCTTTTTGGTAGAGGGAGGGAAATGTCACAGAAGGTCTCACCTGGCATGTTGTATTTGTACTGAAAAGTAGTGTTTGCATTTGAGAATAACTCCAGAGCACTCAGACTTGGGGAGATTCTGCTTCTTCCTTACAAGGGATGCTTCAAGCTAGACAATGCAGGCCTGATTTCCAGTTTGCTCTGGGTCCTGACTAGAAGACAATTTGAAGGAGAAAAACCCTGATTATCTTTCTGGCAAACTATAATAGAATGCCCCCCCCCCCATTTTTATTTTATTTTATTGATTATGGTCTCACATAATTGTCCTCATCCCCAATCCCATCCCAAGCCCCTCCCTACATATGCCCTCAACACCCCCCCCTCCCCCCCTGGTTGTCCATGGCCACTGGCCAGGCCCATATGCATGCACACAAGTCCTTTGGTTGATTTCTTCCCCTTTACCCCCACCCTCCCCTACTTTCCCTCTGAGGTTTAAGAGTCTGTTCGCTGCTTCTCTTTCTCTGGGTCTGTTTTTGTTCATCAGTCTATGTTGTTCATCATTTCCTCTAGATGTGTGTCTAAGAAATACCCTTGTAAGAACCTAAACTGAGAAAAGCCATGATGGTTATGCTGAGAGGCAAATGAATCAGTCTGTAGTGAGTTCCTTTCTGGGCCAACAGTTCTTTTTGTTCCAATTTCAATGTCAAACAGTTCCTTATGTGTACATGTCAGCCATGCTATTTCAGATCTGGTTGGTGGCCAAATGGTGGTGATGCAGGTCTGACCGTCTCTGGTTTGGTCCTGGGCGTCCTTCAACAACACGCAGCTGCTGTCTGCTGGTATGGCGAGGTGTCGTCAGCATCTTCCATCTCTGAATTGTTTCTCTCTGTCTTCATGGCTGGAGCACTTCTGTCTATTCCTCTCTGTTACAGGATTCCAGATGGTCTCGGAGTTGTTTTCTGAAAATATACAAACATATTCTCAACCAAAAGTTAATAAAGGGATATTTTCTATAAATTTGACTTGGGATCCTTTTTCTCCCCCCCGCCCCCCCAAATGATTTTTCTGTGGCTTGTTTTGACACCATGTGTGTATTTTCATGGGTATCTTTCTGTTAGCATTTTGAATGAAGGTTAATTTTCTAAAGTACAAATTTTTTATATGTAAATTATTTGCAGGATATTTTTCCTTACATGATATTCTTCCACTGTCACCCCTTTTTTAATTTAAATAATAGGAGACTTTTGGAAATTTTATAATTTAGTCTTGATAGCTTTTACATTTTAATTATTTGTGCTAAACTATGACTGCTTTAGGTTCATAACATGTTAAGCAATTTTACCATGAGACACTGCCAATAAGAATTTTTGTTAACACTTTAGGAAAAGCTTTTTGTACAGTACAATCAGTTTTTCTAGAATATTCATTTATTTCCATTAGCCACATTAATTTCCTCTGAGAAATTGGCTACTATTCAACTGTCAAACTCAACACTCTAGCAACAATCTTATTTACCATGTGTATATTAGTGGAATTGACTATTTGCCTTCTTGAGAAGGACCTGAGCATTTCTGGTCCTAGGCTGGATTTAGATATTAAAAACCCTCTTTTCAACACCATGGGTACCAGACCTCTCAAACAAGTCTTGTTGCAGTCAGAGGGCAGGTGCTGTAAGCCAAGTCTCTGTCTGTTACCTGGGTCCCACTTTGAGCTGTGCATGGGAAACTAAGCAGCCATGGGGGCAACAGACCTCCCTCAGAATGGGAGAAGGTTCAGGCGCCTGCCACGTTGCGGGGGGGTGGTGGTGGTGGTAAGGGTCTGTGTCCCACCTCTGTTGACCCCAAAGTCCTCTGCGACTGTGCCTGTCTTAGGTTGTTCCTTCCCTGAGGAATCTTACCCGTCTCTGGCTAACCAGCCATCCTTCGGGGCCATAGAATGCTTTTGAAGTCTGAAGCAACTCTCCAAAAAAAGAGATCTTTGGCACTGCAGTGCAGCGTTTTTAAGAATTGCATTTGGCATCCAGATTGTGATTGGTGGAGGCTAGGGTTCACAGAGGCTGTGGGTTTTATCATGGCAGTAATTATAAATATGAATCAGTGTCGCTTAGAATGCCATTAATACTGGCGTTTTTAACTGGGGGCCATAGTCAAACCTAGTGGAGTCTGAGTAGAATTCCTCACTGCACTTGGGTGGATAAAAATTACATCTCTGTTTTCACAACTTCATTGCATTTCAAATGACATTTATCATTTGCTTCAATTATGAAGGCAGGTGATACGCCATAGTTATATTGGCAGTACCTGTGACACTGATATAAATAATAAATATTCTTATAATTACTTCACAGAGAGGAAAATGTCAAAATAATGTTTATCATGGCTGAACTCATGGAGGGTATTAGGGGAATAACCTCTAGTAAGTCTTATTATTTAATGAGAAATAATACATATATTGCATTTCTTCTCATATTGTGATAATTATCTAATATGTGCTTTTGTAAATTCAAAATATACATCTATTTATTTATTTATTTATTTATTTATTTATTTATCTGTCTGTCTATCTATCTATCTATCTATCTAGCTACAGAACGGGTGTGTATAGATTACCAAAGGCATCCAGAGCACAAAAAACATTAGGCACGCCCACATTAATGGGTAGATACCATGATATGTCTAGTTAATAGATTTTAGGTTCTTTTTATATAGTTCCCATGGTAAACAGCAGTGGTGAGCATTATTCCTTTCTGCTTGCTTTCCTTAGTGTGCAATTGCTGAGTTGGAAGGTATGTCTGGAGCCCTAAAGCATGTCTGTGCATTGCTATTTCAGTTTGTTTTAACTAGCCCTGGGGTACCATAGGATTTTGAGCTCTGCAGGAGACTGAATTTGTGGTTTTGAAATTGAAGAAGTGTTCTTAGGTAGAGCAAGAGACTTGACGTTACCTTTGGATAGTAAATCTTCACCTCAGAGGATGGATCGGACGCATTTGTGTGCTCGGTTTTTTATCCACAGTTAATGGCGTGGAAAGGAGGAGATAAAGCTGTGACATTTGAGAGAACATCTTCTTTCTGGTATGAAGTAAAGTGTGGACTATATTCTGGGAACTAGTATAGTGTGAATTGTGGTCAGTTTTACCTTTCATAAATGATACAATGTTCTAGAACATTTGCTTATCAGTGGTCCCTGTGTTCTTGTTGGAACAGCCACGTGCTCTCTCTGCAGTCCTGGAATTGGAAGAGAGGGAGCCTGAGTGGTGCCAGTAGACACCACCAGCCTGTCCTCCACACAGAATGCCCCCAGCCTGCAGAAGTTACCCTCCTCCTCCTCCTGGGGACCGCGGGGTAGCGTCGTACTGGGAGCGTGGCTGAGCTGGGAAGCCTCTTCCTTAGGCGCTTGTGGACTTATTTCATCTGACTGTAGGGGCTGACTGAAGGCGATATTTTATGCTCTCTAAGCAAAGTGTTTTAGTAATTCTAAATCAAGAGGTCTGTGTTCTGTGCTTTTATATTCGTGCTAAGGTTACCTGTTAATTCCTAGCTTTCACTATTAAAAAAGAATATTTTCTCCAAGTGTTCTGGGTGGCACTCTGTTCATTAATGTAGTTTAACTGTTTTGCCTCATTTTAAAATAATTTAGACATATTTGTATACAGTGGCCAGAGATACTGAATGGTAAATCAGTAAATTCTTGGTCTGGTTCTTTAGCAACAAAAAAAGGCTTTTGTAATTCCATTGTGTGTGGCCTCCATTCCATCATCATCTAGTGATCTGTCTCATGTTCCACCTCCAGTCGATACATTGCTTTCAGGGTAACAGGAAGGATAAGGAAGAGCTGGCCTCCCTTTTCTGGATTCAGTTTCCAGCAGTGGAATATTGTGCCTGTTCATATATCCCATGGCCAGAATTAGTCACATGGCCAAGCCAGTCGGATGGGAGGCTGGAAAATCTGAGGGCCATAGGCCCTGCTAGACATCATATGCTCTATTGTTAAGGAAGAAGGGGAAAGTGAATATTCTCACCTAGCATTCTCTGTTACGGAGACTAAAAAACAAGTACAATTAAGAATATCGATGCCCTGACTGGTTTGGTTCAGTGGATAGAGCATCAGCCTGCAGACTGAAGGGTCCCGGGTTCAATTCCAGTTAGGAATACATGCCCTAATTGCAGCTAGATTCCCAGTGGGGAACATGCAGGAGACAGCCAATCAATGATTCTCTCTCATTGATGTTTCTATCTCTCTCCCTCTCTCCTCCTCTCTGAAATCAATAAAAGTATTTAAAAAATAATTTAAAAAAGTATTGAAGGCATATACTTATTTATCTGTTTTTATACCTAGCTCTAATATTATTTATTAGAGGCCTGGTGCACGAATTCAGTCCCTTGGCCTGGCTGGCAATCAGGGCTAATGGTGGCTTGGGAGGTTGGCTGGCTGCCCTCAGTTGGAGCTGATTGGGGCCATCAGGGTGGGCCAGCCAGGGGGAGGTTCTGCAGGAGGTTGGCTTTGGGAGTGCACTGACCACCAGGGATCAGCTTCTGCGTTGAGCATCTGCTCCCTGGTGGTCAGTGTACGTCATAGTGGCTGGTCGACCTGTTGTTTGATTGCTTAGGCTCTATCTATCTATCTATCTATCTATCTATATATATGTAAATATAAATTTTAATCTCCACTTGAGGATATGTTTTTTATTGATTTTAGAGAGAGAGGAAAGGTGAGAAACATGGATCTGTTGCCTCCTGTATGCACCCAGGTCAAGGATCAAACCCACAACCTAAGTATGTGCCCAGACTGGGAATTGAAACCTTGACTTTTTGGTGCACAGGATGACGCTCCAACCAAGTGAGCAACCTGGCCGGGGCAGGGAAGGACAGTGTTTTTATATTCAGTATATTAGCACTTAGCTGGCACATAAGTCCCTGTGTGAATGTTTTATGAGTTTTTGGTTCTATTCCTTGTAGACTATATTTTCATTTTTTAGCTTTATTGTAATCTTGACAAGATTTGCCTGTTGCCAGTTCACTTAAAATGGAGAAGCCTTAATCTCCCCCACCCCTCAATTCTGATTCATTCCGACTCAGCAGATGTTCAGAATTGATTTTTCCAAGGTATGATTTACAAAAAACAAAACTCTCGTTAAGAGTTACATTGGCCCAGAGCAGCTGCACTCATTTGTTGAAGTGTGTTGAATACAGTTTTGTATAGAAAGCATCCGGGGCATCTTATGACCCAAATAATTAACAAAATCTCTGATCTCATTTTAGAAATCAAGAGGCATTTAAATTCTTTAAATACTGCTCCCTTGCTCAGATCTTTGCTAATTTTGATTCTAAAAGTGACAGTGGATGGCAGATTACCAGACAAGATCCCATCGACCCCGACTCCCCCACTCAAATACTTTCAGCCTGAGAATGATGTATATGTGATGAAGCAAAATTACTACATGTCGATTCTTAAGGAAACTGATAATCGGAAATTGTTGTGTAGGTGGAATTATTTTTTTCCAAATACCTGTGAATATTTATAAATGACATTTATAATTCTCAGTTGGCTGAAGATCCTTAATGAAAATCTGAGGTCCCAGTATTTATTCAGTCATGTGAAAGTGACTAGATATTTTTAATTCTTAAAATATCTATTGTCTTTGATTTTAATTTTAAAAGAAATGCCTGGCCAAACAACAGTCAGTACAACACTAAAAACCCGAATGAAAACAGTAATGATTTAAGGAGGACTAGAGGGAAGAGGTATGGGTAGAAGAAGAGAGTCAGGGAATAGCTTTCATTTGCCCTGAGAAATTTCTCTAAATTAAAGCATATGATTTAATGTGAAGCCCACTGAACCTATAATAGACTTTGAATAGCTAGTAGAATTTAATGAGGTATGGTAGATGCCAGCTGCAGTATTATTAATGTTTTATTAATCAGCTGGTAACATAAAATCACCATCTTCTATGTGTATAACTTTATGCAAGATACTTTGTGGAGGTGAGGAAGAGCAAGTTACAAAAATAGGATTCTAGTTCTTGATTCTTACTCATTTTAAAGGACGAAGTTACATCATTCAAGTAATGTTCTGGTGATAGTTACGGAGTGGGCAGATACCAGCTGAATAGGACAGATTGTAAGGTGGTGACACTGAGGAAGACACGAGGACCATAGACATGTTGGCCTGCGTCTTGGAGGTTGGGCAGAATTACAGTGGGACCAGCAGTGGAAGAACATCTCTAACAGCCAACAGCATGAGCAGTTCATGGGTTGGGCGTGAGGGGAGGGAGTGTACTTATAGGAGAATCAGAAACCAGCTGAGCAGATACCGAATACCAAGCTGATAAAAGGCATGGAAAGACTAGTGGTTTTCCTTTCCTTTCTTATTTTTGTGTGAATTGCAGTCTGTCTGTGATCCTGGTTGGTGTATAGTTTTGAGGTAGCAAATTAAGGATGCTTTCCTTATTATTATTTGGGTTTTGATTTTATAAGTTTCTCTTACAGTACTTTGTTGTATGCCCCTTTCTCCTTTCAGCTTCTCTTTCACAGCTGTGTGGATACTTTGGTGAAAGATTAATCACTCAAGAAGAAAAATCACTAATGGGATTGTTATATTGTCTGATAAATAAAACTCAGGAGTAAATGTCTGTTAAACAGAATGTCAGTCTCAGAAGTTATTCAGTACAGTATTTAGTAATATGTGCTGTATGCCTTCATTGTATATCTAAATCCATATGCTAAGTTTAGCCTACTTTTATTTATTTACTATTTATTTTTATTTTTGATAATCCTCACCCAAGGATATTTTTTTCCATTGGTTTTCAATAGAGAGTGGAAGGGAGGGGAAGAGAGAGAGAGAGAGAGAGAGAGAGAGAGAGAGAGAGAGAGAGAGAGAGAGAGAGAGAAAGAAACATCTTACATCAATTGGTAGCCTCCCGCATGCGCCCCAACTGGGGCCAGAAATCGAGCCTGCAACACAGGTACCTGCCCTTGACTGAAATCAAACCTGAGACCCTTCAATAAGTGGGCTGGTACTCTAAATCATGTAGCCAAACCAGCTAGGGCTAGCCTACTTTAAAAAATATATATATTTTATTGATTTTTTATAGAGAGGAAGGGAGAGGGATAGAAAGCTAGAAACATTGATGAGAGAAACATTGATCAGCTGCCTCCTGCACACTCCCCACTGGGGATGTGACAGCAACCAATGTATATGCCCTTGACCGTAATCGAACCTGGGACCTTTCAGTCCACAGATCGACGCTCTACCACTGAGCCAAACCGGTTTTGGTGGGCTAGCCTACTTTTAATAAATTTCACTTAATGTTTGCACTGTGACTGATTTGAAATATTTAAGGAAATCACCTAACAGTATGTAAGAAATATATATATATATATATATATATATATATATATATATATATATATATGAATATGTATATGTATATATATAGCAGAAAGTTTTAATCTTTAGTTTTGCTAGCTTAAAAAATCCATAATAATTTAGCATCTGTTCAGACTGACAATTTTATTTTCTCTGCTTTTAGTTATAATTTAAGTACTAACATTCTGGAAAGTTGGTAGTAAATATTTGGGAAGAAATAGTAAATGAATATCTACATTGATCTTATAAGAAAGGTTTACAAAATGTATGTATGCTTATAAAGTACAAAAAAACTAATTGGTGTGGAAATTTTGTAGCTTGATGCTTGCACTGTGGAATAGTTGCTTTTACAAAATTGAGAACTGCAGACAAAAATTAAGTGTCATTAATTTCATTGAACAGAAATATGTTCCATTTACTGTACAATCTGGAGCCAGGCCTGAATGAGTTTAAATAGATGAAATCTAAATTATACTGACAGTCCATTAAACAGTAGCAGAAAACCCGTAAGGAAAATGGATTCACTATGATACCAGCTTATAACAGAATCATTTGCCAAACAAGAATGATAGCCAGGCATTGCGGGCTCTCCTGTGGATTGCCAGCGAGCGCTGCAAATTGGCTGAGCCGTTTACTGTGCAGCCCAGGCTCCCGGCTCATTGTTTCCTGAACGGGAGCGAGCAGTGCTGCTTGAAATCTGCTCCGCAGGATGTGACACCAGCAGATCAGACGTGCAATTTGTGGGTTGTCAGCCATGTGGGGCGAGTAGAGCCTGCACGCCAGCCTGCTGTCCCTGGTGATGTTTGGCCTGTGAACGCCGGGCGGAGTGTTAGCAGTGTTTGCGTTTTCTCCACGTTGGTTTCCTAGTGTAAGCATTTCAGTCACGTTCCAGTTGTAATCTTGTGTGTTACGGGCCTGTCGGCATTTCCATTTAAGCATCCTCTGCCTAACGGGCTTGATAGCAGGATTTACTTATTTTTTTAAGGGCTCACTGAATCGAGAGTAGGGTTGTTACCTGCCTTCTCGGGTGTTACAATGGTAGTTACGGAGGGAAGCAAGAGTGCGAGCGGTCTAGAATTTCTTTCCTCGTGTCTCTAGTGTCTAAGCCACTTGGCTTCATGGGGCAGGTGGCCATCACTGATTTTTAAAATAGATTCCTCCCACCCTTCAGTCCCCTGTGTTTCCTATGGCATCTGAGCGCTATACACCCCGTGATTAGAATGATTAGACGGCCACATCGATTACTGGAGTCTGGGTGTTAAACTGGTTAGAATCCTTTCTCCTAATAGGGATCCATATAGGTTACAGAGCTTTTTAAGGAGCATTTTTCAGAATAAAATGTGATGAGAGGGTGCTGCCAGTGCCAGACCATGGCTAACATCTAGCATATCAGCATAGCTAATAAGATTGCTACTGCTGGCAGGATGATCTTGCTTTTTCATGTTTGACATAGTTTTCAAGTCCATGTAGTATATGATTGATTTGGGAAGGTCTTGCAAAATACCAGCATAACTTCTTTAAGTTAGAAAGATGTCTTGGCTCAGTCTAAGCTTTTGAGGCATTGGAAGATTTTCTGGCTCCTAGAGAACAAAAGAAAAATGTGGGAAATTTAAACAAAAATCCCTTTGTTTGTTATGGCCTGCTCACCCCCTCCCCCATCACTCACATTTGGTTTTTCTCATAATTTAATTCTCTGTTAGCATAGTAATTCCCTGTCAGCAATGCGGATAAAGGCAGATCAGTGTTAGCTAGCAGCAGATAGTGCTCTGCTTTTAGACAGAAGCCAGTGTGAGCTTTTCAGTATTAGGAGGGAATCTGTAGACATTTGAATACATGGGATTGAATTTTCATGATGTTTAAAAAGGAAGGCACCAAGGAGATATGCTATCTGAGACCTCTTTTCCACTGAGGTTAGACTCTTCAGGAACAGCCCCTTTTGGTACCTTTTTCAGGCTCAGAACATAGGGTAAGGGTAAGGACAGAGGCTTTACTTACTGAATCGCCGCTTCCCCGATTTTTGTTTCCTTTTCCCTTTCCCATCCTCCATCATTCCCTGCATCCCTTCCTCACAAAGAACCTAGCAGAAAACTAAAAGTGGGCCCTCCTGCAATAGAGTGATCTCTCAAAGAAATACTCACTAGAAAACATCATGGTTTATTTTTATGTTGATAGAGCAGAGCGGCTTTCTTGCTAGGATCTTGTATAACTTCTTTTTGATTGCACATTTTGGTTCAGTTTACTTGTTCTTCACATAGTTTGTGAGTGTTTACCATGTATTAATAGATTATTATTTACTGAGGTGAGGGATGATGCGTTTGACTGTTGTACAGATGGGGAGGCTGGAGGTGAGAGCTCTGCTAGAGGTGGGTAGCATTATGGAGTGATTTGGATGTCAATCCATGTTTCTAGCATGTGCATATGTACATACACTCCTTTTTGGATGCTGGAAAATTGGAGCATGCAGTTTACCTAGTGAGTTACCTGTCTGTGCAGTTTCTGTTCTGCACTATTAGACCAGCCTGCTGTTACCTCATTGGAAGGTTCAGTGTGCAGGTTGGAGGTGTCCTTGTAAGAGAACTGGAAGGTGGAAGAGCAGTCCAGTCCTGAGGGTTGGGCTCCATGGCCACCACTCTGCCACCCGCTGGCTCTCTGTAAAATTTGGGAGGAGGTCTTTGTTCATGCATGCTCTTTACAGCTGTTGGGAATTACATGAGAGTGGCACTGGCCATGCTTTGCAAAGGATGAGGAGGTATTTCAAAGGTGAGCAGGCAGAAGGGCGGGCATTGTTGGGGAGGGGAGTTCTCTAGGGACGCACTGTGGCTAGCACTGCCTGGCCACGGCGTTACTGCTGGCTCAGCGTGGGAAGTCAGCGTCCGCCGTGCCGGGTGAGGAGGCTGTCAGGAAAGATGCTGACAGCTCCTTTGTGCTTCAGGATTACAAACTGCCTGGAGCTCCAGGCTGTGGTGTTTACCCTTGAGAGGACTGTTTTTGCTCTGTTTCAGCAATTTTTTTTTCTTATTATTAATTAAAAGCCCCATTTTAATTTGTATTGAATTTTTTGGGTGACCTTGGTTAATAAAATGATGTAGGTTTCAGGGGTAACTGAAGTTTTTGTATTGTGTGTTCACCACCCCAAGTAAAGTCTCCTTCCACCACCATTTTTCCTGCCTTTACTCTCTTCTACCCCATCCCAATTTCAGTGATTTTCAACCTTTTTTCATCTCATAGCACACATGAACTAATTACTAAAATTCTGTGACACACCAAAAAATAACCCGATCTAACAAAAAAAGGTATCATTTTTGTTTCATTCACATCACATGGCTATTGTGTTGGCTGTTGTCATTTTTTAATTTGACAGTCTAAGCGGAAAGAGGTCAGTGCCCTGACTAAATAGTCAATTATTGCATGTTTTAAAAATTCTTGTGGCACCCCAGTGTGCCTCTTGTGGCACCCGTGTGCCTCTTGTGGCACCTGTGCCTCTTATGGCACCCCAGTGTGCCTCTTGTGGCACCCGTGTGCCTCTTGTGGCACCTGTGCCTCTTGTGGCACCTGTGCCTCTTGTGGCACCCGTGTGCCTCTTGTGGCACCTGTGCCTCTTGTGGCACCCCGCTTGAAAATCACTGCTCTATTTCTGCTGATTTGCTGAGTGTTGAGAAAGTAGGGCTTTCTTTGCCTTGAGAATTTGCCTTTACGTTTTGGCTGACTGCCTTCCTCAGCTGAGCATATGCTCTGTTGTTTGCAGATGGTACAATGGATTCTTGGACACAAAGCTGAGTTGAGGTTTTGCGAAACAGCCAGAAACACCCCTGTTCAGTGTCATTGCCCAAATCATGGATGCAGAATTTGAAGTCATTTAATCGTGGGATCCATTCCCAGGCAGAGGCTAGGTGTTAGAGAAGTCTTAACTTAGACCCATGGTTTCATTTCCACACACCCCTATAAAGACAAAAATTAGTTATCATGTGATGTTTTGGCATAATTGATATAGATGGTGATAGCCTCTTATTTTTCTAGCCCATTTCAGGCTTGCTGATTTTAAGATTTAAAAAAATATATACATGTATATATATTTGCCCTACAGCAGCTGTTAGCTCAATCTGATAAATATACATTTTCGTATGGGTAATTTTGGAAGTGTGCATTATGCACTTAATGCATTGCATCAGCTTTGCTCTATTCTAGCAGAACTGCTAGCTTTCTGATTTTTTTTTAAAAGCTTTTTATATATATTTATATAAAAAAAGGTGTCGGCAGTGCTTGTGTTGATCAGGGTGGATTTTCAGGTTGAGGATAATTGAGACCTGCTCAGACAATCCATGCACTCATAAATTGCATGAAAATTCTTAGAAAATAATTTTGGCTTTAAGCGATTACTGGGCATATAATCCAACTGAAATTTTAACATTGCTCTTAATTTGAGTTCTCATCTTTCCCTTTCCAAATAAACAGCTTTATTTGGTGGCTAGCTATAGACATCTATATAAAGCAGTTTTCTTAAACAACTGCTTGATTAATGAGATAAGGGGAATATTTCTTATAAGTATTTAGTCTTATTTTGTTTTGAAAAATCATTAAGAGGATTAAGTAGATTTGTGTGTGTGTGACTTAAATTCCAAAATGTTTTTTAGAATATATTCTCTTTTAGTTGGATCACCCTAATTTTTATGGGTTATAAAGAAAAGTTATAGAGATCACTTAATGCAGTACAGATTGCTAGCATTGGGCATTGGACTCCCATGTGAATTTATAGCGTTGGATCAATTTGGGTTGCTATGGTAACTTATTTATTTATTTATTTATTTATTTATTTTTAAAATCACTCTTTTGCTTTAGAAGCAAAGCCAAAAATTTAAAAATATGTATTTTTATTGATTTCAGAGAGAAGTGAGAGAGATAGAAACACTAATGATGAGAAAGCATCATTGGTTGGTTGCCTCCTTGCACGCCTCCTTCTGGGGATTGAGCCTGCAACCTGGGCATGTGCCCTTGACTGGAATCGAATCCAGGATCTTTCAGTCCGCAGGCGGATGCTCTGTGTACTGAGCTAAATTGGCTAGGGCCCAGTTATTTTTGGTGCTCCTTCATAACTGTAATTTTGCTACTCTTAATGAATCTTCTGTGTTTCCCGATGGTCTTAGGCTCTACAGCAGTGGTTCTTAACCTGTGGGTCGCTATGGAGCCTAAGACCATTGGAAAACAGATATTTACATTATAATTTATTAAAAGTAGCAAAATTACAGTTATGAAGGAGCAACAAAAATAGTTTTATGATTGGGGGTCACCACAATTTGAGGATCTGTATTAACGGGTCGCGGCATTAGAAAGGTTGAGAACCACTGGTTTAAGCAAAGGGATGTCATCTGTATATTGTGTTTTGTGTTTACCACCTCAAGTCAAGTCTCCTTCCATCACCGTTTTCCTCCCTTTCTCTTTCTTATTCTCCTCCCACCCCTCCCATCTCAGTGAGGACTGTCTTCATGGTTGGCCCTTATTCCCATCTCTAAAGTTACATCCCGGTGTGCTTACAGGTAATCATTTTCCTGAATGTAACTTAGCAGTGAGAAATGAGAGAATATAGGTTCTCTCCTTTTTCCTGGAAAGTGTTTTTCCATACTACAAATTAATAACTGCTTTATGTCTCAGTAAGAGGGCTTATAGTAATAATGATTCTATTGATTATGAAAAGTGTATGTAGAGCTTTTCTTTATATAAAAAGAACAAAGTTGCCCATAGTTTTCATTGTCTAAGCATCTGTCATATTGACTGCCAGACACCAGTTCTTGGTGGTTGCAGAGAACACTAAAGTGAGTAAGTTTCTCTGAGCTCAAAGCTCAAACATAGTAATGTGGACAGTGCAGGCCATCTAACTGCCAAATAACCGAACAAACAGGCAACGTAAATTGTTAATTTTATGTAAAAGAAAGGAGATGTTTTTTTATAGAGGAGCCATGAGAATTCACTGCTGCTGGCAGTAACTTGTTATAAGGTTGCAGGTGCTGGCAGAATGAAGGAGTGAAAAGGGTTTGGCATGAATGGAGGTAGTGGTCTTGATTTTTCTTCTGGTAGAATGCAGCCTAGTGGAAGATGAGATGTGGTGTACATGGTATGGGATCAGACTATAGAAAATGGAAAATTTTTGTTATGTGGGCTTTAAGAACGGGTAAGTCATTAGTTAAGAAAGTGACCTATTAATTTTGAAGCCAGTGAATAGTAGCTAGGTATGACTGTTCTGTATGAAATGGGAAGAAGAGGGCATATACACTGCCATTTGTGGTCAGGGTGAGTGGGACGAGTAAATAATTGCTATCTAGAGATTTGACATAGGGATTGGAACACAAAAATAAGATCCTGGGGTGTCCCAAAACTGTGCAAATTGGAGCTATAGGAATGGATTTCTGCTGTGTGTGTTTTTAATGTTATTGATTTTTAGAGAAAGAGGAAGAGAGAGAGATAGAAACATCGATGAGAGAAACATCCATCATCGATTGGCTGTCTCCTGCACGCCCCCACTGCAGATCGAGCCCACAATCAGAGCATGTGCCCTGATGAGAAATTGAACCTGTCACCTCTTGGTGCATGGGATGATGCTCAATCCACTGAGTCACCTCAACTGGGTGGATTTCTTCTGTTTTTACTTAAGTACCAAGTTAGAGATAGGAAGAGAGAGATGTGCCTTAGTGGGAAGAGTTCTCTTGTTTCTTATGTCAATAAGCATGTTAAATGGATGTTGCCTGAATGTTGAACAGAGTTATTTAGCATCCTGGATTCTGGAACAGGCTAGAAAAACTTGGTCAACAGTTCATTCATACATACAGATTGATTCTTTGTTGTTGAGTCTACATCTGAGTAGAGAAATCAGTTGGGAACTTGTGGATGCCTGAATGAGTCCTCTTTCTGGAATGGCTTTGGACTACAAAAATTCTGATGTCTTCAGAAAGTTTTTTGTAAGGAAGTGTCCTTTATTGAGGACTTTCTTCGTGATCTATCTCTTAGTGGTCTGCTAACACTTGTGGTGGGACTGGACTATCTACTGGATAAATGGCTCCAAATCGTTGCTCCTTTGCTATTTCTTGACTCTTAACATGTATGAAATGAGGCAGTAGAAGAATCTGCTTGAGTTCTCAAGGATCTGAGTTATTCTGAAACATCTACATTATGAGGGGTCAACAGGAAAGATAAAACCAAGGACATTTTATTTATTTATTTTATTTTATTTATTTTATTTTTTAAATAAATTTTTATTGTTCATATTATTACAGATGTTCCTTCCCCCCTTCCCACCCCACCCTCTGCCCTTTTCCCACCCCCCATTGTCCTCATCCATAGGTGCACAGTTTATATTCAGTCTCTTCTCACATCTCCCTCTCCCCTTTTCCCCAAGAATCATCAGTTCACTCCCCTTCCATACCTCTGATTCTATTATATTCAACAGTTACTATTGTTCATCAGATTTTTTTAAAAATTTCCTTGGTTTTTAGATTCACTTGTTGATAGTTACATATTTGTTGTTCATAATTTTTATCTTTATTTACTTTCTCTTCTGAAAGAACCCCCTTCAGCAATTCATATAATTCTGGTTTGGTGGTGATGAACTCCTTTAGCTTTTTTTTATTAGTGAAGCTTTTTATCTGGCCTTCGATTCTGAGTGATAGCTTTGCTGGGTAGATTATATTTGGCTGTAGGTTCTTGCTATTCATCACCTTGAATATTTCTTGCCATTCCCGTCTGGCCTGCATGGTTTTGGCTGAGAAATCAGCTGACAATCGTATAGGTGCTCCTTTATAGGTAACTACCTGCTTAGCTCTTGCTGCTTTTAATATTCTCTCTTTGTCTTTTGCTCTTGGAATCTTAATTATGATTTGTCTTGGTGTGGTCCTCTTTAGATTCCTTTTATTTGGAGTTCTGTGTGCTTCCTGGACTTGTAAGTCCAATTCTTTCACCAGGTGGGGGAAGTTTTCTGTCACTATTTCTTTCAGTATGTTTTCGATACCTTGCTCTTTCTCATCTTCTGGGACCCCCATAATTCTGATGTTGGATCGTTTGAAGTTGTCCCAGAGGTTTCTTACATCATCTTCAATTTTCTGGATTCTCTTGCCTTCTAGCTTCTGCAGAGGAGTGTCTTCTGGCTCTTTATGTTCCAAATCTTTGACTTGATTCTTGCGATCTTCTATTCTTTTTTTAGGACTCTGTATAATATTTTTTATTTCAGACAATGTATTCTTTATTTCTTGTTGATCCCTTTTCATATCCTCATAGGTCTCATTTATTTTATCGGCCTTTTCTAGGAAACTCTTGAAAAACCTTATAAGTGTGGTTTTGAACTCTATATCCAGTCGCTTTTTGTCCTCCATTTCTTTCCTTTGTGATCTATTTGGTTTAGGCATTTTCGCAGGCAGCTTTCCTGATTGGGCGGGGTTTCAGGGTGGAGCCTACAGCCTTGGCTTCCGTCCGCCCCGCCCTATGCGGGTCCTTCAGCGCCTCTGAGAGAAAGGTGCCCGTGATCGCCTGCTACCAAACAGTCTAGTCTCTCCCCCAATGGGCCCGAAACTGGGGTTCAGTTCAGTTGGAAGTGGAGTTGGAGGTGGCGTTCACAGCAGTCTGGAGCCCCAGTCTCCTTCCCGTCAGGGCAATCCCGCGGCACAGCCGGCCGGCCCTTCTCTGCGCGCAGTGTGCGCGCCTCCGGGACCTCCTTTTGCCGCTCCCCTGGGTTCCGCCTTACAACCCAGCTCCCCCTGTGTGAGCCTGGGTCCCCGGGGTCTGGCCTAGGACTGGGGTTCAGAGCGGTTGGAGCTGGGCCCAGCACAGTTGGAGCGTTTATCTCCTTCCCGGAGGGACCGCCAGCCAGGCACTCAGCCGCCCTCCTCTCCGGCTCCGACCTCTCCGAGTGCGCGTGTCTCGGTACCTTAGGCTTTTCCAGCTCCTCCGCTCTTCCTTCTGGTTATCTCCTTGCTTCTTGTTGTAGAATTTCCAGTCAGTCGACTTTCCTGTAGTTCTGGGTAATGTCCATTTTATATTTTAGTTGTATTTTATTGAAATTGTTGCGTGCGGCTGCGGCTAGGTGCCTACCGGAGCAGCCATCTTGGATTGAAACCAAGGACATTTTAAATGTGGGCATTACGGCCACTCTCTAGAACAGTGTTTTTCAACCTTTTTTGGGCAAAGGCACACTTGTTTCATGAAAAAAATCACGAGGCACACCACCATTAGAAAATGTTAAAAAATTTAACTCTGTGCCTATATTGACTATATATAAAGTAATTCTCTTGAATAGGAATCAAATAAACACAAAGAAAGTATTTTATAATTACTTTATTATGAAATATTAAGTAAACAAAATAGTGAAAAATTATAAAATTCTTGTCTTGTCTGCACCTACGGCACACCAGGCAACATCTCGCGGCACGGAACAGCGGTTGAAAAACGCTGCTTTAGAAAACTTGATTGCCTATAGATACTTTTACTTCCCAGTAAATAATACATGGCCTTCTTATCCTAAACTTAGAGTGATGTTGGATTGTAATGTGAAGAGTTTTTATATTTCTTTATAACCCTTGCTTCCTTTAATATCGCTGCTTTTTATAAAAACTATATCTCAACTTGCTATTTTATTTATTTTTCTTTATTGATCAAGGTTTACATATGTGTCCTTAATCCCCCCCATTGCTCCCCCCCCCTCCCCCCCGTGTCTATGTCCATTGGTTAGGCTTATATGCAATGCACACAGTCCTTTGGTTGATCTCTTGCACTTACCCACACCCTCCCCTACCTTCCCTCTGCGGTTTGACGATTTGATCAAATGATTCTCTGTCTCTGGATCTGTTTTTGTTCATCAGTTTATGTTGTTCATCAGCTTGCCGTTTAAAAAGCAGCCTGTAGACTGCAGCAGTTGAGAGCACCAAACATAATTATTCAGCCCCTGCCCGCTCAGGTGTTATGTAAGAAAGTGCTCTTCTTTCGGAGGAAAATGCAATTTGGTTGACTTCATTCCATCTCTGATTGGCTGCCTTGCTTCTCTCTACAATTAGAAAGTAAAGTGTTTACTTTTCGTTCTCTTTCTTGATTTTTAAGTGAAAAGTTCATTATAATGGCATGTTCAAGCTAGTCGCCTTTACATTTCACTTCTTTCCTCACAAAATAATAATTGAAAATAAAATATTAGGACTTGGTCAAGCCTTTCTCTTTGTGATGACGAGGCATCTATTTATTGAGTAAGTTATTCAGGATTTTGTCTTGGTAGCAAGATACTCAGGTTTTGTCTTGGTGGGTAAATTAGAGCAAGTACCTTCAACTGAATGTGGATAATCCCATGGGTTTCCTCCTCCCCCTTCTGTAGGGACCCTGAAAACAGTAATTGAGGCTTTATCAAGTTCTTTAAATTAACAGAAAAGTGGTAAAAAAAAAGAAAAAGAAAAAGAACCCAAGGGCTGTTTCCCTTTAGCTTAAAATTATTAGTAATTTAATATTACCTTTGAGGAAAAAATTTTCTCTAAAATGTATGTGCTTTGTCATTTATTTATGTATGCAGTGGCTTTATGAGCCCTGTCTTTGTTCCCTTAAAGGTAAATGCCATTGTTTTAAATTTTTCTTTTTCTTTTAAAGACTGTGTGTACATCGAGAGTCGGAGACCAAACACACCGTATTTCATCTGTAGCATTCAAGACTTCAAACTGGTAAGCATTTTTCTCACGTGCTCCTGATTCTCCTCTGGACCTTCTCCTTTTCCAGTTCCTTTGGCTGTCTCATGATTGCGTGTCTCTCGTATTGACTTGATAACCAGTTTACCTTCTGAGTGCTTACACTCCCTGGTGGCTGTAGCACTCACATAAGGCAGCCACCAGCTTTATCTTCCTACTTAGATTTTCAAAGCTCATATTGTAAATAATGTGTGTAAAGTTTCTTCCTTCCATAGGTGTTTTGACATAAATTTCCGATATTCCTTTGAGTTTCTGAAGTAGTTTGTTTCTTCTCAGCCATTGGGAAGCTCCTGAAGCAAAGTAAATTTGGGATTTGATGGTTGGAAAAGAATGTAAATTGGCCAGAGTCTGGTTTTGGTGGTGACCATAATTAATTTACTTAGATATTTTAGTGAGTATGGAGTGTTCTTGAATCTTTTTTGGGGTCCCCCAGTAGTGGGGGCTGGAAGTCTGGCTCAGGGGTGGTATAGCTATAGTACTTTCTCATTAAAAACTTTCCCTAGGTCCATGAGTATTGATGTTGCCTGCTATGATCTCTGTTTCCGACCAGTGGTCCCCACACTAGGGGTTTTAGATCCCTGGATATCTGTAGAGATTTTGCAAAGGTGTGAAAGCGAACATTCTCAGTCTTAAATAAATGCACCTCACACACCTGTGCAACTACTTTCCAATGTATTAATATACTGCTGTGGTTTTTAAATTTACTTATTTAATGATAATATGCACTGAAGAATCCCTGTATGTTAGGTATTTTCCTCAAAAAAAGCAATTGATAAGTGAAATACTACTGAAGTACTGATACTTGGGGATCTTTTGAAACATTTAGGTCTTAAAAAGGGATCCCTGTACCAGAAGGGTTGTGACCACTTTCTAGTTTTAGGTGTAGAGAAATCCTAATCCTGTTTTGTAGAGATTTTATCAGTGTCTGTGACTGTCCTTATTTCAGAAACCCTTTGAAACGTTTGACAATTCATTGTATGTGATATTTCAGTCTAAGGAAAAGTAATGCAGTAGTCTGAAGAGATCTTTAACTCTGCATCTTCTTTGTTTCTAATGGCCTCAAATATCTAGTTAGTATATTCCAATCTAGTTAACAAGTGCATGCCATTTATTTTTCTTTATTAAAAAATTACTGCTTGTGCAGTACATGCTTACTGTTACAAAAGAAAGTCAAATGTGCTATTTACTTCTGAGGATTACACTTGGTAAACTGCTTTCAACTTCCTTGCTTGTTTTGCAAGATGGCTTTGCAGTTTAATATTGCAAAAATCAAATGCTTTTTATTCAGATTTTATGTCAACGCAAAGTTTTATCATTTTAGAGTCTTTGTTATTTGTTACATGTTTCCTTCCATGTGGTTTCTACAGAAGCTGCACTGGCATTGGAATCTGGGTGGGAGCCTTGCTTCCTGGAGTTTTGTCTGCTAGTGGCTGCGGCTGCTGCCCTTTTCCTGGCCACTGTCTGTGTGTGATGTTCACCCAACACAATAGCAGTGTGCCACGGAAAAGATGCAGCTGTGAAATGAAATTGCTGAGGTTTTTCTCTTACCTATTAGAACCGAAGCACCTTTGTACAGTGTGTGCACGTTAGCCGGTGCCTTCATGTTTGAACAGCGTTGCTTATGAAATGCTGATTATAATGTGATAGTCCAGGGCGGAGGTTCCTGCTGAGTTATAGTAATTGCTCAGGGTATTAACAGCAATAAAAGCTGAAGCTTTTGCTGTCAGCATTGGTCTAGTACAACACATTAACGCTGTGTGCACAAGCAATGTGGGAAGAGGGTAGGGTGCAGTATGTTAGGTACCTTTTTCTAAATCACACACTGCTATGCCTTACGGTTTTTTTGTTTGTTTGTTATTTAGTTCTGTATTCAGCACACATCATAGTTATGTAAAAATAACAGTAGTATTGAAATATTTACTACTGAAAGAAATGTAGTTATTGTCTGGACATCCGCTTTCTTCTTTCCTTTTTCAGTACTATTTATAAAAAGGTAACCCAATAGAGGAGAATAATTATAGGTTGTTGTTTTTTTCTTCTTCAGCTTACCCAAGCTATAAGAGGAAAGGATGAACAGAAGGACATATGCTTTATTTTTCCTCTGCAAGATTTTAAACAAAAGAAATTGGAGTTGGTTTTGCCCACAGGAAATACCATGCGTGACAAGTGGAGCGATGGAAAACAAAAGCCAATAGCTTTGGAATATTGTTGGTTATTTTATCTCTATTTGTTTGTGGGTGTAACTAAAATGTGTTTCTTTGTTTACACCACTGGTTAGAATTAATACTTTTACCACTGTGAGTTTGAATGTAGGTATGTTTGGGTACTCTAAAAAGAATTAGGCGCATGCCCTTAGCTAAGAGCACAGTGTTAAGCGTGTCAGAGGCTAATGAGTTGAGAAGTGGACTTAGACAGCTACCACCTGTCACTAGCACGATGCAGTGTATTGAACTGAGGATCCTGGGTAAGAAGGGTCTTTGGATTTTATGCCCTGATTGTTTTCCCACAGATTCTGAGTCCATGATATGAAACACAGCTGCTTCTGTTGACCAGGTTTACATCTGTTGTCCTGGTAAACTATCAAACAGTGCCCCTTTTCACTCAGACATGTCCCTATTGGGGTGACAGGTTATATGGGGATGGGATCAGTGGCTCCCATTTTATTAACACTTACCCATCAAAACACATCCATAAGGCCTCTCTGTCCTACAGTGCTAGGTATATTTAGAACCTGCCCTTTCAGAGGAGTAGGTGAAAGCTGTGTTACAAAAAATTGAGTTTCTAACAGAATTGAGGGTTTTGGAAGTAGCATTTTCAAGGGAAGGGAATTGTGTATTCTATTAGGAAGCTTTTATTCTCTTAGGAAGTGTTCTAGATGGGCTTATTTACAGATGGGGAGACCTGGGTTTATTGACTACAGTGGCAAAAGTATCTGTGGAATATGAGAGGCACGAGAGCAGGAGAGGTCAAGTTGAATATGGATAGTGTATGCTTAGAATAAGCAGGAAGAAAGAGGGATCATCAGATAAGGCAGCTTTACACCTTAGGTTTCTGAACTAAATGTTAAATCAGTTGGCAAAATCTTTAGCTGTTTGAGAGAATAGTGATGTGGAATGGCAATCTGTGATCTTTGTGGGCTGGCTTGAAAGGATGAACTGAGAGACGGAGTAGCTGGCAGGGAGGGCAAAGCTAATGGGATGAGTCAAGAATTGCCTCAATGAGAGAGGGTTGGGCAGGCATAAGCAGGGCTGATGTGAGGGGGCAGGACCCAGGGAGAGCAGAGGATTGGACGTAGCAGAGCTGAGGGGGAGAGTGCACGCCTCCCTGAGCTCTCCCGATGCTGCTTCCGGCGGAGCCAGAGTTCTGCCCAGTGAAGGCCTCTCCTTGGCCAATTTGAGCTGATCTCCAGGAATTGCACCTGCCAGAGCCTACGTGCCACCCTCAACCCTTTCTCTTGCTGCACTCCATAGCTTTGCTGGTCACCGTGTGACTTGGTTTCTTTGAGAATGTTGCTTTTTAATGAGTCGGTATCACCAAGGAGCTTTATATCCCAGAGCGCAATTAAGAATGCTTTGGGTTGTAAAGGTTGACAAGCCTTTATTGAAAACTTGCTTTGTGTTCTCTGCCCGGTGCAGCATCATAATGGGGCTGAAGGATGTGAGATCTAGTTCCTTCCCTCTGTGAGGGTAGGTTCTAAGGCAGGCAATGGTGGCATTTCTGGATATCAGTCCTCTTTGGAGAACACCGAATAGGATTGATGTGGGGGAAGACATTCACTTTTTGTCCCCAAAGAAAGATTTCTTTCTTGCTTTTTCTAAAAAACAAAATTCAATTTTTATAGAAATCCAGGCCTTAGCATAATAGAGTTAATTTGCTATCTAGAAATAATCTAGGATTCTGAGAATGCTCAATAAGGAGATCATTGAGACTAGTAATTTCCGTTCAGTATAATACTCAGGAGTTTTTGGTCTGGGTCTAGCAATAGTAGTTCATACCTAAGTCTTCATTCACAGGTAAGTAGTCAAAGCTGTTCCTTTAATAGTCTACATGGCAATTTTGTGTGGATTCTTAATGAATTTCATTCATATAATAGAACAACTATGATTTTGGTTACATAGTTACATAGTTATCTATTCTTCAGTTGTTATATGAAATGAATTTTCAGGTAGGATATATAATTATTAGAAGTATTATTTTGAGCAAATAACATTGATTCATTTGGGCTCTTACGTGGTTAATTAAAACTGGAATGTTATTAAATCTATACCTGGTCTAGACATTCCTCAGAGTTGGGGCTATGTCATTAGGAACATTGTGGTTATATCCAGTTTGCTGTTTAGGGCTCAGTGTGTGGTAATGGCTCTTCCTGGATGAGTGTGTGTTGTATCCTTTGTGTCCCTGACAGTCTAAGCCCTAAGATAAGTCCTCAGTTGGCCACTAGTCATCCTGAGAGGGCACCTCCCGTTACTGCTGTGACTGTGGGGACCAAGTGATTCCAGATTTCAGTTTCCCTCTTTGTGTCGTTGCCAAATGTGAGCAGCAGGGAGAGGGCATTTGGAATTTCTTTCCGATTCCTGCTTTGATAGGGTTACACCCCAAGAGCTGATCACAACAAATCACAACTGCAGAAAAGTAGCTTCTTCTTAGGTTCCATTTACTGTTAAAATGGCCTCTCTACCCCAAGTTGAATTTCTCAGAAGTGGAATAAAAGTAAGAACCTGCTATTGTGTTCACTTCAGCAGCACACACAATGAAATGGGAGCAGTACAGAGCAGATTAGCGTGGCCCCTGGGCAAGGATGACACACACATCCGGGAAGCGTCCGTAAAAAGAAAAAAGAACCAGCTATTCCTTCTTTAAAACGGAAACTTATTGAGGATAAGTAATTATATCCTCTCATTTTTTGTTAGAGATCTTTACATAGATAATGCTGGTAGGTGTGAGAGACACATTTACACGCACTCTTTGTGCATACATACATGTGTACACACAGTGAGTTATCGTTATGTACCATTTTAACATTAGGCGATTCTTTTATTAAAACTGCTCTGGTGGTGGGGCAGGAAGTGCACATTAATTTGAATGTGGCTACTTCAGAATTTGAGATGCTTTTCTGGGACTGAGATTAGGGATGGAACAGTGCATGGACAGCTTGACCTTGACATCAGTTTGTTCCATCAGTTGCTCTCTTTCATGACCTTTGGCAAGGCACTTAATCCTCTTAACCTAATTTTATTTACTTCTGAATTTGGAATAGAAAGCACCTATCTTGCAGGTAGATTGTTTTTTGGTTAAAAGCTAAGCCTACACAGTGGTTAGTGGCACAGGGCTTGGGCCATGGAATGACAAAGACCATGACGATGATGTGTGCTTAGGTGTAAGCTGTGTGAGGGCAGATGCCACACCAGTTTTACTCATTGGTGTGCACTGAGCACTTGGCATATTGCCCAGCCCACATGAGGTCCACAATAAATACTTATTGACTATTGAACGAAGTAACATTTCAGTGGAAGGACTTCACTGGGTAAAGTTTTTTAAAAAACTTTAGTCATAGTTTGATACAATGTTTGCATTAGCTACAGATTAACCTTCTGTTTATTATTCAAGCCAAAGAGATCTGCTTCTTTACTTTTTGTATAAGCTTGTAATGTGTAACATTTTCTATACTTAAATAATAAAATTCTATCCTTAAAATACTTTAAAAGTCGGTTTTTTATTTTCTCCAGGAAGTTTACATGAGGGTGGCCGAAGTCAGAACATTGTTTAGGTATTACTATAATGTTTTGAGTTTTTTATAATAGTTCTGGCAAAGAAAAATGAGGCTCAGTATACATGTAAACATCCCAGAGGCCAGCTGATAGGAAAAATGCCTTAATATGATTCATTTCAAAGAAGCAGCGCTGTCTTTGTTTCTCTTAGTCCCTCACGTCAGGCCTGCAGAACTAGTCTGTCTTTTTCGAGTTCATTCTTTTCGTTCCCCACAAGATCAGTACCACCCAGCCGCAGCTTTGTTGCTGGAGTGTAACGTTAGACAAGGAGGTGAAAACGGTGAAGTTTGTTATCCATGTTTTCAGTTTTCTGGGTGAGGAATGAGTGTTACTTAGAGGATAGCAGGTGTGGGGTGGGCGGCTCTTTAGAGGAGCTGCTCCTTTCTCTGGCTTAGTTTTCACTGTCAGAGTGAGTGCGCAGCGGGCAGCCCTCTCCCACCCCGACTTCTCACCACGGAGAGGTGTGTGCGACTGATGGTGCTAGAGGATGCTCAGGGAGGGCCACGGCTTTTCTCTTCCTTCTTTGTTTAAAATAAAGGCCAAGGTTGCTTGGTTGTTTCCATAGCATTGTAATTAATGAACTTTCTCAGTGCTGTTTGGAGTAAGCCACCAATAACAACCACACTCAGTCCTCACTGAACGTGGTTGAAGGTTCTGTGAATTTAAGGGGAATGACATGTAACAAACCAGTTCTACCACAGCTAGTTGATATAAAGAAGCATTAAGTTCCTAAGACAGCTTCTCAGTGTTATAATGACATGAAGATGAACAAAAAGAAGACCTGCTGTCGATGCTCCAGTACTAAGTGTCTTTTTCACATGTAGATTCGATGTTATTTGTATGTAACCTTATATAGTCAAAAGTAGGATGAAATCTCTTAGCCAGGTGAGGTGATATTGGATCTTGGCTGCTAACTCCCCCAGTTCTGGAGCAGTCATGTTGAGACTTATTTTTGAATCACCACAACCATTTTGCATGATATGAATGTCAGCTTATAAATGGCTGGGGTGGTATTCACTCAAGTGAAAATCAAAACGAGGCTTTGGGAATAAATAATCTAAGAGCAGTTTATTGGCCCCATTTATTCAACTTCTCATCGATCTGTTTTCACTCATGACTGACAGTCATAGACCTCATGGGATTTAAGGTTTTAATGATTCATGGTTACTGTGAAGTTGATAATTCATTTTGTCCTAATTTATATGGATTTTAGGACTCTTAAGAAACCACTGGAAAAGTTTTACTTAATTACATTTATTTTTATAAAATATTTATCTTAAATGTTATTTACTAAGCCTGTTCTCTATATATAAAAATTTTTTTCAATGCAGAAGACTCTAGGTATTCTAATTTTTAAAAAAGAAGCTTAGGGAAGTTTGAGACAATTTGATATTTGCAGAGATCTGCAGTGCAAGGATACTTATAAAGTCTTGTCATTCAAACTCAATTCCATACAACTGGAAACTTGTAATTTGGATGTGGATGTTTGTGTTAAGAATCAGCTCAAATAGTCTAAAAAGCTTATTAGAACTGAAATAAAATGAGGGAAACTGAGATATTGTGTCAATTTTCTGATTCCTAAATAAGAACAATGATATGCTTTGAAATGATGCCTTTTTTAATGCTTAAAATATTTTAATCATTACCTGAATTTTTGTGTATTTAAAATATTGCCAGGGTGCTTAGAAATTATTTACTAGGTGTTTTTGTTTGAAACCCTTGATTTGAATGTGATCTGAGTAATTAAATTTCTAGTGCAAGAGATTAGCCACAAATTTATTTCCATTTGATGCTTATGATAAAAAGTATTGAGTATACTTCACATTCTTATGCACAGTTGACGCTTTGGTTTGGAGTCTGTAGTGTTGGTAGGGGGAGGCAGGAGGTGTGTGGTGGAGGAGGTTATGACTACTAACACTGATTTAATCCCGTATTGTGCCCCGGACGGTGGGAGTCAGACTGACCACACACAAAGCGTGGGACCAGCGTGGGCTGTCGGAGGTGATCTGTAGAGAAGGAAAAGAAAACCACCATGATCGAGACATGCCCAATATTAGCTTATCTTCTTGGGGTTTTTCTGTTTTATTTGTTAGACATAGACATTAAATCTTAAATTACAGGAAGTTGTTAGAGAATGATTTTTTGTTTCTCAAAAGGAGTTAATGTGACAGGACTCTCTAAAAAGATTTAATATTAAAAAGTTTGCTTCTCTGTAATTTTTAAACAACTTTAAGAACAGAAATCTTATATAAGCATTTGAGTTTAATGATGTTTTTAGTTCATTTAAAACTTCATGAAATTGAATTGTTAGTGTTTGTGTGTGTGTGTGTGTGTGTGTGTGTGTGTGTGCGCGCTTTTTTTTTTTTTTAATGTTATTGCTCTCTAGAATGTTTGAAAGGGCTCATATTCAAACTTACTGAGATATCTTTTTTGATACTTAAAAGAACTGTGCTGGCTTTCAGAAGTTGCTCTCTAATCATTTGCTGGTTTTAAATTTTCTAGTTTCTTAAAAATACCAAACTGCTTTTGCCCTTAAAAGAAATGTCTTTCTTGAGCTTTATGCTCTGTGCCTGGTCACTGTACTTACCTTACAGGCACTGGAGAAAATGGGAACTCACCTGAATGGTGTTTTCCTCTGCTGCTAAGCCTTCGTCTTTCCCCTTGCCTTTCACTTTCTCAGATCAAAGAGGACTTTGAGAAAATGCTAGGATCTTTCTTTGAAACCCCTAATGCTTTGACTATTTCCTTATTAAGTACATGTCTTATGACTCTAGCATCTCTCAATAGAAACACTTCTGAAAGCTCACTTTGTCCACTTGGGGTTCATTTTTATTATAAACAAAGCTTGCCACTGTCATGTGCTTTGGCTCTGTGTCATGTTAACTTGGTTATTTTGGGGGCACACACCATACTGCTCTGTGACGGGATCCAGGTTAAAGTGTAAAGCTGGAAGGGTCATATGCTTGTTCACGCTGAGGTAATTAAGGAAATGGTTTTGATTCATGCAGAAAGGTTAACTTTAGTGGCCAAACAAATTCTCTGAGATTTCAGACGCCATCTGCTAACGGACTGTGCAGATGCTTGCTGGTGTGCTGAGTGCCCCTAGTAACCAGGTGTGAGGGCACGTTGGGCGCGTTAACTTAAAACTCTTTTCTTTTTTAGGTCCACACCTCGCAGGCCTGCTGCAGATCTCCAACTCCCGCTTTGTGTGAGCCCCCAGCATGCTCTCTGCCGGTGGCATCACAGCCGCCACAGCATCTTTCTGAAGCCGGGAGAGGGCCTGTAGGGGTAAGGAGAATCCCGTTTTTAAAGCTGTCAATATTTTATATCCCATAGGGTATAAAATAGGAATATTACCTCCCTCCCCAGAGCCCCTTTAAAAATGTGCTGTATTGTATGTGTTTTTAAAGGAGTAACAAGTACATGCACAGAGGAAGCAAAATACGGGACTTGCCTTACCCCTCTAGGACAGTCCAGAAGGTAGCAGGGTTTGGTAGCGTAGGGTGTTTTGGCACCAGCAGAGAGCATGCTGGGCTGCTGCAAGGAGCAGGAGCTGGCAATCAGCAGCGAGTATTGATGTTGGCAACTGAAATGGGGGAACGGGGTAAGTGAGACCCAGCCCCGAATGTGCGTTCCCCGGGACCATTGGGAGTCGTGGCCCACAGATCTCAGCTGTGCTGGGTGCTGTCCTCTCGGGTACAGCTTTGTAGAGTGTTGCTAGGCTTCTCTGCAGGGCACATACAGACTAAAGCACTGAAGGCGTGGGGTGAGCGTAGATAGAGTACTCCCAGCTGTACGCCGCTCAGTCCTCCGTCACCTGGTGGTAACGTGGGTGTGAGGTGTAGCAGGACGCCATGTCCCTAGCTGGTTGTTCCTTAGAACACAGGACCCGGTGCATGATCTCGGAGGGCTAGTTTTGTCTTCTGTCCAACCTTTCCTGAAAGCTGTGTACACACTGTCTTTTCCTTTATTTGTGAGGATTTAATGGTAAAGCTTTCTGAAAGATGGGTGTTATTGTTCTGATCAACTGCTCTAACCATTGAGAAATGTAAGAGCTGTTTTTCTCTTGCATGTAATCTGACCATGGGGCTCAAACTCACACTCGGAAAATGACACAGGGGATAGTCATCACAAAGGCACATGCAGCCGGGATCCAGGGCCTGGGAATGCATTGCTCCTTTGCAGTGAGAACGGTCCTGTCGGTAAGAGAGAGAGTGCTCCAGAGGGCCGTAGGACCGGGCAGGTTGTGGTGGTAGGGGCGGTTTTGAGGACTGGCGATGTTTTTGATGCATCAGTCACGTGTGGCCAGGCAGAGTGCCGAGCCTCCCAGGTGTACATGTCAGCTTGTCCCTAAGCACATAGATTGTGAGCCGGTGAAGCTGCGAGCTGTGAGAAGACCACCGGACGGCAGTGAAGAGCACAGGTTAGTGAAGCTTGGGAGGCAGAGGCGGGATATAAAATAGGGCTGGGTCATAAGGATCTGAAAGGTCAGAAAAGGCAGTTCTATGTGATAGTCGGAAGAGTCTTTTTTATTTCCGGCAAGCCAATGTGCACGTCACTGCCTAAGAAGCTTCACTGGGAAGCAGAGCGCTGGGTGGAGTGGGGAGAGACGGAAAATTCCAATTAGGAGGCTGGGCTGTCATCCAGGCATAAAATGAAGAGGACCCAGACAATAGAGATGGGGTATTAATAATTGTACCAAAATCAGGAATAATTGTCACAGCAACAGTTTCATGTTTGGGTAATCGCCAGTGTAATTTATCAAGAATTAGACCAGAAAAAAGGTTCACATTATGGAAGCCTTGAAATTATTGCTATAACAGCCATTCATAATGTGAGATAAAACCCAGTGCAGTGGAGAAAAGTCTAATTTTAATCCCTGAAGAGAGAGACTGATATTTTAAGGGACAAATTAGCAGAGTCCTGACTTGACTACCTACTTCAAAAGCTTCAGACTTAGTGTCTTATTTCCATATGTGTCTAAGAAGTGCTGTTAGCTTTCAGATAATTGTTTCTTTATTGTCCAATCAGCGTGGATGTCACTGTTAGACTGTTTCATTTCCACGGTACTCGCCAACCAGGATTTGCCAAATATATTGAAATTTTCCCCCATAACAGTAAACTTGTTCTGTGAGCATTAGTGATGGCCACTATTTAATTTTTAGCAATGAAAAGGTTGTGGTCACTGAGTATTTAAATAAGTTTATGACGGGTGGTGCACTCAGGCACCATCATGTGAAGGCTTGAGAAGATTCTGTAATAAGATGATAAATCTTTCAGTCCAGACGCTGCTGCAGAAAGCTAACTGTATTGATTGTTCTGTAACAATGCTTCAAGCTGCCAAAGTCATTTGAGCTGGATCTGAATCGGATCCAATTGGCAAAACTTCCTCCCACCCCCCTCGTGTGGGGCTCTCATAAATTCTGCAGGCGCACAGATCTAATACATGTAATGAGAGAGCTGCTGGGGAAAAATTGATTACAGGGTTGCAGACAATATCATTAATGTTTCTTGCCATGATACACCAGATGTCTTCGCTAATAGACCATTTTTGTTATTTTAGTTTTATGCCCTGGCATTGCTTGCATTATAATTTAACTTGCTTTGCGTATTCAGTTATATGTGATCTGTGTTTCTACATTAGTAGATTATCGACTCATAAGATTTAATTTTATAAATTTTTAACTTATTGACCATTTTTAAAGTATTTGTACTGGAAATGCAACACTTTTACTTGTTATTGAGAATCTGTTAGCTTGGATGTTTTTTAGCAAAAAGTACTGTGTTTACTGGTAGTACTGGGGGTGAGGGAGATGAGATGGCAAAGAAAACATTGCTCAGATCCTTGGTGCCTGGGCAGAGATGATCCAGTGTAAGGTGGTGTGAATGGCACAAGAGACTCCCAAGCAGAAATGGCGTGGCCATTTGAAGGGATGCGGTTTCATGTGTGCTGTCAGGACGGGCTCTGCAGGCTGGGTTCTATTGGCTGCACCTGTCCTCTTCCTCAGGCATCAGGCTGGCGAGGGGGTTTAGTCATTGGGCTTCTTGATTTTTTAGTCATATATTTGTGTGTGGCTAACATATATAATATAAATAAGGTAGTGGGTTGAGCTGTTTTCTTTCAGTCATTTTTTTTTTAACCTGCTGGCTTTTGGTGCATTATCTTTTGGAGAACATTTTTTTTTTCCTTTAGACATGTTCTTGTATGACATAGGACATACTAATCAACCTCTCTAACCCTTAGTTTTCTCACTTAGAAAATGGGTATAATGATACTGTCTATTTGAAATAAATACCATATATAAGCATTCATTAAGCATTATCTGTTATCACATAGATATTTGTTATACAAATTCAGGTTTTAAATTTTAAAAAATATATATATATTTTTTATTGATTTCAGAGAGTTAGTGAGAGGGAAAGACAGATAAAAACATCAATGATGAGAGAGAATCATTGATCGACTGCCTCCTGCTTATCCTACACTTGGGGATGGAGCCCACAACCCAGACATGTGCCCTGACATGGGATGAGCCATGACCTCCAGGTTCAAGGTTGCCACTCAAACATCGAGCCACTGTGGCTGGGCCAGATTCAGGTTTTAACTAAACTAATAGCTTTCTGGACATCCTTAATCTGGACATAGATCCCCAGGTGGTTTCTCTGAGTTTAAGAGACCCTATTAAATTCCTAAAATTGCTTGGCAAGTCTTATATGTACCAGCAATTTTCTGCAGAGTATACTTTTCAACCATAGATACTAATTAGATTCCTAAAATGTTGAAAAAAATCTAAAAATTAAGATTAAAAGCTGGTAGGTCATTTAAAACCTCAAATCACTAGCTGCTGTTAAGGAGGTAAACTAACACTGAGCGTTTACTTGAGCCCAGGCACTCTGCTGCTCTTTTGATCGATTTAATCTCCACAACAGTCTGTGATATTTACTTAATGTGCAGATGAGAAAACTTGAGGTTTGCATTTGTATAAAATCTTGCCCCGAGTGAGTGGCAGGACTCAGGAACTTAGCCTGGTTTTACATAACCTTCACTGGTCTCATGGCGCCTTCTCCCGTGACCCTGCCATGATGCCTGCCTTTGCCCCCACTGTTCTAGAAAGCTCCAGAGCTCACATGCTGCTCCACACTTGGTATGGGAGAGGGCTCCTGCCACTGAGCGTTTTACAGGCTGACCCTCACCTTGAACAAATGGGCAGGGGTGCTCCCAGTGCGGTGTGAGACCCTTTTTTTAGTATCAGTGAATTTTGTTTTCCTGTTGGCTCTTGTGGTCATATCTTTAGTGTCCTTTTGTTTAAAAGAAATGCATAACCGACAGCTACTGTGAGTTCCCTTTTCATTCATCTTAATAGCATCTACAGTTGACCCTTGATCAATGTGGGAGTCAGTCCCCCCTAGAGTAAAAAAATCCATTATAACATTGACTCCCCTAAAACTTAAGTTGTTCTTGGTATCTGTGGGGGAGAGGGGGTTGATTCCACGACCTTGTGGATACTAAGATCTGAGGATGCTCAAATCCCTATATAAAATGGCATACGGTCATCCCTCTGCATCTGCTGACTCCCCACTGCAGATAGAAAACTGTACAGTATTTGTTGAAAAAATTCTAGTCTAAGTGGACTCATATTCTTCAAGGGTTAACTATGATATACATTTGAAAAGGAATTCCTGTAGTCTGATTATTAGTCTGTGTTTGTGTCTGGTAAGACTTGGTACATGTAAGACGTTTGGTGTTGCACTTCCTTTGGAATAAATCCACCCCCCGTGTAGGTAAACCTGCCCGGTAACAGAATGGGAAACTGGAGCCCAATGACTTCCCAGCCCCTGGTTCACAGGGGGCTGCTCAGGCCGGAAGCCAGGCCCCGGGTCCCGGTCAGTGCTCTCTGCTGCTCCTGAGTTTCCTCCGCCTGCAACGGGTGCTGCTCAGGTCGGCCGTGCGGTGTGCCCTGTGCTTCCTTAACAGCTCAGAACCCTTTACTTCCGACCGGGTTTAGCGTTCGTGACTCTATCTCCAATCTGTGTTAAAACAGCATCATTTTTGGCTTACGTAAGACATTTGTTATTTTTAAGTATTATTTCTAACACTGGTACTTCTCACACTTGGGACTTCAGTACCATTTAACAATGAAAAGCAAGCATTTATTATCAAATGCTATTTAAAAGTAGAGTGGTTATATTTCTTCCTCTTTGCTGCTTATAAAGAACTGTAATCTGGTTGCTTGTTTAGCTTTTCAAGAGTTTTTGAAGATAGCCTGTTTTTTCAGTATTTACTGTGGCTTCCCCAGTTGACATTAAATATGCCAAAAATAACTACTGCCTTTTACTTTTAATTGTAGTTAAAAGTGCTAAAATTACTGAATTCAGAAAAAATGTCAATATAAATGCTGAATTAGCCCAGCCACCCTAAATGAAAGATGATTAATAGCTATTGGGTTTTAATGTAGCAAGTTTTTAAAAATTCTTAAATTTTTTTTCGCTGGCCAGTGTGTTCTGCAGTTAGAGCTTCGGCTCTCGCACCAAAGTGTCTCAAGTTCAATTCCTGGTCAAGGGCATGCACTTGGATTGCAGGTTAGACCCCTGGCCACAGTTGGGGCTCATGCGGGAGGCAAGAATCCATGTGTCTTTCTCACATTGATCTTTCTCTCTCTCCCCCCCTTCCACACTCTTCAAAAAGCAGTAGGAAAAATATCTGAGGGTATGGGGTGTGTGTGTGTGTGTGTGTGTGTGTGTGTGTGAATTGATTTCAGAGAGAGGAAGGGAGGGGAGAGAGAAAGAGAGATACATCCGTCGGTTGCCATGTATGCCCAGACCAGGGATCAAATCTGCAACCTGGTATGAGCTCTGACCGGAATGGAACCCGTGCCCTTCCGTGCATGGGATGACACTCCAACCAGCTGAGCCACACTGGCCACGGCTAGAAATTCTTAAAACACCCAGCCGACTGATGTGTACCTGCTTCCTGAACAATTCCTTTCTCTTGGAATGGCTGTTTTCATACCCTGCTCTGCCATAAAGGCTAATTGTTAGCTAGTTTGTTCTTACGGCTGTCTTTCCACCGTATTCATCTCCTTTTTTTATGAAAGGGGCATGATGCCACCCTCTCAGAGCGTAGATTTGAACAACCTTATGATTTTATGAAACTGCCTACTGTGTAAGCAGCCTTTTGTAATCGTGGGGTCTGTGTGAGCTGTAGCGATGGCTTCTAAGGTTGTGGCGCTTCCTTTCCCCAGGCACAGCGCATTGCCCTTCACTGCGCACAGGGACTGTTCGGTCTTCACCCTTGCCATTTTTGGGCTGTTTCAGATTTTTCAGAAAACATCTAAGCAAAAACGTGGAAGTCCCGGGCTTCACAAGTTCTCTAGAATTAACGTTACCAGTGTGCATTGCCAGGCAGTCCAAGGCCCTCCATGCCATGGGCGGGGAGCTTGTGTTTAGTTTAGCTTTATTTGTAGTGTTAGCCACTTCCCACCCCATTTTAGGATATCATAGTACGTTCTTCAGGTGGCAGTATTCCTTATGACTAAAGGCTGTCAGTGAAATTCATGTAATACACCCAAGGTTAATCAGTTCTTTCAGAGTGTATAGTAATTACGTCTCATGCCTGGAAGTTGGTATTTTCTGTTTTTATCTTTGGTCTCATGCTTTACAGTTAGATTGACTGTTAGATATTTCTTCATTTGTTTGTTTTCTCTCTCTTTTTTAACACGATTTTTTAAGAGCAGTTTTAGATTCACAGCAAAATTGAGCGGAATGCACAGAGATTTCCCACAAACTTCCCCTCCCTACACCACAGCCTCTCCCATTATCAACACCCCCCGCAGAGGTAAGATGGAATAATGGACGAATCTGCATCGACACATCATCATCTTCCAAGCGAACATTAGCTTCTCTGCTTGTGTTGTACAGGTGATGGGTTTAGACAGGTTTCTAAAGCCACGAACACACTGTTACAGTTTCATAAAGAGGAGTTTCCCTGCCCTGATCCTCTGTGCTCTGCGTTCACTCCCCCTTCTCCCTAATCCCTGGAAACCAGTGATTGCTTTGCTGTCTCCATAATTTGGCCTTTTCCAGAATGTCATTCAGGATGTAGCTGGAATCACACAGAAGCCTTTTCATGTTGTCTTCTTTCACTTAGTAATATGCACTTAATTTTTCCATGTCTTTTCATGGCTCAATAGCGTCTTTCTTTTTCCCTCTGAATAATATTCCATTGTTTGGATGTACCACGGTTTATTCATTAACCTGCTGAAGGGCATCTCCCAGTTTGGCAGCTATGAATAAAGCTGCTGGAATATTGGTGTGTCAGTTTTTGTGTGGACATAAGTTTTTCAACTCCTTTGGGTAAGGACCATGAAGTGTGATTGCTGGATTGTATGCTAAGAATCTGCTTAGTTTTCTAAGAAACAACCGAACTGTTTTCCAGAGTAGCTGTACTAGTTTGAATCCCACCCGCAGTGAATGAAGAGTTGCTGTTGCTCCAGTTCTTGCCAGCATTGGTGTCAGCGCTCTGGATCGTGGCCATGCCAGCAGGTGCATGGTGGTATCTCACTGTTGTCGTAGTTCGCATTTCCCTGTGACATGCGATATGAAAGTAACTTTTCAGATGCTTATTTACCACCTGTGTAGCTTCTTTGGTGAGATGTCTGTTAAGGTCTCTGGTTTATTTTTTAACTGAGTTGTTTATTTTCTTATTGTCGTGTGAAGTGTTCATGTATATACTTTGGATGACAGATGTGTCCTTTGCAAATCCCCCCCAGTCTATGACTTGTCCTTTTCTTTTCTCCACAGTGACTTTTGGAGAGCAGACATTTTTAGTTTTAATGAAGTCCAGCTTACCAATTCTTGCTTTTGTGGGTTATGTGCTGTTGATTTTGAAGCTGAAAAGACATCACCATTCCTGTGCCATCTAGGTTTTCTCCTATGTTGTCTTCTAGGAATTTTACAGTTTCGCATTTTACATTTAGGTCTGTGACCCATTGTGAGTTAATTTTGGTGAAGGGCATAAAGTCTAGATTTCTTTTCATGTTGGTGTCCAGTTGTTTAGCCTCCTTTGTTGAGATACTTGCCTTGCTCTGTCCTGTTGCCTTTGCTCCTTTGATAAAGACCAGTTGACTCTATTTATGTGGGTCTGTTTTGAGGTCTTTTATCCCATTGTTCTGAATTGAGAGTAATATGCAGACAGATGTCTTGACTCCTTATTTTCTAAATATTTAAAAGTATATCGCATAGAACAAGGACATTCGTTTACCATATAGCCATCAAAATCAACAAACTTAACAGTGATACAATACTATCATCTAGTCTATAAACACATTTTGCCATTTGTTCTAACAGCTGCCTTTGAAGCAATTTGTTTTTCTTGTCTAGTAGCCAGTTCAACATCACCCTTGAAACTAGTTATGTGTCTCTCTCGTCCCCTTTAACCTGGAACAGCTCTTTTTCTTTTCTTTCTTTTCCTTCTCTTCTCTTCTCTTCTCTTCTCTTCTCTTCTCTTCTCTTCTCTTCTCTTCTCTTCTCTTCTTTGTGTTTCATGACATTGGCATGTTTTAAAGTGGGCAGTCCAGATTTTTGTAGTTCACTGTTTCTTAGTTATTAAATTTAGGTTATGCATTGCAGGCAGGACTGTTATGTTAGTGGTATTGTGTCCTAAGCACCTTCCTTCAGAGGACACATGAGATCAGCTTGTCACATTATTGGTGACATTACCTTTGGTCACTTGGGTAAGTTACTAACTTTCCCTTTGTAATCAGTAAGTACTTTGTACGGAGAAGCTTTGAGGCCATGTGAATATCCTGTTCTTCTCCAAGCTTCCACACATCTGTTAGTTCCTGTTGGTTATTTTTTGCCAGACTCTCTGGGGCAGTTGCAGAATGTCCACCTTTAAAAAAAATTATTTTGTACTTAAACAAATCACTGTCTTTGAAAAATTGATCAGCACTCACCTATCAATTCAAATTGGAGAATTTTTAATAAAGTGAGAGAGAGATGGGAGGGAGGGAAGAAGGATGGAAAGAAAGGAGAGAGAAAGCATGAAAAAGTGAGAGAGATGAAGGGTGGAAGAGAATTTTGAGCCCTCAGGTTTTTTTGTTTGTTGTAGCAACGAAAGGACTTTCATGACTTTTCAGGTTTTGTTTTTTTGTGTTTTTTTTTGTAGTAAGAGGAAAAATCTGTGATGGTGTTTAGTTCCATTTTTCGGCTCCAGGGAGAGAAAAGCTGCTTGAAAGAAATAGATCACACATGTGTTTTAAAAAATGCACATTTTTACTGTTGAAATTATGATATTGGCTTGATTCATGTTGGCAACATTTGCTTATGATCCAATTACTTAATTTCTCTGCACCTCAGTTTCCTCACTTGTAAAGTGGTTTTTATTTCAGTGGTTCTGGACTAGGGCCCAGGAATCCGTAGCTTTTTCTAAGAACTCCCCAGGAGATTCTGATGGGCAGCCAGCTTCAGCGAATGGAGGTCTGGCTTCCATCCCAGTGACCGTTAGAAACGCAGATCTGGCCATGCCTGTGCGGGATGGGGAGCTTTTGGTGCAGCTCCAGGACCTGAGTGTCCTTCGTACCTTCATTTCCCACTTTCTCCAACACACCGTTAGGTGTAATCTCCTTATTTATATCCCCAGCACAGCTTTAAGGGTCAGTTTATAAGTTAGTTCAGACAAAGCTATAAAACCAATAAAATTTCAGCTACCAACATTAATTTAATAGAATGGATGATGATGTTTTGCTGAAGTGAAATAGCCACTTTTAAACATATATTTGTGACTGATGGCTTAGGGTGCAGATCCATAGGGACTAGGGGGTCATACATGGCATGTTAAGACTACTGGGTTCTTGTGGTGACTCTGTTTTTCTATTGTGCATTTTTGCATGAGGTGACTTTGCTCTTACTTGGCACATGCGTAGCGTATTGCATTTATCTTATTTACTTACTAACTTGTGATAATTGTGGTAGTATTATTTAGTTATTTGATTGCATGTAAACTTTCAGAGTCAAAATTATGAAATTATAAAATAGAGAATCCAGAGGATGAGTATATTAAAACTGTAAAATACACATTGAAAATAAAATAAAAAGTGGTTCTCTTTATCCCCCAACTCCCCATCTCTTGCTCCTCTTCGAGAGCCAGCCAGCAGCTCCCTGCCATCATGGCTACCTTATGCCTGTGGTCAGTCTTTGGGCAGACTAAATGAAGGGGCAGCATTTCATCCACCTTTCTGTTGGCACCTGGACCAGTTCCTGACTCTGAGAAGTTGTCCCATAACAATTGAATTAATAGTTTGCTTCATTTATGAGACAAAAAAAAAAAAAAAAAGTACTTAAAAAACTAGATAAGGCTGAAGCCGGTTTGGCTCAGTGGATAGAATGTGAGTCTGCGGACTGAGGGGTCCTGGGTTTAATTCTGGTTGAGGGCATATGATTGGTTGCGGGCGCATCCCCAGTGGGGGGTGTGCAGGAGACAGCTGGTTGATGTTTATCTCTTGTCAATGTTTCTGGCTCTCTGTCCCTCTCCCTTCCTCTTTGTAAAAAATCAATAAAATATATTTTAAAAATTAGATAAGGATTTATTAAAAAAAAAAAAAAAAGGCATACATTAAATGTGACTGAATGGGACCATCAACAGAGGGAGTATTTCATTTAAAACAGGAACAAGATTGGCCAATACTAGCCAGAAAAATAGTGTGCATGTTTATTTCATTTTGTTTTTCTAGAAGGAGGTGACCATTGGGTGTCTTTCCCCTTTGTCTTCCATCTCCTGTGAAAACGAGAGAGGAGTATGCCAGGAGAGTACTCTTGGCTGCTATAGTTTCAGTGATTAGATATTAACATCCAGCTCAAGTCACATTTTCCCCTGCCCTGTTGGAATTCTCATAGGCTTGTGAAACTCATACAACATACATCTTGTACACATTTGCATATCCGTTTTTCAGCTAACACAGTACAAAGCTATTTTAATATGTTATTGTTTTTATTTATTTGATGACTGGTCCATAAGGCTGGTTTTGGACTTTTGAATGTTTATTGGAAGGGCTGTGCTCTTACAACAGAAAATGGTTCCTCTCACACCGAGGCCTGGGTTGTGAGGCCGCAGCCTGTTGGCAGTGGCGATTCTCCCCGATGCCTGACCGAATGGAGAGTGCTCTGCACTGCCTGGCGCCTGTAACAGTGCACAGCGTGGGTGGCAAAGCAGAAGGACCGCCATGCCTTTGGTGGCCAGTAACAGATGCGTGTGGGGACCTTGCACCTGAAGCCCTTGGCATTACGGTTCCTTGGTCCCAAGAGTCATGGCGAGATGCTTTAGAATCACATCCAGAGGCAAATTAGCTGCTGAAATGCCTGCCCTCCCCCAGGCTCCCACTCACACACGCTCAATGGGAAGGCAGAGCTCATTGTCCACAACCTAATGGAAGCTCAGTGACGTCGGTGGGGTACTAGGTAGTGTGACTGGAGTGTAGAACGTTCTGTCATGATGAGAGCAGTTTGATTTGTACTTGAATCATAAATCATTGGCTTGTTTTCGGTCTAAAATTGTTTTGAGTATTTTTCTGGTATATAAAGATGCAGGAATACTCATAAATTAGTATTACTGCTAAATTTAATACTTAGTTCATTTTCCTTGAAAGTTTAGGAGCTTTCTGATCGTCCATGTTGGGATGGAGAAATAGTGATTGCTACCTACTGCTTCTCCCTGTTTTTTCTTTTATTAGTAGCATCTTGGGTGATTAGAAATGTCCACAGATGTCCATAGATTGGCACACTTACATTATGATTGAACATCAAGCTGCTTTTAAGAAATTGAGCAGATTTGTTAACAAACAAGATGAGAATGCATAAAGATATCTGGTGCATTGTAAAAATTATTTAAAAGGAAAGCAGCTGGTGAGTGATAATTGACAGATATGTTTGATCTGCAGAACTTGAAATGCTGCGGATTAAGTTCCTGTGGCTTAAGTAGGGAAGACGCATCCATGAAAGCGGGGCTTTTCTAGAAATGGACTGAGGAATGGCAACAAAACGCAGGTGACAGTTAAAGGATTGCGTGACAGGAAAGGCATGGAGATGCAATTCCTGATGTCACTGAGCTATAAAGCTGAAAATAACTCTTTCCTTCTGCTGAAAATAACAATCAGTGCTCCTTGAGGGTTACGTTATTAACAAGAGCCATTCTTGCAATGTTTCATTATCTGGGATTTGCCTCAGCTGGTGATTTGTCAGGAGCGTAGGGATGTTTGCAAGGCATTTTGTCTTAAAATCATTCAGTCAGCTGATGGAGCTCTTCTGTGAGGAGCTGACTTCCTTTTATGGAGCTTTTAACAGGGTTAGGGTGTAATCTGTTAGTGGCTGGTGTGATGTCAGGCAACCGATTGCAAAAGAAAGCAACCTTGTCTTGTGGGCTTCAGGGGCAAAGAAAGGAAGCTGGCACCACGTTGTCTTAGTGCTGGCAGCGCACTGGTCTCACACAGCACAGAGGGAGGGCGCGGAGAAGGAAGGGCCTGTGGAGGGATGTGGTTGCCATTGTCCGCCGCTGGGAGAAGCCGTGCAGGAGCGTTGGCTGTGGGAGCACAAGCGGGCTTGCCCATGGGACTGGCCCAGTTGGGCTCTTCCTGGTGAAGTGGGAAGCCTGTCCTACCGTCTGAGGGCAGCTAAGACTCTGTCTCCCTCAGTGCTTCAAAATGGGCGCTGCGATAGATTTATGTTCTCCTGCTGGAGACAATGCTGTTGATGAAAGATTTTCTGATTCCGCCTCAGGAAGAGCGTGGTCAGCGTGACAAAACCCTGTTAAGAGTGTCAGTCCCTGTAGTGGAACCTGACGTGAGGTGGTGTAAAATTACCTTTCTGCTCTCCTGGAAAACTGACCAGATTCACAAATTACTTTCTTGCGAGTGGGGGGGAGAAGGCTGAGAAGGAATGGAGACTAAAGAAGAAAGGTGGACAGAGAGCGAGGTCTTTGAAAGCTTACGGCTGACAGCGCCTCGTTGGCTGTGCTCATGGGACGCACAGCAGCGCCCAGCGGCCGGGGAGGCTGCGGGGGGAGCTCACTGCGGAGGGGAGACAGGCTGCAGGCTGGTGTGCAAGAAGCTGTGGGGAGAGATCAGTTTCTGAACACGGCATCCCACCCAGTGACTGTGTATGAGCCGGGCCGGAAGTGCCCTTCAGGGCCCCTCTGGCACTAGTTGTAGGCAGCCTGGTCTTCCTCCGATAGTTCATTATTGCTTCTCTGAGCCTCCTTCCTCCTGGTGTGATCTTTCGTTGTGCTGCTTTTTGTGGCGGACTGTGTGCCATTTGTTTCCTGTTTACCCAGCCAGATTCATAGCTCCTACTCTGCCCTGCTCATTTCGGTGAATGAGTAAGTAAGGACGTGGATGGTGATCTGTGTAGGAGAGAGAGAAGTGGCCTTACAGTAGGCGGGTTCACTGTACATCTTCTAGTTCCAGTGAGAGAGTCTTTAGAACACAGTATGTTCTGTCACAGTAATCTGGAGAACACGTCTGAGTTGCCACCTTGTTTTCTTAAGCTGCCTTCAGTGAAGATGGAGTTCTTTTGCATTTCCTGCTCTATTGGGAAGGAGACATTTTGCCCTTTGATATTTTGGAGAGAAAGGCAGAAGGCTCATACCTAGACAACCTTTTGTCTTAGTTCCTGCTTGGATGAAATGACACATTCTGCTTGTTTCTTAGGGAACCCAAGAATCAAAGATAGTATTTCCGCTTGTTAGCAACTTAGTGACCCTGATAATGTACTCAAAAGGGGCCATGAAAACATGCCTCCTAAAAAATGGCATTTACACGAAAACTATTAAAAACAGGAACATAATCCCACCAAGGGAAAAAGTAACAAGAAGTACAGAAAGAGTAAAGGTAACAGCCCATCCAGTGTGGCTCAGTGGTTAAGCGTTGACCATAAACCAAGAGGTCAGGGTTTGATTCCTGCTCAAGGAACATGCCTGGGTTGCCGGCTTGATCCCCAGTATGACATGTGCAGGAGGCAGCTAATTCTCATCATTGAAGTTTCTATCTCTGAAATCAATAAAAATATGTATTAAAAAATTAGCATCAGTACAAATTAAATAGTTAAGTACTTGCTATTTTAACAGCTAATGGAAGCAACAAGAGGCGAAACCCAGTTAACTTTCCCTTTTAACTGATGCATACCATGAGCACTGTCTTGTTTAATAACCTGACCTTTAGGAATATTGAACTTGAATTTCTCTTAGGTTGTTTTGAGAGCCTTGGTACTTGAACACTGATGCACTCTCTGTGTCAGCATTGTTTCCAAAGGTCCACACCATTCCATAAATCTCTGAAGTTAATTCATTAGGTAAATTTGTTTCTGATTCAGATTGTGTTTTCTCTGTAAAGGAGATGAAATATCAGTGCAGCTCACCGGACTTCTGAGTCATAGGCTAGTTTGTGTGTGGCATACTGGTTGGAGAGGGTTTGTGTTTGGGTCAACTTTTTTCTGGGCACTCATATCGCATGAACTATGTATGTACTGCACATACATCCAAACTGACCAGCTGTTTATGAAACAAAAGGCTCATTTCCACTATTTCCAGAGAAGTGCCATCTGCTCAAGTAGGTGACTACCAACATTTGGTACTCATTGGCAGATGCTTGTTGTACCGGGTGGTAAGCTTTTTGTAAGGGGCAGGTAGTAAATGTTTTCAGCTTTGTCTTCTCTGTGGCAACTGCTCAGACTCAGCCCTAGTCAGTATTTGACGCTGTGTTCCAGTCAGACTGTATTTACCAAATAAAGTGTAGCCTGCGGGCCTGTAGCTGCTGATCCCGAGCCTGGTATGAACTGAGGATCACCCCCTGAAGGAGCCTCCAAAGACTCCTCCCTTCCCCGCCATGGCCTTAGCCACAAGGATTGCGTGTGGTTGGCAGCCAGCGATTGCTTTTTCTTTCCTGTATTATTTTTATTTTTTTTTGTTTTTATTTTTTTAATATACCCCATTGATTTTTAACAGAGAGAAAGGGAGAGAGACAGAGAGCTAGAAATGTCGATGAGAGAGAAACATCGACCAGCTGCTTCCCACACCCCCCCCACTGGGGACGCGCCCGCAACCAGATGCCCTTGACCGGAATCGAACCCGGTACCCTGCAGTCCGCAGACTGACTCCACCACTGAGCCAAACCGGCTTCAGCTTTCCCGTATTATTTTGAGCGGGTGAATATTGTACATTACAGCTATGCCTGCATCTTTTTCTATAATTTCCTACCCACAGTTGTTCTTTGTATAGTACAATAACAGATAGGTGTTTCTTTTAACAACTCATCCTCACTGATGATCCTTGAGGAGTTTTACACTAGGAACAATTAAATGTGTTTTTTCTTTGGCAGTTTATATCTAGAGAGAAAATTAGAAAGGTTAAATGTTTGTAATAATATATCTAAAAGTTCATGTCTTGCCAAGACCGGTTTGGCTCAATGGATAGAGCGTTGGCTTGGGGACTGAAAGGTCCCGGGTTAGATTCCGGTCAAGGAGACATGTACCTTGGTTGCGGGCATATCCCCAGTAGGGGGTGTGCAAGAGGCAGCTGATCGATGACTCTCTCTCATCGATGTTTCTAACTCTCTCCCTTCCTCTCTGTACAAAATCAATAAAATATATTTAAAAAAAATAAAAGTTCATGTCTTAATTTTCCTTGTGGGTGTTTTTCTAATTTTCAAAAAAAAACTTGCAACAAAATATTCAGAACAGCAGAAGTGCCTTTTAATCTGCATTTAATGAAAAGTATGATTTCCTGTTAATTTAATATTTAACAGATAAATATTGATATGGGAAACAGTTTATTTTAGCGGTTGTTGTTGATGAAATAAAACATTTGATACCACATAGGCAAAGGAAATTTATCCAAGTGAAAATTAGTCCACAGATGAAATGACTGATCCTAACCATCGGCTTCTTAATAAGACACTTCCTACGAGGGAATCCTGGGCAGCGAATGTGGTGTCTCTGTGCCAGACTTTCTCACACTGAAGGAAGACACAGAACTCTTCTGATACAGTGATTCTCGGAAGTCTTATTTATATTCAAAGGCGGTATATTATTATTACCGACATTATGACCGAAAGTATTTTTAACAAACATCATTACTTATCGATAAATTTTATTCATATCCAGGTAGGATATTAGTGTTTCACTTTTGTATGTGAGACTAGGGTTTGAAGGTTTGTGTTATAACGTAAACTGAAGTGATTTGTATTAGTTGCTATGTGGCTGGCTAAATTGTTATAAAACTAGAAGCCCAGTGCACGAAAATCGTGCGAGAGTAGGCCTTCCTTCCCCCAGCTGCCGGCTTCCCTCCGGCATCTGGGACCCGGGCTTCCCTTGCCCCAACTTCGTCCGGAAGGACGTCAAGAAGGACGTCTGGTCTATGTAGCATATTCCACTTTTAATATTATAGAAGATTGCCTGTAATTTCTACCTCTTCATCTCCTTTGTACAAATACATTTGTTATGACTGTAAAAATGCAATATACTCAGACGGTAGCCATTAAATTGGATTTTGTCTTCACTAGTCGACCATGGCATTTTTGTGGCATCTTTCTACCCAGTGGCATACTCACTTCATGTAATTTATTGTGAGTGCACCACTGGTCATTTATATTTTATTTTACTTACGATCATGATAAGTAATTGTACCTCACTGAGCAGTAGATTGCTCTCCTGGAGAGAGGAGCCGCTCAGCTTCCGGGCTCAGCCCTGCTGTCAGTGCTGTCACTTCAGGCAGCTGTTGACTCTTTCAGGAGAGTAGGCTCCCCGTCTGTCAGATGGAGAATTTGTGTTCTGCTTACGCCACCGTTATCCTCCTGTGAGAATAAAAAGAGGTAACATGGAGCTTTGAAAATTTTCCAGTGCTCTACAAATATAGGAGAATCAGTTGTTATAATTGGCTGTCTGTGATAAAAACCCCAAGACAGGGAGGTGAAAGGCCTGTACTCACATGCAGTGAGGCGTTACCCAGGGTGTGTCATCCAGGTGGCGCACACGTGACTCTCAGGTGCTAGTTTCCTGCGTCTGTTCGGTGGTCCTGGGTCCAGGCTTCCTTTCTCAAGGCCTCTTCGTGGTCACGTGGCCACTGCAGCTGCAGCTGTCAGACTCCGGCTCCCGGACAGTGTCATTCAAGTCATGGCCATGGCCGTGATTGTTACTAGGAAAGTGGAGATAATCATTTAGAACCTTCTATAGACGTTTGGCATTGGCACGGTCTTGTATGTATTTTTAAAAGTATTACTCCACAGTGAATTGGGGGAAACTGGGTCTTCACTACCTCAGGCAGCTGGAGGGGCGCACAGGCAGAAGCTGAGGTAGGCCCATTGCAGAGCTCTGCTGGCAGTCCTGCCTGCAGGTGTCGGTTTACATAAAGCTTCCCGGGAGGCTGGGTTGGTTTTGGCTGTGCTCCAGTAAATACAGAGGCTCTGTTATTAAGGAGATGCAAGTTGACCAAGGCAACCAGCAACCTCTGGAACAGCTGGACATGTCTGAAACCTCAGTCAGCATCATTCAGCACCATTCGACACACCATCAGATCCGTAAACACAGCCCGGTCCACGAGTGTAACAACCCCACGGGATTAGAACTGCAGTGGAAAAGCATACTGACAAGGCCAAAAGCAGCCTGGCCAGCGCTGCCTAATGGTTAGAGCATCGGCCCTTGCACTGGAGGGTCTCAGGTTCAGTTCCCATGCCTGGGTTGTGGGTTCATTCCCCATCTCTGGTCAGGGTACATGTGGGAGGCAACTAATCGATATCTCTCTCATATCCATGTCTCTGTCTCCCCCCCAACCCCCTACCTTCTACTCTCTAAAAATCGATGGAAAAAATATCCTCAGGTGAGGATAAAAAAACAAACCCAAATAGAGTAAAATATTGTATAGTTATTATTGGTAGAAAAAGAACATTTTCAGCAGATTTTAAGTTTATTTACATTTTCATAAGTTAGAACTAAATTTATGAATTTAGTTATAGCTGTAACTAAAATTTCATCTTAACCCACATATATTTATGCAAATATGATTAAGTTTTATTCTCCTAGGATAAGATGTGGCTGTAGTACGGGCAAAGATGACTTTTAAAGGGTACCTTTTTAAACTGGTTCAGAGTAGATGCGAGTGAGCCTCTTTTGTGTGTCGTGTATAGGGTGAAAATTGTAGGGAGGATTTTAAGAAATAAGTTTATAAGAATGAAGTGGCATGTGATTTAGTTGAATTTTGTGTTTTCAAGTCTTGTTTTCATTGTCCTGTTTCATTGAGAAATGTAAAATGTTTTCACTATGAATATAAAACTTAATATTGGCATTGCAAAATTTTTCCTACTATACAGCCTTTGTCTCCTTCCAGTGTATTAAGCCTTGTTTATTAAACCCTCTTATTAGGTAGCTTTTGGTAATAGGCACATTCAGAGGAGGGACTGAAAAAAGAAAGGTAGGAAAAAAATCTAAATTCTTATCCTCAGCGTGTGCAGAAGTTTGCGGGAGGTGCCGGCCCTAAGCAGGTGTCCTGACAGTAGCAGAACGCAATGATTTGCCATATGGTGTACCATCCGAGGAGGCCAAGATGGGACCTGTCTGCTGGCTGAGGTGCAGGAGGATGCATCTTAATGAACCGGAGGTTGGGAGTTGGCTTTTTCAGGTCTGGGGAGAGGGAGGAGAGGGAAGCGGATCCTAGTAGATTGGGAGTTGGCTTTTTCAGACATGGGGAGAGGGAGGAGAGGGAAGTGGATCCTAGTAGATTGATTGGGAGTTGGCTTTTTCAGGTACGGGGAGAGGGAGGAGAGGGAAGTGCATCCTAGCTGGAGAAACTTTACCTCTGACTGTTGGTGTCCTCTGCAGTTCTCACCAGAGGGATAATGGTTAGTCATAGTGACTGGGTTTATCCAGAATCCTCTAGCGGTTTATGTTGACCACCAACATGCATGGCTGCAGGATGTGGCTTAAGAATCACCGCCCCTGCTGAAACCGGTTTGGCTCAGTGGATAGAGCGTCTGTCTGAAGACTGAAGTGTCCCAGTTTTGATTCTGGTCAAGGTCATGTACATTGGTTGCGGGCACATCCCCAGTAGGGGGTGTGCAGGAGGCAGCTGATTGATGATTCTCTCTCATCGATGTTTTTAACTCTCTGTATCTCTCTACCTTCCTCTCTGTAAAAAAATCAGTAAAATATATTTTAAAAAAAAGAAAAGAATCACCGCCCCAGATAAAATCATAAATACTTAACATTTCCATTCATTTATTCATTCATTCTTTCATTCAACAACTATTTAGTAAATAGTCACAGAGTAAGACAGATGAGGTGTTTACTCTCAGAGAGTTTTGTTTTCTTAGGAAAGGAAAACAAGTAAAAAAATAAACCAAGATCATTTCAGATGTTGTTCAAAGTCATAAAAACATCAAAACTGGGCAACATCTAAAAAACTAAAGAAGGACAGGGAATGAGGCCTGGGGAGGGTGGTCAGAACAACCTCCAGGGTCAGTGGCATTCGAGTTGAGACCTCAAAGATGAGGAGCCAGCCACTCAGAGATACAGAACAAATTCATCAAAACAAGAAACAGCCTACAATCCACACTGAGAATGCTAGGGACCATAAAAATATCAGGAATGTTCAAAACACAGTTTGTTCCCTCAACTGTAAAACGCATTTACAGAGGTAAATTAACTCATGAAACAAGCGTCATGAAACTGTTCAGATTCGGGTGGAAAGCCAGAGACGCTCCGCGGACAGGGCCACATAGGAACCGCTTTGCAGCCTCTGGTCACGTTCACTCCAAGGCCAACCACGCCGGTCTGTTTGGCATTCTGATTCTGACACCGCTGACATAAGCTATGCCTCCAAGCTTCCCAAAGTGAAACCTGAAATTTTTCTAATCTTAATTAGTTCGCCCTTCAAAAGGCACTGTGAAGACAGTGTTGCACGCAGCAGGGTAAACAGTGTTAATTTGCTAATCAGTCAGGAAAATCTATCCTCAAATCGCATTTCCCCCACTTAATAGTAAGGGTACTTGACTTCCCATTCCTGTAGCCCCCTCCACCATGCTGATTCAATGAAGGTTTTCAATGACTTATTTTAAATTACCTCAGTGTGTTAATTGTTGTTTTTTTTAAATTCTGTACAGTTCAGCCAATGCTCATTAAATGAATATTGTGTGCCTAGCACTGAGTTCATCATGCAGAAGGAAGGCGATATGAGTTAATCTCCCCATCCAGAATGGCCAGCTTTGGGGGAGGGGGGAGGTAGGGAGAGAGATGTTTGCCTGTTTTGTGGATTACAATAGCTACAAGGCTGTACATAGAAGGAGCTTAATGAGACTTTGTTGAATAAAATGTGGCCTTTGCACACAAGTGGTTGCAGACAAGTGGGAGAGATGAGACATGCCATCGGGAATCCCGCACACTGCAGAGAATGGGGGTGCGGAGAAGTGTGACGCTTTCCAAGGGGAGGGTTGGGGCTAGGGCCCCGAAGGTGTAGCTTTTGAGCTGGCCTTGAAGGTTTGGGAGAATTTTGACTGGAGAACAGAAGTTTTAGACAAAGGACAGAGGCAGAATATTGGGTCTAACGTATTTTGGTGTAGGGAATGGTGTGAGAGAACGAAGCCATGCTGAGAAAGCAGAATTTTGTTGGCCTTCGGGGAATGACATATGGATTTTTAGTGGGTGAGTACATGGTCAGAACTATGGTTTTAGAAAATTACAGATAAGCTCATGAGGAAGCTCATAAAAGAGTTCAGATGAACCAGCATGAGGCCTGATCCAGGGTGCTATGAGTTAGAGTTAGAGGGAAAGGAGAAACTTGAAGTTTATCTGCTGGTCACCAAATACACATGTCCTTGCTGCGTTCACTCTATACAGTGGTGGCTGGAGGGGTTTTTATGCCCTGGGACTTCTCTTGTTTATTATGTCAGCCTCTGGAAGATGCCAGCTCCTCCACGCCCTGTGTTTCACCTCCTCACTGCTTGGTGACGGCGTGTATAAAATTCAGTGGTGCATGGAGAACACTATCAGACATTTCTCTATGTTCACTACATAGTCCACTTTATGAGTGTGTCCTTTTTTTACAAGAAGGGGGACATTGTGCCTAGGTAATACATTTACAAGAAAATAGCTTGGCATTACTTGTTTTGCGAAGTGCTGTGAGTAGGCAGCTGTTCCTGCCTCGGGAAAAGGGCAATACTAATGCGATCACATTAAAAAAAATTTTTTTCTCAAAGCTACGTAAGCAGTTCCCTTTTGATGGGACTTGAATATAACATGATTTTTGTGAACTGTCACTAAAGACGATTCTTTGTACTTTTTTCCCTTTAAGTAGGATTCACCATTTCCCCCTAATTTTGGCTAATTCATAATGTGTGATGTAAAGGCATGGCAAAATCCAGACCAAAGTGGAATATCATGGCTGGATCAGCTAAAAATATACTTAGAGTCCATTTATAACACTTTTGGGAAAGGGAACTAAGGAAGCCATAGCATTTTCTGTTTATTGTGAAAGACCAGTAGTCATTTCTTTGCCTCTATTACAGATGCCACAATAATGAAAAAAAGTTTTAAAATATTTTTATTGATTTCAGAGAAAAATGAAGTGGCAGAGAGAGCTAGAAACTTAGTGATGATAGAGAATCATTGATTGGCTGTCTCCTGCACACCCCACACTGAGGAATGAGCCTGCAATCCAGGCATATGCCCTGACTGGGAATGGTACCCCTGACCTCCTGGTTCATAGGTAGATGCTCAGCCATTGAGCCACATCTACTGGGCATGAAATTTCATACAATAGTGAATCTGGGTTTGTGTATCATAAGCAGATTTACACATACTGGTAATACACAAAAATGGAAACATAAAATTTAACACTTTTGTTCAGAAGCTATGATTTATTTTAAGTTGCCGTTTTATTTAAAAGTAACTTTCTTGGAGCCAGTGTTTAATGAGCTGCCGAGGAGTAACCTACCCCTTAGCCCGGTGTGCTCAGAGGGCGAGGATCTCACATGGATGGAACAACACGAGGCTGGGCGGAGCCAGCTCCACTGCGCACCGAGGGGTATCATGTCACAGTATCATGCCACTGAGCGAGGGCGGGGGAGGTTTTCAGAATCTGTATTGTAAATTGTCTCTCTGGTCTAGAGCAGCTTTTAATGTTTTGTTGCTTGAGGTAGTTATGCCATATTTTTGTTTTGTATTGCCATTCATTCAGTTCTTTGTCTATTCTGAACAAGACCTTGTTTTAGCTCCTGGGAATAGCTGGGAACAAAGCTGCTGATCTGGACGCCCTTGCGGGCCCGAGGTTCTCTGGGTGCTGGGTGAAGATGCAGCAGCACAGAAACAGGCTTACAGAGTGCTCAGCAGGGTTTGAAACCGGGAGTCTCTGAACCTTCAAACATTTTATGCACTCATTTGCATGGCACACACTGTCTCTTGGGAGAGGTCTTGGCAAACGTTAAGAACCGTAGCTCCAGAGTCCGATTTGAGGTGTAGCTGACCAGGTATTGATTTCTGTATATGTGCAAAGAGGCAGCAGCCACTGTGGATTCCCTAGCCAGTTTTCCCACTATCTCCTCTTCTATGTGATCAGATTAAATTTTCTTAGGCCTTGTTTTCATGTTATGTCTCAATATTTAGTACCAATTAGAACTATGAGCCTATCTGACATAACATTGGTAGAGATAGAAAATGATTTCCTGCAACTCCCTTTATAGTCATTTCCTCCCTCAAATTACAGAATATGGTAATATTGTTCATAGGTAAGTGATGGCTGTATTGTGTATTAATTGCCAGGAGTCAGCTATTAGTGTTTCCTTCTGACAGTAAAAGCTTTTATGAATTTGAGGATTGGGGAGTTATTAATAACTTGTTTTAAAGATAATCATTAGTGATCAGTGGAGAGCTTGAATATATATTTCTACAGATCTGTGGAATTCCTCCGGCACTAATCCTGGTGACTGCATGAGTCAGGCAGCAGCCCAGGGGAACAGAGCTTTGTGCCTGGAGGTTGGTTTAGCTTTGGGACTTCAAGCAAGGACTTTAGGAAACGCTTTTTGTTTGTTCTTAAAAACTAGGGCATTAATAGATGTTCTGGCCAGGAGGGCTTCCCAGTTTCTGTAGGACACTGGCCAAAAACCCAGGACTCCATAGTGTTAATATAATTTTGCATCTTTGTTAGCCTTAGCTAAAGCTTTTTTCCCTGCATATTTATTTTTCATACTAATGATCTTTCACTATTTGTATTTTAACATAAGGGGCAGATGTCTCCAGCTCTGAGCTGGGCTTTGCAACATGCCCTGCCTTTTGAATGTTTCGTTCAACATGGGAGTTCTTTGTGAAAAGGCCAGCCCCCTAAGTGTGATGATCTGGGAAAGAGGATCCTTGATATTTGAAAGGTGAGGAACCCATTTAAACCATGCGATGGCTTCTGACAGCCCGCGCGGGGTTCTGCTTGTTTTAATGGAAGTGATCGGCGCTGATCGGTGCTGAGGCTGCTTGTGCTCAGTAATTGGATGTGAACTATGTAAGTGACATTTCATGGCAAATGTGAGGGAACTGGATGGCACTCGATTGCAGCGTTGCGGCCTTCAGGTTTGAAGGTAGAAACCATAATGGAATTTAATTATCAGAGATTAGTTCAATGCATTTGTAATACGCTTAGCTGTTAGGGAACTGTTTGGCTATTGTGCATGACACCGGGTGTGTGATTTATCATGCCAGCGTATGCAGTGTGCGGGAGCAATGCTAATGAGGCTGTGTGTAAGGACTGCCATCCATACTTTGTCAGCAGCTTGCTGCCCCATAGCCGTGTGGGAGAGACAATCTGTAATCAAAGGAGCCTGTGGAAATAGCAAACAAAGACTGTTATGATGAAAAAGAGGGCTCATTGCTGCTTTCAGGAGAGATCTCAATTACGCCTCATTCATGACACCTCCCTCCTTTTCCAGCGCGCACAGAGCCCGTGGTGTGTCCCAGGGCGAGCTTTATAAGGGAGCCGGAGCAGCCGTTCTCACTCAGGCTGGCTTCATAAGGGAGCCGGAGCAGAACGCTTTCTGTTCATTAGATACTTTAGAGCTTCGTGTTTAAAAGCTCTGTGCCTCTTTAAATTCAGCACACTGAGCATTTTTAAGGTGAGGGAGTCTGCATAAGGACGCTGTGGCATGCAGTGGCAAAGATGGATGTGACTTCTCTGCAAGCAGTTGAGAACACATATGACTGCTTCATATTTACTTGCCTTAACATTTTAGAAGTTTTAAAGTGTACCTGGCTGTTGGCATGGACAGCTGTAATTAAATAGGCTTGTTCTTGTTCATTTTATTCTCTAACAATCTGGTTGGTACTTGTGCCAGCTCTGTTAGCCAGGCACTGTCTGTCATCCGAGGAAGGAGAGCAATATGAAAAAGAAAACCACAGAAACATGCTAAGGAGAGAGGAGACTGGGAGGGGAGGAGAGAGGGAGGAGAGAAGGTCTGTGACATAAACAAACTACTTGAAAATTTTCAAAAAAGTATTAAAAGATGTCCTGCAAAGTCTGTCTCCCATCCTTGGCCTTTTATTTGTCCACGTTCTTTTCTTCATATCTCACCCCATGCAGATAATCAGGTGTTGTATAAACAAATATAAAAGCTATCAAATTTTGCATACTATTCTGTAGCTTGCCCTGAAGAATATATGTTGGAATATGCATAATCCATGGATGCAGAGGGGGCAAGGGATGGGGGAAACGGGGGGGGGGAGGGTGTCAATGTGGAGAAAAGGGGGACATATGTAATACTTTCAACAATAAAGATTTTTAAAATAGAACGTATGTTGGGGGCTCTGCCAGGTAGTCACTTGGTAGTGTCGTCCTGATACACCAAGATTGTGGGTTCAATCCCTGGTCAGGACATATACAGGAGTCAACCAATGAATGCATAAATCAGTGGAACAACAAATTGATGTTTCTCTCCCATTCCTCCCCAAAATAAATAAGTTCTTTTTTTTAAAGACTCCATGTTGGAGATCTTTCCATATCAGTATAGAGAAAACTTCCTGCATGGTATTCCATTGTGTGGATGCTTCATGATTTATCTAATAGTTCCCTATTAATGGGCATTGTTCATATTATTTTATGTATATGCAAATGTATGTTTAGAATAAATTGCACTCAGTAGTGTTGCTGGGGAAACAGGTGAATGTATTTATAATTTTGATATGTATTGCTCCTTTGTCCTTCATAAGGGTTTTTACTGATTTTTGTGTATAAATAACGAGAGTCCATTTCATCACAGCCATTAGTGTATATTCTTAGGGTAATTTTCATTTGTATTTTTCTCATTGTGATTTTATTGTTCACATTTCCATCTTTGTTCTCTTTTTTATTTAAGTTTATTTTGGAATTTAGTTTGGATGCAGCTGTTTTTTTCAGATAACTTTATAAGAATATAACAGTTTTAGTCATTTCAAAGGAACACCTTATTTTTGTTTGGTTTCTTCTCAGTATTTTTTATTTTTTATTTTTTATTTTATTTTTTTTTTTTTTTAAGATGTAATATCTTTTTTTTTTTTTTTTTTAAATATATTTTATTGATTTTGTACAGAGAGGAAGGGAGAGAGATAGAGAGTTAGAAACATCGATGAGAGAGAGTCATCGATCAGCTGCCTCTTGCACACCCCCTACTGGGGATATGCCCGCAACCAAGGTACATGCCCTTGACCGGAATCGAACCCGGGACCTTTCAGTCTCCAAGCCGACGCTCTATCCATTGAGCCAAACCGGTTTCGGCTGGTTTCTTCTCAGTATTTTTTAAAATGCATTTTTATTAATTTCAGAAAGGAAGATAAAAAATTGATCAGCTTCCTCCTGCACGCCCCCTACTAGGGATCAAGCCCACAACCCAGGCGTGTGCTCTTGACTAGAATTGAACCCGGGACTCTTTAGTCTACAGGCTGATGCTTTATCCACTGAGCCAAACCGGCTAGGGCCTTCTTAGTACATTTTAGTAAAATTGCTTTTGAAAAGCCAAGCCTGTCTCAGAAGTGTGGAGGAAACACAAGGAAAGACTGTCCACTTCTTTGTTTTAATTTCCCCTCAAACTGGAAGATTAAAAGGAGATAGATTACAAGGTAAAGAAGCAGTGAAGAAGTGGTACTCATAAAAAAACCAGAGGGAGAAAATCTGAAAAAAGATGAAAAGCAACTTTGATTTATAATTGATTCATTATTGATTCATTAATTTGAGCTCATTAAGTTGAGCTCTTTTCATTAGTTCCTTTTCTTGGGTTTAATTTTAATTTCTTTTTAAATAATATACATATTGCCAAAACCGATTTGGCTTAATGGTAGAGCATCGGTCTGCAGACTGAAAGGTCCCAGGTTCGATTCCGGTCAAGGGCATGTACATTGGTTGCAGGCACATCCCCGGTAGGGGGTGTGCAGGAGGCAGCTGGTCAATGTTTCTCTCTCATCAATGTTTCTAGCTCTCTATCTCTCTCCCTTCCTCTCTGTAAAAAATTAATAAAATATATTTTTAAAAAGTTAAAAAAAATTTAAAAAATACATATTTAGACAATTGATTTTATCCAGCCTTTTCTATTTTCCTTATATATTTAAGGCTAAAAATTTATCTCTCAACATAGTGTTATCTACTTAATAAAAGGGTAACATGCTAATTGACTGTACCTTCGCAATGCCCACCAGCCAATCAGAAATGAGTATGCAAATGAACCCAACAAAGCTGGCAGGTTAATTTGCATGCACAGGTGCCAAGTGGCTGGGGGCGTTCCACACCACACCAGCTTCGTGCACCGGGCCTCTAGGTTAAGTAAAGTATAAAACTGCAGAACAACGCCGTATGTATCTCTCCCATGCATAAAGCACTTCCTGGGAATGAGAAACGGAATTCAAGGTTACCTCTCGGGGAGCAGACAGACCTGCCTAGGAAGAGTGCACAGGCAGCGTGTTCGGGTCTGGTAATGTTTTATGTTTAAAAATATGTGTGGTATGTGGTATATTTTTATACTTTTCTACCTGTGAAATGTTTCACACTTAAATCTTAAAAAGAAAAATGAGACAGGTAAGGAGGGTAGAAGAACCTTCAGGCGTTTTCATGAACAGAATTGCGCCCAGCGGAGAGACAGGCACACACCTGGTTTTCTGCCTTTCCTGTGAAGTAGACTGTCTGTGTGCTCACCGAGCCATGTAGGCCTTTCTCTCTGCGACCCAGGACACGTGCTCCTGCCAGCCAGGTGCAAAGTTCTGAGCAGACTGCTGGTGTTAAGGAAAAGAGCACCTGAGGAGACTAAATCCATAAATAATTTTACAGGCTTAGAGTTGTGTGGGCACTGAGGGACAGCTGTTGTTGCTCATGGCTTGCTTAAAAAACAAACAGAAAAAACAACCTCTTAACCATTTCAGGCCTGGAGGGGTGCAAAGGGTCTGCCCCTCGAGGCATCGGCAGTGAGAGCTGCTCTGAGTGGGACTTAACCGTTTCCCCGCCTGAGCCTGCCAGGTCTGTCCTAGAACAGTGTGAGCTCATTAAACGTTGGTTAGCACAGTGTACCATGGAGCGACTCTGACATTGTTTTTCATTTCTTTTCATAACCGTTATCGCGGGAACGGCTGTCTGTGTGCTGGGGGTTTCAGGAGATCAGACAGTCACAGGCCAGAGGTTTCACCTAGCACATCTTTGGTGAGAAAGCATGGCCTGGGCTGTAGCCTGAGCAGGCGCCAGGAGAGAAATGTCACAGCGAGCTGCCATTGTTTTCCCTCTGCACTAGCTCTGCGTGTGGAACCGGAGGAAGGGTTTGGATTAGTGTTGTTTTTGTAGCACTCACTGGCACCACGCTCTCTCAGCACAGCAGATCCATCAGTTCTGAATGGAGGTAGTCTTTTTGTGCTAATGGAATGTTCCCTATCTTGATTGTGGTGGTGGTTATACAACACATTTGTCAAAGTAATTGAAACTGTAAATAGGTTAATTCTATTGTGTATAAATTGTATCCTAGTAAAGCTGATTTAGGAAAAAACACCACAATGAACCAAAACAACATCACAAAATCCATAACTTAAAACTCGTTTCTGCTAGATGAAGGATTTTCAAGAAAAAGGTTTTCTTTCAAAAGATGTTAACATTTATAAAAATATATGTTATGTTAGTGCTCGAGCATGATGGGAATCTTTTTGACAAAAAATGACCTATTTTAAAATGAATTGTGGCTCTGGTCAGATGCTCTTTGATTTTCTTTCTTTTTTGAAGCAGCATTTCCCAGCTCAGCTCACACTTGACTGAATACACTGATCGATTATCTGGGGATTAACTAAGCCTTCTCATTTCCTGCTTTCCCTTTCTGCTCCTCTCCAGCAGGCCGGGGCCTTTGTTGTCGGGCATGTGGACTGAGATAAGTACCAGGGCATGTTTGTATTAGAAAAATGGCCGTAGATGGAGCAGTTATAAATAGACTAACAGGTTTTTAAGGTTGCAATCTCTGTTTTGGTTTAAGTCAAAAGGAGAGAAGAATAAATAAGATGTTTAAAACAAGGTAGACTCATTTACCTAGGAATGAAAGAGGAAAACAGTTTTCAGGGTCCTACCTATCCCCCACCTCCCCTTTTGTAAACCAAACCATTTGGATTTCTGTATTGGCAAGTTGAAAATGTTTGCTGGCTGTAGTTGGATTCCTATTATCATGCAGGCTGACTTTATTTAAATCAGTGATAATTTCCAAACCTGTATTTGTACTCCTTAAAAGTGCAAATACTCATTCAATTCTAAAAATTGCCCTGCTGCCAAAAGGTATATTTCACTGTGCTTCCAGCTGTGCAGTTTTATTCAGAAAGCAATTGTACAAAAAGGCTATCACCTAGAGAGGAATTTTGCTGAATTCACATAAAATAGGTATGTTTGTCTTTATAAAAGACTAGACACCCAGTGTGTGGGGTCCCTCGGCCTGGCCTGCACCCTCTCACAGTCTGGGACTCCTCGGGGGATGTCAGAGAGCCAGTTTCAACCCAATCCCTGCAGGCCAGGCCACGGGACCCCACTGGTGCGCGGGTTCGTGCACCGGGCCTCTAATATGCATATAAGAGTTTTGGTTAATCTCTCCCCACCTTTCCCCTCCCTCCTTTCCCTCTGAGATTCATCAGCCTGTTCCATGTTTCCCTGCCTGTGGTTTCTGCTCATGTGTTGAGTGTCTGCCCCCTGGTGTCAGTGTGCATCATAGCTACTGGACAGTTGGTCAGTCACTTAGGCATTTATATATAGATAGATGGTTCAATATAGTATTGTAAGCCAAATGTCTTTTTTCCCCTTAAAAGTTTGTTGTTTCAGGTTCCCAATTGTCTCAAGAGAGAAGCAGTGTACGGGTTTTTGAAATGGTAACCACGTTGCCTTGAGCTGCAGATGGCTAAAGTAGCCCAGGCTTTCAGCTTAGTGGGTTCGCCATGGTTTTAAGGTGCACCTTTTCAGTGTAGACCTATTTATATTGTTGGAATCAAGCTTTAAATGTTTCTCTATCATGAGCTCAATTCCAGAGGAAAAAAATACCTGGAATTGATAGGAGAGGCTTCTTACCTAGATTTTTCTTCGTGTTAACTCACTACTGGAATGTCTGATTGTATAAATAAAAATAAAATCTATTTAAAAAAATATATTTTATTTATTTTTTACAGAGAGGAAGAGAGAGGGATAGAGAGTTAGAAACATCCATGAGAGAGAATCATCGATCAGCTGCCTCTTGCACACCCCCTACTGGAGATGCGCCCACAACCAAGGTACATGCCCTTGACCGGAATCGAACCCGGGACCCTTCAGTCCCCAGGCCGACGCTCTATCCACTGAGCCAAACCGGTTTTGGCAATAAAATCTATTTTAAATTACTATCTCCCTTGTGAACACATGTGTGCCATAAAATCCACAGTCAAGGTTCTGCTTGGGAACATGCTCGTGTTGTTTAAACTACCGGCTTCAGAGGAGGGTGTCCAGGAGCCTGTGTGCACTGGTTTACTCAGCCCACTACACAGGCGCTTCTCCAGGAGGATGAGCAGGACCAGCCTGCCTTGTGATTACACCTTTCCCACCCTCACCCTCTCCGAGTGCGCAGCGGAGTTTACAAAGGCTAAATGATGTGTGATATATCTCAACCGACTGAGTGCAGAATCAGATAGGAACATGTTTTCTTAAGTTAACATAAAAGAGATTTGTAAAACCTTGAGTATTACTCATTTCCTGAATTTTCTTTGTTTTAAAAATTATAGTTATCTATTGTAATTACTCACGTTAACATGTTCTGGGATTATTGTTAAGTAAGTTAGTAAAAATCTTTGAAGTTAAAAAAGTCCCCCTGCCCCAATATGGTAAATATTGACAAATCATGCACACACAAACCAAAGTTTTTGAAGCCCTCCATATTTTTGAAGAGAATATGGTGTGGTGAATTTAACAATTTTGAGAACTACTCTAAAGCACATGCTGAGTCAGTGAATCTTTTCAAGATATTTCAGCATCAGTTTTTATTGGCAAAATCTGTGTGAATTATCTTTAATCATAAGTTAATAATTTATTTTGAAAGTAGTGTGATAGTTTAAATTTAATTTGTGAAACTTCTGGAGAATTTTGGAAGGCGACAGACAACTCCCCTCCTCCCCCTGTTCTTTAATTTCCTTTCACTACTGAATGCCTGATTTGTGTGGTGCTCGCTGATTTTTCTGGCCACGTCATGTCTAACAAGACATTAACTCCCCCAGAATTAGTAAAATCACTACTACTATTCCACCATCACCAAACAACAAACAAATATTGCAAAGATATCAAACTTTATAGTATTTGGGCTTGATTTTTTTAAAAAGGAATTCAGCCCTAGCCAGTTTGCTCAGTGGATAGAGCATTGGCCTACAGACTGAAAGGTCCCAGGTTTGATTCTGGCCAGGGGCACATGCCTGGGTTGTGGGTTTGACCCCCATTGTGGAGTGTGCAGGAGGCAGCCAATCAATGATTCTCTCTCATCACTGATGTTTCTATCTCTCCCTCCCTCCCTCCCTCTTCCTTCCTCTCTGAAATAAATAAAAACATATTTAAGAAAAAGAAGTTCAGTGACTGTTTCATTTCATTTAGTAGGGTTTAAGGGTGATTTGACAGTTTCTTGTGGCACTGACTAGGAACAGCTATTTTTTTTTTCCCCTCCTTTATGGGGGAAATCTTTGGGCCAAATAGAAAAGTTGTGATTATGGATTTATTAAATATAACCATAGCTGTGATGAACAGTGGCTTTTAAGCAGAGTTTTATGCTGGTTTTGAGCAGCAGATTTTGGGGGCCCAAGTATAGGGTCTTAATTTATCTGTGAAGTGTCAGCTTCCTGGTTTGAGCCTTCAATTGCACTTTGGGATCTTTTAAATCCTGGCTCTGACATTTCATATTTTATCAGGCTGGTGTACATTTATCAACAGGACTCATGAGGGCAATTGCAGACATGCTCTCTGTTTGGTACATCTGTCCGTATCTACGAAGGGCTCCTTTAAGACTAGCTTATCTGTGTGTGTGACGTAAATGTTATTCACGTGAAGATACAAGGACAGGAGGTTACCTAGTGACTGCCTCCTGTCTACCGGGGAGACCAGGAAGTAGTTTCCCAAGGCTGTCCCTGTCCTCACTCTGGTCTCTCCCTGCGGATGTTTCTGTTCCTACACAGTGTGATCCTAGGTAGAATGTGCTGTGGTAAGTTTACTCCGTAGTTGGTAGGTGAGAGAGGATTTCATTTTCATGTACCTTCCTGGTCCTTCCAAAATACTGATTGCATTTTGTCCAGATTAAACTGTAAAGAGACCCAAAAAGCAGGCATTTGTTTAATAAATAAAGACAACACCAAGAAACGGTGATTTTGAAAATGATTTCCGGTCATCAGAGGCTGAGCTTCAGCACACTGGTAGTTGGATCATCTTTCTGGGGTTTGTATGTAGCTGGGTATTTGCACATCCTGGTTGTGAACACTAAAGCAAGGTGGAACCCTGCCCGGCCAGGCCCACCTGCTCCACCACCTGCTCCAGCTGATGTACAGCCTCGCACAGACCAGGTGCTGATGTAATCGCCTGAAAGCAGTCTGGATTGAGCGCCATGGGTTTGGGAAAGGAGCTGGAACCTTGTTCTAGTGCCGAACGGCAGTGAGCAGCTTGGTCACATGGGTGTGGCTCGTTTATCTGTCTCTTTCATCTATTTATTTATCTTTAAAGAAAGAATTTATTATGCTTGTTCACAATAGACCTCAGTGTACTTCCATATTATGTCCATTTAGAAATGCAGTAAATGATAAATCAGCGCTTGTATTAGGGTTTTTCAAAGAAACAGAACAGTGTGTGTGTGTATACATAAACACATGTATACACACACACACACACACACACACACACACACACGGAATTGTCTCGTGAGGTTATAGAGGCCAAGAAGATATGCTGCCTGCAAGCTGGAGAAGCAGAGGAGCAGATGGTATATAATTCAGTTCAAGCCCAAAGGACTGAGGATTGGAGGGCCACAGGCTGTGAGTCCTGGAGTCTGAAGGTCGGAGAACCAGGAGCCCACTGTCTAATGGCAGAAAAAAATGCATGTCCCAGCTCAAGAATAGAGGCAATTTGTTCGTTTTGTTCCAATCAGGGCTCCCCAACAGGTTGATGATGTCCACACACATCTGAAGACAGATCTTCTCAGTCTGCTGAACCAAATTCTGCTCTTCCAGAAACACCCCCGCAGGCAGACCCAGAAGTAAAGTTTTACCAGTTACCTGGGCATCTCTTAGCCCAGTCAAGTTGAGACACAAAATTAACCATCATACCACTAAACAGGATCTTAGACACTTGTGGGGTGGCCTTGAGAAGGGAGAGGTGCTGCAATCAGTTTTTCCACAGGTCAGATTGTCACCTGGGAGATGGATGCAGACGGGAATTTGTGTTCTTTCAGGCACTGCACACACAACCTGAGAACACTGGGAGAAGGGCATTTTAGAACAGAGCAAAAAATCACTGTTGTGTTACTTTGTTTACTCAGTGGCAATAAGAAATGTAGTAAAAAAGAAACAGTGTTTACTTGTTGTCTCAGTACATTAGGGGGCTCTGCTTCTCTCCCTGAGATGGGGGGACCTAGCGGGCCTGCCCTGGTGGCCTTAGGTTTTCCCGTTACTCCCCATGGCCTTTGAACTGGAAAGGCTGTAAGGCTGTAGGTAAAAGCTATTTTCAGACAGAGGCATAGAAAGTGTTCCATTCCCGGTGTCTTATGTTAGGAGAGCAGTGGCTGGAAATATTACAGGATATTTCCTATCTGACTTTGTTTTACTGATCTCAGTCAGTTCCAGGGTTTATCCACAGAGAAGTAATAATCATCTCACTGGTCAGAAAACATCCTTTAGATTGGATTATGTGTGCGTATGCCGGGAGTTATCTTTGGCTTCGAATAATAGTACTCTTTGACCCCATTGACTGTCCCTCCGCCCCTCTCCCAAAGTCAGGAATGATCGAAGCCACCAAGCCTGCCTTCCCAAGGTCTTGGTGAGGACGATCTTCCCAACAGGCATTGCCTGCGGGGGCATGTGGACCCTGAGGGGCTGAAATGCAACTCTAAGCCATCTATGCAGCACTGGAGGGAGGCACGGCGTCTCTGGTGGGCTGTTTCCCCTCTTGCAGGCTGAGGAGACAATTCTGAATTACACAGTAAACTCCAAGACTTCCATAACTGTCTACCCCATTATAGCCATCTTGTGGAAATGCATGAAAAGTTTCTGCAAAAGGTGTATTTTTAAATGTTAAGCAAATGTTAAGCCATTTCAACTTCCCAAGTTTCTTGGAAAAAAATTTATTGGCTCTTTGGCGTTATAAAACAAGAATTTGGTCTGATTTCACCTGAAACTGAATCTAGATCTATTATATTTTTGAAATGTAAAATCCCAAGAACTAAGCAGCTAAAATTAAATTTGGGTTTGTCCAATTGTGCACTTGATGAATTCATCTGCATATCCTGGTTCGAGTCTTTGACCAGATCTGTAACAGGTGATGACAGTAGAGGGACTGGAGGGGCCTGTTTGTCGGGCTTCGGGGCCCCTGTTGGTGTCTGCCAAGACCTGGTAGATGACTTCTGGGGCTGAAAAGGTGTGCTCTGTGACGCAGGCGAATTTAAAATTATTGTTCTTCCCTTTCTGGTTTCGGGGCCTCCTCCATGTGTGTCGAGGAATCTGCGCTTGTCAGTCATTTCTGAACTTCCGTCCTTCTCTTCCTACCCCACCTCCCTGTGTTAGAACCTTTTCCCAGAGGATGGTGATAATGCTTCTAGGAAAGAATCAGATTGGCTATTTAAATCAATTGAAGTACTTACTATGCTAATAATCACGAAAAATCTGTTTGAAAAGTCCTGACCTTGGATCTTGTATTTGTGTTCGGATGGTTGTGTTGATAAAAAGGAACCAGTATCCCTTCAACAGGGGTCTCCTGTTTGCTTTTCCCGTCTTCTTTGCTTTCCTTTCTTCTTAGTTCATGATCTCATTCTGAATGTTGAATTTCAGTTCTGAATTTTTAATTCATTAATTCTCAGCCTGTTGCTGACATTCACAGCTCTCGATGTCCTCCTCTGCTCCCAAACATCAGGCTGGCTTTTTCCTAAACCCAGAGGGAATGGGTTTGTCTTCTGTTAAGCTCTTCATTTCCTTAAACTTACACAACCCCTCATTTCAAAGAAATCCTGGCCAGGCATGTGAAGAACCCACAATTTAACCCAGAATCAGCTGCTCCCACTTTTCTGCACGGCCCACTCCTGTTGAAACTATTGTAAGTAAGTGCTCCTGTTTGGTGGTTTCCAACCGCCTGGACTCAGTCAAAATCAATCCCTCTCTCCTCTCTTGAAAGATAAAATGGTGGGAAATGATTTACTTCCCAGTGGGCTCTGCTCTGTATTCAGAAATATACCCTAGGGTGCCTTCGCATAGGAAGCTTCTCACCACATTCTGTTTAAAATGTGTCATTTATAACCGCTTTGACCTTTATGCAATTGTACAATTATATCACTAGTCAATAATGAGGCGTATTTGTCAGATATACTTGATATGCTTCTTGAATTGTTGCAAAAGCGAAGATACATCCGCCCAATTTGCTACATGATTTGTTTTTTTATTGCTATTGCTAGCATGCTTTTTGAATTGGAGAAAATAAATTTATAAGCCACTTCTTATTATAGCTTGACTTCTCTTTTCATCTGTAAAACAGGGCTGGTAATAGCCAGCATTTATTGAGAGCCAACCCACTCTACTTACATTCATTTATTTAATCCTCACAACCTGATAAGCTAGAGACCATTATTTTTCCTCATTTTACATATGACAAAATGGAGGCTTAGAAAAGTCATTTGCCCTAAGTCACACAGCTTGGTAAGTTGCAAAGCCCTGATTTAAACCCAGGCGGTTTGGTTGCATCAGATGAGCTCTGAGCTCACTTCTGCCTTCAGTTTTCTGCGATTTTGAGCAGAAGAGCGGGAAGAAGCCCTGTGGCTCACATGTGAGCAGCACCGTGTGTGTGAGGGGCGGGGGGCTGTGTGGGAGCGGTGTCCGCTCTGCTCCTTTCTGTCCCCGTGCACCGCAGTTAGCTTCCACGGAGGACGACATTTTCATTTGTTAAACCGTTTCAGGATGGAAATGTTAGCTAATGCCATTATGTTGATGTGGAGAAAACTACCCTAATCCCATTTTATCTACTTGGTTTTGTCTGGGAAAGAAATCTAAGTATAAGCCAGATGGAATGGGACCATTGAAATGATCTTGTTCTATCCCTTCACTTGTCATGTGGCTTGGTGACTCCACTAAGGTCACCCCAGCTAACTAGTGATTGCAGATAGGCCTAAGACCCGGATTCCCTAATTTCAGTCTAGTACTCTGAAACAACTCATTGCCTCCCTTTATAGATGTTTAATCTTAAACCAAATTTCTGATCTATTTAGAAAGACTGTATCTATTCAGCTACTTAAAATTGCTATGGTACCATTGTTGTGTTATATCTGTGGAATCTAGTGTCTGGAGGCTTGTTAATGCAATGCTGCCACTCACTGGTTATTGAGTAGTACTGCATTAGAAAATCCAAGTCTAACATTAGGAGTCATAATTCTAGATACAAAGAAACCAGAACAGTAATTTTGTATGTGTGTATAATAATTAACTGTGTTTGGATTAGAAGATAACATAAATATTATACTTCAAGAATCATTGTGTTGGTTCTGAAAAACAGACATTGTACAGTTGCTGTTTATGATAACCTTTAAAAGGTTTTTTCTGTTGCCTGTGGTCCATGTTCTTCACCTGACAGACTTGACCTAGGTCTTATTCTTACTATTCTGGTTTAGCTTTCATTAAGGAGGAAGCAGTTAGACCATTGGGTTTCACCTGCAGGTAACGTGTCCCCACAGGGGACATTGGCAAAGCTTTGGTTGTCACAATGAGGGGGAGGGTGCTACTGGCACTCAGTGTGTCTGGAGGCAGCGTTGCTGCTCAGATCTCACATACACAGGACGGTTTCCACACTGCCCTGTGGGGCCAGAGGGCAGCAGTGCTGAGGCTGGGAAACCGTGTATTAGACAGTGTGTTTACTTTAGTGAGTTTATCCCTGAGTGCCGTCAAACAGACTGCCCTTCGCCTGGTTTGCTTGTTTCCATGATGAGTGCTCTCATCCTGGGCCTGTTTTATACCTTGTCTAGGAGTGAAGCTGGAGCCCTCTGGCTGCTCTCTTGTTTGTGCCTCACTGCCTATGGGTCTGGCCAGCAGTGGGCTAGTGGACCAGCTGGAGGCCAGACTGCAGGCAGGATTCAGGTTCTTTTCAGCACCATGCTGCACACAGATGGACCATGTGCATGTGGATATGTCTTCCATTTTCTCTTCCTTGTATCTTTCTTTGTATCTTCCTTTGTATATGTCTTGTATTTTCTCTTCCTTTGCCTAGAAAGAATCTAATGAAATATTTCCCATTTTCCCAGGGTAGATTTTACCTCCTTCATAATTCCCAGCTGGAAGTAATTGCTCTTGTCCATAAGCTCCTTTATGTAGCAGTCATTGTTATTATTTAACACTAGAGGCCCGGTGCATGAAATTCATGGTCCCTCAGCCCAGCCTGAACACTCTCCAATCTGGGACATCCTTCTCATAATCCAGGACTGCTGGCTCCTAATTGCTCGCCTGCCTGCCTAATTACCCCTGACCACATTGCCTGCCAGCCTGATAGCCCCCTAACTGCTCCCCTGCTGGCCTGATCACACCCACTGCCCTCTCTTGCCGGCTTGATCATCCCCAACTGCCCTACCCTGTAGGCCTGGTCATTCCCAACTGCCCTCCCCTGCCAGCCATCTTGTGACAATGTGGAGGTGTCAACTGAAGGACTTGTATGCATGCATATAAGCATAACCAATGGATGCAAAACTCGGGGAGGGGAGGTGAGGGTATGTATCAGAGTGGGGGGGCAATGGTAAGATATGTACACATATAATACCTTAATAAAAAAATGAAAAAAAAAATGTGGAGGCGGCCATCTTGTGATGATGTGGGGGGCCTCCATCTTGTGATATGAGGGTCAATTTGCATATTACCACTTTATTATATAGGATACTGATTTGTTCTCATCTACCCACCTGCACTATATAAACAGACTGGAATATAAAGTGCAAATTGGATGAAAAGTAAAGAGTACCCATTGTGCAGGATTATTCTTTGTATACAACCTATTGAATCTATTTATTTACATACACACACACACACACACACACACACACACGTCATTTAAGCAGGAAGCATAATGATGGCTCCATTGACATATTTGAGGAGTTAGCCATCTCCTTTATAAACATGAGGCATTTCTCGGATTGTAGCTCTCATTCATTTCTGACCTGCTGACTTGTGATAAGATAGAAGCTGCTATGAGGGATACAGCATTCACCTTGGGAAGTCTCTTGAGGCCCTCCCTGTTGGGAAGCTATTTGATGAGGCCCCGAGAAGCCTTAGTGTGCTGGCATGTTGAGATGTTTTCACAGCCGGTGGCACAGAGATGATGTACCTCACTGTGTAGCCTTCCAGTGGAAGGGCGGTGTTTGATTCTGTGTTCTTGGAATGAACTGGGAACAAAGGTAACTTTTAGAGCTAACGAAGTCAAGTGTCTTATAAACATCTATGGGTCCCTGATCATCATAGAACTCTCATTATTCACAAATATTTATGTACAAGATGTTCAGTTCTCGAGAAAGTCGAAAATAAATAAACCAGGGTCCATGTTTCATGGACCTCAGCACCTTCACCACTACTCGTAGCTTGCTGTGCCAGTCTGCCATGCAGCAGAAACTGCACGTTAAGCGGCAGTAAGTGGAGGGGCAGGTAACTCATCTGGGTGACTGGCAAACCCTGGAGAGAGGACTACGCCAGGCCTTGTTCTAACGCACTGCCCTTCACGGCTCACAGTGTGTGTCTGTGTGTATATATAAATAACACAGTTCATAAATAACACAGTTCATAAATGTTTAAGAGTCAAAAGTTAAGATAGGAGCGTGTATTCATGTAGAACTATGTAGTTAATGCCAAATAAAAATATATAACATTGAGTGAATTAAACTGGGGATACTTACAGATTTAGGTTTGGTCTCCTTTGTTTCCCTTTAATGAGCAGCTTTGAGGGATCAGATCAGAGGGGGTCCTGTGGCTGTAATTTAGAAAAAGTAAAATTTGACCTCATTATTGACTTACGTATTTTTGTGGTCCTGGTGGTAATTGTGTGTTTCCCTCTCTGCCTGTCCATCTGTTTCCAGGGATTTGTTCATGGGTATGGTGTGCAGCTGTGGGCACCTGAACCCTGTTCCTAATGCTGTTAGAGTTTCCTTTTCAGAGTAAGAGGGACCACCTACTCATGAACGTCAAATGGTACTACCGTCAGTCTGAAGTTCCAGATTCTGTGTATCAGCATTTGGTTCAGGATCGACACAATGAAAATGGTAAATATTTCCTTCATAGCTTTGGACAAAGTTTGTTCTAAAAAGATTTAGTAAATGAAGATCACTACTATGGACATTTTTTCCTAAAATAGCTTCTTAGAAATAGGATGTTAGTAGAATACTCACTTTCTGCTGAGTTCTTTCGTTATTTTTGCCTTTAAAATGAAAGACCCTGAGCATGTGCTAATGATGTCTCCCTCTGAAACTCAGAATATGGCTTTTTTGGAAATGACAGTAATTTCTTTTTCTCACCTAATGATGAACTAATAATGCTTATAACCTACAGGATTGTACTTTCTTTCTTTTCTCTTTTTCAACAGAGTCTGTGTCATTGAAGTTCTCTGTATTCAGGGTTTGAACTTCAGTTTCAAAGCAAAGCTTTCCTGAATGTTTCGGAATTCAGCTTGCATCTTGACTTTCAGAACAATAGGAAGGTTGTTCAGAGCATCTTTTTTCTTCGTCTGGCACTGTGGTGTCCACCCAATAACGCCATGTACACATGGGATGTGAACAGCGATGTCTTACATTGGTTCAGAAGGATAACAGCTCCTTTTCGTCGATTTTTTTGGGAGGTGCTAGGCCTCATGATCGCTGATTCCCATTGTTTCCCATTAGCTGTGGTCGCTCCCCACTTCCCGATGAGGAAATGAGGCTGAGAGATGCTGAGGAAGTTGCCAGGGCCAGCTCTGTCCCCGATGTCTGTGCCTTTCTCTCTTCACGCTGCTTTTGGTGATAGGTTTTCATTCCACCGACCATCGTCAGAAATAGTTTTGAAGAATGATAGAACGATATTCTTTCACATCTTACTACTTATTTTCTCCTTTGAAGCTCTAAAAATTTCTGTTAATGCAGTTAAATTATGGTTTGTTATTTAAAATAGTAACTTAGTTATTCCTTTTCAATGGAAACTCTGATTTCATTGCATCCTGGACTATTTAGCAATAAAAAATAAGATAGACAAGAGGATTAAATATTTAGTAGTTTACAAATTGCTAAAATGCAATAGTAGTTTCTTCCCTTTTTAAAAAAAAATGTGCTTATTGCATTTCAGCAAACCATGGGGACTTTAGTAAAAGGTATAAAACACCCAGCAGAATATTTGTTTTTGTTATTTCTGCTCTACATTATTCCTCTTCTCAGTTTGCTGACCAGGCCAGTGACTTATTGTGCTTTCTTTAGAGGGAGGTGACCCTGAAAGAAAAACTTTGTAAAATTTTCCTAATTGTTTTGGGGAAACAATTCCCTCAGTTTTAATATCCTCTTAATGAATCGATTTTTTGACAGACTCTGGAAGAGAACTCGTTATTACAGACCCAGTTATCAAGAACCGAGAGCTCTTCATTTCTGATTATGTGGACACGTACCACGCTGCTGCCCTCAGGTGAGTGTGGAGGGGGCTCTGGGAGGAGAGACCGCGGAGCGCGGGAGGCTAAGCAGTCCTGGTCTCCTTCGATGACTGCTGTGGTCTCTGCAACATTTCAGTGTTAACTCTGTGTATTACTGCGGTTTGGGAGGTTGCCTAAATTTTTACTAATTTGTTGAAGGTGTGAAGAGGGGGCTTTTTTTTTTTTTTTTTTTTCCTATTTCATTTTTTTATACCCTCTCTAAAGTTTTTTTTTAAAAAAAACCTTCATTTCCGCTGAAACTGGTTTGGCTCAGTGGATAGAGCGTCGGCCTGTGGACTGAAGGGTCCCGGGTTCGATTCCGGTCAAGGGCAAGTATCTTGGTTGCGGGCACATCCCTAGTAGGGGGTGTGCAAGAGGCAGCTGATCGATGATTCTCTCTCATCGGTGTTTCTAACTCTCTATCCCTCTCCCTTCCTCTCTGTAAAAAAATAAATAAAATATATTTTAAAACAAACAAACAAACAAAAAAACCCCCTTTATTTCCTTGAAAATTATTATCCTGGTGTTGGTCACTAAAGTATTTAGGCTGACGTGTTTTGATGGTCTGCAGATTATTTCCTAAAGAGTCAGTCACTGTTCTGCCCAGGACAGGTGCAGAAATGGAAGAAACAAATGTGCAGCATGTAATTGACTGAACATGTGATTATTAATCTAGGCAGAGTTTGTAAGCGTTTCACTAACCTGTTCTTTCAGTTTCCTGTGTGTGTGAAGATGTTTCTACTAAAAAGCCCCGGGAGGGAGGCTTTGTTGAAGACTTGATTCGGAGGCAGAGGTGGCATTGCCAGTCACTCTTCTGCCCCTGGTGACTGTGCCAGAAGGTGACCGTTAGCCCCGCTTTGCGCCTCTGGTGTTTTGTTTCTTCCGTCCCTTTCAAGAAAGCGATGCACGTGTATCCTGGCATATTTTCTGTAAGTGGAAGCCTTTGGGCTTCTTAAGTGGCAGAAGCAGTAAAGCAAGTAATAACTGTCCCCACTGGGAATAATAAAGTGATTTGATGGAAGAACTACTTTGTTGTTAAAAAATACAGGCGGGTTTTTTGTTTGTTTGTTTGAGTGTGTGTGTGTGTGTGTGTGTGTGTGTGTGTGTTTTCAAAAATGCCATAGAGATATGCTGGCTTTTAGCTTAACTACAATGAGATACAATTCTTTCTCTATTATGTTACTCTGATGGTATTCAGTAAAACCATCTGGAGTTTCTTATGCAAAGCTACATAGCTAAAGCCAATTATTTCAAGGCAAATTAGCAAAACTTTCAATCCTGGCAGGTTTTGGCAAGCTTTTGGGCAGATAATCTTTCATCTGGTCTCTTACAACCACTCAGCCTAGCCCTGTAGCACAAAAGCCACAGGCAGCGTGGGTGAGGTGGCTGTGCTCCAGAAACACTCTATTTGTGGACACAGATCTGAATTTAACTCAACTCCCACATGTCAGGAGGTGTATTACTCCTCTTTTGATCTCCTTCTTTGCCATTTAAATGTAAAGGCCGTTCATAGTGCAGGGGTTCTGCAGGAGCAGGCGTCGGGCCAGATGTGGCCTGTGGGCCATAGTTTGCCAAACCCTGCTGTCAGGAAGAAGTGTGTGTGGTTAGAGTTGGCTTCCCAAAGGACTTCATAGATAACTTTGGAAAATTCCTGTGGTGTTTTGTAAACTTCTTCCAAAAGTCCACAAGCTTTCTGTGACGGTGGCTTATGGATCTCACACTTGCGTCTGAACAGGGACGTTAATGGAAGGTTGGATAGATGGATGGAACCAGTACACTGTTAGCTAAGACAAGTAGCTTGATCCTGGGATTATTTCTTATCCTGCTTTGCATGCTTTTCCCTCCTCTTCCATCTTGTTTCATCAGTTGAGATAAATGATTTCAAATAATTTAGAGATGAATTCAAGTTAAAGCTATATATATTAGCTATATATATTTCAACTTTTTTCACGATTGACTTGATTACATTTGAGTATTTATCAGAAGTTATTAAGATTTGTAGTCTTTATTTTTCGTTTTTTAAAAATCTCACCTGAGGACTTATTTGCCATGTTACTTTTTTTTACCCTAAAGGTAATGTTTTATTGATAAATAGAGCAAGCACATCAAACTCATGGGCTGCATGCGGCCCAGCCAATATAACAGCATGTAAGAAACTTTTTAATAAAAATTTTGTAACTTAAATTTTACAATATCCTGTTATACATAGTTATTAATAATGAACTACGCTGTTCGCTAATGACTGATTACTATAATCGTGTTGCATTCTTTTCCCTTATGCACCTTACACGCAGGCGCACCATTTCTCTCCACTAATACTAGCAGCAAATATTTTAGCAATTGATTGCCACATCATTAGTCTTGGACTGACTTGTTTGGTGTGCGCAACAAGAAATATTTCGCTGAGAAAAAGAAAAATAGGTCTCTTTGTGTTACGCTTATTTGTGCAGTTATTCATGTCTGGTAAGTTAATGTTAAAGGAAAAAATATTGATTTTTATTAAGATGTTCTATTTTATGTTAATGATTACACATTTGTTTCAGCCCTTTGTATTCAGCATATCTCTATTGAAATAAACCTTTTGAATATGAAAATTGAAGCTTTTGGTTTTTTGCGGCCCACATAAGCGTGAAGCTTGTTTATTTGGCCTGTGTTTATTTGGCTTTGAGTTTGACGTGCTTGGTCTAGGGGGTAGCTTTGTGATTGGACTGAGCTGTGAGCTGTGCAGCGCTCTCAGGTTTCCCAGGCCCCTGTGACAATGAATTTCCAGTACTGGTAGTGGCGAGCAGCATGCAGGGCATCCACGTTTCATCAGCTTGAGGGCTCTTTTCCAACATTTATTTGTTGCTGTTAATCCTCACCTTAGGATATTTTTCCATTGATTTTTAGAGAGTGGAAGGGGAGGGAAGAGACACAGAGAGAGAAACATCGATGTGAGAGAGACGCATCCATTAGCTACCTCCCTCACGTGCCCAGGGCCAGGATTAAGCCTGCAACCAAGGCACCTGCTCGTGACCCTTCAGTCCGTAGTTGATGCTCTATCCACTGAACCAAACTGGCTAGGACTCTTCCAACTTTCTGATTATCTGCTTCCTACTTCACGTGATTGTTAGGGGGAAAACATTTTAAGGTAGATAAAGATACAAGCGATCACCTTACTGGGAATTCAAATTATAGAAATATTAGAGGCCTGGTGCACGAAAACATGCACAGGCAGGGTCCCTAGGCCTGGCTGGCAAACAGGGCCAATCAGGGCCTTCCAGCTGCCGACCAGGGCCTTCCTTCATTCTGCACTGCCCCCTCGTGGTCAGTGCACATAACAGCAAGCGACTAAAACTCCTGGTCCTCCAGAAAAACTACTGAAGGGACACTTTGCATATATATATAATTTTTATTTTATTTTATTTATTTATTTTTTTTTAGAGTACGTTTTCTGAAAGCCTGAGACCAAGAAACCCTAAACTGGCTGTAATCTTCTTTCCATTCCGGATTAGTCTATCTCCATACTATGTTATGGTCAGCCAGGATTATCTTGTATAATAAAAGGCTAATATGCAAATTGTTCCCTTGGGTGTTTGACCTCCTGAGAGTTTGACCACTTGTTGTGATGTGTGCTGACCACCAGGGGGCAGCGCAGAACGAAGGAAGGCCCTGGCCAGCAGCCGGGAAAGGAAGGCCCCTGATCACCGACCAGGCCTAGTGAACCTGCCCATGCACAAATTCCATGCACCTGGCCTCTAGTAAATATATAATGATTGAAGTCAGTTAATTATGTCTTTGTATAAATTCCCCAACCATCGCATAGCATTTGCAAAGTTCCTTTAGCTCCTGCAAGTTCTTACTTAAGGAGTTTCATGATCCCTCTGAGGTTTTACAGATTAAGTTTCTTTTCCTGTTTTTAATCTGTTTTTTTATAAGTGAAATAACTTCAACGTACAGCATTTTTATTGTTTTGTCTATACATACTTAGTACTTCATTAGATACCATAACTTGTCAGTCATTTTTTAACTTATCCATTCATCATGTCACATGTTACTGAACCATCAGTAGGGGAAAGATTCTGGAGGTACTGGGGACACCTAACTGAATAACTCTCTGCCCTTGGATACTTCATGGTCTTTTAACAATCTTTTATTTGGAATTACTTACAGACACAGAAAATGTGTAAGAACTAAGTTTTCTTATGTTCCTCTCCCAATCTTCCTCAGTGTTTACATCTTATATAATGATAGTGTAGTTATCAGAACCAGGGAACTCACATTAGTCCAAACATGAGCAAAACCATGTCTGTCTACACCAGGCGTCTTCAAACTACGGCCCGCGGGCCACATGCGGCCCGCAGAGGAGTCTGATCCGGCCCGCCAGGTTTTTTGGGCAGTGAGCGCAGCTGAGGTGTTACAGTAGGAATTAGTAGTTCATATAGTCCGGCCCTCCAGCTCTCTGAGGGACCGTGATCTGGCCCCCACTTTAAAAAGTCTGAGGACCCCTGATCTACACTAATAAAAGAGAAACATGCAAATTGACCATCACTCTGCTACACTCACCAGCCAATCAGGAGGTAATATGCAAATTAGGAGGAAAAAATGACGGCCGCCCAGCTTCAGGTGGAGTAGCCAGGACGCCTGCTATGAGAGGAAGGGCGGGGGGGCGAAGGTATCTACAGGAGCTGCACTCCCGCTGCAGCGAAGATGAAGACTACAGACTCTGGCTAGAGGAGCAGCGAAGATGAAGAGGGCAGACTCCAGCTGGAGTCTGCAGTGAAGACGAAGACGGCAGACTCCACCCAGAGCAAAGGCCTGGGTCCCAGATGCCGGAGGAAAACCAGTGCTGGAAGCCAAGGGAAAGAAGACCTATTGCACGAATCTCTTTGTGCAGTGGGCCTCCAGTTTCATTATAATCTCTTCTTTCTGATCTGAAGGGTAGCGTTACTATAGACACTCTGTACTTGGCTTTTTTCACTTAGTGCCACGCTCTGGAAATTGCTCCATATCAGTGCACAGAGAACTTCCTCATAGTACTCCATTGTATGGATGTACCGTAGTTTATTCAGCTGTGCTTTCATATACGGGCATTTCCGTTCCCAGGGTGTTTCAATCGTAAGTGATACTATATTGACTGTGCTTGTGCATATGCATTTCCTTATTGTTAGGTGTGTATCTTCATGTGGGTTCATAAGAGAGAATGCTGGATTAAAAGGTTCATGTATGTGTGATTTCCCTCCAGAAAACATATACCAGTTTGCATTTTCCCCAACAATGTATGAAACGCCCTGCTCTCCCAACAGAATGCGTTGTCTTCTGTTTTTTAAGCGTGCCGTCTGATAGGTGAGAGAGCGGATCTCGGTGCTGTTTTACTTTTTCCTTGCTACCATTTTTTTTCATATGTATGAAGGATAATTTTGCCTCTTTTTTGGGAGTGAAGCATCTGTTTATGTCTTTATATCTTTCTTTTGGTCTCTTATGTTTTAAAAGTTTTTCATATATCTGTTGTATGTTGCAAATATTTTCTCCCACTCTGTCACTTTTCTTTCTTATGCATTTTTTAAATTAGGCCAAGGCTATTTTTATCTAGTTCCCTTTATCAGTCTTTTATTTCCTCAGGTTTTGAGTCCTGGTTAGAAAGCCTTTCCCTTCACCCAATTTAAAGAGGGTTCCACCCAGGTGTCCCAGCACCATGCGCTTAGGGAGTCTGTCTTTACGTAACTGCAGCTGGAGACGCCACCTTTGTCACAGTCCTTTCCACACGTGTCTGACTTAACCATTGTATGTTCTCTGTCTGTCTGTGCCAGAATCACAGTCTTTTCCACACGTGTCTGACTTACCATTGTATGTTCTTTGACTGTCTGTGCCAGAATCACAGTCTTTTCCACACGTGTCTGACTTACCATTGTATGTTCTTTGACTGTCTGTGCCAGAATCACAGTCTTTTCCACACGTGTCTGACTTACCATTGTATGTTCTTCTGTCTGTCTGTGCCAGAATCACAGTCTTTTCCACACGTGTCTGACTTACCATTGTATGTTCTCTGTCTGTCTGTGCCAGAATCACAGTCTTTTCCACACGTGTCTGACTTACCATTGTATGTTCTCTGTCTGTCTGTGCCAGAATCACAGTCTTTTCCACACGTGTCTGACTTCCATTGTATGTTCTCTGTCTATCTGTGCCAGAATCACAGTCTTTTCCACACGTGTCTGACTTCCATTGTATGTTCTGTCTGTCTGTGCCAGAATCACAGTCTTGGAATGACAGGGGCTTTAAGCTGTGCTTTATTGTCTGAGAGAGCTGGAGTGCCCCCCGCCCCTTTTCCGTGTTGGTTTTTCCATGTGAGTTTTAGTGTTAACTGTTTGAGTCCCTGAAGCCGAAGGTTGGCATTTGTATCCGGATTGCACTGAATGTACAGGCAGGCTGTGGGGAAGGGCCATGAGGGGTTTCCCCCAAGAGCAGAGGGATTTCCCATTTGTTCACGTTTACATTACTTTCAGAAGTGTCTGGGAATTTTCCTCATAGACATCCCCCCATTCTTGTTACATTTATTCCTGCACATTCAAATTCACAGACAAATATTGAACTGTAGACCCTAGCAGAGAATACACGATCTTCTATGTACCTTGGCATAGTCTTAAAAAACGAGCATATATTGCGGCACCAAAAAAACCTCTTCGGTTAAAATGGAATAATAATGAAGTTTACAAATAAAAACATAGAGCAGAAAGGTCCTTTCATCTGGAAATTTACAAGGTCCTATTAAACAGCTCCTGGTACAAGGGGAACCACAAATTTAAAATGATAATACAAATACTATAAACTGGAATATATGGCAAACATTTAAAGCAATGATTAGAGAAAAACTAGTTATATGAAACGCATTGATTTGAATAAAAAATAAAATTAAATGAATTCAATTTCCAGCTTAAAATGATAAAAAACACACATACAAATAAATAAAAAGAATTCACTGATGTTTGCTAAATGTTATAGAAAAAATACTAAGACAGTTATACTTACCAAGTGGGGAAGCACAGGGACTGAGTGGACGCAGTGTTGTATAGTGTTATACTTAGAACAATCACTGAGAAAACTATACTGAGTGATGTGCTACAACACTGTAAGTAAATCCAGATGGAATCTTGAAAAATGTTCATATAACCCGTAGGAAGTCACAGGAAGCAGAAGAACTAGAAACAGAAGAGGCTTAAAGAGCTCCTGTGCCTGTCATTAATCAAATGGCTTACACTAGACAACATACTCACTGTTTCAGAACCTGCTCTCGCCTTTGTTGTCAGGTAGAAGTGAAATACCGTGAGCACACGCTGCTCAGCACCTGCCACTGCACCGTTCCTCTGCGGTGGCCGTGCTGGGGAATAGGAAGGCTGGCGAGCTCCAGGGAAGGAATTTCTGGGCCAGTTTCCATCTGCATTCCCTCCTTGCATAGGTGGTTCTTTTCTCTCTCCTTCCTCCCCTCTCTCCTTCCTCCCCTTCTCTCCTTCCTCCCCTTCATACTGGCACCTCCCTCTCCTTCCTCCCCTTCATACTGGCACCTCCCTCTCCTTCCTCCCCTTCAGAGGGCACCTCCCTCTCTCCTCCATCCCCTTCAGGTGGCACCTCCCTCTCCTTCCTCCCCTTCAGAGGGCCACCTCCCTCTCTCCTCCATCCCCTTCAGGTGGCACCTCCCTCTCCTTCCTCCCCTTCAGAGGGCCACCTCCCTCTCTCTTCCATCCCCTTCAGGTGGCACCTCCCTCTCCTTCCTCCCCTTCAGAGGGCACCTCCCTCTCTCCTCCATCCCCTTCAGGTGGCACCTCCCTCTCCTTCCTCCCCTTCAGAGGGCACCTCCCACTAGCCAGGGGCTCCGCAGTGCTGCACTTCCCAGCTGTGCGGGCACCGCACTGAGCACTGCAGAGCCCCCAGGCGGTCTTTTTCAGGGCTCCCGGCTCCTCACTGCTCAGTGACCTCAGGGTGTGGGGCTTCCCAGCCTTTGACACGTTTCTGATAACACTGAGGTATCACTTTAGGAAGAGGGTGACAGGACTTTAGGGGACCCCAAAACCAGCTGTTTCAGCAAGGTGACAATGATGGCGATTTTCTCTGACCAGTCTCTCCTCCTGCCTTCCACAAACATGGTCACATGGTGTACTGAGAGAGAGCACGATGAAAAGGGAACGGGAGGGGGGGGCCGGGAAGGCGGGGGGTGTGCTTCAAATGTACACACATGCACGCATTTTTAGATGGAAGCTCTCCTCTTAAGCAAGAGGTGCGTGAAAATGCAGGGTGGGCAAGGGAAGCGTCACGATTGGGAGTAGATGAAGCACAGAGTTCATTCTGAGTTATTTGTTAGTTACGCTGTTGTTTTCCATGCTAACAACTGTAAACCTCCTTTGCCCCACTCTGTATTTCAAAATGGATGCCACCCAGTCAGACCCTCCACAGTGGCCTTACCTGCTCCTTCAGCCCTGCCTTCAGTTCTGCTCTGTACTCAGGGCTCCGTGCCGGAGGGCTCATTGGCCAGCAAATGTGGCAACTTTAAACAGCCACCGCTGCATGCTTATTTTTCCCTAATACTTAAAAAATATACAGCAAAATGCAGATTTTAAATTTACATCTTCAGAAATTTCAATAAGTTTATTCGACCCTAAGCAAGGCATGGACTAGTCCCACAATGTGAGAAAGTTCCCTTAGCTACTTTCCACTCAAAACCTCCCACCCATAAGCTGACAACTCTACTGCTTCTCTTACCGTAAATTATTTTTGCCTGTTCCACAACTTCATGTAAGTGGAATCATGCAGTATGTACTTTTGTGTGTGTCTGGCTTCTTTTTAAACATACGTTTTTATTTCAGAGAGGAAGGCAGAGATAGAAACATGAATGATGAGAGAGAATCATTGATAGGCTGCCTCCTGCACACACCCCACTGCGGATCGAGTCTGCAACCTGGGCATGTGCTCCTGACGGAATCAAACTCATGACCCTTCAGTCCTCAGGCTGATGCTCTATCCACTGAGCCACACCAGCTAGGGCATGTGTGACTTCTTTTGCTTAGTATTTAATTTTTGAGAATTTTCCATGTTGTGCTATGTATCAATAGCTCTTTCTTTTGTATTGTTGTGTAGTATTTCATTGTACAAATACATAACGATTTGTTTACCAATTTCCTTGATTGTGGGCATTGGGGCTATTCCTAAGCTAGAATAAATAGTGCTGCCAAAAAAAAAAAACCACACACAAAAAAGTACAAAGACAGGAGTAATAAAAACATAAGCAGAAGTTAATGAAAAAAATACTAGATATATATATATATATATATATATATATATATATATATATATTTTTTTTTTTTTTTTTTTTTTTTTTTTTAAAGAAGAATTACTTTCCTTTTGTAATGGACAATTTGATCTCAGTGCTTTTATAATTGGGCAGCAGGCATTTTTATCCCTGTTTGACTGAAGGGACTTACCTGTTTCCTCTTGGCTTCAGGGACTAAGTCGCTTCAGACAGGGGGAAGTGAGTTGCTGAGTGAGTGCGCTCTTCATCTGTAAAACTGACCTTACCCACTTGCCTTAATTCCAGCTAAATCTGGAGGCATGGCCGTGGGCCTGAAGAGTTGATACCTAGTCTTCAGCTGTATCTTGTAGCTGCAAATTCGTGCTTCTAATAGACCTTTCTGCAGTGATAGGGATATATCAATATGTGCTGTTCAGTGTGGTGGCCATTAGCCACACGTAGCTGTTTAAACACACACACACACACACACACACACACACACACACACGCAGTAGAGCCCGGTTCACAGATCGTGTGGGGGCCGGGAGGAGGAGCAGGGTCGGGGGCTGGCTACCAGCCCCAAGGAGGGAGCTGGCCCTTGCCCCCGTGGAAAAGGGGCTGCTTCCGCTGCCATTCATCTCTGGCTCCCTGGCCCAGCCTGGGACCGAAGGCCCTGGCGGGTCGGGAGAGAAGGTGACAGTCACTGGGCCGGGCATGGGAGGAACAGATGCTGGACGCCAATGCCACCGCCAGTGCCTGCCGCCACACTGTGCTGCCACTGCATCGGGCGGGCAACCCCCGGGGAAAGGGGAGGATGGGAGCAGGACAAACCCTCGTGTGGAGGGCTGTCTTTCAGTAGATCGCAGCGAGGGAGCTGCTGTGCTGCATACAAAACCCCAACCCAGAAGCCGGTCTCTACGATGGTTCAGCACCAGGGCCGAGGGGGGCAGCCCGCTGTGGGGGGGCTGTGGGAGGCTGGCTGTAAGAGTGCACTGACCACCAGGGGGCAGCTCCTGTGTTGATGGTCAATGCGCATCATAGCGACTGGTCTTTCTGGTCATTCTGTCATAATGGTCGCTTAGGCATATATATAGATATTAATTAAGATGAAATAAAATTTAAAATTAATTTCTCTTCAATTATCCACATTTCAAGTGCTCAATAGCCCTCCATTTTCTTCTAATCAGTAGTTCACAAGGGAACTGTAGTAAATCAGTAGATTGTTTTATTTCATTTTAAAAATGGAAATTGTCAGAGCCCATCTTAGCTTCTGCCCATCACGGAGGCCTTGGTCACAGTTAAGTCCTGTGGGGAAGGGGGACATTACTGTTTTGTTGGTGGGAAGTGAATGAATGTCCATTCCTACGTGGGTATCCCTCAGCCAGTTTCTTTCACTGACACCGTGGCCATTAGCTGGTGTGTGTGTGTGTGTGTGTAAACCAGTAACTCCCGGATTCCCCTGGGAGTGGAATGCTGTTGAAGCTGTGGGAGGGAGGTCACGTCATGTCACTGGCAGCATCCTGGCGCACTCTTGATGTGCTTTTGGCCTTCCCATTTCACCTACTGGAACCATCACCTGTAGCTTCCTTGGGAAAGGTGCCTTCTGTAACCACTGAGGGAGTTGCAGTTCTTAAAACCTCTCTGCTGTCCAGATAAACCTCACTACTTTCTAGCTTCTAGGAAATTATTTCAACATGTATGTGTGCGTGTGTGTGCACATGTGTGTGTGTGTAGTGGGAAGGTGGGCCCTACTGCACGGTATAATGCTCCTGACATTGACATTTGGTGCATGAGACACGGCTTAAGGAGTCCTGCAGTCCCGGAGTTCCCAGCTCTGTTGTGGTTTACGTTTTGTTGGTAGATGGACCTAGAAATCTTACTCCTCACCGCAGTATTTTTATGGGATGTGTTTTTCAACTTAAGTCCTTTAATGTTAACATTTTGGGGAGATTTTGTTTGTATATTACAATGCATCCGTATATGTTAAAAGTTAAAATTGTTCTGTTTTAATTTTCAAGTCAGTTTATTTCTTGTATGATAAACAAGAAACATCTATTTGACAGTTACACTTGCTGCCATCGAAGGCAGCAGGAGGAAGGGCCGTTTTTCTTTGATGAAGGAGAAGCGCTTTAGAGGGCCATTTCGTCATCTGACTAGTTTTACGTTCCCTGTCATTTCTAGTTTAATAAACTTTCATCACAGTTCTTCCCAGAATTTAACTTTGTAGTTTAATTTTACTGTATGACTAAAATGCTGAGATAACAGCAATTAAGTTGTAAGTTGAAGCAGTCATGAAACAAAAAATATATTATACTGGGCGTTTTCTTCTTTTGGGAACGCCCAATTGTTTGAATAGATAATTACAGAGTTTGTGGCTACATTCTACATGTTCTTAGAGTAATATGGGTTTAGTTAATACCTCCCCCCCCCCAACCCCCACCCCTCCAATAGTATTTTGGTTTACAAAGCAATTGAGGGTATTACTAATGTATTTTTGTTTGTTTATTTTCAGAGGGAAGTGTAACATCTCCCATTTTTCTGACATATTTGCTGCTAGAGAGTTTAAAGCCCGGGTGGATTCATTTTTCTACATATTAGGCTATAACCCAGAGACAAGGTAAGTGAGTCACTCGGGCCCACTCATTTAGAATTCTGCTTTTCTCACTGGTGTGTGTGTGTGTGTGTGTGTGTGTGTGTGTGTGTGTACATATGGGTAAACACTAAGAAGGTTAGAAAAACAAAACCTCCAAATCCTGCAGTAAACCTCTTTGGATGGAGTTGTAATGAATGTCTTCGTGTCTAAAGCAGCTTTAGTGTCTTTCTATCAAAAAAAAAAAAAAGGAAACGTGAGAAAATTTGGGTTTAGAGAGAGAAAAGACACGCTTAGTTTATCTGCTTTGAATTTATTATGAATTGGCAGATTATTACCCTAATGTATTTTCTGTCACATCTTCCATAATACCATATCGAAAACACTAGAACCTCATGGAAAGTTCTACAAAAGGATTTAGAAAGAAATAAAAGATAGTTAGCTCAAGGAGGTTAGTGTAAGTACTTCATTAAGTGTAGTAGCAAGATGAATAATTGCTTTAGGGAAAACATTTTCCTGGAGGATGCTGAGAAATTATATGTTAAGACAGTCAACATAAGGTCAATAAGACGGACCATATTTTTTGTCGTGGTTGAAAGAGGCTGTGTGAGGCTCTATTAGCTATACAAAGAGCCGCTATAGTGGTCATAGTGTAAGGGCCACCTTTTTTATTTACCTTCTTTCTTTAGAAACAGTGAATTTTAGCTGTTATTTTCTCGTTTGAAGTTTGCCCTGTTCCACTGACAAAGAAGCTGACCAATGGTAATATTGCAAAAGCATCTTATATTTTGAAATGCTTATTTTACATTTGCATTTATTGGCTGTCTGATCATTGTGTCTTCCTGTTGCCCAGAGGAAGTGTGCAACAGTTGATCTTGGATTTCTGTCTAGACACAAAGGGGTCTGTTATTTTAGTGATGTCATGTTTATGTAACTATTTGGTAAATAGTTGTCATATTGCACAAACGTATACATTAGTGAATTGACTAAGTCGCTTTTGTGTTTTAAATGTTTAACTTTTAGGTTTATCACACCAATCAGATTATGTGTAACTCGTTTTGGTTATGCATCTGTTTTTGATGAAGGCATATTAAAAAGAGGCCTATAAGTTACTGTGTCAGCGAGGGACTCACAAGTTCTTGCTCATTTTCATGGTGTGTCGCTGGCAGTCTTTCAGATCCTTGTTTTAACGTGTGGATGTGGGTGAGGGGCAAGAGGGGGACACCCTTTGTCTCTCACCTGCAAAAGCAGCCCAGAGACATGCCTGTGCGGGGCGTGCCGGGCCCTGCTGCTGGGTCTCTGTCACCCTGTCAGTGCTTTGACTTCCTGATGCCGGTGTCCCCGTGTCCGGCTTGTGCTGGTCTATGGTGAGCCATAGGAGTGCTGGACGAAGGCCCAGTGTTGGAATGTCCACTACAAGGAAAGCTGGTGGCGGACTCAGACTCCTTCCGCGTGAGGAGGAGACTAGCAGTGGAGCCAGGTCGGCCCCCTGCCCTGGCGCGTTGGTTTCACTGTGCTCTCGGAGCTGGGTGTACAGTTCTTGCGGCTGCTCAGATGATCAGAGGCGTGGATGTGACTTAACAGACCACAGAAAAGCTGATTGTTTTCTCCCCCTGGCCATGCGCAGCCCAATCTTCAGAATGCTCAGGGGGCTTAGCGTTGCAGAACTTACCTAATACCTCAACTCTGTCTGTTCCAAGCTTGTGGGGAGTGGGCTGTATGATGGCTGGCTTCTCGGCAGTCCCCATGTGCATGGTGGGCCTGGCGTGTGATGGTGACTGCATGGCGCTGTGTGCTGACCCAGCGCCCTGGGCACGGGAAGAGGAACTGCACCAGTCCTGGGAGGGAACCATGTATCGGGGAGACCCCTGGGCGGTCAAGACTGGCCGCTCTGTGACCACAGACTCCGATGACTTTCCCCCCACTTAGGTAACCAGGAGCTGTGCTCCTGTGAGCGGTTGGAACCAGAGTTTAAGGTAGAACTATTGTCTCATAGCACATTTTCTGATAGTAGTTAAAAGTTGACTTATGTAATTTTCTGTAATTTATTTAGTATGTTAGAAAGCACCGAAAGTTTGGAATATTTTTTTCACGTTTACTACATAGATCCATTATAAACCCCAGTGTTTGGCGAGCTTTTTGTTTTCTCTAACGTGGTTATTACATTTCAGAACGTTGTGTCTTGCCAGGGACTTGGTTGTCCAGGACTTTTGGTTCTGATGGCATTTTGTTGAACACATGTATGATAGGGACCAGACTCGCCCTCACCTTTAAAATGTGCGAGATGCAGGCGGGGCTCCGGGCGTGGAGCCGGTTGCCCGCAGCGATGGGAAATCCAGTTATCAAAATGACTTCAGAAAAGAGAACCTAGCATCCATTAACAATGGGAAAAATTGAAAATGCTACCAAAAAGCTACCATTCCTCAAAACACCAGGCCCAGATGGTGTCACAGGTTAAAAAAAAAAAAAAACCCTTCATGAAGAAGACAGATCTTAAGCCACATGGTGGATTCAGAGGCTCATAAAAAGAGGTTGCCAATCATAACATCTTCAAAACAAGATATATCACCTCATATTACAGATGTTGGTGAAAGAAAGCATTATTTATTATATGTGGCTGCTGTGCAGCTTTCAGCAACGTAGCGATCACATTTCCCATTTAGCAACAGCTGGATGGAACCAAAACCAGGGATCAGTGCTTCAGCTGAGGAGGGATGGATTTCAAAACTTGTATCATGGGATTTTTCCCCCATTAGTGCAGAAGACAATTACATTGGCACTTATGTTTGGTCTGAATGAGGATTTATCTTGTCTTCTCCATAAGCATATCCGTACCCCAGATTTTATAATCCGTAGCATGGCAGCCATACTGGCAGGGACAACAGAAGCAATTTTCACTCCACTGGAAAGAGTTCAGACACTGCTTCAAGACCACAAGCATCATGACAAATTTATAAACACTTATCAGGCTTTCAAGGCACTGAAATGCCATGCAATTAGAGAGTATTATCGAGCCTTGATACCTGTTCTTCTCCGTAATGGGTTCAGCAATGTGCTGGTTTTGGCCTCCGGGGTCCCGTTAAGGAGCACCTGCCCACTGCAACGATGTAAAGCTCTCATCTGGTCAGTGATTTTATCTGTGGAGGTCTACTGGGTGCCTTGTTTTTTCCAGTTAATGCTGTAAAAACTTGCATGAGTGGTGGGGAATTTCAGTCTTTTCCCCAGGTTTTCAAAATAATCTGGTTAGGATGAGACAGGAAACTGACAAATCTTTTTAGAGGTGCCTATCTAAATTACCACCAGTCCCTCATCTCTTGGGGCATAATCAATGCAACTTATGAATTCCTGTTAAAGATTACATGAGAGAAATAATTAAGTGCCATTACCAGCTGACTAGACTTTTAAAGAAGAATGTATAATAGTTTGGCCTCGTTCCTAATTGGCCAGTGTAAGTTGGTGTCGTAAGTTCAGGCTACAGTGAATTATGGCAAAGCTGTTTTCCTTAAGCACCAACAAATTCAGAATAAAAGGTACGAGTAGAAAAAAATTTAAATAAAATGTGCGAGATGCATAGTCTCTTACCTTTAATTCTGAAATCTGAACACTGAAAAAATCAGGGTTTTTATGCTAAGTTTGGTGCTTACTCTTGGTCACACTTGACTTGAACTGATATGAAGCTATTTTTAATCTGTTCGCTTTGTGTGGGTTTGCCAACTTGTATAGCAAAGTAGTAATGTGATAGAACGGTGGTCATTTCTCGGGTACTGTTGGAGTATCAGAGTATATGGTATGTTTCCTCTAGTACTTTTTTAAATCCAAAACGTTCTGAATTCTGAAAATCCTCTGACCCTAATGATCTTAGCTAAGGGATGGTGATACTGTACTTCTGCTAACGTTGATGTTTAAGTAACAAAACTTATTTGGGGGGGAAATCGGAGGCAAATGTTTTTAGCTTTAGGTAGGATACAGCCTAAAGGAATGACAAGTGAGAGAGGCTTGAATCTAGTGCTGCCTAAACTGTGAGCCCTTCAGTGGCTTTGTTTTGGAGCTTGGTTTGACATTGCTGCACCCAGGGAGTGTTCACCTTTGCTGTGTGTACAAGAGTCATCCCAGATTTATTTGTGTATTCAGCATGTTCTGACTCAGGCCACTGAGGTAGGAAGAGAAGGTAGCAATGGTAACTGGAGTCCCAGGAAGAACAGTAGTGGCCGTTTGAAAGGAGATGCCTGTGTCTTTAAATTATGAAGCATGAGCTGTCCCAGGGACCAGCCCAGTGGTTCCCCTGCTAATAAGAGTTCTTTAGGTCCCCAGCGTGCATTGAGGGGTAGCGAAGGAAACATATAATTTTAAATGAAGCATTTTGTATTGATGGTCACTGATGTATTGTCTCTTTCTCTTCCCTTCACCTCTCTTCCCCAACATTACTGTCTTTCTTATAAAATTATCAGTGGTTTTGGTCTGTAGCATGAAACATCTGATTATATTCTTGGTGCTTTGGTTTTCAATATGAGTCTTCTCTTAGTAATCCGGTGAAAAACAAGTTGAGGGCTCAGAGCTGACCTTCCATCTTACCCAGGAGAGAATGTTCTCGATCATCTGCAATCAGCTCTACCCTCTTCACTTTTCTTCTTCCAGGAAGAGCTGCTGCTGCTTCTGAGGCTTAAGGATTGCTACCATTGTATTTAGAGTAATCTTAAACTGAGGCATCTGCAGGTCTTATAAGTTCATCTTTCCCTGACTGACAGTGGCGGTAGTGGTATTAACATTGGCTGGTTAGCCTGAACCCTCTCACAGTCTGGGTCCCCTCGCTTCTTCCCACCCACCTGCTCTCCACTCCCTACTGCTCTGCTTGCTGCTCCTTAGCACTGCGCCGAGGCAGGAGAGGCTGTCCAGCCTGGTGGTCTGCGCATCGTAGTGCCCGGCAGTTCTGGTGGTTCTGCTAACGGTCGCTTAGGCTTTTATTATGTAGACTAGAGGTCCAGTGCACGAAATGTGTGCAAGGGCCTTGGCCTCGCAGCCCCTGCTTTGTCCAGAACGTCGTCCAGAAGGTTGTTTGGCTGTCTGGTCTAATTAGCATATTATGCTTTTATTATTATAGATAGGGGAAATGGTATTCTAATCCATAGGTACTTGCTTCATGTGCTGGGTCAAAAGTAAAGCTTTGCAAGTGTACCTGGCATTTCTTGTGTTGTGTAAATTACATTTTTGGCATAATGAGAGCTTTTATTTAATCTCGGTGTCAGAAGGTGGTGATTGAGTAGCATGAACGTGAGCACTAGGAAATGGAATGGGTTCTGCCTGAACTTTAGGAATCCTAAGGACACAGAGTGCTCTTAAGCAGTTTTAATTTCTTCACATTCCATTATATTCGTAGGAAACAGAATTGGCACTGCTTTTCCCACCTTACCTCATTTTAGGACGTTCATGGTCTCATTTTTCTTAAATTATGATTAAGTCATAATACAAAGAATCATCTCTCAGTTTGCAAAACCTCAGCCTGCATCCACATCCAGACCTAGATTCCTATATGGCTGACAGCCCAGTTTGCCTTGTGTTGGAGGAGGAGGTTGGGAGAGAGGGCATGAATGTGTTTTTAAGGGTTGTACAGAAAATGCCTTGGCTGGTACCGCGGGCAGTATGAATACTCACGGTGCTCGGTATGACTGGGATCCTGTGGCCTCGCTTACGTGGCCTTAGCAGTCCTTTCCGATTCACGCTGAGTGAATTCCACTTCCTGGGCAGTGTTCTGAGGCAGGAGCCTGCCACCATGTGCTGGCGGCAGGGTGTTCTTTGCCCTTGGATTTGGGCCTCCCTGTCCTTCCTATTAGAGTACGTTCTTCCATTAGACCGTCCTGACGGGGTATGGCTGTAGGAAATGTTTTCATTTGTTTTGGGGAGATGTTAGGCTTCTCATCTAAAGGGCTGAAGCTCTCTGCATAGAAGCAAGTTTTAGATCCTCTGCTCCCCGGACATCTCCCGTCCGCATTGTGTTAGTGGCTGTGCAGTACCCAGCACCTCATAGCTTTGCCAGGATTATTTCTGCGCCCCTTTCCTAAACGTCTGAAGTTTTCAGAGAGAAATTTGTGGGGTTGCTCCCCTAAGTAGCTGCTGCTATGGAGGTTTATTTTTTAATGTTTTAAAATGTGCTGCAGTGTTTCTGTTAACTAATCTTGTGTAGTATTTCATAGTGTATATTTTTATTTTATTCTTCTTGAAGATCTTGCTATTTAAAACCACAATTGGTTATTATTTTTTAAAGCTAAAACTTGCTGCTGTCTTACAGAGCAAGGCGTTTTTCGGAAGCCTCTTGGTGGCACTGCTCGCTGAGCCCCGTGTTGGCTGTCTCGCATCCCCTTAGGAAGGCCCCACTTCCCTGCACACTAGCTTGGTGTGCGGGAGCAGCAGAGGCTGTTGGCTGGGCTTTATTTACGGAAACAGCAGGGTTGAGATTGATGGCGCCGAGAGGCAGTGTATGGATGAGGGAGGGTCACAGCACATGCTCAGTGCTGTCAGTGAGGGGGAAGTTTCTGCGTTCTGCGCGGAGGCTTAGGTCATAGCACACGCTCAGTGAGAGCGCTGTGAGGTCTCTCACACCGCATGTGCCTCCATTTTGAGTTGTGAGAGTAGGAAAGGCAGAGTTTTAGCAGGGAGAGAGGTGCAGGGAGGCAGCTAACTCACCAGAGCCTGGTAGTCATGGATGGTCCATTCAGCCCCTGCAGGTAGGCTGATCTCCGGCCTCACTGAGCCAGTGATGGCTTTTGCTGCTGTTTCTCACTTTGAAGATGATTATGAATCATTTCATCATTCCTAGTGCATGCTCCTGAGAGCCTTTAATTCAGCCCCGGCTGGCCGTGTAGGTGGCGTTGCCAGGCGTGAAATCAGAGCTGAGGATGGGGTCTTCCCGAAGGTGCATTAAAGCAGACGGGGAACCTTGTGGGTCCTTCTGTCCCGTCCTCTTCCCCTTCCTCTGGCTCTCCCTCTGCGTGTGGTTTAACCTGCGTCTTGCGGGTGCCCGGTGCTGAGCTGGTCTGCCTTCAGCACCTGCAGAGCCGACCTGCAGGCGGCTGCAGGGAACTCCTGGGCCCAGCAGCTCCGTTTGAGCTGTAGGCAGGGGGAGGTGGGCAGCTATTGGTTGCTTTGAAGGTGGGTGGAACCTGTTTTGATTGAGAGCCTGTTTGCCGGGGCAAATTATAATTCTTGTCATCCTTTGTGACGTCTGAAAATGAAATAGTGCACATGTGGTGACGTATGCAGGGGACAGTTGCGCATGATGGTTGCGACAATATACCTTAAAATGGATTTCTTAAAGAAATGAAAAGTTATGTCACACCACTTTTTACTGTCCGGTGCTTCAAAAGCAAGCAATCCCTTCTTTCTTTTGGAGCTTATGGAAAATTTCTTGGCAATTAAAAAAATTGTATGCCGGGACGTGTGTGTTAGCAGGGAGGTCCCAGGTATTTTGTTTACTTATTTGGTTTGGGCCGAGGACTGCACTTGTGTGTGTGTATTTTGTTGTGTGACCTGCGAATTCTGTAGGAGGGGAGTAGGAGAGGAGCTGATGCCTGTCGAAGTGGAGGCATTGACAGGCAGGTTTTGTACTCACAGCGTGAAGGGGATGGACACTGGTCTTTCCTGGGAGCAGAAATTCCGTTTTGTGTGTGTGTCCTGTTTGCAGATGAGGCTCAGAAAGATGGCCGTCACTGTGGTCATAGGGAGCTTACCGAAGTGCAAGTCTTAACCCCGTACATGCTCAGTGAGGTGTTTAAATTGTATCAGTTGTTCCTCTTTCTTCTGAGAAGGTTGGGGGAAAACTGAGTGACGCTTACGTTTTGTGCATTTGTGGGGAGGAAGGGAAGCCAACTAGAGATGAACGTGCAACTGAAAAACCCACAGGATGGCAGAGGGAGAAAAAGTCACAAGAGGGGGCCCTGGATTTTGATGGGAAGTTTGGGAAAGCTAATAGTGCATTCTAGACACTGAGAGTATGGCTGACGTGTAATCTGGCTCCTCGCAGTGAAGTTTTAGGATTGCGATTAAGCACGTGGGTTATACAGGAGTAATATAGGGTTAGCACATTTATTACTATTTCTTAATCCCTTTTTATTCATGTGAGAGCTGGCTTCCTATTATGATTTTATTTACTTATTTATTTTTTCTGTTATGAGTATATTTATTTGAACATTGCAGTTGGGAGTTTGGAGCAGATACTTTCCCCAAATCAGGGAGTGGTGCTTTTGGAATGTGTCCTGTTCATTCTATGATACGTGGAGGAACATTTCCTCTCTGCGTCTACAGGTGTCCTTCCTGTGGAGAAGCTGGGCACTGAGTACTTGCTGGTCATTCACATGTGGGATCCTGGCAGGACCAAAGGTTGGGGCTTATTTTAGAAAACCCATTACTTGAATTAGGAGACCGCCTATTGGGGAAACAGTTGTGGAACCACCTTTCTGTTCTAGGGTCTTTCTTTCTTCTCAGACTTTTTTATTTTATTTTACATTTAGCAAATAAAATGTGAACAGGAAGCTCTGCTTATATCTGAATCACGTCAGGTTCTTCCCCTTGATGGCTGGCCCAGTCTGGCCTCATCATACAAATGTGTGTTTGTGGAGCTTGAGTGCAGCTACCTGTTTATATGGTGAGGACTTAATAGTACTGTGGTGATCTCTGGGAACTTTGTTTTAAGGTCCAATGTCTATGTTTCAAATCCAGTAAAGTCACTAGAGCTATATCTTGGGTGATGTGTGTTTGTTCTATATGTTCCTGTCTTGGAAAAAAATATTTGGGGAATGTTATTTGCCAGCCAGTCATCTTCTCTGTTTCAGGTTTGTATGCTGCTTGTCTGGTGGTGATAGAAATGCAGGAACAGCACATGGAAAGTTACTCTCTTGGTTAGTGAAGTTGTGTAGGGTCTGTGTGCTAGTTAGTTTCATGTTAGCTCACTGCCCCCCTCCTGTTGTACTCCACAGTATCAGAATGACATAGGAAACAGAATAGTTTCTATTGAGCGTGGTCATAAATCTCCTCCCAAACTGGTAATCTTCTGTGCTGAGTAGTGTCTGATAGAGGAGGATACAAATTCTTGAACATATCTTTAAAGCAAATTTGAAAGAAAGCTAACTTACTACTTTCGGTCTAAGCTAAAATAGTTTATTCAAATTCATTGGGGTCATTAGACATTATTTCTATAGTTCAGAATTATTTGATCTATACATTTACTTGTGACCATTTGGTTGATTATTATCTAGAGTCTAAGCTTTGGGGCATGGCCCACGTCTCTTCTTTAGCCTCAGTTCCCAGGAGAGTGCCTGACAAATGGGCCTCCAGCCTAAATACATTGCGTAAATGAGTGGCATCTCTGGTAAGAGAACAGACTAGATAGGGAGTTAGAGCTACGGTTCACATTCCACTAATAAGAGACATTGGACCAGCTGTGACATTGGATAAATTCCCTCCCCCGAACCTCAGTTTTCTCATGGGTAATATGGAGACAAATAATAGTTCTTACAGTTGTTATTAAGATTGGCTAGAAACTATGAAAGTGTTTGACATATAGTTACTCGGTGTATTATTGTTATTAATTCAAAGGCCAACTCTACAATCTATTGTAGGTATAGTTCTCTCAAAGACCTATTTAATGAAAACAATGCTAAGAATTATGTTAGGAATTAATGGTAAGTTAATGTTTAACCACCATTTACTGATCTATGTTTTTTCTTATGCTCTTAGGGTGTTTATAGTTTTCTTTACACTTCTTGAATATCTTTGTAGAGAAGCTTTACTTCCATATTGCACAACATTTGGTGTGTTCAGCATTCACTGTTGTTCTTTTCTTACCATTTTCTCTAATTATGTGTGTGTGTGTGTGTGTGTGTGTGTGTGTGTGTTAATGCTTGTATTGCCACTAGAGGTGCTGCTAGGTCCTTCCCACCCCCAATAGGCTCACCGTTGCAGTGAAGAATAGTCTATGGTCATATTTTTATAGCATTTTTGAGAAGCTTCTCAGTAGGAACAAAGTGACATTTAGATGTGCACTGTAGAACTACTTATTTGTTCTAAAGTCTCTCATTTTCTGAGGACACTCCATTTCTGTTCATTATAAAGTTTAATTTCAATATGCAAAAAATCAGCAACATTTCTGGTCAGGAGATTGGCTTACTCTTGAAATACTGCTGCTTTGTAAATTATTTTCAATAACAGTGGGGTTTTAAAAATAAGTTTGTTTTCTAAAGCATCAGATATGTATGTGTGTGCAGCTTTGTGTTGGGCTGTGGTCCTTACAGCCATTTCCTTGTTTGTAGCCAGTGATGACAGTGGAACCCAGAGGAACTGAGGTGGGATGCAGTCATGGGCCGTGGGCGGGCACTGCATGCTGCGTTGTGGCCGAGGCCAGGCCAGACGTTTAGACAGTGGAGTAGAGTCATTGTAGCGCTGTGATTCTTCCTTACATGTTGTTTAACTTTTTAAAATCACTTTTTATGATATTAATATTGTGTAGAGGCCATGCTTACTTCATCTTATTGTCAGCATGGAAATTCTTCCTATTCCTCGGCCAATGCTTACATTTGTAGCCTGGAATCTGAATGATTTATAGGGGGGCCCCTATGGATAGCTGCTCCTATGGCCTGGAATCCTCTGGAATTACCTCACGGCAGTCCCACAAAAGAGCACCTTTCTCTCCTCAGGGCTTGGCTGCTCTGTTAAGCTGGAGGGCCGGATTAGATGGCCTAACGGACTTCCATCAGAGAGTGTTGTACTTCTGGTTTTTGAGGAGTTTCCTGTCTTGGTCTTTGCATTTGTGTATGAATTTTGGGACAGTAACTCTATCAACTGTGGACTCTCTGTTTCTTTCAAATTTTTTGAATGAATACTGAATTTTGTTTCTGCTGGGCACTTATCAAACCTGTGTCAGATTAATTTTGCTTGGAGGGCTAGAGTTCTGTCACAAGTAACTTGATTGGATTTTGTAACAAAATGCTTAGTTGCTATTGGTGGCTAAATAATAATTTAGTTAAAATTTTGGAGTCATTTATTCATTTAAAATATATTTAGTGAGTGCCAGTGGGCTCTGGGATATAATGGGGAGCTAAACACAGACTTGGTTTCTATCCACATGGTGCTTTTTATCTAAAGCGCAAGGCATCCATTGAAAGAAATAATCACACAAAATACATGAAAATCATGCCTGTGGTGAGGTGGAAGGATAGAGAGGCATTGCTTTGGGAGCTCCCAATAGAGGAATTAGCTTCTGTCCTCACTGCGGGCCCTGCAGCTGGTAATAGTAAGGACTGTGCAGCGGGGGCTGCCCTGCCTCCTCCCAGAGACCAGTGTTTATTTTGGCCGCTATCTTGCAAACTTAGTCGTTAAGAACTTCGTTTTGTAGATGAGGAAACCAAAGTTCAAAGAGATTCAATTAAGTCTTCACAGTCACACTTGGAGCTAACAAAACCTTGGTACTAAAATTTTAATGCAGGTTAATTTGACTCTGAAGTCTGTGCTCTTCCGCAACCTGAGCATCTAGCCGCAGGCGTGTCTATCAGCTCCTCCCTCCCAGTAGTAGGGTGCCAGAGTCATGGGGGGTCCCGGTAGGATGTACAAAACATGGTGGTTTTATTCAGATTTAGGGAAAATATTTTCTATCTTAAAATGAGTGTGAATATGTTCTGGAATAGAATATAAAATTTACATGACTTTTTAAAATATTATGTGAAACTTTAAAGAAATCACAGACTTGCTTAAGACTCCTTCAGAAATAGGTGTTTAGATTGGACAAATCTGAGAAACCTTGTATACAATTCCAGTCTTCCTCCTCATTAGCCTTATTTTAAAATATATATATTTTTTATTGATTTCAGAGAGAAAGGGAGAGGTAGAGATAGATAGAAACATCCTCCTGCACACCCCACACTGGGGATCGAGCCTGCAACCCAGCCTTGTGCCCTGACCGGTCAGCTGCCACAGCTGCTGGCAAGGCTTGCAGAAAGAAGCAGGATCTGATCCACATCCTCCATGGCAGCTGTTGATCAGCTCTTGCTTATCTCTTTTTCTCCGGGTCTCACCAGCAGTGGCCCCCCTCGCGCACCCGAGAGGTCAGCAGTTCATCCTGCCGGTCAGCAGCCTGGGATGGCTGCTGATCAACCCCTCCTTGCTGATCAGGCCCGGAGATAGGCACACAGACACTGACTGGCATAGAAACCAATCAGAACCAAATCTGGGTGAACTGCGAGGAGCCAATGGCTGCCTAGGAGGCGGAGCTTTTGATGCTGACTAGCATAGAAACCAACCAATCAGAACCTAATCTTGGTGAACTGCAAAGGCAGAACCTAAGGTGGGGGCTGAGGAGGGGTTTTAAGGGCAAAGGCTGTTTGGTATAAGGTGTAAGAAAGCGGTTCAATTTTTTAATGACCGGTTTGGCAGTATGGTGCATATGGCTGGCTATCAGTCCAGATTTAGGGATTATATATTTTTGTCTGCCAAGAGCATCTCCTCCTGCTGAAAAAGGTCCCCCTCCACCCTCATTTAGCAATCCTCCTTATATAATCTATCTACACTAATAAAAGGGTAATATGCTAATTAGACTGGGTTGACCGGCCATCTTCTGGATGTCCAACTTCCTACAGGACAAAGCCAGGGTGGTGGGGGCCAAGGCAGAGGCAGTTAGGGGCGATCAGGCTGGCATGGGAGGGCAATTGGGGGTGAGATCAGGCCAGCAGAGGAGGGCAGTTGGAGGTAACCAGGCTGGCAGGGGAAAGCAGTTAGGGGTGATCAGACAGGCAGGTAGAGGTAGTTAGGGGCCATCAGGCAGGTATGCAGGTGAGCAGTTAGGACCCAGTGGTTCCAGATTGCCAGAGGGATGTCCGACTGCCACGGGGGTGGGGCCTAAACCAGCAGTCAGACATCCCCCAAGGGGTCCCCAATTGGAGAAGGTGCAGGCTGGGCTGAGGGAACCCCTCCCCCCCACCCCCCTCCTACCTCCATTCCCGCACAAATTTCGTGCACTGGGCAACTAGTGTAGAGATATTTCGGTGCCATCTACTCTCATTAGGATGAAGAAGTGATTCTGTCCGGGCAGGCTCCCTTTCCAGCTAACAGGCTCTTCCCAAGGAGCCCCCTGGGTCTGCCAGCAGCCTCCTCATCTCTTTGTATAGAGGCGGCTCCCTTTTTGATATTCAGTTGCAGGCTTCCTGCTCCTTTCTGTCCATTCCCTGTTTACTTCTTAGACTAAAATGTTTCCATGGTAACAGGTTACTTTTCAAAGGGAACATCTTGTCATTTTATTTAATCCACTGCAGCTGAAGAGGCCTGAAATATTAAGTTGTAGTTGCCATGGATACTGCTTTGTTACATTGGTTTCTTTTGTATCAGATTTTATAAACAATGAATTCCCCCCCCCTTTTTTTTAATACTCAAGGAGTACACACAATGACTTACCATTATTCTTATAATTTGGCTTCTGGGACTATTATTTCATATTCCAAAGCCAAGATTTGTAGAATAATGAGGACTGAGTCTCAGTTGTTTTGAAAAACATATATTATTTACATTAGCCGCACAGAGAAATTTCTCTTTACTGGTGAGGATGGTGACAGTATTTTTTTAAAGTATGATTTACAGTTCAGAATTTCTTAGAAAGGATGACCCGTATCAGAGATCCTTTAGTAAACACAGAGAACAAAGAAATATGTGACGAGTTAATTCCTGAACCTCATTGCTCATTAACTATGGTATTCTTTCTTTCCTTACTGTCCAGCAGTCTATGGTATATTTTGGGGGGATTCTCTTTGTCATTCAGTCAGCTTTTCTAATGTCTAGCTTTCTTTCTTAGCCCTAGTTTGCCTGTAATGATGTACTCAGATAACCTCTTATTTTGACTTTTTAAAAACTTTGAATTTTTTTAGGGGCACAGGCAATTGCTGTGCTGCCCTGCACCCTTCTCTCCCCTCTCCCTAATACGTTATATTTACGTTATGTGTTGTAGGCCAGCGGTCGGCAAACTCATTCGTCAGCAGAGCCAAATATCAACAGTACAACGATTGAAATGTCTTTTGAGAGCCGCATTTTTTAAACTTAAACTTCTTCTAATACTACTGCTTTAAAATAGACTCACCCAGGCCGTGATATTTTGTGGAAGAGCCACATGCAAGGGGCCAAAGCCGACCACAGATGTAGGGCAATATCCATACTTAGACATCGGCATCACCATAATGCCATTTCACCACAAGCATAGCTTTGTGTAACCCCCACCATAATGCTGACCTGTCTGGTCCATCATAGATTTTCCTACCCTCTCCTTCACCATTCCTAACACCTTCCTCCACTGATCTGTTCGCCACCTCTGTAATTTTGCCATTGTCATAATGGTACATAAATTGGCTTTTAACTTTGATAGATTTTCTTTTCTAACGATTTTCAAACTTAAAAAAAAAACACTTCTTTTTTTATTATTTATTAGAGAAGAGGATATGGTTTCTCATACTGGTTCTTTTGGTTTGGAAGTAGTTGTACAATTTTGGCTCCATAATTTAACTCTCTGCCACATGGGACTGGGATTGGGAGTTCTGACTTTGGCATTAACTAAATGAGTTCCAATCCTGGTTTTTCCATGTTATCTGTGTAATTTGTGTCAATTTATTAACCTCTCTTAGGCTCAGTTTCCTTATCTGGACAGATAATAGTAACCCTACCTTACAAGGTCATCCTTAAGATTAGATAGAAAATATGTGGAATTTGCTTAGCTTTATTTGGCTTGTGCTTATAATTGTAAGATATCTGAATTTAGGACACTATAGAACCCCCCCCTCCCCCGAGGTGAGGAAAAAGGTGTACATCGGTGTGTCCTACTTGTCCTGGGGTGAGTCTCTGGTCTCCTATGTAGTATCCCTTCTCTGGCTTTCCTGGAATTTACACCTCCCCTGTCTGGATTTTCCTTCCTTAATCCGCCTTGGTTTTGCTAGTACCGCTGTGTTAATGAAGCAATGCTGTATATAGCGCTGGTGTTTAAACACAAGAAAGAATGAGATCTGGGTCTCTGTAAATATCACTACTAATACTTTCATTGCGTTCAAGATATAAACTAAATGAATTAGTATATAAAAGTAGATAATACTGGAGAGCGCTCAGTTGTTAGCTATTGTGCTACTAATCGATAGATAACTCTGGAATCTTCTGGATTGGGGCCTTTTCAATTTTAGCCTTCAATATTTTCTAAAGTTCAGAATGTTTCTTGAAGTGTGGTTTGTGGACCCCATTATAAATTTTATCAAATCCCAACCCTTGGAGCCTGTCTTCGTAAGGTTCTTGGGGCAGAAATGGGAAGTGACACAAAAGACTTCTGTTGCCACCAAAGGACACGGATTGTTTGTTCAGAAGTTTGCAGAGCCATTTTGTTCACACACAGCATTCTTATTTGACAGAATGGACTCCGAGTGTAGGGTGGGGAGGGCCTGAGGTGGGGCAGGGCGGGAACTGGGTGGAGGGGGACAATGGGGGAGGAGAAGCGTCTGTAATACTCAACAATAAAAATAAAAATAAAAAAGAAAATCCGATAAACAAACTGGTTGTTCAGACTTGGGTAACTGGCAGACACTTTATTGAAAGTGGAGGAAAACACTTTCCGTTTCAAGAAAACAACTGATTGTATTTGGCAATGCTAAGGTTTAAGCTTCAGAATAAAAATTAGGATTTTGAAAAACTGGACCCATCACTTTGAGCTTGACAGCTTCTGTGAACCCACAAGCTTGAAAATAAATTTAAAAAATAGTCCAAAAGATCAGCAATAATGTTTTAGATTCATATTGTGCAAAAACCTTTAAGAAACAATTACTTGTTGAGTTTTGGTGTAGTATCAAAAGGAATCTCCATAATTACAGAAAATGTGTTAAAATAGTCTTTGTTTTTCCAGTTATATATCTGTATGAGACTAGATTTTCCTCACATTCTTTAACCAAGGCCTGTGGCAACAGATCCAATGTTGAAACAAATAGGAGAATGCAGCTGTCTTCCATTAAAGAGATTTGTAAAAATGTAAAGGAATGCCTTTATTTTCTCTGTCTTTTCGTGTGTAAGTACAGTTCTCTTTCATTAAAAAAAAATGTTATGCATGTTAATATGTGATGAGCTTATTGCTTTAAATGAATCAATAAATATTTTGGAATTTCTCAAAAATACTACTGTTAACATTAAAAAAAAAAATTCAAACCTGTAAAGAATTTTGTTTTCGTGAGTTTATTTGAACCAAATTGTCCACAATTGCTGGGAAGCAGAATCTCAACATATTGAGATAGTGCTGTGGAGAATGGCAGCTTTTCACCTTGTTTCATACATGACTCAAAGGAGGAGAGAGAGTGGGTCACATGCATCTATTGGTGATGGATGAGAGGCGGGAGAAAGCAAAGGGGGGCCTCTGGGATTGGATAATAAGTAAAATGATAGACACATTTTTTACACAGGTGGTGGGTGCAGAATAGTTAACAGTAACAATGAACTAGATAACACTATGAGGGGAGAGATGTTTTTTGGGGGAAGGGGGATTTGTGGTCTCGGCCCTGCACCATTGGTTGTGCCCTGAGGGATCCAGAAAAGGGGAAGTTACAAGTTATTTGACATTCCACAGGTGTGTCACCTTAGATGCAAAAAGACAAGGGGCCCAGGAAAGATGGAAGCTGATCTTTGTCAGGGAAGATACTGGGCTACGACATAACTACCCACCACAACCTGCTTTGTAATTAAGGGTTTGAGTTTCAGACCATCCTTTGGTGACTTAGATCTCTGAGTTTGCAAGGCCCCCTCACAGGACCCCCTGAGTGAGTCAGGTCAGCACGGGCCCTCTTTCGTCCACACTACTTACTGAGATGCTCAGTAATTAATTGTAGAGAGAAAGGGAGGGGGAGAGAGAGAGAAGCATGGATTGGCTGCCTCCTGCATGCTCCCTACTGGGGATTGGGCCCACAACCTATCATGTGCTCACCTGACTGGGAATCGAACCTATGACCTCTTGTTGCACGGGACAATGCTCAGCCAACTGAGCCACACTGGCTGGGCAACGTAAAGGGGCTTTTTATGAAGATGGCACTAATCGAATAAGGAAGCTGCCCCACCCAAAGTGAAACCCAGAGCCAAGGCTTTGAAGGCAAAGAAAGCAGTGCTGAAGGCGTCCACAGCCACAGGGAAGGTCCGCAGGCACCCACCGTCAGAGGCTCCGACGGCAGCGCAGACGGAAGAGCACGCCGGGAGAAACAAGCTTGACCACCATACCGTCCAGTTCTCCCTTCCCAAGTCAGCCTCGACGAAGACAGAAGACCGCAGTACACTGTGTTCATTTGGATGTGAAGCCAGCAAGCTCCAGATCAGACAGGCTGTGAAGAGCTCTGTGGATTGACTTGGCCAAGGTCAATGGTGATCAGGCCTGGTGGATCCCTAACGTCGCCACAAAGGATGGTTTGAAACTCAAGCCTTTTCATTCAAAAGCAGTTTATAGTGAGTAGTCATGTCCTAGGTCAGTTTCTTCCCTGTCAGAGGTCATGTTTGACTGATGCTTTGGATGTCGGCAACAAAATTGGGATCATCTAAACTGAGTCCAGCTGGTTAATTCTAAATATAAAAATTCTGTACTGTTAAAAAGAGAAGAGGATTGTAAAGGGTTCTGAGACCAAAAAGTCTGAGCATATGATTACTGAGTGTTTTCTGCAAGCTGTCGATATTACATTTAAATAATAATTCCTGGTGGTTTTTGTCAAGTTTTACATATTAGTAGTCCAGAGATACTTATGCGGCCAAGGAACTTGTAATTTGTCCTGAATGCTTAATAATGCCAGGCAGGGACTGTGTTAGCCTCGGGGGGCTAGCAGGAGAGATCTTAAAAAATGAATTAAGTCTCAGTTCCTGTACTCCAGAAGCTGACAGTCCCAGGGCGGCTGGAGGCAGGAAATGTCCACAGAGCGGCGGGAGCCACAGAAGGAACATTCGGGAAGCAGGAGGCAGTGGGGCAGCGTGGAGGAGGGGGTGACTGAATGGAGAGTTTGGATGCTGTCACAGAAGGGACAGGGGACGGTGCTGTGGACTCAGTGCGGCTGGATGCTGGCAGTTCCCATGAAGCCTACTTCTTGTCTTTCTTCCTTAGTTCATATTCTGACCATTTTTCTGTCAGATGCAGCCTGTTTTCTCTAATGGGTTGTGTTGCTATCTTTTTATTTTGGACCTAAAAAATATTTCTGCCATTTATTCTATATTTGGGAGCTCCTGGATATGGTAGCTAATGTCAATGTCTGCTTACCTAGGATCCTAACCTGCTCAATAATAACCGTTGTGTCTCTTAGTGTGAAATCCCAATATTGGAAAGTGGCATATGATGAAGAAATGCTTTTGTTGCCCTGGCTGGTTTGGCTCAGTGGTTAGAGGGTTGACTGCAGATCGAAGGATCTCGGATTGATTCCCGTTCAAGGGCACATACCTTGGTTGCAGGTTCCCCAGCCCTGGAAGAGGCGCATACAGGAGGCAACCAACTGATGTGTCTCTCTCCTGTCAATGTTTTCTCTCTCCCCTTCTCCCTCTTCCCTCTTCCCTCCCTTCTACTTTCTCTGGAAATCAGTGGGGGAAAATATCCTCAGGTGAGGATTTTAAAAAAAAAAATGCATTTGTTGTAAAAATCGATTTTTAAATGTTTCTTAAAAGGTTCTTTGTTTTAGCTTTATTTTGTACTTTTTACCTACTCACCTTCCAGTAACCTTCATGGATGTAATCATAAAAGAGAAAAAAACATTTTCAATTTAGACCCTTAAGATACCCCAACACACTTTTTTGCCTCACTTTGTATAATTATTAGCATTGTGAATAGCGGCTAGCCTCCATTTTTACACAAATAAGCAAGATATGTTATTCTATTCAATAAGGTATTTGGGGGCTTGTTTTTATTATTGTGGTACCTTTTTAATATTAGTTTATTAAAAGAAAAGAAAAACACAAAAAATAAGAAGAGTATTAAAATGAAATGACCCAGGAGTGTATGTCTTAGAATCACGAAGGCCTTAGCCGTGTATGTGGCGCAACGGGGAGACGCTTCCATAGCGGCCACGTGAGGAGCTGGGCGGACAGAGACAGTTTAGAACAGCCCGAGGGTGAGCTGTGGTGCAGACTGCCCGGCGGGCCGTGGCTGAAGCTTTCTGAGATGATGCCTTTTGGCTCAACTTCCATGTAGGCAAGCAAGCGTTTGCGAAGTATTCAGAAAGGAAGGAGAGCTTTTGGCAGCCAGTTTTGCCCCTAGCCGGTTACGATTCCGAATCAAAGGGACAAGTCAGAAGGGAAATCAGTGACGCTTGCTGCTTGTTTTCTTAAAGCAGTGCTGTGATAAAAACCGCCTTCCGGCCTCTTGGTTCTTCTGCATACCTTCCCACAAGGCTTCTTGTGATTCCCACAGAGACCTGCTAGAACAATCTGCCTTCCAGCTTCTGTTCTCCAACATGCCGTTCGCCTCCTGAAGACACTAAGATGTCAGATGGGGCTTACATTTTTTTTAAAATATATTTTTATTGATTTTTTACAAAGAGGAAGGGAGAGAGAGAGAGAGAGCTAGAAACATCGATGAGAGAGAAACATAGACCAAGCTGCCTCTTGCACACCCCCCACTGTACTGGGGATGTGCCTGCAACCAAGGTACATGCCCTTGACCGGAATCGAACCTGGGACCTTTCAGTCCGCAGACCGATGCTCTATCCACTGAGCCAAACCGGTTTCGGCTGGGCTTACATTTTAAAGCGGGCCCTTCATGCACCACATCTTTCCCTTTCGCCTGTGGCCTATTCGGCCTCCCCCCTGTCTTCCCCCCCTCCCGGAATCAGTCCTGTGTGCCTGTCCTGCAGAGGTCTTTATGGAACTTAACTGTCTCTCGGGCTTTTTCTGGAGCCTGCCTAGTTTTGGCCGCTCCCCTGATCAGTTTTGTACTCGGTTTCTCCTGAAAGGTTTTGGGCTCGCGGACAAATGCTACCTCCCCGGACGGTGTGGGCTGTGAGCTCATCAGTACCGGGACGCTCATCTTTTCTTTTTGTTACTTGTCTCTCCTTCGTCATATCTGCTGGCCAGCTTTGCCAAAATAAGACTCTTCGTGAGAAAAATTGTGGACTAAAGAAGGGAGTGCTGGACCCAGGGCCTCTGAAGGAAATGAAAGTGTTTTACATTCACTTTTACGGCTTCAAGCAGAGCAGTGAGCGCATCAGACCCACAGGGGAAGCGGGCTGAGCTCCCCCGGGCTCTGCTGTCTGGCGCGCTCTCCGCTCACGCAGGGCTCCCGTGTCACAGCAGCGGGGCCCACGCTCTTCCTCACGGGCATCCAGTGCGGGCCCTGGGCGAGGCCTGGGACAGGCACCTTCAGCCGATAGTCCATAAAGGCGTGGGGAGGAAGGCTCCCGCGCTCTGGTGGGCTGAGAAGTGATGGAGGGCATCAGAAAGGCTGGTTGGAAACAGCACTTTTAAAAGGAACTTGGATGGTTAGGTAGGAGCAAGGGAGGGTGGGCCTTGCAAGTGCAATAAGAAGAGTTAGATCTAGTGTGCGGTGACACGGCTGAACGCACCGGGAAGGTCACATAGTTGGTAAATGGGGACCCAGTATGTGCCTCCCTCAGAAAAATGGTGAAGGAAATAGAAATTAACCGGAATGCCAAGTACACCTCCTTTTGTGGCGAAACCAAGATAAAGAGTCTCTCTGTGACTCCCGCATATTTATTTTTTATTTTATTTTTTTAAGAAGATCTTTCTTTTAAAAAAAAAATATATTTTATTGATTTTTTACAGAGAGGAAGAGAGAGGGATAGAACGTTCGCCTGCAACCAAGGTAAATGCCCTTGACCGGAATCGAACCTGGGACCTTCTAGTCCGCAGGCCGCAGGCTCTATCCACTGAGCCAAACCGGTTTCGGCAATAAAATATATAAAAAATAAAATAAAATAAAAAAAGATCTTTTGTAACTGTCCTGTATAAATAACTGTAAAAATATTTCATCATTTACTATCTTATTTCATTCCTTGGCCTTATCACCTGACGTATAATTTATTTGTTTGTTTGTTTCAACCTGAATTAGAATGTAAGTTCCAAGAAGGCGAGGACATTGTTCTGTTCATTGCTTTATCCCCAACACCTAAGACAATTTCTGGCTTATAGTTGGTACTTAATAAATATTTGTCGAATATATGAATGAGTGAATGATCCAGTGTGTGCGCTAGGAACCATCCGTTATCTTGTTTATATTTCAGTAAGGTGTACTGTAGGACATCCTGAATGTTTGGAAAAGAGAAGCATCCGTTGGGGTCACACAGGAGGCCTCGGCCTCCCGCGGAGGCGTGGATGATGGCGGTGGAGATGTGACAGGACTGCAGTGATGGGCTTGTTAGGAGAAAAGGTTACAGCGTGTGCAGTGGGGAGTTCAGGGCAGCGTTAGAAATAGTGGTTCTTCCTGAGTTGTACCTCATTTACTTGAAGTGAATTACTTTCCTTGAAAAATATGTGAACATTTATGTCAAAACTCCATTTGTTAACCAAATGTCCTCTCTTCCTGACAGGCGGCTGAACAGCACCCAGGGGGAGATTCGCGTGGGTCCCAGCCATCAGGTAAAGCGCATTTCAGAGCTTCTTGAATGGTTCTCTGTTTCTTGTTACTCTGTTGGCCCTTTTATTCTATTGAGCAGCAACTTCGAACTGTTGTTATCTCTACAGGAATTTTTATATAAATGCAGAGGTGTCCCCCCCCCATTACCTCATACTTCTATTTTTTAATTATGATAAAATATACATAATGTGAAATTTATCATTCTAACATTTTTAAATGTACAATTTAGTGGCTTTAAGTACATTCATGTTGTGCAATCATTACCACATTCAACTTGCAGAAAATGTTCATTTTCCCAAACTGAAACTGCTCCCACTAAACACTAACTCCCCATCCTCCTGTCCCTCAGCTCTTGGCACCCACAGTTCTACTTCTTGTCCCGACCTCATCTCAGTGGGACCACACAGCATCTGTCATTTGTGTCTGGCTCGTTTTACTGGGCAGCGTGTCTTCGGTGTATAGCCATGTTGTAGCATATATCGGAATTCTTTCTAAGGCTGAATAGCCCATGGTATGTATAGATCGTATTTTGTTATTCATTCACCGGTCGCTCCATAAACATTTAGTTAACATGTACTTTGATTTTAACTTTCTAAAAGCGCTCTTTCCTTCGGAAGAGTCCAGATGGTTGGGATACTTGTCATTCAGAAGCTTGTCATGCTGTGACCTCTGCCCTCTCATGTTTCGTTCCTCTCACTAGGACTCTTTCCTTGATCTCTCTATCAGGTAGGATGTTTTGATGGGCAGGAGCAGAAAACTCTGGCCGACCTGACTCTTTATGGTCCCACAAACCATCACCCCCTGGGCAGACAGGACCAGGCCCTGCTCCCTGGTGGCTGTGCTGGGCTCCTCCTCAGCTGGGGGCTGAATTTCATTGATCCTAGGATGCTCTTCTCTCCTTCTCATCGTACTGTCTCTGACGGACGTCATTGTACATTCTGTGGTGTAATTATAATTGAATGGGCAGCATTTCTCCTTGCTAAATGCACATAAATACTAGTGGATCTCAATGAATGAAATGCAGCCAATGTTGAGAGGAGGAAAGCGATCATCCTTCTCTTCCCCTAGAAGCAAAGGAAACCCTTCCAGGCCTCCCTTAGTCCTCGCATCTCATTGGCATGGACTGGATCCCGTGTCCATTTCTAAACCATGAGGGAAATAGGTGTACCATGATTGTCATTTCATTGGAATAGATGTTGGGGAATTAGTCCCTATGGCCCACACAAACCAGAGACAAGACACACAGGCAACTCCAGATAAGGATGTAGAGGTTTTAGAAATCTGTCTAGTCAGTCATTTTTCTGTCTGGTTTTGAGTATTTCCTATATGTCATTCATATTTTTTAAAAACCTATTTTAACTCTATAATGAGAAAGAAATTAATAAGAAGTAAAGAAATATGCTGAAGCCAGTTTGGCTCAGTGGATAGAGCGTCTATCTGCGGACTGAAGGGTCCCAGGTTCGATTCCGGTCAGGGGCATGTACCTTGGTTGCGGGCACATTCTCCGTAGGGGGTGTGCAAGAGGCAGCCGGTCGATGTTTCTCTCTCATTGACGATTCTAACTCTCTATCTCTCTCCCTTTCTCTCTGTAAAAAATCAATAAAATATATTATATATAAAAAAAAAAAAGAAGTAAAGAAATATTAAAACCAAAACACAGAAACAATAGGGGCCTCTAATTACTGGAAGAAACTTCTCATCCAGAGCTAGGTTATAACTGAGACAGGGCGGAAGAAGCTTCCTTGAAGTCTGCCGTGTTCAGGCCCAGGGAGTCCTCACTTAGCGGTGCTGACAGGCTCTGTGGCCACGTGGAGACACATAGTGAAGTCAGCTTTCCCACAGGCCGATGGAGCCACACCAGAGGTGAGTTCCTATGGCATCTCATCATGTTACAGTGAGATGGCCTTGAACGAAAGGACCTGCTGCACACCCTTTCCTTGGTGTGTCTCTTTAGTAGGGCTGACTGCCATCTCTCCGCTGGGTTCCTGTGCCTTCGGGCCTGGGACTTCATTGTAACCAAGGGATCTGGCCTCGCCGAGTACACTCGTCACATCTCCCGCGCTGCTCCCTCTTCCCGCCGTATTTCACACCTGCTTTTCTCACCCTCCGTGTGCTTCCAGTATCTTGAGATCATTCTACTAGAGTTTTATTTTACAGATTTTTATCTCTCTACCATAGCAGAAAAAGGGGTTTTAATTTAGAGATGCTTACATTCTTGGAAATAAACATATTTACTATCCTTGGATTTTTGTATGCTTTAATTTAAAATCAGATATTATATCAGATTTTAAATATATTCTGTATGATTTCTTTTCAAAAAGAAATGTTTCAAAGCATCAAATATTAGAGGACCTTTTTATGAATTGGCAACATTTGCCTCCTTAAAATTTTTAACTTTTTTATTAGATAAACTATTAACACATGCAAAAATAGGGAACAATTAGTACAATAAACCTCCTTAATCCATATTACCAAGCTTTCACACATAGTATAGTAAAATTTATTTAATTTATGCTTTCACACCTCTCCCACCATTATTTTGAAATGAACCAGAACTGTATCCTTCACTTGTAAATATCCCAGAGCTCTTCAAAAAAAACCCCAAAATACCCCAAAACAATCACAATATGTCACATCTAATAAAAATGAGCAATTTCTTTATATATATAATTTCCAAGAGGAAGGGAAATGGAGAGATAGATAGAAACATCAATGATGAGAGAGAATCATTGATCGGCTGCCTCCTGCACACCCCACATTGGGGATTGGGCCCACAACCCGGGCCTGTGCCCTGAATGGGAATCAAACCGTGACCTTCTGGTTGACACTCAGCCACTGAGCCACGCTGGCTGGCAAAAATAATGAGCAATTTCTTAATATTCAAGAGTCCTCTATTTCCGTAATTGCCGCTTTCTTTTTCTTTTTGGATTACAGTTCAAATTGGAATCTAAATAAGGGTTGTGCGTTGCAGCTGCTTGATATGCCTCATAAATCTCTTTTAATTGGTGTTTCTCATGTTCTTCTCTCCCCTCTCGATGCATGTGTTGAAGCAGTGGAGAGTTTACTCTGTAGAGTCCCATGGTCTGGATTTAGCTGGTTGAATCTTTGTGTGTCATCAAACTTGGTCCCTTGTCCTCAGCATATCTTGAAAATCAGTAGTTAAGTCGAGAGGTTTGATCACATTCCAGCCTGGCACCCTCTCCTGGCAGGAATAGTTCAGGGGGTGCTCTGTGACTCCCGGGAGGCACTTGTGTCTTTTCATGATGATTTGCGTCCTTTACTTGTTGCCTAGACCCACTGCTTACTGAGGGATCTCAGAACTCCTTTGGTTCATTAGCTGACTGCATAAAGCTTCTCCCTTAACTATCGATTCCCTGGCTCACATAGGAAAGGCATGATTAATGCTCTCTCCCTCCTGCTTACGTTTTCATACTGTGAGGTCGTTCCCATCATCTTCCAGCAGTGACCAGGAGATTTAAGATCGTTTACTGTCTGCTAACCAGTTATAGTTATTCTTATTGATGACCAAATTACTTATTTGGGGAGAGATGGAAGCCTCTCCTGTTGTCTTTTGTGTCCCTTTGACTTGGCCCCCGTGGACTTTGGCCGGTTTCCTTTATCTGGTCTGACACGATGGTGATGTCTCATCTTGTACGTTCTCTGCCCGGATCTGCAGTCACACTTTCCTTACAGGAGCCTTGTTCTTCCAGTGGAAAGTGACTTTTCCACTGGCTGCGTGGGTGTTCTTTGTTATTGGGCTGGCTACTGTTTCCAGGCCTTTTTAGGGAACGGGTTAGGAAAATGCTTTTGCTTTCATTTTCTCCTTTTTAAAAATATATTTTTTCTTTATTGATGTCAGAGGGGAAGGGAGAGGGAGGGAGAGATAGAAACATCAATGATGAGAGACAATCATTGATTAGCTGCTTCTGCATGTCCCATACTAGATAGAAATTGAGTCGGTAACCCAGGCATATGCCCTGACTGGGAATCGTGATCTCCTGGTTCATAGGTCAATGCTCAACCACTGAGCCACACTGGCCAGCCATTTTCTTCTTCTTTTAAAGATAAAATATACTGTGGCTTCTTTCTGATAGTACTTCTAATTCAAATTCAAGTTTTTATATAGACCTTTTATTAATTTTATTTTTCTTTCATCCAAATCTGTATCTTTTTCTCATGTCTCAAATCTTATTTTTAATGACATCAACAAAAATATTTGCTTTAATCTCGTAATACATATATGACAGCTCAGAACAACAGTAGTCACACTGACAAAAATAATATGACCGAACCATCACCTTACTGTTAATTTTTTGGCCTTAAAATATGCCCCACTAGGGCTGTATAGGCAAAATAATGTTTTAAAATTACTTAAAATAGTTCCTGAAGAGGAACCAACTCAATGCATAGTTAGGTGCATTTGTTTCATTTTGCTTTAAAGTTTTTAAGGGATTATTGTTTTTAAACTTAATTTTGTTTTTATAATTAGTAAAGTATTTACATGACTCCAGACTCAAGCATATAAATGAAGTATGTTCAAAAGTCTATCTTCTATCCCTGTCTCCTCCCCATGTTCCCTCCCTTCCTGATGGATAATTGTTTTTTAATTTAAGGTTATGATTTCTTCTTACTTATATTCCTCCATCTTCTGTTCTTAGAAAAATGGTAGCTTAGTATACCCATCTGTACCCTCCTCAGCCTCCTCTTACCCTCCACCGAAGCAGCAGAGTGCTCCTTGCTCCCCTCTCCCTTCCTGGATCCCTGAGTAGGCCAACATTCCCTCTCCAGTCCCCGTCAGTGGGGACTTGGGCTGTTTCCAGTCATTTGCGGTTACAAGTAAGGCTGCAATAAATAGCCTGTACAGATAAATCTTTATCTTTTTTGCCAGCATGTCTTTGGTTTATATCCCTACAAGGGGGCTGGTTGGCTTAGAGGGCAGGTGCATATGTAATTCTTAGAATATTGCAAAATTTCCCTCCATAGAGATTGTACTATTTTGCATTCATATTAGCATAGCCTTGTATATTTCCACTTTGAGATTTATGTTAACCTGATAGATGAAAAATTGTATCTCACTGTCATTCACTTATATTTCTCTTCTCAGCAAGGTAGACCGTTTTTTCTTGCCATTAAGGGCCACATGCACTTCCTTTTCTTAAACTAATCATATTTTCCAGCCCATTTTTCTCTAGAGGGGGCGGTCCTCCCCCACAAAGGCAGTCCTTCTAATGAATTTAACAAGCAGTCATTGGAGAGCTACTGGATACTGTACCTGGTACTGGGGAAGCAGAGCTCAGTACAAATGTTAAAGATCTTTTGATATGAATTTCTATTGTGCTTTAATTTTATTTCAATACATTCGCTGTACATTAAGCAGCACTAATTATGGTACCCAATTAAGAGTCGTGAAAGTTGCTACTAGATTAAAGAAGAGCACCCTTGTCTGCAGAAAGTGGTGCTCGGACACATGGAGAGATGTCAAAACCTGAGAAGCAGAGGCTGCGGCCTCGCGGCCTGGCAGCTGCACGGCCTACTCGTGTGTTTTGGCAAACAGTTGTTCTAAAAACTTAAACAACCACCATTTCCCATGATAGTCAGGATTTTTGGACTTTGGAAAAAATTGGACAATGCACAAATGCTGATTCTTGTTCCTGAAGGGCAGCCTTCCCAGGATGGGGCAGCTCTCCATGTCACCCTCGTTCCCCCACTCATACTGGTACGCCCAGTCTGGAGCCACTGCCACTGCCACTGCCATAGCCACTGCACTGCCACTGCCACTGCCATGCCACTGCCACTGCCACAGGTGGCTTTGAACACTTGCAGTGTAGCTACTCCAGATTGCGATGTGGTTTATTTAATGTGGATGCTAGAATATTTGAACTGAATTATGTGGCTCTCCTTTTATTTCTATTGGACAGTATTGCCTTATTCTAAGCCTGCTTACTTCATTTACATTTTTTGCCTAGGTTCTGTGGAACTGGAGCTTCAAAACGGCAGCTCTTAGTTAAAAATATTAGACTAATGTGTCCATGTTCAGAGTTTAAGAAAATAAGAACATGTGTGTCTTACATATGGCTGGCTTTTCATAGATCTTTGATGGGTGCAGTAGAAGCTGTTTATTTTGCCCCAGCAGAGTGCGGAAGGGAAAATGCTCGAGGTGTTCGAGTCTCTACAATAGAGCTGACTTAGAATCTTTGATGAGCACTGATGTTCAGATATTTATAAAAATCTTTTATTGTGCTTACGTACAGTGAACTGTTTGTATATTAATGTCTTCTGATCAGTCTGCTGTGATAGTTCGTTTCAAGACAGACATTTCTGTCATCTCAGAAAGTTCCTTCCTGCCCCTTCCCCAGCTGTCCTGTCCTGAAGCCACTGCTCATCTGATTTCTGCGCTCATTAGCACAGCTCTGCTTTTAATGGTGACTCCAGTTCTGTGTCTCTTTGTGTTTACATGGCTCATATGGATTCTCTGAGAAGAGCATAATTTAATAGGAGAGCTCATTTAATTTTTGAGCAAATATCCTAGGTGAGATTGCATTATTTGTAGATGTCTCTTGTAAATGCGTGTGCTTTTTCTTTCTTTATCAAGGCAGCACTGTAAGCTCCTGAGACATTTGTTGTTTTATTTATTTTTTACCCACACATGACCATTTCTGTTTCAGTCTTTGGGTCTTGCCCTGGTTTAACTTCGACAGTTTGCTGCTTAGAAAGCAGAGATGAAGCAGTCCATTGTGAAATGCTCAGTGTGAAATGGTCCTGAGACGTGCTCAGGTGGCTTCCGGGACGCAGGGTTTGGCCTGGAGGTCGGCGAGCTGTGCAGCTGGGCCGGGCCTGGTTGTGACTCCTCCATCCCTGTGTTACAGGCCAAGCTGCCCGATTTGCAGCCATTCCCTTCTCCAGATGGCGACGCTGTGACCCAGCAGGAGGAGCTGGTCTGGATGCCGGGGGTCAATGACTGTGACCTCCTCATGTACTTGAGGGCAGCAAGGTAAGAATTCGCTCCATCCTGCTTTCTGGATCAGGCAGTCTGAATTGATTAATAGGCAATAAACTTTCTCCGGTCCCCCGAAACTTTATATAGTGGGCATCCTCTGACTTCAGTTTTGTTACATCCTCTGTAATCAGAGCCCGTTTTACCATGATAAAGTCTTTTTTTTCTTCCTGTTTGTCCCACAGCCGAGTTTGGAACTCTTTAGAAGGAAAACATCTAAAGCCATACATGCTGTTGTCAGCACTCCTCGTTACAATACATTCCATCCATCTTAAATCCCATCACAGAGTTCTCGACTTCATGTCTGTTCATTGGTGCCAGGCCTACATCCGCGTTTTTCGTGGCTTACCTATGTAAGACCTTGCAGAAGAGAAGTTTAAATCTGTCCCTGCCCCTCGCAGTGCAGGCAGAGAGCCTGCCTTTATCTGCAACCATTTCGTGCGTTCACTGCAGCATCGCCCGTGCAACAGCAGTGCTGACAAGGCCGGCAGCCGCATCCCAGCCCCACTGCTTGGTGGTCGCGGTGCTTGCGGGGGGCTACAGCGGAGATGAGGATGCTGTGGCCGAGGGAATGACTTCTTCTCTCTTTTTTACTTTTAATTCACCTACAAGTACTTGATGTGTAGCATGGAAGGAATTAAGTAAAGCTTCAGAGGATTTAATTTTGTTTTCTGGGGACTTTTCTTTCAAAAGAGTGTAATGTAGCTAATTGTTGTGGCATATAGTTTCAGATTATTCATGCTCTGAAAATTAAAATCTGAGTGCTGACGAAGCATGAGGAGAACAACAGCTGGGCATGGGTAAAAGGAACGTTTACTTCCTAAGTGAGTGAAGGTGAATTGTACGGGACTGAGAACGCTGGCTTACTGTGCGTGTAATAATGGAACTCGGTCAGGGCTGGAAATGCACCTGACCATTTCTGCACTGACGTGTTCCCTTCCGGCTCCCCAGGAGCATGGCGGCGTTCGCAGGCATGTGTGACGGAGGCTCCACAGAGGATGGCTGTGTCGCTGCCTCTCGGGATGACACCACCCTCAATGCGCTGAACACAGTGAGTGTTTTGAAGTTGCCCGGTGGGAAGGAGGCTCTTTCCTGTGCTGGCTGAGGGCGCTGTGATGAGCTGGGACCTGCGGAGTGAGCACTGGGATTGAAAATGAGCTGTGGCTTTGGCCATCGAACTCCCCTGACCTCGGCCAATGATAGGGCATCTCTAGGCTCATGAGCTGAGCTCAGAGGAGAGCCGAGGGCTCGCGGTCAGTCTTGGCTGAGAGCTCCCAGACTGAATGCTGGGCACGGAGGGTCTTGCTTCCTCCTCACAGCACCCCCTCTCAGGCATTGGTGTTGCCCTTGCAGACACAAGGAAATGGTTTAGAGCCAGTAAGCCGTGATCCATGGTGTACACTCTGGGTTCGAACCCCGGGGCCGCGCTGTTCTGTGGGCAGCGCTGGGCTTTGTGTGTGAGTATTCAAAGGACAGGGAGCGCTGGAGAAACTAGACCTCTTCGGACACATTTGTTTTGTGTAGGTCTGACTTTGGAACCGTGTAAATATTCCACATGATTCTAAAACAAAATTAGTTTTAAAATGGCCACCTGTGAAAAAGCCTACAGTAGAATGTGCCACCGGAGCCCACAGGCACTGAGGTGGGTGCAGGGGGCTCACTGGGACAACTCGCTTGTCGCAGCCTCGCCCTGTGCACCGCGCAGGCAGGACCCGCCGCCACCAGCAGCGGCTCTTCGGCCCAGTGTCCTCCTGGCATCGCCTGTGGACTGTAGGTGGTGCCCTGCCGAGCTGTGCGGGAAGCTTCGTGTGCTTCAAAGTTTCTTGGAATAATTCTTCTCTGTGTGCTCACTAATGTGAAGTTATTAAATCTAACAAGTAGTAATGAATTTTTATGGATTTTTGGTACATTAAACAATAGTCTACTTTCATTATTATGCTGATCAGCTGAATTTTGAATAATGAAGATGTTACCATTTTTAATTAAGTATATTTTTGGCACTTTCATGAATTTATCAGATTTATTCCCTTTCTACTCCAAACCCTCTACAGTTTATGGAAAAGCATTCTTCTACACAGAAATAATTTGAGCCATTTTTGCCCCTGGTCATTTGTATTGTTTCTTCTGAAGTTTTCTTAATTGCCAGAGGGTGTTTGGTCTTATGAGGTTTTTTTGTTTGTTTGTTTTGTTTTTTAATATATTTTATTGATTTTATACAGAGAGGAAGGGAGAGAGATAGAGAGCTAGAAACATTGATGAGAGAGAGTCATCAATCAGCTGCCTCTTGCACTCCCCCCCCCTCTACTGGGGATGTGCCCGCAACCAAGGTACATGCCCTTGACCGGAATCGAACCCGGGACCCTTCAGTCCCCAAGCCGACACTCTATCCATTGAGCCAAACAAGTTTCGGCTGGTCTTACGAGTTTTTATTTCTGTGAAACTGCCTTCCCATCTTTTGAAATTCTTCTTGTCAAGAACCCTCCGCCCTCTACGGCTCAGGTATCTTGAGTTATGCAATACACATGCAGTCAGCCATCAGAGAGCAGCATTCTGGGCACGTTTTGTGACAAGTTCGAGGCTTGTACTTCACTGGTGTACTAGAGAGTTTTAGTTGTAGGCACTTTCTTTATTGAAAAGTAGTGAATAGAAAAATCTTGTGAGAAGTTAATTTTTATTTTGACTTCCTTGGAGTAATGGAAGTTTTGAATTATGTCAAGTAATAAATTAAAAAGATACATTGTCACGGGAGAAGTATTTATTATTTTTTCAGATTGTAGTGTAGAATCAAAACACCGTTAGGCATTTATCAATTTAGAATAAACCCGTCTCTATTTCCTATTCCCCAGGACAACATAGAAATTCAAAAAAGGTGACAATTGCAGCATGGCCACACCAGGGTGTGCAGCACCCAGTAGGATGTTTGAATATGAGTGCATTGAAATACTCTGGTTTTTATTATTTTATTATTATTTTATTATTTTTATTTTTTTTAATACGTTTTATTGATTTTGTACAGAGAGGAAAGGAGAGAGATAGAGAGTTAGAAACATCAATGAGAGAGAGTCATCGATCAGCTGCCTCTTGCACACCCCCTACTGGGGATGTGCCCGCAACCAAGGTACATGCCCTTGACCGGAATCGAACCCGGGACCTTTCAGTCCCCAGGCCGACGCTCTATCCATTGAGCCAAACCGGTTTCGGCAATACTCTGGTTTTTAAACTGCAGGCGCAGATTAAAAATTTTTGAACTGTCAGTTCTTTATGACAAATATAATTATATGGACCTATTTTTAAATATAAGCTCCTCCGGATTATTTATTTTGACTCCCAGGTGTTTGGGATTTTTGTTGCTGTTTTGTTTTATATAGTTACATGGGAAATTTTTAGTGTGTCATTTTAAAAACAACTTTTTGGGGTACAATTTATGTATACCAACTGCTCCAAAAGCCTGCCATTTGATGAGTTTTTTCAGAGGTTTACACCAAGGAAAGATACAAAACGTTTCCCACACCCCTCCTGAGGCCTGGTTGGTTCCTTAGGGTTTTCTGTACACACCTCATGCCTCTGCAGAGGAAGACAGTGTCAGCTCTTTCTCCTGGGTACAGGATTTTCCCTGCTTGGACTTCCAGTAGAAATGTAAGAAGAGACACATCTTTGCCTTCTTTTTGGTCTTAGGGAGAGAACAATGTTGAGTGCAGTGTAGGGTTTTTTCTTTTTTGTTGTTGTTTTTATTTTTTATTTATTTATTTTTTTAAATATATTATTTTATTGATTTTGTACAGAGAGGAAGGGAGAGAGATAGAGAGCTAGAAACATCGATGAGAGAGAGTCATCGATCAGCTGCCTCTTGCACACCCCCTACTGGGGATATGCCCGCAGCCAAGGTACATGCCCTTGACCGGAATCGAACCCGGGTCCCTTCAGTCCCCAAGCCGACGCTCTATCCATTGAGCCAAACTGGTCTCGGCTTGTTGTTGTTTTTAAATCACATTGAGAATGTTCCCTTTTATATCTATGTTTATTGTAGGTTTTACCATCACTGGATGTTGAATTTTTGTCAGGTGCTATTTTTTCTTGTTATACTTTATTTTGTTAATTTGGTGAACTATATCTATTCATTTCAAATGTAAAACAAACTATGCATTCCTAGGATAAATCCTGCTTGGTGGTTATGTACTATTGGGTTCGATTTGCTAATATTTTGTTAAAAACTTACCTTTGTGTTTATTGAGCTGTAGTCTTTCTTTGTAGTATCTTTGTCTAGTTTTGACATCAGAATAACTAACTTCAAAAAATTAGTTGGGAAGTATTTCTACCTCTTTTTTCTTAAGAAGTTTGGGAGGGATTGATGTTTTACCTTTGTTAAATGTTTGATTATTTCACAGTGAAACCATCTGGGAATATTTTTTTATGGGAAGTTTAGAATTACAAATAGATGTAAGCCTATTTAGATTGTACATTTATTCATGTGCCAGTTGGGTAATATGTTGATCTGTGTCTTTTAAATGTTTTGTCCATTTTATCTGAATTATCAAATTGCTAAAAATTTGAATTTATTCCTATATTTTATTTTTAATGTCTGTAGGATCTATAATTTTTACCTTTTTTCATTCCTGATATTGCTAATTTGTTTCCTCTTAATCTAAATAGAGGTTTATCAACATTATTGATCTTGTCAGATAGCTACCATTTGGTTTCATTGATTTTTCTCTGTTTTCTATCCCATTGATCTCTAGTCTTATTAGTATTTCTGTTCTATGGGTGGGTAGGCAGGTATTTTGAACACTTTCACCTAGCTTTCTAAAGTAGGATCTTAGATAACTGATTTATCACAAATTTTGATTTGTTGTTCTTCATTTTTATTCTGTTAAAATATGAAAAATTTTTATGTGATTTTTTCCTTTTACCTATTGCTTGTTTAGAATTAAGTTGCTTAATTACCAGAAATAGACGTTTCTATCCCCTTTTTCTTTCTCCTCCCTTCCCTTCTCTCTCTCTCTCCATGTTATTGATTTCTGATTTAGTTCAGTTGTGGTCAAAAAGTACCCAGTAAGATTTCAGTCTTTTGAAATCTCTTGACGTGTGTTTCTTGGCTCAGCATGTCATTTATCTTGGTGAATGTCCCATGTGCACTGGTAATGGATGTACATTCTGCCGTTATTAGGTATACTGTTCTATAATTGTGTTTGTTTAAAACAGTTGATATTATTATTTAAATATTTTGTGCCCTACTAATTCTTTTATCTCGGGGTAATGCCAGTTACTGAGAGAGAGGCATTAAAGTCTTCAACTACCATTGTGGATTTGGTTATTTTTCCTTTTTGGTTCTGTTAGTTTTTGCTTCATATATCGGACCCTTGTATCATTAGGCACATTTGAACATTTATAGTGTATCTTTCTCTGTGTATTCTCCCTTTTACCTTTTTAGTGTGATTCTCTTTGTGTCTAGTAATACTCTCTGTCTTGAATCCAGTTTTGTCTGACATTAATTCAACTACTCTAGCTTTCACATGCTTGTCTGTGTGATATATCTTCTTTCAGGTTCTTATTATGAATATTGCTTTTTCCTTTAATTTAAAGCAGTGGTTGCCAACCTTTTGGACCTCACGGACCACCGGCTGGCAATCGCTGATTTAAAGTACATCTCTTGTCTACTTTAGATCTTTACTTGTTTCTTTTTACCCAAGCTCCTTTTTGTTTGCACTGTTTAGTCCATTTTAATTTAATGCAGATGATTTGCAGGTTGTATAAAACTTGAGCCACATGTATACATTCTTAATAGCAGAGCCCTCCTTGGAGAACACAGAAATAATTAATATGTAAATGCTAGAGGCCCGGTGCATGATATTTGTGCACAGGTGCGGGCCCTAGGCCTGGCTAGTGATCGAGTGTGAACATCTGGGGTGGAAAGGCAGGTCCTAGCAGGTCCTGGGCAACACCTGGGCCGCCGGGCCCCTGTGCGCACCTCTCGGGAGGCTCCCGAGTCTCCACGCAGAGATGCAGTCAGCGCAGCAGAAGCCACGGGTCGGGCGCAGCATGGGCCTCGGGCTGCCCAGTGGCACCGCATGAAAGCGGGCAGGCAGCACGCTCTTTCCAGGCTGGCCGAGCAGACTGGCTCCTGCGTGAACCCACGGGGAGCCCAACCAGCCCCTGCGGTCCTGGCAGCTGCGCCCGGCTCACCTGGAAGAGGCCGCGTGGGTGCAGGGCGGGCTCCTTGTGGGCACCTGGCACCTGAGTGTGGAGGCTTCCCTGGTGCACACACAGCCCTGGCGCCCAGGCGAGGGGAGCAGGGGAAGTGAGAGCGAGCTCGCAGACACCCTGCGTGTGTTCTCACCGCACCTCCTCCACCGTGAACCCCGGCTGAGCAATTTGCATATTAGGCTTTTATGAGATAGGATCTTATTTTTACCTTTGGTCTAGTGGTGAACTTGCACAATAGTTGGGTACACAGTTGTGCTTTATTTGTTCATTCAAGCTAAAATGTATTTCTTTTTACTTACAGAAAAACAGTTTTGAACAGCTGTAGAGGAAGAAGATGTAATAAATGGGTTGGCCTCTCTTTACTAAAGGAGGAGGGTATTCCTAGTGACAGTGGCTATACTCTTTAACATATGTTGGCAAAGATAAGTTTGATTATATTTTACTTTTTCTTTTTTAAATACATTTTTATTGATTTTTAGAGAGAGGGGAAGGGAGAGGGAGAAGGAAACACTGATCAGCTGCCTCTACAACCACCACCATGGGGGACCCGGTCTGAAACCTGGGCTGTGCCCTGACTGAGAATCGAACCAGTGACCCTTCATTGCATGGGACATCACTCAACCAGCTGAGCCATCCCAGCCAGGGCTATATTTGACTATTTTAAATCATGATCATCTCTAAATGCAGAATTGCTTTATTTATAATTTTATGTTACGTTAAAAACATTATGTTAAAATACGACAAAGCAGCGGTGCTCCCCCTGGCAGATCTTAGGAGTGTTTCTGTGTGTTCTTCCAGACCTGGCTTCTCATGTGCTGTTTCACCAGGCCCTCTGTACGCTTGTAGCTTACAAATACTTCGTAAACATAATGCTGTGTAGCATTTAGATGCTGATATCATTCTCATGGGTTAATTCAGCTATCCTTAAGTGCTCGCATTTATTTGGCCTTTTACAAAATAGACATTTACAGGTATATTTATTTGTATAAAGTGTAGCAGAGCCCTATAGTTTCAGACTAAGGTTTTCTAGAAAATAACATGCTGACTTATTTTCTGAATCGATAATTGGATTTCATTCTTTCTCATTTCCTAATACAATGACTTCTTTTTCTCAGAAACTTATTTGCATTTTTATGTTTATCTTCTCTCGCTAACACTAAATATATATGTATGTGTATATATATGCTCACTTATGTGTGTGTGTGTGTATACACACACACACACATACATATATATGTAAAATTTGTAATCATTCAGCAAGGATTTCACCTCTTTCTGGACAGTTTAATTCCCTGAAATATGGATTGCTGTTAGACATTTGGGTTAAACTTTTGACATATTCAAAAGAGTATATATTTGCTTATTTATGCATATCCATAGTTCCTTCAACAAAGGGTTCAGGGCTTCCAATAGCTTAATAATAAGTTTTTTATCTGTGATCTATAAATATCACTGTTCGTTAACCATTGAATATTAATCATCTTTATTTTCTGAGCCATAGTTCGATGGTAGAGCGGCACTGAATAATTGTTGAATGATTGAATAAATAAACAAATCAGGTTCAAATTCAAATGTAAAGTTGTCATAGCAGAGTATGCCGGTAGGCCTATTTGAAGGGTCATTTTTCATCTTTTTCTCCTTTATTCCAAAATGTTAAGTCTATAGAATTTCTATTTGTTCACCATAAACGGACTCCACTAAAGTACCTGGCCCTGGGTCAGCTTTGCAGTGCTGAGGACTTCAGTGGACGCCAAGCTCCCATTAAGGCATTGCCAGGAGCCCTTTTATTGCAGTTTGTCTAAAAATATGGTCAGGAGTCTTTTGACATTCTTTCCACACCACACCCTTTACTTCAGTCCTCTCTGTTTACTCTTTTTCCATTCGGATCAGTCACGATTGAACGGTTATAGGATGGTGGTTTCTCTCAGGGTTTTGATGTTGAAAACAGTAATGGGAAAAGTAGATATGCTGTATGATTTATTTTCATGGAAGTCCAGTAATTTTAAAGAACAGTGCCTGATATAAATCAATCCTGACAAACACCTTGTTTTATTTATGTAATAATAGGATATTGGAGCCTATTGTGCATTTTGTGTTAAACATCGAATAAGTGAAGATGAAGAAAGAGACCATGCAGCTGAGGTTTCTTGATATAATCAATACCTTTTCAACTGATTATCTAATTTACACAATAATATGTAAATTAGAATTCTAATTGATTATACTTGGACCAATCAGAAAAAAAAAATTAACTTTTGTTTTGAAAAGTAGTTGCTTAGAAATTTACCTATGTAGCTCTTTTTTTGGCCTGAAAATTTCATAAATTCACTTCTGTTCAAAAGCTGAAGGCAACAACGCTTAAACATAAAATACATTATTTAATTTTTTTGTTTCATTTAGATGAAGATGACTTTTTAAAGTTAATGTGTTAGTATTTGTCTTTCTTTTTAGATAATCTGTAGCTTGACTTAAAGTTGAACTTTGTGCCCCACTTGATTCTTTCCTCTAAACATGACAGTTTCTCAGGAGCAGGTGGGGAGACAGAAGGCCACCCAGAGCAGTGACCTCTGGTGACAGTGCTTTCCTTCCTAGCGCAGCCGTGACCTCACCTGTGGTCATTTTCACTGAAATGTCTTTGCTCCTGAGGCAGTTGTTTGCTTTTCCATGTGAATCACTCTCACGTTTCTTGAGCCAATTTCTTCTGTCTCCTTTTCATATAATAGTTTTATTGATATACTAGAGGTCTGGTGCATGCAATCATGCACAGGTGGGGTCCCTCGGCGTGCCCAGTGATCAGGGTGATTGGAGTTGTCTCGCCCAGCCCTGATCAGGGCCAGCCGGCCAGGGGGGAGGAACCACAGGAAGTTGGCTGGCTGAGGGAGGGACTGAGAGAGGTTGTCTGCCCCCCTGGTGGTCGGTGTGCGTAACAGCTACTGGCCTTTCGTCCAGTCTTAAAGATCACTTAGGCCTTTATATTGATATATATAGATAATTAACATGCTATATGTTTCACCCCTTTAAATGTACAAATGAAGGCTTTTGGTGTGTTCACAGACTTGTGTAAACAGCATCACTATCAATTTTGGACCATTTGTATCACCCCAGAAAGAAATCTTTACTCATTAGTCACTCCTCACTTCATCTGAATGGAGTTGTACAATATGTGATATTTTGTGACTGGCTTCTTTAATTGAGGGTAATGGTTTTGAGTTTCATCCATGATGAAATACTAGCCATTTTTATACATAGTCATTTTATGTCTCCTCTGGTGAGCTTTGTCTGTATGTCTTTTAATTTTTTTCTTCTTTTTTTAAGATTTTTAATTGATTTTTAGATAGAGAGAAACATCAACATGAGAGTGAAACATCAATAGGCTGCCTCCTGCATGCCCCCTACCAGGGATTAAGCCTGAAACCTGGGCGTGTGCCCTGAACGGCAGTCAAACTGGCAATCTTTTGGTGCACAGGATGACAGTCAGCTGAGCCACACACGTCACATCCACTGCAGTAACATTCCCCGGTCTTGATCAGCATCAGGTGGCAAAGAGTAGCCTTAGTTTTCCTACAAGACTATCATTTTATTGTGGTGTAAGCTTTCATGAAGCGTAATACATTCTTTTTTTTTTACTTGTGTTTCTGCCTTGTTTAGTTTGTTTTTTCTTTTTATATTTGCCTTTGCTAAACTATTTTTCTCTCACTCTCAGCTTTTTGACTGAATTTTGAACTAGGCACAGGACCTTAAGTTTTTTACATATTCAAAAGAGTATATATTTTTGTTCCTTACTTGTTTCTTATTTAGTACTCTTAACTTTATCACTGTTCTTACAACTTTATACCATAGATATCAACTATTGGTCAGCTGCCTGGTGTCATTAACAATAAAATTAATAACAATAAAATTAAAATTTAGTTGTTATCTAGTGCTTATATGTCAGGCAAAAGTTTAAGTGCTTTTTATGGATGAATGCATGTAATCTTCATATAGTTTTATGAGGTAAATAAGGTTATCGCCTACAGATAAATAAGCATGCCCTGTCATACGTTTATATACATTACAATTTAAGCTTGAGGACAGGGTAATCCTATAGTTACTGCACTCCTTGGCATCTCCTTTCTTAAGGTTTAGGATGTATGTTGGACATTTCCAGTCTGTAGGCCATTGTTTTGTTTTCTGTAGTTGTTGATATATCTTGTTAGGATTATGATGGATTCAGTCTCTGTGGTTTGAAAATTCTATTGGTGTCCCATCTACTCTGGTTTATTTCTTCCCAATCCTTTCAGCATGGCTTTCACTGCACGTTCTGGAATTCTAGGTTCTTCCTCAGAGGAACCTTCTCATCTTTTAGTCCCTTCCTCAGAGATTCCCAGTCTCCTGTTTCCACCTCCCTGTATTCCCTCCTGCTCAGATTCTGTGCTTCCTGGTTTGGCTTCTCTAATCGAGGTTGAATATCCTCTTATTTCTTGTTTTTCCTTTTTTGTTGTCCCTTACATTGACTTGTCATAGTTCTCGTTGCCTCTATGTGATAAATCACTGAAAAGCTTGTGATCCGGATCCTAACCCTGTTTTTGTTGCCTTTAATTCTAGCCTCTTGCTCATCTTTAACAACTTTTGGTGTTTCTCTGTCCTCCATCTGGGTTTTTCCTTCTTACTTTGAGTACAGCCAAGGTTGGTCTTACTGTACTGACCGCTGCTTTTCAAAACCTGCTCTGTGAGGTCACCTTGGTTTTTAAGACAGTAAAGGTCACTCAAATAACGCCATAAGCGCCCGCGTTCACTGGCGCTCTGTGTTTTTATGATAAAGTTGCTGTTGCCACTTTATGTGCAGTGTTTCCTTCTCTCTGAGCTGTGGGCTCCCTCCTCCTGCCCACCCGCTCTTGTCCCGAGAGAAGCGATGACGTGCTCACTGTGCCACCGCAGCCGGGAAGCCCGGGCCCCTCGCGGCCACAGGGGGCCGTCCTGTGCTGCTCCAGGACCGAGTCTTGGCTTGCTCCTAGGACATGGGTTTATGTGAGAGTCCTCTCTCTGCCGCCGCCTCGGGGAAGTGTGGCCTGAGCCAGATACTGAACTTCCCGGTTTTTTGTCTGGTTTTTTAGTACTCTTGCCATAAAAGAGAAACGTGAGGAATGAAGAAAGCACACCAAAACCATACACTTCCTAGCACATCTGGTGCTCCGCCAACCTCGGTCCCGCCCTGTCCCCCCTGACTCTGGGGCAGGGGTGGGAACCGTTTTTCTGCCAAGGGCCATTCTGATATTTATAACATCATACATAGGTCATACAAAATTATCCACTTAAAAGTTAGCCTGCTATATTTAGTCAAACACTTAGTTAACTCACTCCTAATGCCTCGGCAGGGCCAGACCAAATGGTTTCGTGTGTCTTACACGAAGGGCCGGGCATTCCCACCCCTGCGCTAGGGTGGCGTGCTTCCTGAACACTTAGTTACTCAGTATCGGCGGGAGGGTGGGTTCAGCAACGTATTTCCTTCTGCAGGTTAGCTGGATCTTTTCCTCATCCCTTACTCTCAGCAAGTACATTTCTTGTCTTTGTCATTGTCTCTAAAACCTGCTCCCGTAAGAATACTTAGCCAGAGTTAGCCTCTCTGTTGCTTATGGCGCTAATTGGGATGACAGTGGCCAACAAAAATAAACACTTATACTGATTAGTGTTAGTTATAATTCCTTAGTGTAGATCTGTGTTGTATTTTGAGCTTGAACTAGGTCATTGGTGATGGAGGTCTGAATGAAAATACTACATTGACACCCGTGAATTTCTGAGAAAAAGAAATTAAATTTTGTCTGGAACAGATTTTGGCAAGATCTTTGTCAATTTATGTCAGTGGTTGAAATAATGAAAACTACAGAGAGAATTTCAAGATCTCTTTTAAATCCATTTTTTTTCCTTTCTAAGTTATTTTGGCAGTTTCTTGCATATAAACAGTATATTTTGCAGAGTAAAAAACTTGAAACCTACTGTTCTTAATGGATTGCAATTACTTAATATTTAGTGTGATTGCAATCTAATTCAGATAGGCTTTTTCTGTAGTTATTATAATAGCTGTAATTGTGAAAGGATGCTTTGGTCTACTCGAAACTGCCAGATGCAATGCCATTTGATCTAAAAAGGTCACAGTATAAGAGACATTTAAATTAAGCTATAAATTACAATTGAAGAACAATATTTTGATGTGTGAGACCGGAGATGTCAGAGCAGGAATGTAATTCATGGGTTCATTACAGAACAGAGGTGCCTGACAGCTGAGCCGTGCCAAAAGGAAAATTTATTTGCAGCATCACACAGACAGAAAATGGCAGCTACAATGAGAAGCCAGAGTGGGAACCTGAAACCTCGCGGTAACACGCAGTTTATGCTAATAAGACTGCCCGCGCCCCAGAGGTGTTTAATGATTGCCGTAATATAAATGAGGTGCTGGGGCATGTGCACATTTTTAATCTTATTTAAATTAAGGCCTTGTCCTTGCTCTATAAAATAACACACTTTATAACCAGGCATTAAGGTTGATTCTCTCACCTCTCTGTCCAATATCCAGATTTGCTGAAATCTCAGAATTGTTTAGGCAGGAGAGTTAAAGCTTGAAACAAGATTTCCATCATGATAGCTTTGAGGAAGGATATAATTTAATGTTTATAGCAATCCATGAGAAGTTCAATCATGAGTTAATTAAACTGTAGGCAGTCATTAAGTATTATTTATTCTTTCGAGAAGCTTGCCAGTAAAGCACTTATATATATTAAATTATAGAAAGTAATAAGCAGGGAATGATTTGTCAGGCAGAGTGAGAGGAGCAGATTTAACTCGGGCAATTATGCAGAAATGTGTTTTTCTTCTGGTGGCGTGGTCCCTTCTCCCTGCTGATCACACCGAGTCAGAGGCTGTGAGGAGACAGTGGAGGATGGGCAGCCACTAGCAGGGTTGGCCTGCTTGAGCCCCTGGCTGTTTGATTGAACCCCTGGCTGTTTGAATGGTCTTAGATGAGGCTGTGGACCCAAATATTACTCCCAGGGGGACACCACTGCACAGTTACAGCCCTCTGGTGTTCAGAGCCTGTCACCTGGTGTGTCTTGTTTAAGGATCGCCATTGTCCTCTGAAACAGCGGAGGGGTGGTGGTGTTAGGCCCATTGTCCAGATGGAAACCTCAGCTCAGCTGGTTGGTGACAAAGCAGCTAACAAGACTCAGGTCCTGCGCTGTGTTCCCTCGGGTAGAGTCATTGGCTGGGGCAAGTCTGTGTGTAACTGGCAAACGGGTCCGGTTATATGCATGGCAGTGTCTTTGGCCTCTGTGACTCAGTGTAGTGGTTGCATTTGTTACAGTGGAACCAAACCACGAGTTTGTTTCAGAAGCTGCTCTGTTTTAGCACTAGAATCCCCACGCAAGTCTGCTCTGAGTTCGCTCCTGCCCTCTTTGCTGGCACAGTGTCCGGCAGAAGGAGGTGCTCAGTAACTCTAAATGGGATGAATGGAAGGCCATTCTGAGCCTGACACATCCCCCTGGATCCAGGCACCAGCGGGTGTGGCGCAGCGGGACTGGCGGGGCCCTGATGGGGGAGAGTTCCTGTTGGCTCTTTCATGGTGAATGATAGGCCACCAGCTGAGGACTCTGGAGCAGGCTCCGCAGAATGAGGACAGTGCCACAGAAGAGGGACTTCCATTTTGTGTCACATTCCCCAGAGCTGGGCCTGCGCCTTAGGGGAGGGTGGCATTGACGTGTGTGGAAGAGCAGCCCCGCAGTTCAGTCACGTGGGAGCAGATTGCCAAGGCCTTGCTTCCCTGGTTAGACACACGCACGCACTCTGTGCAGACGGATTTGAAAGCAGTGGTTTCTGCTGAGTGACTGGAGGAGGGATGCAGATGGTGTGAGCCAAGTGCTTCTCCCAGCAGCTTGCAAAGATTGGAAGCTGATTGGTCCCTGCTTTTTGCAATGATCTTTTCCCAGAGGCTCCAAAATGGTACAGATCCCTATCCTCCACATTAAAATTGCATTTAATCCCAGATTTTACCAGCCTGGCTTGGCTACAAAGTGGACAAACAGGTTTATTTATCTTGTTTAATTGCTTTCCAAGGCTACAGAGTGAAGCTGGAAGGCATTTGAGGGTGCACACATGCATGCACACACCCGCTTTGCAATTTCTCCAGGGAAATGGTAGAGAAGCTTATCCTTATTAAAAGACATGAGCTTAGCAATGTTGGGAAGCTGAGCCGAGTTTCCTGCTCTATAGATGTATCTGTGCGGGCAAGACCAGTTGTTTAACATGGAAACCCACATAATGTTTTTCATGAGATGAAATTATTCTAATTCTTCAGAGCTAGATGCTATATCAGAGGGGGATGTTTTTAATGACAATTTTTGCAGATTTAAGATAGCCGGTATTAGGTAAACTTAGGAAACTCTAATTTACATGAGGAGTAGAGTTGAAATATCTGGTTTAGCTCTTCCTCAAACATTATTTGGGCCCTAGTCTGCACATGGAAAGCAAACCCTTTTCAGAAGGGCTTGCTGCATGAAGCAAAGGCGGTCGGTAAACCCAGCCTTTAGGAGCCCACTGTGTGGACGGGACATCTGGTTAGATGTCACACTTTAACCAGCTGTCGCCAAGCAGTGGTCCGGAAGGACCGAAAGATTGGCCACCGCTGCTTCACACGGCTTCTCACAGGTGCCATCTCAGCCTGGCATTCCTGATGCTCCCAGTGTCTCTCCCAGGACCTGGAGCAGTACCGGGACCAGTGTGACACTCAGGAGCGTGGTGGAAGGATTGGAGGGTGTCCTGAACGCCAGTAATTTCCCCAAAGTGCTCAACACATCATCCTCATTATTGTCTTAACCTTGAGGAGATAAAAAGCATATGTTTAGTAAAACATAACCAAAGTACTTCTTTAAAGCTCTCAGAATTTCCTCAGCCAGGACTCCTGGGAAGTGGAAATAAATGTTTTTAACATTAAGAAAGTGGCTGCCCCGGCCCGGTGTCTCGGCTGGTTGGAGCATCATCTCATGTAACAAACAGGTTGCGGGTTCAGTTCCACATTAGGACACACACCTAGGGTGCAGGTTCAATCCCCTGATCGCTGTTTCTCTCTCTCCCTCCTCTCTCTAGAATTAATAAACATACCCTCGGTGAGGATTAAAGCGATATGTGTGTTTTTAAACAAAAGGAAGAATAGGGGACTATTGAGAAAGGTTCCTTTTGGTTCCCGTGGAAGCGGGAGAGGTATGTGGGCAAGCCCGTGACCGAGCTTCCGGGCTCGCTGGGATGCTGGCAGCAGTGGCCCCGCCGTGTGCTCCGTGACGGTCTCCTCGCTGTTGGTCAGTACTCTTCCTTCTCAAGTGCGTTTCTCCTAGAAGTGGGAGCGGTAGACACTGTACGTATATATTGGGTTTATGTATGGAACATAATATTTTCAGAAGTAGGACTAGTTTAACCGGACAGTAGATCAAACCAAAGGGAGGAGCTACCACTATTTAGAGATCAGAGGAGCGGAAGGAAGTCAGGTCACCACAGAAACTGCAGCAGCTTCTTCAAGGGAAAGTGAGAGCTCAGATCAAGATTTGTAAAGAAGGCAGAGTGCTGGGCCGCTCAGGAGGATGTGCCTTTCTCTGACATCGTAATGTAACCCAGGGTCCTGCAGGCAGTGGCCAGCCTCTGACACAGACAGCCACAGGCGCACGCTCAGTGACTTATTCAGAACATTTCTCCCAGCTCACAGCTCTCCGAGCTCACTGACAGGCAGGCCTGTCTTAGGGAGGACTGACATTGGGCTGCCCTTCAGTCACTCGTTCACTTTGCAATGGCGTTTATGTTCTTCTGAGTAATTTTCTATTATCAGCCACATAAGGTTTAAAATATTTTTTAAAATTTCTGTGTACTGAACTAGAGTTTTAATCAAATTTTGTAAATTATTAATGTGATTAGGTGAAACGTAAGTGGCTTTGTTTATAGTTTAACAATTACTTTTTAATATGTGTATTTTTAAATTATTATTTATTTCAGAGAAAGGAAGGGAGAGGGAGAGATAGAAACGTCAATGATGTGAGACAATCATTGATCAATTGCTTCCTGCACACCCCACCCTGAGGATTGATCCGGCAACCAGGGCATCAGACCCTGATCTCCTGGTTCATGCGTTGACACTCAACCACTGAGCTAACCCACCTGGACCCAGTACTTTTTCTATATCTGAGAAGGCTACTCTCTATATCTGGAAAATAGATGAAGATTGATATGAGACCACTCCCTTTATTTTTTCTTTCCAATTTAAAACTACATGGCTAATGCTCACTTAGCATACTCTGTGCTAGGTACAGTCCTAAGCAATTTACCTGCATTTGTTATCCTCACAAGAGCCCCGAGAGCTATTACACTAATTTTTGAAATTGGGGCCCAGCTGAAACCGGTTTGGCTCAGTGGTAGAGCGTCGGTCTGCGAACTGAAAGGTCCCAAGTTCAATTCTGGTCAAGGGCGTGTACCTTGGTTGCGGGCACATCCCCAGTAGGGGGTGTGCAAGAGGCAGCTGGTCGATGTTTCTCTCATCGACGTTTCTAGGTCTCTATCTCTTTCCCTTCCTCTCTATAAAATATCAATAAAATATATTTTTTTTAAAAAAGAAAGAAATTGGGGCCCAAAGAGGGATAAGTACCTTGCTGAGGTCACACACCTGGTAAGCAGTAGAGCCAGGATTGGAATCCGTATTCTGGCTCCAAAGTCCACTGTTTTTATCACTCCTTGTAATTACCCATGTACTGTAATTACCTTTTGTAAAATGTTCGTTTGCCATGAGCTTTTTTTTTTTTTTTTTTTTTTTTAAATATATTTTATTGATTTTTTTACAGAGAGGAGGAGAGAGGGATAGAGAGCTAGAAACATCGATGAGAAAGACACATCGACCAGCTGCCTCTTGCACACCCCCCACCGGGGATGTGCCCGCAACCAATGTACATGCCCTTGACCGGAATCGAACCTGGGACCCTTCAGTCTACAGACCGACGCTCTACCACTGAGCCAACCCGGTTTCGGCTGCCATGAGCTTTTTATTAAGAATTTATAATTTGATCAACTTGAATTGATTTCAAATTATTATTAAAATGTGTGCTTTTTAAAAAACTAAATAGGCATGCAATTTTTCCTTTTATTCAGATCCAAGCAAGATTGTTAAGCTCTCTTTATAGATCCTCACTATATTATAGAATTTGGCAAATACTTGCTTGGTCTGGATATTAGACAAACTATGAAAATCTAACTTTATTTTTATTTTATGTTTCTTAAAGAAGACTAGACAGTTTTTCAAGCATTTGCAAAATATAGAACTTTGAATGTTTAGTAAAGTATTTATAGTACCGTATTTTTCGGACCATAAGACGCACCAGTTTTTAGAGAAGGGAAATGAAGAAAAAAAGATTCTGAAACAAATAGTGTCCTAAAATATTTTATGTGCATTAAAACCCAGCATCACAGTCATAAACACATGTAATCAACCCTGTAAAGTAAACAGCAGCATTTAGAACCATTTTAGAGCCGGGCAAACACACAGAGACCACACAGAGCCAGGCAAGTAAAAAAACTTTTTTTTTAAAGTATATGTGTAGGCTATATTTGGACCATAAGACGCAGGGACTTTTTCCCCCCACTTCTGGGGGGAAAAAAGTGCGTCTTATGGTCTGAAAAATACGGGTGTGTGTGTGTGTGTGTGTGTGTGTGTGTGTATTTTTTTCTTAAATAGTCTAATGCTAAATTTTATAAAAGTACATAAGCTAATACCTAGCATCCATATCCTACTCCCTCACCCCCGCACACCGTACCACCACCACAGCAGATCAGCGTTCACCTTGCAGGCGTTTTGTTTTAAGGTAGCCAACTTATTGTTATAATTAACATATAGCCTTGGCTTCTTGGGACAGTCTGGATTTAAAATAAATTGGGGACCTCCAAACTGAGAGAATGCTCAGGACATTTTAATATGTAATACATGCTGTTTCCATGAATGAGTATTTGTGAAATGTTTTTTCATTCAACAAGTACCACAGGCTTTGGCCAGCCCTGGGCTAAGCAGTTGCTAGTAAGGCAGTCTGCATTCCTCTGAGACTGTCACTAAGGAGAAGAGACCAGGGCTCTCCTTTGTGAGTCCACGCTCTTTGCCTGCACCTTGGTGGTAGTGGCTTCTACAGCCTGCTTGGTATTGTCACCTGGGTGTGCTGTATCCTCGTAACTCATCCCCACTAGTCTGTGCGTTTTCTGGAAATGGAAACTGTGACCTGATACGGTTTGTGACTTACTTGTACTGAGTGTTCAGCAAATACCAGTGGTGTGTTCAAACACAGCGCTGAGGCGAGGTGGGAAGATGAGCATCCACGCCCCGAGGGCAGGGAGCCTCTGCCTGCTCTGTTCGCTGGGACGGCGCCTGGTGGTAACATAGGGCTGAATGAATGAAGTTCATGGAGACTTCGGTTTGGGTTCAGGCACCTAGCGACACTCGTTAAAGGCATTTAGAAATTAATTTAACGAGTATTTCTTCTGGGTCACCTTATGCTGCGGCCTGTGCTAGTCCCCGGACGCACAAGTCTTAGCCCAAACAGGTGCTTGTATCAGAGAAACAGACCTGAGCGGGAACGGCAGGTGTCCAGGGAGAGCTCTGGCAGAATGGCCACAGCGCGGAAAGGCAGAGTGAGCATGAGGGTCTTTCTGCCCGCCGCTTCTCTCCGCCGTCCGCAAGCTGAGACTCGGGGACCAGGAGTGCAAGCCGGAGACAGAGGGGGCAGTGGGCCGGGCCTGGCCTGCCCTCAGACAGGATCTGGAGTGAGAGAAGTCCATTAGAATGTGTAGATAAACAGGCATCTTCATTCAGTGGCCTGAAATGTTAGTTTACTGTTACAGAATTATTTGTTTCTTTTAAAAGCTCTTACATTTTAGTACTTGAGATTTTTTTAGGGAAATTACTGTAGTTGAAAGACTTAAGAGAAAGCATAAGCTAGAGTGTCGTTGGGCTGCTTTGGGGAGAGTGGGACTGAGGGAGGATCACCTTGGCTGGGTTGAGCCTCTTGGCTCTATTGCCTATGGCTTTGTGTGGGAGCACCTTTACTTGACCTTGCTTTGCCTTAGTGTCCTCATCTGTGAAATGGGGTGATAACAGTGCCTGTCCCATAAGATTCCATGAGAGAATACCTTCCTTGTAGGATTAAGAAAAACAATGAGTGCATGGGATGTGCTCAACACTGTGCCAGGCCAGCTGTTTAGTAAATACTATTGTTCGTAATTCTATTCTTGTCATTGCCACAAGGTTCCCTGCCTACCTGTCACTCTCTCAGAACAGCGGGAACTGGGAGGGTGGCTGAGTAGAAGCAGATTATCCTGATGACTGAGATAAGTGTGAGTCTATGTGCCCAGTTAACAGTCCTCGTCGAGTAAACTCGGGGCTTCCCATTATTGATGTGCTTCCCGTTCTGTTATTGTCGCGGTAACTAACTAAAACCCTTGTTGTTTAGCTCCACGAAAGCGGGTATGACGCCGGCAAAGCCCTGCAGCGCCTGGTCAAGAAGCCTGTGCCTAAGCTGATTGAGAAGTGCTGGACCGAGGACGAAGTGGTAAGCTGGGGCAGAGCCTCGTGCTCAGGGCATTGGCATTTGCTCTCGTGTGTGACCTGCTCCTCGGGGCAGGGGGCTCAGTCCAAAAACTCAGTCACGGGTACAGACTGGCTGTGGCATCTGTCAGGCACGGGCAGGAGCCTTCAGGCTTCAGGGTTGGACAGAAAGGTTTGGTTTTAGTAAGCGGGGTTCCATGGATGATGGGGAAGATTTTCTCAGGTTCCACTCAAAGAGAGGAAATTGAGTTATTCTTTTAAAAAGTTGGTTGGTTGGTTGGTTGGTTGGTTGGTTTTTGGTGCAAGCTACTGTTTGGCTCTTCTCTATTTTAAAACACAAGCATATTAAAACCAGTGGATGCGTACAGTAGTCTAGGGAAGGGTTGGCGACTTTTGTCTTGAAGGCTGGCAGGATCCCTAACCTGAAGGACATTAGTCAGAAGGACATTGGATCTTCCCTTGAAGAAGGTGAAGAGGTGGAAATGTGTGACAATTGGAGTCACAGCCCACGGACTCCTACCAGCAGTGCTCAGAAGCCAGGTCCCCGTCCTGTGCCTCTGAAAGGCATTGCTAGAAACAGCTTCCCTTGTGCTTTTGCCAGTGAGTGTTACCTACTGCTTGACGTTTACCCTTTAGGTTGAGTGAAATTAATATGAAGGCTGGCACTGTGACACATATTGATTGGAAGTTCCTCACCTGTGTTTTAAAAGATGCTAAGAAAGCGTGCTTAGAGGTTTTATGTGCTTTCATGCTTCTGCTCTTTCATTTTTTCAGCAATACTTATTGAGTGCTAATAATGTGTCACAAGGCTTGTGACTGCTCACAAGACTTCTGTTTTAAGAGAGAGACCACCTGTACATCAACATGTGTCAAGTGGTGGCATGTGGGCTGAGGTCTGAAGGTTGGGGATACCCTGGGAGGGGTGCTTGCTGTCTTTTGTGAGGGGCTCAGAAAGGCCTGGTAAGTGCCACTTGAGCAGAGACCTTGGTGAAGTGAGGAGGTGAGCCTTTGAGATATCAGGGACTTCCGGCCCTCGTGTGAAAGAAAGCACACCTGGCACGTTTGAGAACGAGGTAGAAACACATCGTCTGGAGGTGGGTGGCAGGGGAGGGATCTTGCAGGGGGCAGGTCAGATGTGGCCAGTGGGCCTACACTCAGCTACTTGCTGTTTGCTCTGCAGATTCTGAGCCAAGGAGTGGCTCAGTCTGCCAGCGGGCGCACCGGACTGAGTGCAGAGTGAGCTTTGGGGCTGTTTGTGGGAGTGCAGGTCCAAGACCAGGAATTGTTAGTGCAGAGATCTCGGCTATACCCGAAGGCAGAGTGTGAGAGTTTGTTCATGGTTGCCTGGAGGTGGGGGGGAGTCTGAGAGGAGTGGGAAAATCTAGGCACGGTGGGGTTGACTGGAATGGCCCTTGAAGGTTGAGAATTTGTAGTCCCTTAAGACTCTAAGTTTATCAGGCGTATGTGAAGGTGGTGCTGTTTGAAGTTAAAAATTTTTAAACTTACATGATTATGAAAGTGATGGAGACATCTTAAGCATTTGCGATTGTTCAGACAATGACCAAAGTAAAGATGTTAAACTCACTTGTTTTGAAAAGTCATTTGATGTTGTTTTTCACTGTAGACCTACTTGGGTGAGGAGATAAGAGCTTTGATGGATAAAATTTAAAGTCTACAATCCTTTGTAGAAGAAAGACGTAGGAGATGAAAAGGATGGCATAAATGTGTAGAATGTGACCGTTACACACATACGCCATAGTGGCTTCTCGTCCTTATTCTCCCTCAGTTCTTGAGCTTTTCCTCCTTCCCTTTTGGTCTCTCCTCTCCGCCACCTCGTGTTCCTGATGGTCCCTCCCTTTTTCCTCCTGCTTCCCCAGCTCCTCACTAGGCATGACCCCTTCTCTCTCCTTTAATTTCTGCCTTGACCTTTCACTCCCTTTGGAATTTTAAAATTCCAGCTTAAAAGAAAGCTCTTCCTCCTTGAAAAAGAGCTGGCTTCCTTTCCACAGCTTATATGGGGCACAATTCGGACTGTGTCCCCAGCACTGCTGCGTGGGGTCCCGAGCAGAGAGTGGATGGGAAGGGCGTCTCCGTCTCACACGGGGAAAGTCCAGCTCCGTTAATGAACAGGACTCCAGGGCACTGTGCTTCCCAAGTACAGGGTAATGACACACGGTCATGTTTCAGTGGGAGTTTTGCGATTTTTTTTTTCCATTTATCTTTATTGTTGAAAGTATTACAGATGTCCCCTTCATTTTTATTTTTTCCCCCAGCGACCCTCTCTACCAAGTACCCCCCACTCCCCAGGCCTTCACCAGACTATTGTCTGTGTCCATGGGCTCTGCATATCCTATGTATTAAAGAAGTAATATGCTAATTGACCATCACTCCAACACACAAGATGGCTGCCCTCACGTGGTCAAAGCTGCCCACTCCTATGTAGACACAAGATGGCCACCACAAGATGATCAGCAGGGGAAGGCAGTTGTGGGCGATCAGGCCAGCAAGGGAGGGCAGTTAGGGGTAACCAGGCCTGCAGGGGAGGGCATTTGGGGTGACCAGGCCAGCAGGGGAGCAGTTAGGCACCAATTAGGCTGGCAAGAGAGTGGTTAGGCCTTGGGATGATCATGCTGGCAGGTAGAAGCAGTTAGGGGCAATCAGGCAGGCAGGCAGGCAGGCAGGCGAGCAGCTGGGAGCTAACAGTCCTGGATTGTGAGAAGAATGTTCCAGATTGGAGAGGGTGCACACAACCCAACCCGGTGCATGAAATTCGTGCACGGGGCATCTAGTATGCATATAAATTCCCCAGTTAGTCTCCCCCCCCCATCCACCCCTTCCCTCTGAAATTCATCAGACTGATCCACACTTCTGTGTCTCTGGATCTATTGATATTTTGTTCATTAGTTTTTTTTGCTCATTAGATTCTACATATGAGTGAGATCATGTAATACTTATTTTTCTCTATCTGGCTTATTTTGCTTAGCATAATACTGTCTAGGTCCATCCATACTGCTGCAAATAGTAAGAGTTCCTTTTTTTTTTTTTTTTTTTTTACTGCTGCATGTGGCGTTCCACTGTGTAAATGTACCACAGCATTTTTATCCACTTCTCTACTGCTGATGGGCACTTGGGTTATTTCCAAATCTTAGCTATTGTAATTGCGTTGCTATGAACATAGAAATGCATATATCCTTTCTGATTGGTGTTTTGGGTTTCTTAGGATATATTCCTAGAAGTGGGATCACTGGGTCAAATGGCAGTTCCATTTCTAATTTTTTGAGGAAACTTCATACTGTTTTCCACAGTGGCTGCACAGTCTGCATTCCCACCAGCAGTGAACTAGGGTTCCCTTTTCTCCTAGTCCTCGCCAGCACTTGTTTGTTGATGACAGCCATTCTGATAGATGATACCTCATTGTTGTTTTAATTTGCATCTCTGGTGATTAGTGATGTTGAGCATTTTATTTTATATATATATATATATATACACACACATATATATATATATATATATATATATATAATATAAAATTGATTTTTGTACAGAGAGGAAGGGAGAGAGATAGAGAGTTAGAAACATCGATGAGAGAGAGTCATCGATCAGCTGCCTCTTGCACATCCCCTACTGGGGATATGCCCGCAACCAAGGTACATGCCCTTGACCGGAATCGAACCCGGGGCCCTTCAGTCCCCAAGCCGATGCTATATCCATTGAGCCAAACAGGTTTCGGCAGTGATGTTGAGCATTTTTCATATGTCTCTTGGCCATTAGTATGTCCTTTTTGGAGAAGTGTCTATTTAGGTCCTCCGCCTTTTTTTTTTTTTTTTTTTTTTTTTACTGTATTTGTCTTTTGTTGAGGTGTAGGAGTATTTTATGTATTTTGGAAATTAAGCCCTTATCAGATGTATTGTTGGTAAATATGTTCGCCCATGCAGTGGACTCTCCTTTCATTTTGTTGATGGTTCTTTTGCTGTGCAGAGCTTTTTAATTTTATGTCCCATTTGTTTATTTTCTTCTTAGTTTCCTTTGCCCTCGGAGTTTCATCGGTAAACATATTGTTATGAAAGATGTCTGAGATTTTGCTGCCTATGGTTTCTTCTAAGACTTTTATGATTTCACAACCTACATTTTAGTCTTTATCCATTTTAAGATTATTCTTGTGTGTGGTGTAAGTTAGTGGTCTAGTTCATGTTGTTGTTTTTTGTTTTTTTTTTTTAGCATGGACCTGTACAGTTTTCCCAGCATCTTTTATTAAAAAGACTTTCTTTATTCCACTGCATGCTCTTGCCTCCTTTGTCAAATATTAATTTAGTATAATGGCTTGGATCAATTTCTGGGTTCTCTGTTCTGTTCCATTGATCTATATGCCTTTTCTTGTGCCAATACCATTCCGTTTTGAGTACAGTGGCTTTGTATTATAACTTAATATCTGGTATTGTGATTTCTCCAATTTTGTTCTTCTTTATCAAGATTGCTGTGACTAGTCAGGGTCATTTTTGATCCCATATAAATTTTGGAGACTTTGTTCTAGATCTGTGAAATATGCCATTGGTATTTTAATAGGGATTGCATTGGATGTATAGATTGCTTTGGATAGTATGGACATTTTAATAATGTTAATTCTACCAATCCATGATGTGAATGTTGTTACATTTCATGTTGTCCCAAAACTCTCTTAGACTCTACTCCTGCTTTTTAATTTTTTTTTTCCATTTGCTGCACCGAATGGGTATTTTTCTTCTTCCTTGTCTTCTAATTTGCTGATTCAGTCCTTTGCTTCTTCTGGTTTACTGTTGAATCCTTCCAGGGTGTTCATTATTTCAGCTATGTCATTCCTCATTTCCAACTGATTCTTATTTATTGTTTCAGCCTCACTTTTCATGTTGGGGTAGCTCTCATGAAGTCCCTTATAATTCTCATTAAGTTTCTTGTAATTCTCACTGAGTTGTTTGAGCATGCTTATTACCATTACTTTGAATTCTTTCTTTGATAAACTGTTTGCCTCTATTTCATTTAGGTCTTTTCCTGGCGATTCCTCCCTTTCTTTCATTTGGGAATAGTTTTTGTCTCCCCATTTTTGTTGTCCCTTTGTTTTTGTTTCTATGTATTAGATCAGACTGCTGTACCTCCCGGACCTGGTAGCATGATTTTAAGTAGTAGATGTTTTGTGGGACCCAGTGGTGCAGTCTCAGACCTCCTGAGTTGGATGCTCTAGGACAGCCCCTTGCTTGAGTTATTTGGGTTCTCCTGCCGTGGTTGATCTTGAATGTTATTGCCCTTTCTGGAATCTCCTCTCACTCAGCTCCGACCACATGTGCGAGTTGTTGTGCAGGTGTCAACAGAATAGAACAAAAATAGCACCACAAGATGCAAAACAAGACAAAAACATACACAAGATTCCTGCAGCAGCAACAGAAGCAACCAGCAGAGAAGAGAGAATTAGAAAAGAGACCAAGAATGATAGAAGAAAAGAAAGAATATGAGGAGAAAAATAAAACAAAAACACAAAAAAATAGAACCTCAGTGAATAAAGATCATGCTCCCGAGAATGGCGGGTTACATTTCTATTTATACTTTGCAATCAAAGGAGGGACATAGGTGGGTTACTTGAAATTTATTGGTCATTGATTAAGAGGTCGTAGAAAGCAAATTGAGGGAAACTCCTGGGATTGGATAAAAAGTAAAATGATGGACACATAATTAGGTGGGTGCAGGAACAATTACATGATAATGAAGGAATTTGTGGTATCTGTCCGTACACATTTGGTTGTGCCCCAGGGGCTCCAGAAAAAGGGGAGTTACAAGTTACCCAGACATTTCCAGGGTGTGTTATCACTGATGCAAAAAGACAGATAGGCTCAGCTAAGGTAAAGGCTGACCTTGTCAGTGAAGGTACTGGCCTAGGACGTAACTGCCCGCCATCACTGCTTTTAGTTAAATTTCAGACCATCTTTTGTGGTTCCTTTAGGTCTCCGAGCTGTCAGGTGAGCATGTGGCCCCTTCTGTCCACAGAAGGGAGCTTTGGATGATGGTATCTAAATTCAATCTTTGAATATTCATGTGGCAATAGGCACCTGGCCCAACAGGACTCCTGACCTCAGCCTGGTTCGGGCTGGGAGAGAACACCTGTTAGTGCGTGCATGTGGCCGCTGTCTGTTGAATTTACCAGATTTTCTCATCCCGGAAGCACAGGAATAAGCAAAACAAATGTGTCCCTGCTAAAATAAGGCCTTCCTCACCCTTTCCCCTCTGTTGTCTACATACTTGGACGTTCTGGTTATTTGTCTAGTTCATTGCCTCCAGGGTCTGAGTTTGATCTGAGTACAGCAGCAGCGTTTTCCTTTACGTTTGTCTGAGTGAGCACTGAGAGGCCTGGTGGGGTGAGGACCTGATGCCTGAATCCTCAGTTGGGCTGGAAAGGGATCCACGGGCCACTGTTCCGGAATGGGCGGATCTCTCTCTCCCCTGCCAGTCCAGGCCCTCACCTCCTCCAAGGCTTAGAGACTCAGCCCTGCCCCTCTCCGAACTGCACGTCATCCTCTGCCCTTTGTGCTTGGCTGTGTGCTCCTCAGCCTTTATGTCTGAGGCAGTTGTCCTCCTGGTTTGTAAAATGGTTAAGAGGGAGAATTTATTCATGCTGGGAATCGTGTCTGCGAGAGAACACCTCTGCCCGTAAACGACTTGAGTAACATTGATGGCCCTTCATTGAAGATTACTATTTTTAAAGATTGTTCACTGTAATTAAGATTTCTCTTAATCCAGCATTTTAAAACTTGTCATAGTTAATAATTATGCATCGGATAAAAGAGGAACACTTTCACATGCTTGAAAGTTACACTTTGGGGAAAGTTTCTGAGTTACTGTTAATGATACTGTCGCTAACCTCCTCTTCACAGACCTCTCAGCTCCGCACTGATTGCTGAGATGTTGGCCTCAGTCACACAGGAAGCCGCTAGTCGCCGCTTTCAGAAATTTCTGCGGCAGGTTTGGTGGACAGAGGTGATGCTTCTCTTTGAAGCTGCTTGGAGCCAAGATACTTTAAATCTGTTGAGCTGAGGCAGGCTTTGTGCCGGTTTCTGTCAGATCCGAGGCCAGAGAGTGTCCCCTGGACTCTGCGTTAATGGAATGACTGAGAAACACCTTGGAGTAGCTCATGGCCACGTCTTCCAGGTGAAATAAACCGGGTCAGACGAGAGAAGCCTTTGTAAGGAAGTGGCAGGCCAGTTCATAAAGTTTATTAAACACCGTGGTGTGGGCCGGGCCGGAGCCAACGGGAATGCTGGCTGCTGCGTCGGAGTTACACTGTGTTAACTAGTTTCACGCACAGTATGCTAAAAGCATTGTTCCTTTTCAGGAAGCCATCCAGGTCAGAAGAACTTATGAAGATAAATACGAAAATACACATCAGAACTTTTGTAAAAACCTGAAACCCTAGATTATTAGGCTTTTAATTAAACATGATGAACACATTTAAATAAAGCACAAAGCCCCCAGGCTGAACTGCACCTAATCGAAACGGATTAAGTCACCCTGGCATGCTTGGGTAGTTATTCTGCTTATTTATGCATGCAAGCTGAAGGTGGCAAACGCCGCTGTTGTCTTGTTGCTTATTGCACTGGGATTCCATTGCTGCTGGATGCTGGGCTCTTAATTAGTATTCAGCTGTTGATTATGGAAATACTGGGGATGCTAATTGAATTCTTTTTAAAATTCAGGGCCTGCCTTTTCCTGGTGGAGTTTGGCCTGGGTTGGGAGGTTGTAAGACTGGGTGCTCCACTGAGCAGAGTGGCTCACCCTTTGCTTCCCCTCCACTCGGCTGTTGGTTTGGGAATATTTTTCCTGTTGAATTAGCTTCCAGCAGAAGTCCGGGTGTTGCATAGGAGAAGGCATTGTTGCTTATGCTGTTCCTCATGTTTCCATTCCATCTGGGGTCACTGTAACTTTTACCTCGAAGTGTGCTTGCCTGTAAACACGCTACACCAGCTTTGATGTAATACATTGAGGTGAACAACATAGATACAAGTGACCTGAGAATTGTACCCAAAGATAGCTAACCTGTGGTGGCGCTAAAACTTAATTGGTCATGTATATGGCCTTTCAAATGCATGAATTTTAAAACCACCCTTCAATTTAAAGCTTGGTTTATCATAAATAAAAAGGAAAATCTTTCTTTCAGAACTGATGGGGCATGGCGTGGCAAACGAAGCTGTTGGGCATTTGTGACCCAGTGAACCCGTGTGGCTCTCAGGACATTACTCACACGGAACCCAGCTGCTTGCGAGGTGTCTCCCCTGGTGTCTGCAGAGGCCCTGGCTGTCCCTCTGGAATGTCTGCTCCGGAGAGCATTGCTCTCATTGTTCCCTCTCAGCCAGGCATTGGGTGTGCCAGAGACAGGCTGCCTAGTGCGGCACAAACAATGCGTTTTATTTACTGTCTGCGTGGCAGCCGCAGAAAGTGGAATCACAGCAAAACCAAAGCAAAGGTCCTGTAGCATCAGGGGGCTGCAGGGCTGAGAGCAGGAACGGGGTGAGCGGGTGAGGGAAGAGAGCCAGTCGCCCAAGGCCTGCTGATGGTGTCACATGTGTTTTACGATGTCCATGATCGTGTCTAGTTCAGCTCCAGACTGTGCTGAACCCCAGTTTTAAATTTTGTGTCAGCAATGTGAGGGAAGGCTTACTTGTATAGCATTCGTTTTAGGGCTGGTCAGTTTCCAGAGTGGGCATGTTACGTCGTCATTCAGAGCAAGCTGATGGTAGGAGAATCCAGTAGATAATCTAACATGAATCTGTTTTTCTTCTTTTGTAGGATTTATATGAATTTCCTAGTATTAGAATGTCGTCCTTACAGTTTTCTGGTCTTGTGCTCTCTCTGCATCTCTGTTCAGGTGCATACATTGTTTTATGTAACTGTACATTCAGCTAAATTGAATCGTAACATTGATACTCTCACTTTCTACTGAAATTTTTCTCTGCAAATTTTTACATTTCACTTGGAACCTGAAATACAGACATGTCGTATTTAGTGCAACCCATAACAGATACTAGTGACTTTAAGTGGAACCAAAGTAGACCTTTCTCTCTGATTACTCTTCCTCTGATTTCATGCTAAATTGGTAATGTTTCCTATGAACAACTTAATTCTTAGATATAAGAGTAGGAAAATAAGAGAAATATAAATGTTGACTTAGTCCACATAAGTAATGCACATATTGCTCACTCATGTTAGTCTTCGTATGATGGTCCATGGTAAAAACCAGCCTTTAATCTTACAAAAGGGGATGTCCATTCAGGTAAGATTTGCCTAATGTTTCAAGAATTAATGGAACTGAACTGGTTTTCCTGTGATTGCCTCCCAGCAGCTTTTGATTCAGACTGCTGTTTAAAGAAGTCAGTAGTGTGATACAGTTTATTGTCAAGTCCTTTTGGAAATGAGACTGCAAATTAAAAATCAATTATATGTGCAGAAAAGTTGGTGTAAGGCAATCAATTTTGCCACTTGGGTTGCAGAAAGATTCTGTGTAACAAGCTGTAAAGGGAAATGTATTTTTAAATCCTTTAGTAAGTGAGGTAGGCCAAGCATTAGAAAGGGAAAAATATTTCAGTATTTCATGTCATTGGAAGCTGCCTGTGGGTTAAATCTACAAATTCAGCCATGACCTTGCCTTTCACAGACATGGCTTCATTACTTTCTAAGCTTCCTCATACTGTGGTCAAAAACGTTAATGTGAAAAGAGAAAACCAAGATGGCGGCATAGGTAAATGCCTAACTGCAGCCTCACACAACAATTTCAAAAAATACAACTAAAATATAAAGTGGACATCATCCAGAACTACAGGAAAGTTGACTGAATGGAAATTCTACAACTAGAAGGAAAGAGAAAACCAGAAGGAAAATCAGAGGAGCTGTAAAAGCCTAAGGTACAGAGACACGGTGCGCGTGTGGGGAGAGGACGGAGCCGGAGAGGAGGAGCGGCTGAGTGCCTGGTTGGTGTTCCCTAGCAGGAAGGAGATAACAGCTCCGGACTATGCTGAGCCTCAGTTCCAACTACACTGAACCCCAGTTCTGGGCGAGACCCTGGCGTCCCAGGCTCATACAGAGGGATTCGAAGCTGTAAGGCGGAAACTCAGGGGAGCAGCGAAAAGCAGAGCCCCAGAGTCGCGCACGTTGCACGCAGAGGACGAACTGTTGACTGTGCCGCTGGATTGCCCTAGCGGAAGGAGGCAAAAGCTCCCGACTGCACTGAATCCCACTTCCAACTGCACTGAACCCAGTTCTGGGCTCATTGGGGGAGAGCCTAGACTGTTTGGTAGTGGGAGAAACTCGAGGGCACCTTTCTCTCAGAGGTGCTTGCAGCGAGTACCAAAGGACACTGAGGAACACTGATACTCAGGAACCTCATAGGCGGGGTTGACAGGAAGCCAAAGCTGTAGGCTCCACCCTGAAACTCTGCCCCATCCAAGCTGAGCACAGAGGCTTTTAAATAAGGCTGTCTCCCAGCACAGACACAGCTGATCCTCACAGCCAATTGACCTGGAGGTCAGTTCCTCCCAGTGATATCAACAACAATTAAGACTTAACTACAAAAGGCTGTACACACAGTCCACAAAGGGTGCACCAAGAGTGTCTACCTCAGATAACTGGGAGGCTGACCCACTGAACCATATAGGACACCTTAACACACAAAGCCATCCTACCAAGCAGCGAAAATGCCAAGATAAGGAAACAGATTACAAACGAAAGAAATGGAGGACAAAAAATGACTGGATATAGAGTTCAAAACCACGATTATAAGGTTTTTCAAGAATTTCCTAGAAAAGACCGATAAACGAGACCCATGAAGATATGAAAAGGGATCAACTAGAAATAAAGAATACATTGTCTGAAATAGAAAATATTATACAGAGTTCTAAAAACAGAATGGAAGATCGTAAGAATCAAGTCAAAGATTTGGAACACAAAAAGCCAGAGGACACTGCTTCGCAGAAGCAAGAAGATAAGAGAATCCAGAAAGTTGAAGATAGTGTAAGAAACCTCTGGGACAACTTCAAGCAAACCAACATCAGAATTATGGGGGTCCCAGAAGATGAGAGAGAGCAAGATACCGAAAACATATTGAAATAAATAGTGAAAGGAAACTTCCCCCACCTGGTGAAAGAAATAGACTTACAAGTCCAGGAAGCACACAGAACCCCAAACAAAAGGAACCCAAAAAGGGCCACACCAAGACACATCATAATTAAAATGCCAAGAGCAAAAGACAAAGAGAGAATATTAAAAGCAGCAAGAGCAAAGCAGGTAGTAACCTATAAAGGAGCACCCATATGATTATCAGCTGATTTCTCAACAGAAACCATGCAGGCCAGATGGGAATGGCAAGAAATATTCAAGGTGATGAATAGCAAGAACCTACAACCAAAAATACTCTACCCAGCAAAGCTATCACTCAGAATTGAAGGCCAGATAAAGAGCTTCACTAATAAAAAAAAGCTAAAGGAGTTCATCACCGCCAAACCAGAATTATATGAATTGCTGAAGGGGGTTCTTTAGGAAGAGGAAAAAAATAAAGATAAAAATTATGAACAACAAATACGTAACTATCAACAAGTGAATCTAAAAACCAAGGGAATTAAAAAAAACCTGATGAACGATGTTGACTGTTGAATATAATAGAATCAGAGGTATGGAAGGGGAGTGGACTGATGATTCTTGGGGAAAAGGGGAGTGGTGGATGCTGGAAGAGACTGAATATAAACTGCACCTATGGATGAGGACAATGGGGGGTGGGGAAAGGGCAGAGGATGGGGTGGGAACCTGGCGGAGGGGGAAAAATGAGGAACTTTTGTAATAATATGAACAATAAAGGTTTATTTTTTAAAAATGGGGAAAAAACGTTAGTGTACTTATTTTTCTCTTTTTAAACAAAGCTATTGTTTTTCTTTGGCCAATATGTTTGTTTTAAGTTTCTTATCCCTTATCCCTAATTTTAGGTTTTTTTTTAAGCCAACAATGAGTTGTTCCAGTCGGGGGCTTGGGCGCATATTTGTGAGAGTTCAGACCTTGGGGCGATGCAAAGAGAACGGAGACCTGGGCAGTAACCCCACATTGAACACAAGCTTTCTCTGTAAATTACCCATTGCTACTCAGAATAATCTTTTAAAATCAAGAGTAATTTTTATGGGTCATTTTTCATTTTTGCTCGAAGGAGGGGGAAGCCTTGGGGAGAATCTTCAGCTTGAAAGATTAACAAACACCAGGCTGCTGAAACTCTGCTGAAAATACTCATTGTATTTTCAAGGGCGTGTAAAAAATGGAGCTAGCACCCACTCTCCGCTCCTCTCGGCCATCTTTCTCTGTTCCTTTAAAAAATGAGAACAAGACACAAGGGGGCTTGAGAGATTGCGTTTGTTCCCATAGACAAAGGGGTTGTTTTATAAATGAGGAGGATGAAAAGCCCTTGCCTCTGAGTTTCTTAGCAACAGAAGCGGAGTCAGCTTTCCTGTGTATGCGCGGAGCACTCCGTGTCACAGGTAAAACGCTGTGTTAGCCTGGTCACTGGAATTCGGGGTTGGGGAAGGAAACGGGAGATTAAAAAACAAGTAGGAACCCCACAATGAAAGGAAGTAGCTCGTTCAGAGCTGTCCATCCGCTGCTGAGCTGGTCTGCAATCCAAGCTCTCAGGTGGAGTGATGATGGCCTCGGAAGCCCCCCAGTTGCTGCCTTCAGTGGAGTGCCAGCTTGTTTTTCCTTTTCCTTACCTCCCCCTCCCCCCCGCACGCTGAGGGATGTGAGGCTCCAGCACTCGCTGTGAGGCATTGCCCCAAGGAGCCTTTATGGGGGTGACGTTTCCACACAGAAAGCAAGCACCGGGGCGGCAGGAAGCAGGGTGCGTGGTGGTCACGGGTGAGAAAGGCTTTTCCAGCTAACCAGCATCACCCACGCCTCTCCAGCTCCACTTTCGTGTGTTTGTGGTGGCTTTGGCAGAGGGCAAGCCTGCCCACCTGCACTCTTGCTGATCCCACGTGAGCATGAGGATAGGGTGACCCTGTTGTTACATACTCGGTCACATACTCGGTTCTGTCTTTGGATTATTGCTTGGTGTTCGTTTACTCATCCCACAGATATTTGCAGAGCACCGGCCTCTGCCAGACACCATTCTGCGTGCTTGGCACAGCGGTGACCAGAACAGATAGAAACCCTTCTTGTGGAGTGGCCGTTCTCCTGGGGAAGAAAGATTAAACCAAGATCAAAGAGCTCAGGGCCGGAGTGTGGTGTCTGCCCCGCGGGTGGTGCCGGCAGGCCCACGGGGTGTGCCCACCCGGGACTAAGGGAGTCTGGAGGTCCGGGCTGCAGTCTGATTCTTACTGTCTCCCAGGACGTAGCCCTGGGCCTAGAGGAGGGTGATATTCAGAAACGATTGTTTGACCAGAGAAGAGAAGCTACTAGAGGCTTTTCTCCTGCAGACCCTCAGATCACTTCCGTGGACTTGGCTGAGCTCTGCCTGGGCTGCAGGCGTGGCCTCATGCAGCGAAATTAGCTGGAATGAACAACCAATCCCTTCCAGTCATCCGTGGCTTTATTTTCTGGATTAAAAGAAAAAAGCTCATTCTTTGCCATCATCACTCAGTACTTAGTGATATCTGTGGGTGAAATGCTTTGCTATGAGAGAGTGAATGATGGAGAGAGAGAAGTCAGAAGGTTTAATAGGCAGTCTGGTGTTGACCTGGCGACGCTGACTATGCAACCATCACTCTCTCAGAAATAGAATGGCCTGTTTGCTGACCTTTCTCAAGGCTGTCTTGGTGGTCTTTTTTGAACTGTGATCTGTGATAATATACCTTTGCTCTCAAGTTTCCTTCAAAACTCTAGTGTACTCCCTCTAGTAGGTCACTTTTGGAATGTGTTCTTCCATTGCAAAGGGCTAGATCCCATGTAGTTCATCCTGGCAATAGGAAACAGAAGAACTATCAAATAAATATACCAAGGAACAAATAAGGAGGGGCAAGGAAAGTTGCAAGTAATAAGTGAACCTGGAAATAAAAGAATGGAGCAGAGCGAATGACATTATTCCATATGGCCTGAGTGCTAGAAAGTCTACCAATGCATGCTTAATAATTGAAGCATGTGTTTACACTGTCATTCTGGACCATTTTATTACACATCCAAGAACATGAGGAAGACCTGTTCTGGAAGTAGAATGCCCGGGACACACGGAGTCCCTGTAGCTTGTTGCTGGGGCCCGGGGTCCCGCATGGCACAGTCCACCCCTGAAATGCAGAGTCGGGGAGGAGAAAGTCGTGCTCTCCTGCCTCCCCCTGGAGGACTCTTGTTGGGATGAGGTGGAGTTGACGGGAGCACAAGCAAGAAGAGGCCTTGTGGTTAATGGCGAGAATGCTGACCTGCCAGAGGCGGGGATGATAGGTAGTCCTCACACTGGCACCAGCCACCTTTGGGACCTTGAGGAACTGAGGTCCTCCCTTCGGGTCTTAGTTTTCTTTGTCTAAGAAATACAGAAAGGAGAAGGGATGGGGAGGGGGTGCACTCTGCGTTGGCCGGCAGGTAAGAAACCTGGATCTGACATGAGTCTCAATCTGTTCCCTGTCCCCACCCTTTTACTCTCAGGTTAGAAATTGGGCAGATGTTTTATCTAGAGCTGATGGAATCATCCCCGTGTACAAAACTTAAAAGCATTCACGTGTTCTTTGAGTACTAAGCAGTCTTGGTTTCCCATTGCAGCTGCTTTGTGAGTTTTGATTATAAATTTGTTTTTCTAATCTGTCCCATCAGCAGTAATAAAGCACTTTAGACTTCAGAGATGCATGCTCTGCGTGTTAGAAGCCACAGCAAAGCGGAGGCCGGAGGATCCATCACCTGCAGCTCTGCTCTCTGTTTCCCAGCCTCTCCTCCTGACAGCCCCGCCTGCCTGGGAGCCACTCTGCTGCAGCACTTGGACATGTCACATTTGCTAACAAGATGCTTTCCAAGCAGCTCGTTCGGCTAAATCAGTCATTTTCTTTTTCCATCTAGGCCTCTAACTAATTAGGGTAACAGAGCTAAGTAAGCTTGGCTATTCATTTTTGAAGGGGGGGTTTTAGAAAATGAATTGAGCATAGATTTGGGGAACCAGTTGACCGGGACCCAAAAACACATCGATCATTAATTTTAACACAAAATGGCTTTGCTTGTAGGCAGCATTGGGCCCTTGTCTGTGGTTCCTGTTTCTCTGCTGCCAGCAGAGCACCACTTGGGACTCGATTTCATGCAATTGTTCCAATTCCCAGGCAGCTGAGGGGTGGGGTGGGCAGTGAGAATTCGGTATCCCCCCCGCTCAGTCCAGCCCGTGATAAGGACATTCTCCATCTTTCAGTAATAACAACACTTAGAACATTATTTCAGATCATCCTTTGGGACAAGCAGCTTCTGTGTTAGCTTCCCAAGTGTTCGCCTCAGAGCAGGCTGACCTTGGCAGTTTGTCTTCCTCACCAGAACTCTGACTTCAGAATCAGCTCACATTTTCCCTCCCCTCCCTCCTTTCTCCTGCTTCCTCCCCCTCTTCCTGCTCCTCCTCCTCTGACTCCCTCCCCCCTTTCCCCTGTCACACATCCCCAGGACCCAGTAGATGGCCTTGCTTCAGGCAGACTTGCAGGTGGGTCCTCCCATTGCTCACACGTTCAGAGGAGTCCCTGTGCATCACAGCGTTTGCCCTCCGCTGTTTGAAACACTTTCAGACACTCGAGTCCCATCCTCCAAGGTGGGTGTGTGGAGGGGAGACGTTCCCCTCCAGAGGAATGGCTTTACAAAGGGTGTGGATTCTTACAGCTCCAAACCAAATTCCGTTCTCAATACTCCACTTCAGGTTTGCCTTTAAGACTGTCAGGGAGAAAGGGGGGAAGGGCTGTCCGCCTTGTATCGAGCTCAGTGCCGCTGCCCTTCCGTACGTGCTCTGTGCAGGCTCTGCCGGAGCTTGTGCTGCCCTTTAACCACCGTCCTCTGCCCTCCCGCCGCCGCTAATGGGGTCTCTGCTCTGTGCTGCTGGTTCGTTCTTCTGCTATTCAACTGGCTTCTTTGTCTTTAGCTCAGTTTTTCAGAAACAAGATGTTAAAACATACTGACTCCCTTATCCCAAAGGAAGGAGACTGATCACTGACTGTAGGCAAATAGACTGCATCTGTTCTTTAACTGCTAAGCTCTCTGCAGGAGCCACTGCTCACCTTGGTAATTGCCTGGCGGCGTGGCATCCTTGACTGATGTTGGCAGTGGGCATAAATGAGCACTTGAGTTGGATGTTGTTGCCACAGGCAACCTAGAGAGGAGATGGCAGCCACAGAACTGAAAGCCCTTCCCGAGGGCCTCTCCTCCTGATGGTTGGGGACCACAAGGACCGCGGCGATGAACACATGGCTGCTCTCCTCGGACAGGCTCAGGAAGTGCCTGAGGAGCAGGAGGGGTTATGTGAGAGGACCTGGAAGGAAGGCTAGGATTTCACTCGCCAGACACAGTGACAGAGGTCAGTGGAAGACCAGAGACATGACAGATCGTGGCTGGGTGGTTTGTGGCTGGTTGCCCAGTTTGAGTGAAGCTGTCGATGGAGGAGTGTACAGAGAGCTGACTCAAAGCCACCCACTCGATGGGAACAGAAGTTTCTGTTTAATAAGAAATGAAGGATGATTACATATATTTGAACGTGGGGAGTGATAGGACTGCCACCATCATTGTAGTTAACCTGTCAGCAGCATGGGACAAATGGAGTGGGTAGAGAAGGGGATCAGTGGCTCTGAGCCTGGCCAAACACATCAGAGTCACCTGGAGAGCTTTAACATGTCCCGTGCCCAGACCACCTCAGACCAGTTAGATCCAAATCCCTTGGTGGGACCCCGGCATCCATGTCCCAGGCCCTGGGAGCTGTGGAGCTGGGGAAGGACTGCGGTCCTAGTGAGATGCCGAGAGCTCTAAGTTAATAAGCTGTGTTTTTCAGCCTCAGTTGCACACTGGAATCACAGGAGGAATTCTACACACACACCATGTGTGTGTGCCCTACATATACCCAGATCCTTGGGTCTCACCCGGCGTTTCTGACTTAATTAACATGGGATACAGCCAGGCATTGGGCTCTAATGTCCAGCTGGGGCTGAGGGGAACTGAGGTAGAGTTATTATGTGCCAGGTGTTATTCTCAGTACTCACATGAATTGACGAATTTATTAACATTTTATAGATACAGAAGCAGGGTCACAGACAGGAGAGAGGACTTTTCCGAGGCCACAGAGCAATTCCTAGAACCTGCTTTCCAATCCATCCTCTGGGCTCCAGAGCCCAGCTCTTCACTCTCTAGAGAAGCCTGGCTGATTGGGGGCGGGAGGGAAGGGAGAAGCTGGAGAGATGCTCCTCAGATTTTGTATCTTGGCACAGGGAGGCATCTTTAATAAAATTGTGAAACCAGAAGTACTTGCTTTGGGCAGAATGGAAGAGTCATTTTGAACCTAAGTGACTGTAGAAGATGCAGGTGGATGTAGCCGTTAGAAAGGAAGGTCTAAAGCTAGGCAAGCTTTCTGTTCACAGTGGAGGAAGCTGGGCTTGAGGAGCTAAATGAGCACGCTCAGGGTCTCAGCTCGGAAGCGGCAGAACCAGGATCTGATGAGGTTGGCGGGGTGATAGTCGGGGAGGAGAGATCGGGATTGTTATGTTGGGAGGTAGAAGGCTGGACAAGGGACAAAGGCAGACAGGGAGGAGCCCCAAAGGCAGGAGAACTGCTTGGGTGCCATATTGTTTAATTTGCTACACATGGTTCTCCCTTAACGGGAAATGAGGGGTAATCACACACTGTTACTGTGGGAAATGATATACTTCAGCTGAAAGATTGGGGTAGGAACTTGGTACAAAGTCGGGATGCTGAGCAGATCTTGTAGTATCGATCGCTTTGTTGAAATAACTGGTAACGAGTCTGGGTTGCATATAGAACTTGGGAACCAGGATAGAGTTGGTACAGGAATTGCGGGGCACATCAAGAAGAAGAGATGTTGTGTGATTAAAGGTGTCTGCTCCGTAGTAAATAAGAGAAAATCTCTAGGTTCACACCTTAGAAGTTTCCATGGTGGCAGGCATAAGGGATGGCTGAGGCAGGGCTGTAATAAAGGGCACCAGGCATTGTCGGTGCGAGCAGAGCATTAGAAGGACTGTGAGCAAGATCGCCATGTTCCTGACAGTGCTGTCAAAGACAGGACAGAGAGGCACGGTGAGGGGGTGGAGAAGGCTGTGTCGGGAAGGCCGAGTGGGCAGGGGTGCATCGCGGGAGAGCTGCCTTCCTCACGGGAGCAGCCACTTCTCAGTCCATGTTGCTAGTCTTCTGAGGAAGCCTGGGCACATAGCCTGTGGTAATCCGAGTCAGCTAATCCAGTGCGGCAAATGTTTTTCCAGTCATTTAAATTACTTAACCCCTGTCTGGTGATCTTTGAAGTCGTGTCTCAGTTGCCTATAAACTGCTCCTTGTCAGGACCAAATAAATGCCTCTAAGACTCAGGAACTTTAGAGAGCTTAGAGCTGGCTGGAAGGAGAGGGAGGGAGCTTTGCTGTGGAGGTAAGTCATTGAAGTAAAAGTTCATGCATTTGTCATTCACAGACGTGCGTTTTCCATATGGGCAACACAGTCACGGACTTAATGCCAAAAGGTCTTCTACAGCCTTTGTCCTGACTCTGGATTGGCGGAGAGGTTAGCAGAGAAGGGGCTGGGTCTTGTCGCGGCCTGATAGCCGCACAGAAGTTGGGATGGATGTTCTCTGTGGCAGGAGAGAGGGGGCTTGTCCAGCCTGTGGAGGGCCCTTCAGGGGTCGTGTTTTCATTTTCTTCGGTGCTTCCTTCGTGTGATGCTTTATCAAACAGGCCTAAGAGCCTAAAGCAAAATAAGATAAAAGACATGAAGGAGCTGGATGGGCAGGTGATTCATCTCCTCATTATGGAGAACATTTCCTTTTCATCCTGTATTCGGCCACTGTTACCTGTCCTAGATCGTGGTAAGTAAGGTCCCACCAGTCCTGCCTGCTGTGGTCAGCGCTGCCGCCCCGGAGGCTGTGACACCCGCTGGCGGGCGCTTTCCTCCGCGTGTTAAGTAATTTAAATTATTAGGAAAACACTCATCACACTTGATGAACTGACTTGAGTTACGGAGGTACCATGGCCGGGCCGGGTACTTTGATGTTCGTGATGCGCCCCAAAACAAGAAACTCCAGTTCTTCCTCATTCCCCCCACATCCTCTCATCACCTCTACTCTCTTAGATAACTACTCATCTGTCTGTAGAAAACTACCCACTGGTGATGGAATTCAAGCTTGTGGTAGGAAACAAGGTGTTGGCAGGCCTTTCTGGTTGAGGCGGTGCCTTGGACCATTGGTTTTCTTTCTGAGAAACAAGAGTATTAGTTAATATTAGGCCCTGTCCGGCCCTGGCAGGTTCAGGGACTGATAATAGGATTGTCCTTGAAGAACGGACTTGTATGTGGAAAGCACTCTGCCCGATGACCCCAGACTAGACCACCCACCTCGAGGGGAGAGATTTTAATGGTTGTGCCGGACCCAGTGCGGGGCTCAGTGTGGGAAGTCCATGGCAGGGCACACAGCACACGCAGCTAGAGGAGGAGGACAGTACAGGCATGTGGCAGTGAGTGCACGTGTTCATAGTCACCCCAGTGGTGAGTGGTTAATCCACAGGACCCCCAGGCGGCAGGTCGTGAGGAGAGAGGAGGTGGGGCTTTGTTACAGCCTATAAGCTGTTCTGGTCAAGACTCAGGAACTTTAGTAATTTTTAACTGGAAATCATCCCGTGTTGATTTGCTTTTCTCCAAATGACGGGAGCACTATGGGAGCAGCAGGGCCTGGCTATAGCTGACTCTGGGACAGCAGTGGCAGATACACAGCCCCAGTGCCACCCCAGTCCTCCTTCCTGCCCTCGTTGTAGACATGGTTCCACACAGCACGGTCCCCGTGAACTGAAATGGAACCACAGCGTCCATTTTAACACAAGTTCTAGTCCAGACACTTGTTGGGGGGTGGGCACTGGGCCTGGAGAGACCGGATGGAGGCTGCTGAGCACCGTAATTGCTCACTGAGGAGTCTGAGCTCTCACTCTTCTTGGACAGACAGATGTCTCACCCAGTTCTGAAATTCATGCGAAGAATTATCTGTACCTTAGTTGAACAACAGTTACTCCAAAAAATTAAAACATTTTTTCAATTGCTCTTGACATACAATATTAAACTATTGTAGTTTCGGCTGTACTACCCAGTGATTGGACATGTAACCTGTGAAATGATCACCCTGATAAATCCACTTTGTGACACAGTCTGTCTTGGTTCCAGAATGTGTGAGAGTGACCCTAGGTTGGTTCTGTTAGGTAACACCAGACTCTGATTAGCCTGCCTGAGTGTGGAAGCAGGCCTGGCGCTCCCAAGAATCCCTCCCTGAGTGTCTTCCTTCTAGATACAAAGTTAAATGCCGCAGCCCCCGCCCCCCCATGAAGCCCCTAAAAGAATTTTGCTTAAAAAGCCATGTATTCCCTCCCAAGTTTAAAATACTGTATGCTTTTTTTTCTTTTCATTATTAGGATATAATTTCTGACATTTGAAATAAAACTTTCCCATCATTATTAAGTATATCTAGTGTATTTTGAATACCATTGAGATTTATACCCATTATTACCTATTTTGAAAATACACGAGAGAGCCTGGCCAGTTTGGCTCAGTGGATAGAGCGTTGTCCTGCAGACTCAAGGGTCCCGGGTTCAATTCCAGTCAAGGGCACATGCCCAGTTGTGGGCTCGGTCCCCAGTAGGGACCATGCTGGAGGCAGCCAATCAAAGATTCCCTCTCATCATTGATGATTCTCTCTCTCCCTTTTCTTTCCTCTCTGAAATCAATAAAAAATATGTTTTTAAAAAAAGAAAATACACCAATGAGCTATTTTTTACCAATAAAATCTTATACTTTATCTTTCCCCCCTTTAACTCATATAATTAGTAGCTTTTAAAAAATATATATTATTATAATAAAAAATATATTTATTATTATTATTATAAAATCAATATATGCATATGTATTATTGATTTTCAGACAGGAAGAGAGAGAGAGAGAGAGAGAGAGAGAGAGAGAGAGAGGGAGAGAGAGAGAAGAGAAAGAGAAACATCAGTGATGAGAGAGAATCATTGATCAGCTGCCTCCTGCATGCCCCTGGGCCTGTGCCCTTGACTGGAATGGAACCTGGGATCCACTGAGCCAAACCAGTCAGGGCATAACTAGTAGCTTTTGCATCTGCTTCCCTGTAGATTTTATTCCTAATGTAAAGCATTTTGTCTAGAGAGTCTTGCCAGATCAGCCTTTCATATGCCCGGAAGCAAAAAAGCATGTGTATCAAAATATGCTACATACTGTGATTCCCTTTAGATTAGAAAAAAAGCTGTGTTAAAAGAAAAGGTCTCTCCAATAATTATAGAGTTATCATAATTATTAGTGTGCAGGTGAACAAAAGAAGATATTATAAAAGTAGATAAGCCGAAACCGGTTTGGCTCAATGGATAGAGCGTCGGCTTGGGGACTGAAAGGTCCCGGGTTCGATTCCGGTCAAGGGCATGTACCTTGGTTGCGGGCATATCCCCAGTAGGGGGTGTGCAAGAGGCAGCTGATCAATGACTTTCTCTCATTGATGTTTCTAACTCTCTATCTCTCTCCCTTCCTCTCTGTACAAAATCAATAAAATATATTAAAAAAAAAAAAAAAGTAGATAAGCCGAAACTGGTTTGGCTCAGTAGATAGAGCGTCGGCCTGCCGACTGAAGGGTCCCGGGTTCGATTCTGGTCAAGGGCATGTACCGGGTTCGATTCCGGTCAAGGGCATGTACCGTGGTTGCGGGCACGTACCGTGGTTGCGGGCACATCCCCAGTGGGAGGTGTGCAGGAGGCAGCTGATCGATGATTCTCTCTCTTCGATGTTTCTAACTCTCTATTCCTCTCTCTTCCTCTGTAAAAAATCAATAAAATATATTAAAAACAAGTAGATAAAATTTTACTTTTTACTATTCATTGGAAATAAGATGGATTAAATTTTTTTTAAGTTCTTGGATGAATATTATTTATTGTTCAATTAAGGCTATATTCTGTATGTTTTATTCTTATTTATTTGTAGATATAAATGTTCAGAAATCTTGTTTATATGAACAAGTAGATGGGAATGATAGTTTTTTTACAGTGTAATGTAAATATTTGAATTTTACATTGTAATGCCAAAATGTAATTTATCATCAGACATATTTTCAGTAGTTTATCAGATGATACCTTTTCTAGATCCTCTTTCAGTTTGGTTGAAAGCAGAGAATTGGAAAGTATTTGAGTTGCTTAAGGCTCCTGTGGTAACCATATCAGTCCCTGTGCCCACATCCAGACCCATGGTTTGCATGGACTGTGCTTCTGCCCGGAGTTTCTGCCGGGTCCTGCGGCTCAGCACCCTAGATGGGAGGGGCCTTTCCCTTCTACACAGAGTTCATTCCAGGGGGGTGACTGGAAAGAAAACATGGAAGCGGAAGGTTAGGAAATGAAGATCCCACAGGCCCATAAGGAAGTCTTCTGGGTCTGTACCCCAGTTCGCAGGTAGCAGATCTCCACATCTTTCCTGCCAGGCCCTCCTCTGGCCTGGAGACACGCAGGGAAAGCAGGCCTGGGAGAGAGGGCCAGCCTGGGAGCCTGCACACCTTCAGAGCTGCCGGCTTCGGGCAGTGACCTGGGCTGTGCGTGGCTTTGGTGACTTAGTGATGAATAAACTGCTGTCCTGGCCTGTTTGTCACAACGCCAGGGCTCTTATTATAAAACAAAATGCAACACCACCACCCCCCCAAAACATCCTTGGAAACCAAAACCCTCTGAGAGATCTTGGTTTCTTAATGGCAATAAGGTCTGCTTAGTTACCTTTTCTAATGTTTTGGTAACCTGTTTTCAAGTAACTGGTTTCCTTTTGAATCTATTCATTTTATTTTAGGCATTTAGAACCCATTTTTAGGAAGAGGTTAGGCTTTACCAGGCTGCCAAAAAGGGTCCATGGCACAAAAAAGGTGAACCTGTTCTTAGTGCTGACCTCTTCCAAAGAACCACGGATTTCTGGGCTTTGAGATGGCAGCCAGGGCAGTGGTTTCATGGGGGGATGCTGCATGGAAATGACACTCCATGATATGCCGACAGGACTGGGGTGGCACGTTCCTGGCTCAGGGCAGGCACTCGGGTGTTGAAGTAGATGCCAGCCCTCAGGTGTTGTTACCAGGCATTATCTGAAGGGCATTAGTGTCTCCTATAATCCAGGTGACTGGCAAGCATTCTGGAATCCACCCACCTGCCCATCCGCCAGGGGGCGTGGTTCCCGAGGATGCTTGATCTTCCTTGCCCTATTCTACACAAGCAATCAGGCCAGAGAGAGAAAACTCCCATTATCTCCAGGCTGTTTCACAGCAATTGAGCATGTTCTTGGTTTTGTTATTAAGTAACGGGGACCTGCGGCTTCTTGGTTATTGTTTGGTTTGTTTCTGTAACGTTTCCACATTCATTATTTTCTTCTGGTGCTTCCTCTGGCGGCGGGCGGCTGATTTGCTCCACACACCAGGGCCCCTGACCCGGAGCTACAGAGCTGCATTTAGATCAGGTTTCTCGCATGCTGCTGACTTTATCTCATTTACAGTATCACATTTCTGTTGCCATACACTGTGTGATCTGGGCCTCCCCACAGCTTTTTAACAATTCGTAATTGAGCAGGAAGTGTTTTTATTACAGTGGCCTTTTGATTTTGATTTTACAATCGTGTAGTGTTTAGCAGGGAGCAGAGGTGGGGAAGTGGCTCTCTGAAACACATTTTTGACAGAGAGAAGTCTGTTGTTTCAGCCACTTGGCTATCTGTCAGCGCTTCTCAGACTTCCCCCTTGTGTTGGTTGCCTGGCAACCTGGGGCTGGAGCAATCAAACCGTGGCCAGTGCTTTTCCAAGCCCAGATTGGGAGATGATTTATTGGTGGAACTGTAAGCACGGTAAACCCAGGCCTCAGAAATGGACCTTCCTTTCATTTTAAACCCGGAGTTTATATAAACCACACCAAGGGAAAATAAAAGATGAAGAGTATCAGTTGGAGCGTGTTTTTTTTAAAGCTTTTAAAGAATAAAATTAAGGCCTTTTGTGAGCTTGTTATTATGTGTATACACACACACACTCACACACTCACATATATATAACATTTCTGCTCAGTTGGATTATTACCAGTTTTCTTTCGCCTTCCTAGAACACTTCACAATTTAAAAGCTAGTGCTTTATCTGGTAAATGAGGATACTTAGGATGCATCTTTCATGAGAAACTCAGCCCAGGGAGGGAAAGGTAAGGGTTCGCCTGGGTCATAGGAAGCCTGGATAGGATCAGGCTGAGAACCAGAGCCCAGGTTTCCTGGTCACGTGTCCATATGTGGACTTAAGGCAGTGAATATATACTGCTGAGTGCACTTCTCTGATTTCCAAAATTAGCTGAAAAATGCAAAGGACCCTGCCTTCCCCATGCCGTGTGAACGTAACACGTTCGTGTAGAGAAGGGAACACCATCATTGCAGGACAGGTTAATTCTGAACTTTCATGTTCTTCCCACTTTCTGCCTCGCCCATACTGCCTTCTCTTGTCCTCCTCCCCTAATTTACAATGATTACTTTTTAACTGAAAATCATCCCATAGTGATTTATTTTTACTATAAAAGTTAATTTTAAAGCTCTTTATTGTGAGGTTTCTCCTCCATAGAGTTTCCAGCAGTTTCTCCCATATTGCAGGTGGAAATGAGGAGAACTTTGTGGGGGCATTCTGCACGGGAGGAGGGGCGGAAGACAAGACGCGCAGCCTGCCTGTGCAGGTTAAGCATTTCTTAACCATTGCATTCTATAATATTTTAAAGAAATGCTTAGGAACTCAAACCGTACTCTCCATGCAGCCAATATACCTGACTGTGTATGTAACTGTGCTATTAGCATGTTTGTGTTCCTTATAAATATACATATTAACCTCTGTGTGTAATTTACACACAGCTGTGTTCATGCTCTCTTAATACCAGTATTTTCAGCAAGAGTGAGGTATCATGGGAATGCTATTGTTCCAAACAAAAGCCAGCAGAGCAGCCTCATGGTGGGGCCCATTACCAGCACCCCATGTGGGGACTCTCCCTGCGACCCCAGTGGGAGCTGTTCTGCATGGGGACAGCAGGAGGCCAAATGGCAATAAAAAGGAAAACAATGACCACAGTCAGACAGGGATCTGAGGCTGCCTTCGGTAATAGGAACACTCTCCCTTCCCCCATCCCCGCACATTTCCTAAGGGAATCATTGATTTTCCTCCCTGTTTGGGGGTCCTTCAAAGTGAGCAAAGTTAACGAGTAGCCCTGGCCCTGTCAGATTGTGGCGAGGGAGAAGCAGAGTCCGAGAGCCCTTTCCATGGCAGGAGCCAAAGTGAGCCCCTGGTGCCCGTCAGGGCCTCAGTTTCCCCTCTTTGTGGGCAGATCATAACTTCTGGGTTTGGCTGAGTTCTTCCGGGTGATAGATTTCATTTAATTTAAAATAACAGGCTTTTGTGATTTTATTTCATTTAAGACTATGTGATACCATTGTCCATAATTCTAACTGTACTTATTTTACCTTCCTAATGGAAAACTTCTAGTGTTTTGGAACTTTAAATGTTTTACAAAACAGAAATAAGGATCATTCTAGACCTGTGCTACCTGGGTTGGTAACCACCAGCCACATGTGGCTGTTGACACTAAAATGTGCCAGTCCAAGCTGAGATGTGTTGTAAGTGTATACTACATGCTGAATTTCACAGACCTAGTAGGAACAAAAGAACGCAAACTATTTAAATATTTTTGTATTGATTATATGCTGAATTGACAATATTTTAGATAGATCAAGTTAAAATGGACATTAGGAACTATTATTATCAAAATTAATTTTATCTTTAAAACATATGGCTACTAGGAAATTAAAGTTACATGTTTGGCTCACATTCAGTTTCCATTGGGCAGCCACTAATTTGGACTCTTAAGACTTCAGAAGTCTTCTTCACTAAAATTTCCATTCTTTTATTGCTTGTAACTTACAGACAAGCCACATTTCTTTTTTCCGTTTCTCTTTTCTTGCTGAGGCCTACTTTGTTAATGAAGGGGAACTTTTTTGTGACTTGTTTATGAGCGCTTACAGGGACATTCTGGGGAGACCGGGTAATATCAGTGACGTCACAGGGAGAGGAGGAGCCTCTAGCCTCCATGTGGGCTCTGTGGTCAGTGCGGGTTGTTTTTAATTTGGGTGTAGCTGGGCAGCCATAACTGGCCAGAGACACTTTGCTGGCCGCATTCCTACATCTGTTACTGCTGCCGCTTAACCAGCCGGTTCTCGTTTGACTTGGGATGCACTGAGTGTGCTGATCCTCACCAGTGGCCGTGCTGTCAGGTCTGCCATGGGGAGAGGACAACGGCCTTGGTGTAATTGTCATACAGACGGGGATGTATGGACGGCTCAGTGGCCTTTGCTAGTGGGCTCAGTTGCTGTGTAAACCGTCTGACATGAGGTCATTTTCCTATGAGGCATGTGGTCTTTGGATGAAAAATGGAGTAATTTTACTTGACATTTGAGACCACCTGGAAAGGGTTTCGAGCACAGGTGTGTTGAAAAATTAATTACCAGCTTCCTTCTGGGTGCTAAGTGGCATCATGGGGTGGGACAGTGCGGTTTCTCTGGTGGGATTTGTATGTCGATTGGACAGGAAAGTTGGTGTTAAACAGTTTGTAAGTAGTAATTAGAGAGTCGGAAACTTAGCAGTGAACACATGTTGGAGACACTGAGTCAAGACGGAGGGCGGATGGCTGGGAAATCAAATGGTGCTTTGGGAAGACCCGGTAGCTCACCTCCAGATACATTCATTCATTCATTCAGTCAGTCAGTCAGTCATTCATTCAGCAGTGATTGACTGCTGACCAACTGCTGTACCTATCAGCTGCTGCTTTTAGGATGTGATACACAGGTAGACGCATTTCCTGATGCATTTAGTATCATGTAAAGCATGTCATATTACATATGTGTTAAATATTTAAAACCCAAAACCAAATGATACTTTTCAAAGCAGCATCATTAGTGTACCTCCAGCAAGAAATAGGTTTTAGATGTGGTGACAGGGATCTCTAACAAACTAGACTATTATAGATGGCGGAAATGCAGTAGGTTCTCAGCTGATGGTTGGTCAGGAGGAGCTGTTGATGGACAGGTGGGCACTGTGTCATACAAGTGTTTAGGAAGGCTTTAATTTCCTCTGCTTGACATCATGCCTTTCCCACCTTACCCCTCGTCAGCACAGGCCCACGTCTGGGACACACCTGCGCTGTGCCTGTTGTCCTGGGCCTGCTTCCTGGCCTCCCTGCCTGGCTCATGGGCTTACGTCTCTGTCCGGAGCGAGGGGGCCTGTGGATTGCTTACTTGCAAATATGCCTGCTCCTCAGTCCCCTGAGAACCAGTGAGTTATTAACATAAAATTCTGTGCAGAAAGCAGGGGAGAGCAGAAGGAGCCATTTTCACAGTGGGAATCATTTTAATACCGACAGTGTTTTCCAAACAGTTATGTAAGAGGATTGAGTGAAGTCACTTTTCGAAGTCCTGGTGAGTTTCTGACTGTGATGTACTAGTTAAAATTCACTGGAGTGAGTTAATTCTGAAAGCTCCAGCCAGGAGTGAATGCAGAGCTGTTTTTCAGCTCTTTCTGAGGGGTGGTCCCCGTCCTGCCTCTGCTCTCTGCTGCGGACCCAGGGCAGAGCCAGCCCTGGAGGGGAGCCGTGCTGGGGATCCAGGAGCAGCTGAGGGAGATGAGTGCCCCTTCTCCTGGGGGGGGGACTGAGCCAGCCTGCCGCTCTCCTCTTTGCTACCAGTTTGAGCTTCAGAATAATTTTGTGAAATGGATAAGGCAGGTATTTTTTGCCAATTTGAAAGAAGAAGAAATTGAGGCAAGAATAAATTAAATTATGAGAATATAGCCCTTATTCATTTATAGATTTTTTAGGACAACTTATCTTGAAACGCAAACAAAGACAACAGATGCCCATCCATCAGCTGTGAGCTGCACCCTGTCCTGGACTCCAGCTTAGGCCTCACCCACCCGAGGCTCCCAGTTGCTCACATAGGTCACCCTTGACCCTGGAGTGATGGCATGGTTAGTTTTCCTTCTGTAAAATGGAGATAGTAGTCCCTAATTGACTCCTGGAAGGTTGTTGTGATGTTTAATAAGTCAGTGCTCGCAGCCCTTAGACAGATCCAGCACCAATCAGTTAGTGGTTTTATTGTTGCTTAGGGTGGTGTTTCCCTACCTGCCTCATATCATGACCCTCACAGCGAAGCTGCTAGCCCTAGGCTCACCCTGCCACCCGAGGGTGGAGAGGGTCAGCATCTGGGTAGGTCATGGGCACAGGGCAGGCTCAGCAATAGCACCAGGGACTTTTGAATGTGTAATGTTATCATAAGAGAAAATGTTACTGCATTGTGACCCAATTATGTTTATTCCTATTAAGTATCTCCCATTTCAAAACTGGCTGTGTCTATAAACAGCCATGTCAAAATTTCCTTTATGGACAGAGGAGCGGACTAGGTCCCAGGACTTCTGGGTTTGAATCTCATATTCTGTGCATTCTACCAAAAATAAGAAATAGAGCTTTCCAGGGCCTATTAAAACCCAGTTTAGCAGTAAATACTGTGCTCATTCAGGTAATTCACTTTTTTTAAAGCCAGGAATTAAATATTCTCTACTAGGAGCTTACAGATAGGAAACTCCTGATGATGATATGAAGTTTTAACTCAGTAGTGAAAAACTAGAGCAGATTGTCTAAAAACTGGAGCATAATTATGTAGCATGACTGGGGTTCTAATTATCACTACAATGGCAAATCATATTACAATATATGTGTATCAAATTAACATGTACACCTTAAATTTATACAATGTTATTGTACATATCAAAATACATGAGATGAGCACAACCACAAACTAAGTTTGTAAAACAAAAATAATCTCCTCACCATAAATAAACTTGTATTTATATTTGGATCTCACCTGGCTACGAGGATTCAGAAATAGCAAAGGACTTGGTTTCTACTCCCAAGCAACACATGCAGGTTAAGTAAAGACAAACACCCGCAGGACCCTCAGTTGACGCCCTGAGGGCCCAGCCGCCAGTCTGTGGAGCGGGAACCGCAGGGCTGCTGAGCTCGGACAGTGACCCAGCCACGGTCCCGCCTTTAGGTGAGCACAGGCTTCCTTCTCCTTCACCCTCACACCATGGCATTCCAACATCTGCCCTCCGCCAGGAGCAGGAACGTGGAAATAATCCACGGGGCCTGGAATCTCAGCGCTGGAAATGCTGAACTTCAGCTCTACTGCTAAGAACAGACCATATCTGTGAGCTGACACTCAGAAGCTTAGAGTACAGGCAGGCCTCACAGATGCCCCCCTCCCTTTTTTTATTTTATTTAACAAACAGAAGGCAAGACCTTCCACCAGCAAAAACATTCTGACTCACTTATCGCAATATTGCTTTATTGCAGTGGTCTGAAACCAAACCCGCAATATCTCCAAGGTATGCCTAGATGTGTCTATTTTTAAGTCGATAATGTTAATTGTTAAATTAGTCTTAAAGACTTCAAGTCTCCATTTGAAGCTAAATGAATTACTAGAGGGAAAGGAAATGAATTAATAGCGGGAAAGGAATGTTGAACATATTGACTTCTTCTGATCACTGACCAACTCTGAGTGGGTTGGCTTTGTTTCGATTTTAAAGGCCCCTCTGCATTTCTGGTAAACCACAAGGTAAAGGCTGGGCCCTGAGCAGCAGATGTTTTGCCAGCTTTGAGGTCTTGTGGCTTGCCATAGAGAAGTAGCTGCGCAGGCCACATGAAGCTCTTTCTTCTTTTTTTTTTTAAATGGAGCCAATGGTGCTTTGCGCTTGATAGCATAGTCATTGACATACATTGACAGAAGTGGTCTGTGTTCACCACCAGATGTCAAGTTCATGTTTCTAGAAGCAGTTTGAAATGTCTGAGACATTCAAGCAAGTGTTCGCCATGGGCCTGGACCACAGGTTTAGCCTTGCGAACGTGGTAAGAATCTTGAGTGATATTTAGAGCCCAGAGGGCAGTGGGTGGCATATTGGGAGGGAGTTTGAGCAGTAGGAAGCCTGGGACAGAGCCGTGGGGAGACCCCAACATTTAGAGGTTGAACAGAGAATTAAGCCAGGTAATAGGAGGAAAATCAGGCGAGTTTCATGTCAGGGGACCAAGAAAGTGAACCCGGTTATCAGCGTTCAAAATGAACACTTTGACTTTTAACTATTTCCCAGTCACCACGCTAGCCCAACACACCTGTCATCTCATGTTTTGTTTCACTTACATACCAGAAACATGGATCTCCAACTGCCTGATGCTGTAGGGAGCCAAGCAGAGTAAGATACAGCGCCTTCTTCAGAGCCATAGACCGTTAATACATGAGACCTTATGCAAATAAATAAGCGCCAGACAAATGGGAGGGACTGGGACTTGGGTTTGAATGAACCGGCGGGATCGTGAGCAGGCTGTGAGAGTGGAGTTCAGACAGCTGCAGATGGGCCGGCTGGCATTGCTGGAATCTGGTTAGAGAGGTGGACAGACAGGATCCTGGCGGCCCTGACTTCAGGGCTAAGGTGTGCACACTCCACTCTGCATAGGTGAGAGCTGTCCTTAGGGAGGGCTGGGAGCAGGACAGAGTGGGACTCGGGTGAACTTGGTGGTTTTGAGAAGTTCCTTGCAGGGGCTTGTAAACGGCTGAATGGGGAGCCGGGTTAAGAGGCCGCTGGAAGGAGAGAGGAATAAGGGCTGGCCTGGGACCAGCACTGTAATAGGCAAGAGCGGAGGGCATTGACAGGCCTCTGTAGGGAGAACACTGAGGACTCAGGGACGTGATGTCAGGGCAATCAGAGTAACGGCACCGGGACTACACACCCTTCCGTCTGTGGACTCCTACCTCCGTTTCACAGGCCGCGGCAGTGACGGGCACAGGCTTTGGAGCCTGGGTTTGAATTCTCTTTTCCTCTGAGGCGTGGGTGACCTTGGTCTATTACTTACCCATCTGTGCCTTAGCTTCCTTGTCTGCAAAATGGAGATAATAATGTACTCCTTTAGGTTGTGAGGATTTTAAATTAACATATGTAAGTTCTGGCATAGAGTAGATAATAATTATTAGTTGAATGGATGATGTCCAGAGGAGGAACAGAATCTGAGCTCAGGCTTGCTTGGCTCCACCACGTTAGCCTGATGCTCTGGAGTCAGCCTTCCTCGGCCTCCGCCTCCATCATGCCAGCCTCCCTGTGGGCCCGTGTGTGTCCTCGGCTGGTCCTGGAAGCCCACCATCACACTCACGCCGGATCACCCACCTCAACTTTGTGCAGACTCTCCTCTCCTATAACCACCTCTGCCTTCCATGGGGCCTTCCGAACCCCTCCCTCTGCACTGTCTTTCCTGGTGGCCTGGAGCCTCGCCATCCTGGGGAAAGCGCTCTGGACACAGACCGTGCCTTTGGCTCCCTTGCCACAGCTAGGAGCTGTACCTCAGTGCTGGCTCCCAGTGCTGGGCGCACAGCAGGTTCTGAGAGTGGGTGAAGAAGCATTGATCGTGATTGCTGAGGGTGAGGTCAGGCCTCCCTCACCTCACTCCTGGGTTATCTCACCCGCCTCTTTAGCTGTCTCTCCATTGTAGCCAGTCTGCCCCTGGGCCCCAGCCACATGCCACTGGAGCCATCCTTCCAAGGCTTTTCATGGCCCATAAGGCTTCCGCTGGTCCAAAAGGCTCCCTGCAACCCCTCCTCTCCTGCCACCCAGCCTTACCCCTGGCACTCTTCTCTGCACACCCCGTCCTCCTTGCAGTTCCCAGAATGTTCTGTGCGCCCTTCCTGGCCGACTCCTTCGCTCGAAGCCCTGCTGAGCACACCTGGCGGCTCATGCTCTTCCCTGTCACTTCCTCTAAGACTCCAGCGGTGCAAATTGCTTCCTCCTCCTGGCCCCACCCACAGCCCTTTGTTCCTCTGCTGCTTTTCTGAGGCCCAGAGATTGAGCTGTTTACCTATTCGCCACGGAGCTCCTTGAGGCCAGCGAGCCTCCTTCCTCTCCATGTCCCCCACGGATACCTCACACGCCACACGCCGTCCAGGATGCGTACAGGACTTAGAATGATACTTTGTTAGGTAACCGAGGTCACTCTTGTCCAGACTGTAGGAGGGCTTGCTTTTTTGTGCCTTGACAGACTTTTCCTTTGAACTGTAAGAACTGTATTGGAAATTGACAATGATGAGTCATATCTTAGAAAGGGATGAGGTCTGAAAACGCAGAGCCTCTAGGAATGGAGTAGGAGGTTGCAGATCTGCCTTGCAGGCCAAGTCAGGCTCTCACTGAATTTGCCCGGCTGGTCTCAAACAGGGGGAGCGGGAGGGACTCTCCTCCCGGTGGGCAGGTGATTTATGGGCTGGGAAGCCTCCGCGGTGATTTAGTTGTGAAACGGCGCCTTGCGAGGTGCGGGCCAAGGCCTGGGCCTCGCGGGAGCGGCCGCCCACAATCCCCGGCCGGAAGGGACCGCAGGGGGTGGGGGGGTGTCCAAGGGACTGCGGGGGGTCGAGGGTCCTTGGGGCCAGACCCCCCATTGGAGCCCGGGAGGGGGGGTGCGGCGGGGGCTGCTCCCGTGCCCCCGGGAGGGAGGCTGCAGACGGAGGGGCCTGGGCAGCGGGGCCCGGCCCGGGGCGCCCGCTCGCTGGCTGCGGCAGGAAGTTTCCGCCGGATTTACCCCGAGCTCCGGGCGGCGGGAGCCCGGCGCCAGCGCGCACCGGGCTTGGCGCAGGAGGCCGGGCGGGGGCCGGAGCGCGGGCGGCGGGCGGCCGGCGATCCAGGCCGCCTTTTGCAGCCGCCCGCGGCCGCCGGGCTGCGCTCCTGCCTCCTCCCCCGGTGCCAGCGGCGCCCGCGCTGCGCGGCCGGTCACACCGAGCGCCCGCTGCCGCCCGCTTTGTGGGGCCGGAGCGGTGACAGGCCGGCCCCGCGCGGCCCGGCCCCGGCCCCCGAGGGCGCCCGCCCCGCGGACCTGTGGCTGCCGCCCCCGCGCCCACCGGGCCGGGCCTGCGGCGGGTAGGAGGCTGGGGGAGGAGGCGGGGTGGGGGGGGGGGGCGGGGGCAGAAGGCTGGGGGAGGCAGGGCTTCCGCCCGGCACCCAGCCCCGCCCCGAGGGGGGGCCGGGGAGTCGGAGCTGCCCCGCCGGCGGGGAGGGCTGGCCGGAGGAATGGGACAAAGTGAAAGTCTCGGGACTGCGAAGGAAATGGGCGGAGGGGGACGGGGGGAGGGTTCGGGAAGCAGGAAGGGGTGCCGGGGATCTTTATTTGATGCCCTGGAGTGGCTTTAGCGGCGGAGATGGCGGGCCAGGCCAGCTGACGCGCAGGCCCCGGTGGGCTTCTGCTCCGGCCCTTCCCGGAGAATTCCTCGGACTCAGGAGAGGCTGTAGCCCTCCGCTGTCCTGGGAAAATCCTCCAGGTTCGGTTCTGTTTCCTCCTCCTGCTCGCGCGGAAGCCTCTTCTCAGGTGGAGAGCAGTTGTGCTGTCGGCTGAAAGACGGGGCACATTTGTTGTTATATCTCTGGACCAGTGTGCAGACGGCTAGCACCGGGCACAGATGGCTCCCGAGCCGCAGACACGGCGTCCTCTCCCTAATCCTGGGCGGGACGGGCTCGGGGTTCTGGTGAAGGCTGTGGCGGGCCTGGCCCTGTTGGGGGCCCCAGGTCTGCTGCTGAGATCCCCCCTGGCCCGGTCAATGGCCCCTGGCTGAGACTTTGTTATTCTGCTGATTGCAGATAGCTTTGCTTGCTGACATCCTGTTTTGTTTTCGGTTTTTACATACCATTTGTTTCTTTTATCGCAGAAACGCTTCGTTAAGGGGCTCCGGCAGTACGGCAAGAACTTCTTCAGGATTAGAAAGGAGCTGCTTCCCAGTAAGGAAACAGTGAGTACAATTGGACTTTATGTAACTTGATTTTTTCCTCTTTGCTCCCGCTGCTTCTCCACACATGATCTTATGAAATGGTTTCCTTTAACCCTGCGCTGTGCTCAGACCGGGCTGGCCTGGCATCCTATCCTCCTCCCTCCGCGGTGAGCGGTAGATGCTTCCAGATAGTGAAGTGACAGACTGCCTAGCTCCCAGCAAGCGGCTATAAGAGCCTAAGGTCCTCGGCCTCAGGGTTAAGGGAGGAGGGAAGGGACAGGGTGTTGGGGAGTTAACGTCTAATTTTAAATACAGGGGCTGACGTAGGAAATACCATTTATCACTAGTTTGGATTTCGTTGATTGGTTTGTAGCTCCTATACTTTGAATTCTGTTGCGACTTTCTCGATATTTAAGGTTGCTATGTTTTGAAGAGTAGTTTTACCTCTCAATTTTCTAGCCCTAAAAGTTTGCACTTTCCATTTGAGAGATGCATAAGAATTTTATAAATTGCTAAAGGAGGCTTTTAAAAATTCCTGTGATATTTTACAAAGCTGAGAGTCAGATCTGATGAGTATTCTTACTAAGCATGGGGTAGGAGGGTTTGCTGAGAACATTTCAGAGTGAAGTTATATGAAGAAAATATTAGCAAGGGATTCTGTTTCATTTATCTGTAATTTCCTCCAGGTAATTGAGGGGGGTGTCCTCTGGCTGCGTCAAGGAATAGTGGAGGCTGGGGGGGCAATAGGACCCGGGCACGTGCCCTGACGTCCAGTGTCTGAGGCTGAGGCCCTCTGTGGGAGTGGGGGATGGGGTGAATAGTTAGGATTTTCTCCAGGAGTGGAAGGGGAGATGGGTGAAGTGTATTCATTGTAAAAGTATGTAGGTTGCTGTGTTTGGTTTGGTTTTTTGGTTTTCTAATTGGGTTTTGTGTATCGATTTCTTCCTCAATTTTGATTATTTTCTTTTTTAATCAATGTTTCTGGACACTTTCTGGACAGTAGCTTAAGAACAGCAATAACATAATTGGGGAAGCGGGTTGTAAGATTTCAAGTACAACCTCCCACAAATCAGTGGTTTGCATCATCGGTCATAACTAGATTACACTTTTAATATTTACTATACATCTAAATATGCTGAGAAATGGGTCATGAGAATGGTAAAAAAAAAAAAAAAGAAGAAGAAGAAAGAAAAGGAGAAAACGGTTCACAGACATAAAAATTAAATATGTAATAATCCATAAAGCCAACTTATTTTTTTATCTTTCCAGAACAAATTGGAAACCCAGTGAAAGAGGGTTTTCTGAGGATTTCAGTTATTTGAAGTTTGATGCCTATTTTTAAAAAGTAAAATGCCTTTTCCTTGAGTGTAGGAATTTTGGTTTGGCCAAGTTGGGGTGATACTGAGAAAGATCAGTGGGTAGTTTTGACGTGATGCGATGCGCTAGATCAGTGGTCAGCAAACTCATTAGTCCACAGAGCCAAATATCAACAGCACAACGATTGACATTTCTTTTGAGAGCCAAATTTTTTTAAACTTAAACTTCTTCTAATGCCACTTCTTCAAAATAGACTTGCCCAGGCTGTCTTATTTTGTGGAAGAGCCACACTCAAGGGGCCAAAGAGCCACATGTGGCTCGAGAGCTGCAGTTTGCGGGCCACGGGGCTAGATCATAACCTCTCAATTCAACTTTCATCTATCCCGAATGCTGCTGTAACTTGCAAACTATGAAGATGTGGCTGGACAATTACTTTATCCTTCTGTTTAAAAAAAATAAATTTATAATAGCAAGATTAAGCACTAAATCTAAAATCTGTCTAGCATTTGGAAATGCTAATTTTTTTCTAGTTTTAACTCTCAAGTAGGATGCTTTGGTAACCTAGATCAAACCTAAATCTTCGATTCTTTGTTTCTTCTTGCTCTTGGCTCCTCCTTCTCCTCTTCCTCCTTTTTAAAATCTATTTTTATTGATATCAGAGAGGAAGAAGGGAGAGTGTGGGAGCCCCTTTCACAGCCGGCGTGGTTCAGAGTTCGGGTTCTGGAGAAGGCCCCACACAAATGAAAAAGACTAGAAAAGTATTAATTTGGGAATATTGGGGGCCAAGTGGGAGCCCACCTCTAGTGGGAGGATTATTTGGGAATATTGGGGGCCAAGTGGGAGCCCACCTCTAGTGGGAGGATTACTGTTAGGCTCTGGCCTTGCTATCCCTTTCTTTGAGACTATGGGATGCACCCATAGCCCTTAGGCAGGTAATGGGCTGATTATCATATCAATAAGGATTTACATGATTATTTGATGGGGAAGTTGCCTCCATTACCATTGTCTCAATTAGATAGGGAGCAGGTGGCCCTGACCTTTCAGAGCTTCAAGGTTGACCAGCCTTCTACATCTTCCTATTAGTTTCAGGAAGGAGAGGGAGAGAGAAATAGAAACATCAATGAGAGAGAATCATTGGTCAGCTACCTCATGTACTCCCCACACTGGAGATCGAGCCTGCAGCTTGGGCAAGTGTCCTGACTGGTAATCGAATTGTAACCTCCTGGGTTATAGGTCACTGTCAACCACTGAGCCACGCTAGCCATCTGCTCCTTACTCTTACTGATAATGTCAGACTCAGTAAGTAGCTTTTTCTCACTACACCAACTCTTCAAGCTGGTTGCCTGTTTTTCTAGCACCTCTTTCCAGGGCCCTTCCTCATCACTTCGCTGCCATCGCAATTTCCTGGTCACGTGGCTCCTCTCCTTACTTCTCCGGCACCCAGAAGTCTTTCTGTTTTCGCCTCTTCACGGATCGGAGCTAATGGGAGCGTTGCTTGCTTCACCGGAAGATTTATTCTGGCTGGCTGGCTAACTGTTGCTGGTGTCCGGGTGTCTGTGCATAGAATTGGAGGAGCTTGTTGGTAGAGGAAAGCTCTAAGTATTCTAATCAGCTGGGGGAGGCACTGGTGTTTCCCTTAGTTATCAGCACAGGCAGGCTAATCATTCACCGCTCCGGGGAGGGAGGGCAAAGTTCTTTTTTATTTTGCTGTGGAAGATGAAACATGCAGACAACAGTGTTTCTGGTAGAAAACTTCCTTGATAGAAACCTTCATATGGTTATGCCTCTTTTATAGCCAATCCTTAGCTACTTTACAGGTTCTGTTCTATTTACCAAAATTATTAACTCATTTCTTTGCTATTCTCAACTGACTTGAAACTTCAGAAGGGTGTCAGCATCCAAAGAACACGCCTGATTGGGCCTGGACCTGGCTCAGCAGACCTGTGCTCTATTCTTGGTTTCACCAGTAACTGTAGTACGTGATGATCTCTTTGGACTGTGCCTTTGGACTGTGCCGTCTGCTTTGAGCTGTTATTGGGAAGTTCAGGGCAAATCTTGACAAGCACTGGGAAGTTATTTTTTCTGAAATGGTGTTTCTTTGCATGAGAGTTTTTATAGGTGCTCCATACAGTCTTTATAACACGTTCTCACATTTTGGGCTATCACTGTTCTGAGAGCAAAAAACGATGGCTCTCGCTCCTTTGCCACTAACCTGCCCTGGGGCCTTACACAGATTATTCAGCCTCTCTGTCCTTTAGTGACTGTGTCTGTAAAACGGTCCGATTCTCCTACTCTTTTTTTTTTTTTTTTTAATATGTTTTATTGATTTTTTTACAGAGAGGAAGGGAGATAGATAGAGAGCTAGAAACATCGATGAGAGAGAAACATCGACCAGCTGCCTCTTGCACACCCCCTACTGGGGATGTGCCCGCAACCAAGGTACATGCCCTTGACCGGAATCGAACCTGGGACCCTTCAGTCCACAGACCGACACTCTACCACTGAGCCACACCGGCTTCGGCTGATTCTCCTAGTCTTAAGAATAGTTTTGAGCCATAGCCAGTTGGCTTAGTGGATAGAGCATTGGCCTGCGGACTGAAGAGTCCTGGGTTTGATTCCAGTCCAGGGCACATGCCCAGGTTGTAGGCTTGATCCCCAGTATGGGTGTTGCAGGAGGCAGCCAATCAAAGATTCTCTCTCATCGATGTTTCTCTCTCTCCTCCCTTCCCCTCTGAAATCAATAAAAAGTATGTTTAAAAAAAAAAAATTTAAGAATAATTTTGAGAATTTAAGTGAGATACTATCAATAGAGTGCCTAAAAACACTTGAAAATGATTGTTCTTCCCATCTACCCCAAATACTACACCAAGTAGCCAAATGCTATGAAAGTACATAATTACTCTCACTTGTCAAAAATTATTTTAGTTGAAAAACTGGGAGGGGTTGTAGGCAGTGCCTAGGTTAAGGGATGTATTTTGTCTTGAAGCCTTGTTGAGGAGACTTCCTTCCTACCAGTTCCTTCAGTGGGTTGTGCAGACCAGGGCCTGGTGGGAATGGACAGAAACGGCTTCCTAGCTCTTTTGGTCTGGAGCTTATTACACAGGCACTCCTCTGGCTGCCTGAGCACTGCTGCCATTGAAGTGGGCCTCTGGTTGTGATTGTGGAAAGCCTCCTGGTTGTGGTTGTGTTAATGGAGGTTTAGTTGAGTGGGTATTACATGTTAATTTCATGATACCCAGGAGAGTAACCGCAAGTCAAACATTGTAGTGTCGTGGTTGTACAGAGATCCTGAGGTTTATTATCTTTCTCTGTATCCTTCCATTTGTCCCTCAGTAATGAGGAGTGAATAGAGTAAAGAGTCTTTGTGGAATGTATCAGATTCTGCTGGGCTGTGCACTTCTCTCAGCACACTGTTGGGCCTCACCCACACGAAGACTCGGGTACGAGTACATCGGTGTAAATCACAGTACGTGTCCCTAGCTGAGGTTCTGAGAGGGTGATCGGAACCAGGCCCTTGGGTTCTGCTTTAGGGACTTCAGGGGCCCTTTGGGTTGATGAGTTACACTAAGTTAATGCCCGAAAAATGAGAGGCCAGATAGAATTGAATCTTAATTACCAGGAGGGGAAGCCATGTTATGAATAATATAAAATCATTGGTGTTCCAAAATAGTCTTCTGTCTGGTTTTATACAGACCTTGCAGTTTTCTTCAAAATGAGACGGTTACTCGGGTGACAGTGACATTTACCTTTTGTGCTGAAAACACATTTGTGTTGTTTGGACCAAAGACTTTCCGTATCTGACACCTGAATGGCCATCCCGGAATCCTGGCTGGACTTGGTGTGTGGCTCTATCTGCTGTAGCTCAGACAGATTTAGCGGCATTGGCTCACAGACTGGGAGCACGTACTCAGCGCCCTGTCTCAGGCAGCTGACATTAGTGAGAAGACAATTTGATCTGCACCGAGCTGGCAGAGAGAAGAAATGCCCCCGAAGTTGTAATTAGCCCGCGGAGGAAGGAGGTGAAAAGGCGCCCAACCTTACCTGCCTTGCTCGTCTCTGGAGTTTTACTTTTGAGAACCTAGTCCAATAGAAATAAACCCAGTTGCTGGTACATTAATCTTTACTGTACTAGAAACTCACTTGCCCATTTCCCATTTGTAGAGCTAAGTATTCCATACAGTTCAGTCTTTAGAAAGGTTCGCTGTCACGGCAGAGGTCCAAAGAGAAGCGAGGTGCCACGGGCCTGCAGGGGAGAGAACCTGCATGTGCTCAGGGTCCTCCTGGCGGAGGTGGAGGGTCAGGCCCTCCGTGTGCACAGAGGCTGAGAGCTTCTGGAAGGCTCTGAAGAGTGCAGTGTGACCTGAACTTTGAAGGAAGGACACATTTTTGACAGGCCGAGGTTGGGAGGGAGGGGGAGGAAAAGCGACTTTCCAGCTGTAGGAAATAGCGCGAGCAAAGGCCTGGAGACAGGAAATTGCAAAACATGTCCGGCGAGTGCACTGGCGGGGTGGCTGCATCAGGCGATGCAGTGGGACTTAGGCCAGGATTGTCCTCGCAGGTGCGTGTGGAGACACCCCCGCCCCCTTTGAGGCTTTTAAAGAGAGAAGAAAAGTGAGAGCATCCAAGCTGAGGTCTAAACTTTATTCTTGTAATAATTCAGTCCTGTAGTAAAACCGAAAGCAAGGAGCTGACAGTGACTTAGGAAAATGGAAGTCTGTCTCTTTTTGTGCTTTCCTCTATTGGAAATGTGTCACTTTTTAATGGGACCAAGAGCCCCATGGATAGGTAAATGGTTTTGATGTTTAGTTGTTATTTTTTAACTTTGGGTGATAGGATGAAAAGTATTAGAGATTTAAAATTTTAATTTGAAAAATATCATGAAAATCAACCACCTTTTCAGCCACATTTCTGGGAATAAGTTCTGTTAAATATGTACATAACTATTGAATATTAATTGTTCATTTATTTGGACAAATTATCTTTTGCATAAGCCTATTCTCCCAGCAAAGAATGACTAGTATTTGCACAGGGCTTTAGGACTGAGTAATCGAGATTCTGTTAATATTAAGAGGTTAAAAATTACTCTGGCATTCAATTTGAGCATTCAGCATGAAGTTTTGTCTAACTTCAGATTATAATCTTAGATAAACAATTTTCTAGCCTCATTAATGCTTAATCCAATATTACATAACAGAGTATAGACTTACTGAATAGGTTGATATTAAGGAGGACAAATGTGTTATAACCACATAGCGATCCTTCAGGAAGCTCTCTGGTTTAAATCCGAGACCTCTGCAAATGCTGTGCCTCACCCCGCAGTGCGACCCGAGACCAGGGTCATCGCATCCCCTGGTTCCCGGGCCAGTGAGACTCCCAGGCTCCACCGGGCCTATTGGACACAGCCGTTTATGTTCAAGAAGCCTTGCAGACTGAAGCCTGTCTTCACGTTCATCCTGGGAGTGATACTGCTTTTATCTGTGAGAGCTGTAAGGACTCAAGTCCACTATGAGGTCTTGATTTTGTTTTTCATATTATTACAAAATTTTCCAAACACACAGAGAAGTATCTGGGCTTATTTTCACTATCAGTGATGGAATTTCTTAATATGGCTTCCCTCTTCCACTTCCCAGTCTTCCCCAGAAACTCAGTAGTAGCTCCTGTCACATTTCCTATAAAAACTGCTGTCCTCCTGTCTAAGTTGTGACAATTGTCTTTGTGAGTCAGGCTGGGCTACACCGGTTTGTTTCCAATAGAAACCTTTTTATCTGAAAGGATGACTTCTCATTAATCTGAAGTTTACGTGCTTAACACTACAAATGTTTCTGTTACTGACACACCTTCACTGTGAATAGGAAATATAAGTGCTTTGAGGTTGGCAAGATTGGGTAAAAGGGTAGACATTTAAGTGCCATACCTTTTCTCTTATTTACTTGCCCTCAGGTAAACACAGACAGAGCTGGAATTTTCCATGTGAGGCGGAAGTGACCGATAGAAACAGGCACTGCAGTGGTGGGGCCAGTACTGTGTGTGATCCTATGTTACTCCCATGTAGGGTTTGTTCCTATTAACATGGAGCAGAGGTTTGAATCTCCTCATTCTGATAGTCTGGCCTGTATGGATGTTTGGGCAGTGAGTGGTCCAGTTTTGATGCGGTCCTCTAAGAGAGATTGGCTGATTCCTTGTGGAAGTGAAGCAGTTAAGAATTTGCATGTAGCCGAAACTGGTTTGGCTCAATGGATAGAGCCTCTACGTGCAGACTGAAAGGTCCCGGGTTCGATTCCGGTCAAGGACATGTGGTTGCAGGCACATACCCAATAGGGGGTGTGCAAGAGGCAGCTGATCAATGATTCTCTCTCATTTATGTTTCTAACTCTCTATCCCTCTCTCTTCCTCTCTGTAAAAAAAAAAAAAAATCAATAAAATATATTTTTTTAAAAATTTGCATGTAAGAAACTTTTGGTGTTGATATTGGGGGGAGGGGGTCTTAAAAATTAAGTGACTTTTTACAATCAGGGACCTTGTATATTTGCTGCTCTCAGTGGTAATGTCTTAGGTCTGTCTCTGACCTTACCTGCGTATCAGAAGTGGTGGGGTGGTATGAGAGTGTGTCAGTGTACATACACTATGTAGTTCTTGTAGGATCTGCACTTGGAAATGGCCTTACACTGTTACTGAGAAAGTGCTGCTTACAGTTTTATTTGTTTGTGTTGGCATTTGTTAACCCAGGTTTCTTATGATCCAGCTGGGTCTTGGGTACCTGGGGACTTTTAGATAGAGACATTTGTGACTTTTAAGCCGAAATAGACTCACCCATTTTATTAGCTAGTAAAACCAATGAATGGTTTGAACTGGTCTTTAAAAAGACTTAAATGTTGTGATTACTCTGGTTATAGTCCAAGAGTTTATTTGGAGCTCATATTTTATATCACTAATAGATTTTTTTTAACCTTACTAGATCTGTGAACCCACCCTAACTTTGAAAATTCAGTTTGCTGAAGTTTTAAAAAATACATCTAGTCTGTTAAAAGCTGACATTAAAAATAAATTTCAAAATGTATCTGAAATCATAATCCTGGTATAATTTGGTTTATTTTAATTTTTAAGTTATGTCCTTGAGTAACACTTAAAAAGTAGAGTAGAAATTAATTGCATTGTTTTAAGAAAACATTCACCTCAGTCTTACTTACAGCTTACCAGTGGTAGAAAAATCATGTCCCTCTCCACCCACCCATGAAAATTTTTTTTTTCTTGTATGTAATTTGAAAACCATTACTTGTATTATAAAAATAGGAAATGCAAGCAGGCGAAACCTTGCTTGAGACCCAGAATTCCATTCAGCTAAGTTTTCTTTCTGAGATGTTGAATTTTGAAATTGTTTTCATATTAATGTCTTTTTTCCCCCCCTATGGAAATATGGTTCTTCTGTTCAAGTGTCTTAAGTCCTCTAAATTGTGGCATCAGTGATCCTAGAATTTGGCCTTTGACGCTAGATCTAAGCCATCATCACAGTTGGCACAGTTGGGAGAGTTTTGAGAACTGCTTGGGGGAGAACTTTCTGTGGGGTGTGGGAGGTGCTTGGGAGCACACTTACCCTGCTGGAGCTCTCAGTCTAGAGGAGAGGCCGGTGGGGCTTGAGTTCTTCCCTGGAAGTGCCTGAGTCTGGGTCGCTGAGACTGCAGAGGTCACACAGGTCCTGCCTGGGCTGAACTTTGAGAGCCACCTGATTTCGTTCCTGCATGGACTGGGCCACTACACAAAGCCCAGCTCCTCTCCACAGAGCTGTATTTTGTTCTGCCCATTAAAAATTAATATTTATTTCATTTTAGTCTTGAACTTGAGATTCCACTCCTTCTCCCTCACCCATGCATTTTCTTTCTTTTACATACATGCACGTATGTTTTTACAGAGATAAGGCTTTCTGGGCAGGAATCACATTTTATATTTCTTTATGTCATCTTTAGTACCCTCTAACGGGCCCTTAATATTTGTTAAAAATGAAATTGTGTGCCAAAACTGATTTGGCTCAGTGGTAGAGTGTCGGTCTGTGGACTGAAAGGTCCCAGGTTCGATTCCAGTCAAGGGCATGTACATTGGTTGCGGGTACATCCCCGGTAGTGGGTGTGCAAGAGGCAGCTGGTCGATGTTTCTCTCTCATCGACGTTTCTAGCTCTCTATCCCTCTCTCCTCCTCTCTGTAAAAAATCAATAAAATATATATATATATTTTTAAAATGCAATTGTGTATATGTATTCACGCATGTGTAAATGAGGGATAAAAATACATGGTAACCATTCTACCTAATAAAAGAGTGATATGCAAATTGACCATCACTCTGCCACACTCACAAAGCCGCCCACCAGCCAATCAGAGCAAGTATGCAAATAAACCCAACCAAAATGGCTTACAGCCACAGAGTGCAGGAGGGAGGCTTGGGTTTCCCAGGTAATAGAGGAAGCCAAGCTTTCCACCTGCCCTTGCCAACCTAAGCTTCCATTCAAGGCTACAAAGTTTCAATTATAGAAGGTAAACAAATCCAAACAGAAATGGTGGCAGCCACAGAGCTGGAAAGAGTGGGAGGCTAGGGTTGCCCCTGGCAATGGAAGAAGCAAAGCTTTCCACACACCCTGGCCAGCCCAGGCCTCTACTCCAGGCTACAAAGTTTCAATTATAGAAGATACATAAATCCCAACAGAAATGGCTGCCACCATGGAGCAATCAGGAGACTTGGCTCTGCTCCAGGCTACAAAGTTTCAATTGTAGGAGGTAAATAAATTCCAGATATCAGGGCCTCCGCTTAGGTCACCAGGGGGCGTGGCTGGCCTGCAGACCACCACAGGCCCCTCGCTCAGGCCACTCCACACCCCAAGGGAACCCCCACCCTGATCCAGGACACCCTTCAGGGCAAACCAGTCTGCCCCACCCCTGCACTAGGCCTCTATCCTATCTAATAAGAGAGTAATATGCAGGTTGACCATCACTCCAAAACACAATATGGCTGCCCTCATGTGGACACAAGATGGCCACTACAAGATGGCCAGCAGGAGAGGGCAGTTGAGAGGCACCAGGCCTGCAAAGGAGGGCAGTTAGAGATGATCAACCCTGCAGGGGAGGGTAGTTAGGGGTGACCAGGACAGCAAAGGAGGGAAGTAGGGGGCAAACAGGTTGGCATGGGAGTGGTTAGGCCGTACATGTGTCAAACACAAGGCCCGCGGGCCAAATCCATCCCGCCAGGCCTTGCAATGTGGCCCGCACCGCGCTGTCATCACTGCACTCCGCTACGTTTCCAGCACAATGACAGTTTATGATTGTTCAGTAAACCATTCGGCCCGTGATTTAGGCTGGATTTTAGATTTTGGCCCCTTCTCTGATTGAGTTCGACACCCCTAGGTTAGGGGGTGATCAGGCTAGGAGGCAGAAGCAGTTAGGGGCAATCAGGAAGGCAGGCAGGCAAGCAGTTGGGGGCCAGCAGTCCTGGATTATGAGAGGGTAGTTGGACATCCTTCGAGAGGTCCCAGATTGGAGAGGGTGCAGGCTGGGCTGAGGGACACCTCACCACACCCATGCACGAATTTTGTGCACTAGGCCTCTGATAGATATACGATCCCAAAAGATTAAAGCTTCTCTGTGTTTTCAAGAAAACGTTTTCCTCACCTTTTGCTCTTCATGTTGGTTTTCATGTTGGTGCTGCTGTAAAGACCGGTTGAAACCTGGCCACCGCAGGCTCTAGGCTAGGGGTGTCGAACGCAATCAGAGAAGGGGCCAAAATCTAAAATCCAGCCTAAATCGCGGGCCGAATGGTTTACTGAACAGTCATAAACTGTCATTGTGATGGAAACGCAGCGGAGTGCAGTGATGACAGCGCGGTGCGGGCCACATTGCAAGGCCTGGCGGGATGGATTTGGCCCGCGGGCCTTGTGTTTGACACATGTGCTCTAGGCTGTTAGTGGGCAGAAACTCCTCGTTAACGTGTCCCAGGACAGTGAGGCGAGGGCTTGGGGCTTGCTGTGCCTCATTGGACTTTCCTCTCTGTTGACCGTGGGCAGTAAGTCACCTCTACTGTTTGCACAGTAATTCTGTTTTCTAGATTATTTACAAGATTGAAGCCCATTGTTTATTTTTCTCAGCAGGTTTATTGAGCAAGTCAAGAATAAAATATTGTTTTAAGCAATAGAGTAAGCCATTAGCCAGTTGCAGCTTGGCTTCCAACTGGTCACTGGTGTGTGTGTGTGTGTGTGTGTGTGTGTGTGTGTGTGTGTGTAGGTGAGAGCCAAGCGAGGTGGAGGAGGTCACTGTTGCCAGATTCTGCAGCTTTTCAAGGTTCCTTTGACTGTTTATGGATTTTTTTCCCTTTTAGTCAGTTAGTGAGTCACCATCATATGCCATTTTATTATCTTGAAAACAGTCTGGAATTTTTATCCTGTGTCTTTTGCTTATGAGTGAAACACCACTGAGGATGTCCTGAACAACATTAAGTTGAAGTTTCTTTCTACAATGCTTTGGCTGTGTATTTTCAGCTGCAGCCATTGTATCTTTGTTCCCATGTACAAGGGTTGGATTTTCCTCGAGTTTGGCAAGAAGTGGTGACTGTGTGCTGCTTATTGTAGAGGGCTGGAGCAGCAAAGGCCCAGCACCTTTGGGATTTGGTGATTCTTGATTCAAGCGCACACCTCCTAAGGTCAGAACTTGGTTCGCCTTCCCACAGATGCTCTGTTTTGGAATCAGGTTAGAGGCCAAGGCAGGTGTGTAAGTTTTGGAGGAAGAATTTAGAATTCATGGAACAATTAAATTCTAAAGGAAATAGGCCTAGTGAGTCTGTATACCTGGCCAACTTCAGCGAAGCAAGTGAATTGGGCAAACGCTAGGTGTTCTGGAAAATGTGGGATTTAAGAAAAAAACCAAAACAAAACTTTCTTTTGTTTATCCTCATTGGAGGACATTTTTCATATTTATATTTATATTTATATTTATATTTTTTATATATACACATCGATTGGTTGCCTCCCTCACTTCCCCAGACTGGGGTCTGGGATCGAACCTGAGACCCTTCAGTGCTCAGGCTAACATTTTTAACCATTAAGCCAAACAAGTGAGGGCAAAACTTTTTTTTTTTATTCCTCACCCAAGGATATGTTTTCAGAGAAAGGAAGGGCAGGGGAGAAATATCAATTGGTTGCCTCTCGCATGCACCCTGACAGGGGATTGAACCTGCAATCTGGGTTCGTGCCCTGACCGGAACCAAACCCACAACCTATTGGTGTACGGGACAGTGCTCCATCCTGCTGTGCATACAACAAAACGTTTAAAATAGATTTCAAAATTTGCTCTGTCCTGTGGACTGAATTTACTTATCACAACTTGAAGCCCTGGTTGGCGTGCAAACCAAAAGGTTGTGGGTTCAATTCCAGGTCAAGGCACACACCCAGGTTGTGGGTTTGTTCCCCAGGCAGGGCAGGTACGGGAGGCAACCAATCAATGTTTCATCAGTCTCTCTCTCCCCTTCCTCTTTAAAATCAATAAAAACATATACTTGGGTGAAGATGTTTAAAAGAAACTTGAAGTCTTCATTTCCTTTTTAAATATTTTTTTATTGATTTTGAGAGAGAGGAGAGAGAAACATCAGTGTGAAAGCAGAACATCTTGGAATTTTGGTCGGCTGCCTCCTGCATGCCCCCTACCAGGGATCGAGCCAGGAACCCAGGCATGCGCCCTGACCTGGAATCAAACCAGCAGCCTTTCAGAGCACGGAGTGATGCCCAACCAGCTGAGCTACACCCGCCAGGGCGGAAGCCCTGATTGCTTCTGGCCACGTAAGCCTCTTAGGTGCCTCAGGAGAAGAGTCCATGTGCTTCTTCTCTGTACCATGTGTGTCTACAGATGATCAGGCAGAATAATAGAGTTAAAGGATAGGGTATTTCTTACATAGTCATCTGTATGTAAACTAAAATGTGCAAATTACCAAGTAGGTGGGTACATGTTCGCATTTGTCCAGTATATTTGTCTTAGACTCATGCATATTCTTTTCTTTTGCACCATTTCCTATTCTAATTACTAATTTCCCAAGTGCTAAGTGCCTTACTAGGTATGTCTTATGTGTGTTATAACTTTTTTTCTAGAAATCAGTGGCTTAGAGGGTTTAGCCAGTGTAAATGTAAGATCTTAACATGTCAATAGTCGGCAAACGCTTACCGAGTTCATTGCGTCTGATGAGAAGATGAGAGATGTGGTTCTGCTCCCTGGGGACCTCCGGCTGGTTCTCACGTGTGAGTTGGCATGGCCCCAGGAGCTGCTCTCCGTGGTGTGGACAGGAAGTGGTAATGGGGGTTGAAGTTGCTGGAGATGAGGGCTGAGGGAATTGTGTGCGGTTAGGGCTGGAAGCTGTCTGAAGGCTAGGTGTTTGAAATGTAAAAACTTGCTTGAAATACCTTGCCCAAAAGAGTCCCTGAAGTATCCTTGTGGTCTATTGAGAACAATCCCAGTCCCTGAATCCCTCTTGTCAATTGGCTGCCCTACTGTCCGGAGAACCAGGTGACATTGAACTCATTAAATATGACTACGCTGGCTTTGGACAGTTCTCTTGTGTGAAATGTTTTCTTTTTATTAAGCTGGAATCTGAGTCACTTCACGTCCCTTATGTTGTTCTGGTCATGTCTCTTGATGGCGTAGAAAATTATTGCCAGGACCCTTCTGGAGGCTCTTAAGACGGGGCAGAGTAGTTGGCACATCCCTGCCTGGGCTCCTGGCTCCAGGCTGTCCACGCATGCGTCCACCCCCACACATGCATTCTCGGGAGCTCCTCTGAGCCCTCGTCTCAGCAGTGCCAGGCAGCCAGGGTAGCTCTGTCCCTTGCCCTCTCCTTCCCCCAGCAGGCTGGCACACTTTCCAGTGACAAACCACAACACAGTCATGCCTGAAACAGCAGGTCTTCCCCGTGGGCTAGACCCTCCGCCACAGTCACCATCCGGAGCCCAGAGTCAGTCCCTCAGCCCATCCCCTGTTTGGTAAACTGTGGCTGGAGATTAAGATGGCATTCAGGTAGCAGGCTTATGCCTTCATCTGTTTTGCTGCTTTTGTTTCAACCCCTCCTCCCCCCAAACAAAAAGTCTAGAAATGGGCCATTCACAGACTAAACTGGGAGCCCTGGATTTTAAGGTGAAATCACTGCTCTGCTGCTTGCTGTCCGTTTTCCAAATGGATTTTTTGCCTTCCACGTAGCCTTTTCCCTCCTGAGATCCCTCGGCTTCTTTCCAAGCCCCCCAGCCCACCCCCCGTCCCTCCCCACCCCCAGCCCACTGTGCTGCGGAGTGATTGTGTCCAGACCCAGTGTGGGCAGTTGTGCTCTCCTCCCGCTCCTCACCTGGCGGCTGTAACAAACAGTCCTCCCTGGGATGGCGGCTGGCACTTCCTTCTGCGTTTACCCCTCACACAGGATGTTTGCTGCTGCTGGATGACATGCAGGCAAGGTCAGAAGGTCTGTGACCGCTTCTGGGCCATCGCCCTGGCTGAACGCGAATCCTCGGCTGCCGGCGAACCACTGCCTGTCCTCGGAGGCTGTGCTCCCTCTGCCGGCTTTGGGAGCCGACGCTTCAGGCGTCCACGATGACGCAGCGTTTCCCGGTCTTCGGCCCCAGGCAAACAGACTCTCTCTGCTCTGGGAAAATATTCCAGTTCTTAGACAGGACGGCAAAGCGTAACTGTGATAGAAAGGTCCTTCTAGTAACACCATTCCCTTCCTAGCATCCTATTCCTAAAACATGACAAGCTATTGGAACTTGTTTGGGGCGCCTGGACTGGGCCATCTCTGTGGGGCTTTCTGTCCCTTCCCCTGTTTGCTTCCACCATCAGCCTGCCCAGCCCGGCCCCCAGCCCCCAGCGCTCACCCGGGCCGTTTTTTATGGCCACATAACCTCCCAGCCAAAAGGAGAGCGCATTGTTGTAACAAAGTGAATCTCTCTCCGCTTTTATTTTGAAAAACCCTCCCTGTTGTTTAATGTAGGCGTCTGTGCCTCCCAGAGGAACGTTTGATTTACTCCCTTCGCTCTGCCCTCCTTTCTCTGCAGCTCCGAGCCTCTAATGATCTGCGAGGCTCCGCGACCTGGTGCAGAGCAGAGCGGTTTATGACGCCGCCGCTGACAGGAAAGGCTGCCTGTCCGCACGCTGCTCTGACTCCCTGCAAGGCCGGCGCTCCGGTTCTGGTCGTGCAGTGGGCACCCGGGCTGGGCCTGGCTAATGCTTTTGTGAGACATTTCTGCTCCTCTCTCCCTCGCTCTGCAAAGTTGCAGTGAAAATTCCGGGCTCTTGGCCAGCTGGGGGAGGTGATGCAGTAGAAATGTTTTCGGTGCCCTTTGTTACTGTTGGGCTGTGATTAGCCTTACTTCCCGTAAGCTTAATTTTGCACTCCCCCTCCCCCCTTTTTATGGCAAAGGAGATTAATTTAGCCAAGTCCAAGCATTTTATTATGCAAGCTGCTGTGGCCTTACACAGCCACTGTGCCAGAAAGACAAGGCAAAACAACTTTCTCCCGGCACATTTGCATTTTACTTTTAGAGTCTCCGTTCAGGGAAGAACGGAACAAGCTGTGCGAGCTGTGCTGGCTTCGCCGTCTCCTCCGCTCAAGGTGTTCCAGGAAACCCTGTGCAGCTTGTCTTGCGATCAGTTAAGCTAACAATCACGGGAGACCTCACGCTGGGGCTTCTGCCAGGTGTGGGGAGGAGGCCTCAGCAGCAGTCAACAGGCAGTGACACCCCTTTGATCCTCCTTGTGGTTCTCCAGTTCAAAAGACAGAAGTGGTTGCAGCTTAAAAACGTTCTTTAACACCGTCTGACTTTGTAGTTATAGCCCTTTTCATCCTTGCAAATTAGGACACTTTACAGACATTATTTCATCGGTTCTCCCGGTAAACCTGTGGAGTGCCGGTGTTATGGCACAGGGATGGGGGGGGGGGGGGGGGCTGAGGCACAGTGACACTGAAGCGGCCCTCAGAGGCACTGGCCACGACAGGGAGGGGGGTGAGCCCAGAACAGAGCAGAGCCTCTTGGTGTGAGAGCTTAGGTTTGGGGCCATGTTTGCTTTTCAGAGGAGGAATGTGAGGTTTTGTTGTCATAGAAATTCTTTGTTCGCAGCAGGGTTCCTTGGCCAACATATGAGGGATGAGGAATGAGCACAGGTAACGCTTGGTGTCCTCGAGGGGACGCTGGTGAGCTGGCACAGGGCCCTGGGACAAGCTCTCCTCAGTGTCCCAGAAGCTGCCCAGGCTCTTAAACACGTGGGCCTGCTTCTTCTGGGTGAGCTGCCGGAAGCCTGTCACACTGTGTCACCCAAGAAGGTAGTCTCTGTGATGGCAGTGAGCGTCCTCTTTTCCAGGCTCTGTGCTGAAAATGCGCTGTGCCAGCCAGAACGCGGTTGGAAAGAGCCTGTGCCGAGAGGGGTTCCCTAGTGCAAACTCTGCTCCACCTTGGAACTCCACAGGCAGCATTTTCTGTGTTCATACTTTCCCGGTTTAACAATTCTGACCAGTGTTGTTCTTGCTCTGTTTTAATGAAGTTGATTTAAAAAAAAAAAATTATTGATTTTACAAAGGAAGGGAGAGGAAGAGAGAGATAGAAACATCAGTGATGAGAGAGAATCATTGATCAGCTGCCTTTCCTAGAGATGAAGCTCACAACCTAGGCATGTGCTCTGATCGGAATCGAACCGTGAGCTCCAGGTTCATAGGTCAATGCTCAACCACTGAGCCGCACCAACCGGGCAATGAAGTTGATTTTTGAGGCTTAGGGTATATATTTTATTGATTCCAAAGAAGAAGGGGGAGGGAGAGAGAGAGAGATAAAAACATCAGTGATAAGAGATAATCATTGACCAGCTGCCTCCTGCACATCCCCTATTGGGGATTGAGCCTGCAACCCAGGCATTGCCCTTGCTTGGAATCGAACCCAGGACCCTTCAGTCTGCAGGCTGATGCTCTATCCACTGAGCCAAACCAGCTATGGCAAGGCTTAGGTTTTTGTTTTTGCTTTAATGTGGGATAATGGAGAGCTCTCTAGAACAGCAGTCTGCGGACCACTGGATGGGGACCGCTGGTCTGAAGAATAGAGGCCAAATGTTAAACAGGCTCATCTCTGGGCGATGACATTAATTACCTGGTGATTTACATTTTCTCTCCGGTGTTTCCCAGGGAAAAACTACCAACAACACACCTACAGAGCCTAAAGTTAGGTGCACTAAGATTTTAACTAAAGTAGTAGGGTTCAGGGTGAGCCATCCAGGTATTTTTTTAAGCAGAAGGTGGCAATAATACAGCATTTATTTTTTTTTAAAAAATTGTGCATGCTAAAGTATATTCAGAAATAACAGGTCTGTAACCTACCCTCAGAGGAAAGCACCACACATAGGGCTATTACAGGAGAATTAAAAGTAATGTGATAAAATGTTAATACTTAGGGAATTGGGTAAAGTCTATATGGGAATTCTTTCTCATTCTTGCAGCTTTTCTTTAAAATATTTAAAACAGTAATTGTGCACAAGAATAATCCAAACTTTAAAAGCTTACAGTATCACACATGCAAATGTTTGTGTGTGCCTCCATGTCTGTGTGAGAGAGAACAGATGGGAATAAGTGGAAGCTTGAGATTCCTCTTCTATTTAGTCCAAGTAGATTCCTTAAAATTCTAAGACAGTAGTCGCTAACCAGTGGTCCGTGAGGTTCGAAATGTTGACAACCACTGCTTCAAACTGTTTTTAGGCATTTATCACTAAATATTTTCTATAGAAGTGGCCTCATTCAGTTCTGTTACCTACCATTTTTAAACTGTGACTTTAACATCAAACATGTACCAATGTCATCATTTTTGATGGCTGTGCTTTTAAAGATACAACTCCCAATTTTGAGCATTAAGTTACTTCTGGTTTCCAGGTTTCGGACTTTTTTTTCACTGTTAACATTTTTTTTTTCCTTGATGAGCAGCTTTGTCTTATTTTGAAGTCTTGTCCGTTTATTTCAATCTAGAGGCCCGGTGCATGAAATTCATGTACGGGGGTTGGGGGGTCCCCCTCAGTCCAGCCTGCACCCTCTCCAATCCGGGACTCCTTGGGGAATGTCCAACAGCCAGTTGTTGGACATTGCTTCCACAATCCTGGACCACTGGCTTCTAATGGCTTGCCTGCTGGTCACCCTAACTGCCCTCTACTGCCAGCCAGGTTGCCCCCAACTCCCCCCTCCCTCCCTGGTTGCTTCTAACTGCCCCCTCCCCCTGCTGGCCTGGTCACCCATTACTGCCTCCCCTCCCCATTGGCCTGGTTGCCCCCAACAGCTCCCCTCCTCAACCCCCTGTCATTGGCCTGGTTGCTCCATGCAGCCTGCTGTTCAGTCATTTGGTCATACTCACTAACCCCCTTGCTGGCCTGGTTATAGGCAGCCATCTTGTGAGGGCGTGCAGGTCAATTTGTATATTACCTATTTATTATGTAGGATGCGTTGACGTTTTTATATTTTTTAAAATAAAACTTTATTATTCAGATGATTACAGATGTTCCTCTTTTTTTCCCCCATAGCTTCCCTCCACCTGATTCCCCACCCCACCTCATGCCCTTACCCTCATCACTGTCTTCATCCATGGGTGTAAATTTTTTTCCAATCCCTTCCTGTACCCCTCACACACACACACACATACACACACCTGAGAATTGTCAATCCACTCCCTTTCTATGCCCCTGATTCTATTCACCAGTTTATTCTGTTCATCAGATTTTTTTTCACTTGATTTTTAGATTTACTTGTTGGTAGGTATGTTTTTGTTGTCACTTTGTTGTTCATAATTTTTATCTTTACCTTTTTCTTCTTCCTCTTCTTAAAGAATACCTTCTGCATTTCATATAATCCTGGTTTGGTGGTGGTGAACTCCATTAGCTTTTTCTTGTCTGTGAAGCTCTTTGTCTGACCTTCAATTCTAAAGGATAGCTTTGCTGGGTAGAGTAATCTTGGTTGTAGGTTCTTGCTGTTCCATCACTTTGAATATTTCTTGCCACTCCCTTCTGTAAAGTTTCTGTTGAGAAATCAGCTGACAGTTGTATGGCTACTCCCTTGTAGGTAACTAACTAACTGTTTTTCTATTGCTGCTTTCAAGATTCTCTCTTTGTCTTTTGCCCTTGGCTTTTTAATTATGACTTGTCTTGATGTGGTTCTCTTTGGACTCCTCTTGTTTGGGGTTCTCTGCGCTTCCTGGACTTGTAAGTCTATTTCTTTCACCCAATAGGAAAGCTTTCTGTCATTTCTCCTAATAGGTTTTCAATATTTTGCACTCTCTCTCTTCTTCTGGAACCCCCATAATTGAGATGTCAGTATGCTTGAAGTTGTCCCAGAGGCTTCTTACACTAACTTCATATTTTTGGATTCTTTTTTGTTTTTCTGGTTGGGTGTTTTATTTGTTTCCTCATATTTCAAATCTTTGGTTTGATTTTTTAGGTTCTTTGGTCTACTGTTGAATTTCTGTATATTCTTTATTTCAGACAGTGTATGCTTAATTTCTGACTGGTCCTCTTCCATCTTTTTGGCATTCTCATTAAGATCCTTAAAGGTCTCACTAAGTTCCTCAGAGGTTTCTAGAAGATTCTTGAGTAACCTTATAACTGTATTTTTGAACTCTATGTCCGGTGGTTTGCTTTCCTCCATTTCTTTCTTTTGTGACATGTTTCTTTGTCTCCGCATTTTGGCTGTTTTCCTAAGTTGATGGAATGGTTTTCTGTGGTGGTTACCTGTAGAGCTCAGTAGTTCAGCCTCCCCAATCACCTGAGGTGGACAGTCTTTGTGCACCCCTTTGTGGGCTATGTGCACAGTCTTGGTGTAATTAAGCCTTGATTGTTGTTGGTACACTGGGAGGAATTGACCTCCAGGCCAATTGGCTGTGAGGACCCGCTATTTCTATAATGGAAGAACTGCTGTGCTGGAGACACCCTTATGGGCAGGATTAGATTCAGTGGGGCTTTGAGCACCAAAGTCTGCCTCTTGAATGTGTCAATTATGGATATGAGGAATTGAAATCTGGTGTCGTCTTACACTGACCACTAGTACACTGGCTCCTGGATCTCCAATGAGGTACAGGTCAGCTACTGTCTGAGGCCACCCAGCAGGAGCTACAGCAAGATCTGCAGATTTCTCCTCTTTGCTTGGGATTTGGAAGTTTTGGAGGTGTCTGACCAGAGCTGTAGGCCATTTATATGCAAAAGTTGCTGCATACTGTTTGGGTGAATTTGTAAACTGGGCAGGGCAGGGTCTCAGGGAATCACTAGCGTGTGGCTAACAGCAATGGCTGCCAGTCAGGTCTCTGCGTCTCCATGTTTCCACATCCCCGCGTCCCTGCTTCCCGTGCCCCAGCACAGTAAACAAGGATCCTGTGCGCACCTCTGCAAGAAAGCCACCCTCACTTTCCAACCCAGTGGCAGACAGTCCAGCTTCTCCCCATCGGAGTCTGGATCCGGAAACGAGTTCAGAGCAGTCAGGAGCTTGTGTCTCCCTTTGGGTTGAAAAAAACAAAAAACAGTACACCCAGTCGCCAGCCGGATTCGCACGCCTGCATACCTCTGCTTTTCTGCACTTGTACACTTCCTACCCGATCTCAGTGCTCTTTTCTCTTTCCTTCTAGTTGTAGAACTTCTACTCAGCCAGCTTTCCCATGGTTCTGGGTGATAGATGTTTTGTCTTTTAGCTGTAGTTTTGGTGTGGTTGTGAGAGGCAGCATGTACAGGTGTATACCTTATGCTGTCATCTTGGTTTTCTGACTTTTTTTACTTTCTTGTGTGGTTTTGCTTACTTTGGTATGTGTGACATGGAAGTTTTTGTTCTATGGCAGAATAGCATAGTTGAGAAGTAGACAGTTGGGTTCAAAGTCCAGCTCTGCCATTCATTCCTTGGGAGCTTTTGATAAATCTCTTAGATACTGGGGCATTTAGGTTACTCGCTAGTAGAATGAGGGCATAATTAGAATCTCCTTCAAGGCATTATAAATTAACTCTTTCATAGTGAAAATTAAATAAGGAGGCAGTGATTACAGGTAACATAAATTGAGTTCTTATGTTCAGGTGCTATTTTTTATAAAATATATTTTTACTCATTTCAGAGAGGGAGAGAGAGAAACATCAACGATGAGAATCGTTGATTGACTGCCTCCTGCATGCCCCACACCGGGGATCAAGCCCAAAATCTGGGCATGTGCCCTTGGCCAGAATCAAACCTGGGACCCTTCATTTCACAGGTGGATGGTCTCTCCACTGAGTCAAACCAGCTAGGGCTCCAGGTGCTATTTTTAGCAATTAAATTGTTTGTTTGTTTTAATATATTTTATTGGTTTTTTTGTACAGAGAGGAAGGGAGAGAGATAGAGAGTTAGAAACATCGATGAGAGAGAGTCATCGATCAGCTGCCTCTTGCACACCCCCTACTGGGGATATGCCCGCAACCAAGGTACATGCCCTTGACCAGAATCGAACCCGGGACCTTTCAGTCCCCAAGCCGACGCTCTATCCATTGAGCCAAACCGGTCCTGACAGCAATTAAATTGTTTAATCTTTATAGCAACTGCATGAGATGTAAGTGCTGTTGAAGTCGGTGCTCTATTCCATTACTTGTGATGAAACGGAGACAGAAAGGTTAGTTGTCCAGAGGTACACATAGTTCACACAGTCAGAATTTGAACTTGGGCAGTGTGGCTGCAGAAAGCCACTGTGTTATTATTCAGTATCTTTCGCCTAGTAAATATTCATGAGTGATGGCTACTATCATTTCCTCCCAGGGAAGACACACACTCAGCTCCCCATAGCTGTCTCACCAGGCGGATAGAAAAATCACAGGGCAGGTTGGAAAACATATTTCTGGGTATTAGTCCCCATTACTCTTTGAATTTCCCTTACCTTTAAAATAAAATACTGATTGAAAATGAATGAACTGATACTTTGTGGAGAAAACAAGGCTGCAATTTTAATGAATGCCATTTTCCCTTACACTTGATTTGGGTGCTTCGGGGGGTGCTGAGTGTTTTGGAACTATAGATAGAAATGACAGTGCACACACTGTGACTGTACTAAATGCGTGTGAATTGTGCACTTTGAAGGGGTTAGTTTGAGTTTGACTTTACCTTTGGAAGTATAATTACAAATAGGAGGAGTGGGTGATCCTTCATAGTGTTAGAATTAAACCAGATTTCTCAGACTGCCCATTACTCACCTTGTTCTCCAAACTGAAAAGGATGTGAAAATCCTGTGTTTGGCTGACCAGTCTTTAGAGTTCAGTTGTATTCCTCCCAAATTCCATCCCTCTAGTCAAGAATAAAAGATTTAATTATAGGGGCCTGGTCCCAAGAGGATAGGCACACTTTATATGAGTTTTCATCAAGTCATATTCATGTACAGCTTTATCATCTTTGGAATTTTGGCATGGACAACAAGCCTCACACTGAATTCAGATCTAGAAGCTGGCTTTCAAGTTTGTGCCACACAGATACAGTGCTATCATGGAATAGGCCCCGAGTGATCCCACAGCAACCCGCCTCCTGGGCGTTAGTGTGCCCCTGAGGACAGCAGCTATCATGTGTTGCCCAGAGATTTGTATGCCCAGTTGGGTTTTTGTTTGTTTTTTAAACCTCACCCGAGAATGTTTCCTTATTGAATTTCTTATTCAAGAGACAGAGACAGAGAGAGACATCGATCAGCCACCTCCCATATGTGCCCCAACTGGTGATCAAACCCACTACCCAGGTATGTGCCCTGACCTGGAATCGAACCTACCATCTTTTGGTGCACAGGACAACACTCCAACCATCTGAGCCTCCTGGCCAAGGCTGGGTGCCCAGTTCTGTGCCTTCTTGCAAATTGTTGAGGCTCTTAGCATTGGCTTGAAGATTTTTGCTAGCTGAATAGTTAATGCAATGGCCATCCTTTAAACGTAGAGGGGTAGTTAACCCCAGTGCCTTGTGGCAACAGAATAACAAATACCAAGATGATACTTTGAGCATTCCTTCTCCAATTTTGTCCCCATTTTCTTTGGGCTCTCACTGTCTGCTTCTGTCCAACTATCTCATCAGCTAAACCAGGCGTGTTAGGGTCCTGATCTTCCTTCTGTCCTCTCATTGCAAGCATTCATTGGAAGGTTGTTGGGTTTTTTTCTCTCCCTCTTTAGAAACTTAGATGTCTTAAATCACCACAGAGAATTTTGGAAATTAACCTGTTTGCAACAATGGCTGATGAGTTTGACATTGTTTCCTCAAAGCACCTTGTTCAGAGTCCTGAGCAGATAGGCCGCCCCTCTAATCAAGCCTCCCTCCCCCTTGGAGCATCTTCGGCCTCACATGTCCTCAGATGCCTGCACAGCTGAGCAGGAAGTAAGGTTCCTTTTTGCCCTAAACTAGTAATGCAAACAACTCAAAGAGGAAATGGCTCATTCTTTGGTATTAAGGTTTTTTTTTAGTTTCTTAGTACTTAACTTATTTTGGGGGGAGGAGAGGGGTAAAATGCGATCTCTTATCAAGGAAAATAACTGGATACGTTATATGAAGGTTTATAACTTAACAAACTTCCTACATTGACTGCTTTTTGAATGGCCCCTAAAATGTATTTTCTTTACATTTGTTTATTCAGTCAGCTAGTCACTCAGCAGACACTTGAATGTTAGTGGGCGTTTAGACTGGCGGCAGGAGAAGGCAGGTGTTGCTGTCACGCTATGGCTCCAGTGGAAGAAGATACAGATGCCGGGCTCAGGCCTCATTCAGTGGGACACTTATTTCTCTACATGGGGATGGAGGCCAGCATTGTTACATTTGAATCCTTCCAGAACAATTAGTGAACTGGCTTCAAACTAAAAAATTCACAGAAGCCACTGGAGAGGGAAGTAGTGCAGAGTGTTGGGCAATATCTGGCAAGCAGCCGCCCTGTTGGTCACTCAGAGACTGACGTTATAAAGTGCAGTCGGAGGTCTCCCTAAACCTTCTTATGAGTGAGCCCACCACGTAGGCCTCATACTTCACTCAGAAGATTCATTGCATCTTTTAGTGTACGTCTTCACTGGGGAGTGCCCACTGTATTTGTGACCATGCTCTACGTAGTTAGAGTTCCTGCATTTCTTTCTATAAAATAGAGAGCCTTGAAATTGCTCACAGAGATGACATCCTGCTCTCTACATGTCACTTGCGTTAGTCAGTGTCCCCTCCCTCACAAATGACTGAAACTTTGATCACAAACATCTCTCCTGGGTTTATAATTTTCCAGACAAGATAGGCCCAGTTGCTAGAAGTGTCTTCTCCACAGCCTTGGCAGCAGAGGTTTGCTTGCGTATCCTGTCTGAGCAAGTACCAGGCAGGACACCTGAGTGTCTCCACAGCCCTCGTACATGGACTTGTATTAGTATGCCTCCTGAAGGCTTTGGGACCAGAAGTAAAGCTACTAAAGAGAAGGATGGAAGTGCTGAATGAGACCCAGTGGGGAGGAAAAAGGATTCCTTCCTGAGCTTGTTGTTATATACCAGGGGCACTGAAATTCCTGCACTGGGTGGGGGGTCCCTTAGCCCAGCCTGCACCCTGTTGCAGTCGAGGAGCCCTTGGGAGATGTCCATTGGACGTCCTTAGTGCTCCTGCCACCACCTCTGTGCTTAGCCTGCCAGGAGCCCGGCTTCTGGGTTTGTGGCTGAGCAGTGCTCCCTCTGTGGGAGCACACTGACCACCAGGGGACAGCTCCTGTGTTGAGCGTCTGCCCCCCGGTGGTCGTTGCGCATCACAGCAACTGGTTGTTTCCCTGTCAAGCCAAAACTGGCTCTCCCACATCCCCTGAGGGGTTCCAGATTGCAAGAGGGCACAGGACAGACCAAGGGACCCCACCAGTGCATAATTGGAACTGGGGAGGGACACAGGAGGTTGGCCAGCTGGGAAGGGACTTCGGGAGGACTCCATGGAGTGTCCAACCCATCTCCTGATCGGCCTAACCCCAGCAGCAAGCTAACCTACTGTTTGGAGCTCTGCCCCCTGGTGGTCAGTGCATGTCATAGTGAGCATTTGAGCGGCTTTAGCATATCATTCCATATTATACTTTGATTGGTTGAATGGATGACTGGACACTTAGTATTTTAGGCTTTTATTATTTAGGATATTCAGTGTCTAGATAAGATAAAATTATCAGACTAAAATCATCAAGGAAGGATTTTGTTAGATTGGATTTTTTTTTCAACTGTATATTTTGTTGATTTCTATTTCTTACATAAAAACCAATTTTACCTATAAGCTAATTGGTATAAATAATTGCTAAGTTCCTAGGGCAGACAGGAAATAAAAATCTAAAACACTTCTGATATTAAATATTTATTTTAAGCGTGAGCTGTACATAGATTTAAGAAATATTAATATAAATAAGTAAGATAATTCTTTTCTAGCTGCTAATTCCAGTTGAGGGTTGAGGGTTGCTGGAGCCCATTATGGTAGCCCGGACACCAGGTGGGACAGGACACACTCCATCTCAGGGTCATTCACCTACACTCACTCAGTCTAGGACACGGTTTAGACACACCAGTTTACCTAACGTGCACGTGTTTGGGATGTGGGAGGAGACTAAGTACCTGGAGAAAACCCAGCTGACATGGGAAAAACATGTCAGCTCCACAGACAGTAGCCCCAGCTGCGAATTGATCCCACCCCCACCCCCCGTCTAATCAACATTATAACTATGTTGAACAAAATGACATTAGTTGAGGACTGCTGTCCTATATAATAAAAGCGTAATGTGCCATTTAGACCTGGCAGTCCTTCCGGACAAGGCCAGGGCTGCGAGGGAAGCCCGGGTCCTGAGTCCCTGCCGGCAGCCGGAGGAGGGAAGCCGGGTGCCCAGTGCCAGAGGGAAGCCAGTGCCGGCAGTCAGGGGAAGGAAGGCCTGCACTTGCATGAATTTCATGCAAGCCGGGCCTCTAGTTATATATATATAGTATTGAACATACAGAGTGGGGCAGAAGTAGGTTTACAGTTATTCATATGGCAAGTAATACAATAATTAACAAATAGAACAAGAATAAACTGTTTTGTGTACCCATAACTGCAGACCTACATTTGTCCCACCCTGTATGAGAGTGGCCTAACTTCCGTAATGAAATGCTTAAAGATGTTTCCTTTCAGTTCAGACCCAGGGGGAGGGGGGGGTCACAGGGCGGAGATCAGCCTGTACAGCCTGGAGTAGGATGAGCTCGGTCTCAGGCAGAACTCAAAGAGGGGAGGGGAGGGGAGGGACGAGGCGGAGGTGATGGGGATCAGACGGGGTGCTCCTGCAGACCCAGCCGTAGTCATGGCGTCAGGCCCTGCTCAGGTGCTGTGCGGGCATCGATGCGTTGACCTCATAGACTCGGGGCCATGTAGCTTGCCCAAGTTTATAAAGTAACGGAACTGAGATTTGATCTGAGGCCGCCTGGCTGTAGAATCCATGCTCCTAAACACCTCATTGTGTTTTTATGCTGAGAAACATGAGACACCATTAAAGAATTTCAAACAGGGAAGTAATATCGGAGCAGTTTTTCCTTTTATTATTTACTTTTTCAGACGCAGTAAGGAAATTGGTTTAGCAGGCCACGAGTGAGAGTTGGGAAACCGGGCAGCAGCCTTCGCTCTGGCGTGCCTGTTGGCACCTGCGTGGTGTCTCCACTGAGCCAGACAGCCAATAATTAAATAAATGAATGGATGGCAAGGAGGGTTCCGACGTGTCAGTGACTGAAGAGCAGGACAGGGACACGGCACCCCAGGTGTGGGGATGAGGACTGAGCACCTGGTCTTCCCAGATACACGTTTACAGGGTTGACAAGTTCAGGGACATACATCGTCTTCGCACAACGTGCGGCTACTCACCCCGCAGATGAGCTCATTGGAGACGGGTGACATCTACAGATAGTCATTTTGGCCTTTTCCAATAGCACAGCTCGGCTATTCTAAGCTGAGCCGAATAATTTTGAAGACTGATCCTTCTCAGCACACACATAGTTTCTACGGCGTCATTTCACAGCACTGCCCTTTCCTTAAGCTGTTACCACGGCCAGGAAGACAGATTCTAACCCGGCCAGTGAGGAAAGGAGTCAGGCCTGAGGCTGCGTTGGGATTTGAGAGCTCACACAGGCAGATGCAGGAAAGCCGAGCGGAAGCCGCCCTGCATGGGTGTGTCTGCGGCTCAGACAGCAGCAGCACCAGCACCATGGCCGGCAGGTGGGGTGGGAGAGTGAGTAGGTCCGGCGACTCAGGAAAATGAGCGGGGGCGGGATAAACCCCTTACCTGCTGTCCAGTGACCTGGAAGTACTTGCATAAACTTCCAAGTGCTCTGTTGAGATGAGAAGCCTTTTCAAATGGCAGAATTGTTTGACAATCTCTGGGTGTGTTTTGTTTTAGTAAATGTTGTGGAATTACTAAAGTATCTTTATAAAATATGTGTTTGGTATAAAAGTAAGAACGCTAGAATTTCCATGTGCTACCATGAAGTTTAAGATTATAGTTGTTGGCCGGGACCGGTTTGGCTCAATGGATAGAGAGTCGGCTTGGGGACTGAAGGGTCCCGGGTTCGATTCCGGTCAAGGGCATGTACCTTGGTTGCGGGCATATCCCCAGTAGGGGGTGTGCAAGAGGCAGCTGATCCATGACTCTCTCATCGATGTTTCTAACTCTCTATCTCTCTCCCTTCCTCTCTGTACAAAATCAATAAAATATAAATTAAAAAAAAAAGATTATAGCTGTTGGGTATTGGTATTATTCATTCAATTATTTATGTGTCTGATCCATTTTTATTTATTTTTTTTTATTTTTATTTTTTTTTAGACAATGAACATGTTAAATTCTAAAATATAATTAGAGCAGTCTGGGAGCTACATTTTCCCTTGTGTTTTTTCTAAAGAGCAGCATAGGCCCAAGGCCACACTTCACCAGGCTTGCTAGGAATGCTGGGAATGGAAGGTGAGATGTGATGGCTGGTGTGAATAGTCTTACAGAACGGCTGTGGGGCAGGCAGGCCCTGGCGGAGAATATGTGGCAAGCAGGGCCTGTCGGAGACTGCTCTGGGCTCATTTTACTGCTGGTGCATGGCCGTGGTCACTTCATCAGGTAGGAAATATGGCTGGATTGGCATTGATGGCCAGTGTCAACTTACCCAACACGAAGCATTCCATCCTCGCTCCCGCCCAGGGCTGAGACAGGGAATTTAGCTGGTCTCCTTAGAATTTAAGTCGTTGGACTGAAAAACATGTAGCTTGTCTTCTTTATTAAAAGTGTACAGAATTGCCAAGACCAGTTTGGCTCAATGGATAGAGCATCGGCTTGGGGACTGAAGGGTCCCAGGTTCGATTCCGGTCAAGGGCATGTACCTTGGTTGTGGGCATATCCCCAGTAGGGGGTGTGCAGGAGGCAGCTGATCGATGTCTCTCTCTCTCTCATTGATGTTTCTAGCTCTGTATCCCTCTCCCTTCCTCTCTGTAAAAAATCAATAAAATATACTTTAAAAAATAAATAAATAAATAAATAAATAAAAGTGTACAGAATTGTGGTGTTTCTGGAACTAGAGAGAGAAAGAAAACGCCTTCAAAGCATCTGGCAGTGGCATCAGGTCCTTTCTGAGTCAGACCCGAGGACAGGAATTTTTACTCATCAGATGGCCAGTTCCTTCCTCTCAGCTGGGCTCCTTTACAAACGCCGGCTCTGCTTTGCCTTAGGCAGCGAAGCCCTTTATTTGCTCCCTCAGGGGAGTCCTGTTAAGTGACTGCGCTAGTTCCCGGGGGAGGATCCCGACTCCCCTTAGTGCTGTGTGAGGGTGCGGGTGCCTTGGTGCCCAGCCCCATCGCAGAAGAGCATTCAGGAACGGACATGTGTCCTGGGAGGGAGACAAGGGACAGTGGACGAGGACATGTGTGACTCGGGGAGAGTGAACTTCACAGGTGTCCCAGCTCACACACTTCCTGACCACGCTGAGCGCAGAGGGACAGCCGCTCGCTCGGAGAGTCTGAGGGGGTGCAGTGAGCTGGACACCCCGGTTTTCATCCTCAGCTGAGCATCAGCAACACAGATTTTTTAACGTAAACTTCCGTGGAGCCTTTTAGACTTCATTTGTGCTTAAAGATTCACGCCAGCAATTTTCAACCCAAGGTTTGTGACACTAGTAGTCCCACACTATGAGAAGAGAATGTTTTAAAGTTCAGTAAGAGTTCATTGTAGTGCGGCATGATACTTAACCTAATACGTGTCCTCTGGCACTTTTATGAGTAGAGCTAACGGTGTCCTGAAAGTAAACAATGGGATGGTGCAAGTCCCCAAGCCGGGCCTCATCCATCCATCAGTTCTGCATTGCAGTGCTGGCACGGTTGATAAGCCCCAGAGTAGCTGCCACTGATTAGCAGGACATTCTCTTAGGTTATTTTCTCCTTCCTCCTGAAATGTTTAATGACACGAGGTGTTCCACTATCTTGCTGATTGTCTGAGGGCCAGCCTGGGCCGGGCAGAGACCAGACTTCTAAGTTGCCTCGGGGAGGCTGTTAGGTAGGTCTGTGGTGCTCTGATGCTTCTGTTTGGGATCCTCAGGGAGAACGCTGGTCTGAGCTTTCCTGAAACGCATTGTCCTTCCCTGTTCCCGGCGTGCCCCTGGTTCCTGGACTGTATGAAGTGCCTGTAGTTTTCTGGGGAAGGAATGATAGAGGAAGAAGGTCATGTGAGAGACATTCCATTACACTAGTCCTTTTTCCAAATGGAAACAGAATAAAAACGACAGCTGTCACTTGTTGGGCACATGTGCCAGGCCTCTCCCGAGCTCTTTAACCCACAACCTGTAAAGGAGCGAGCTACTTCTGACCCACCCCTGTTTACCAAAGAGAAAATAGGTCTCCAAGAGTTACTTCGCTCCTGTGAGCACATCGCTGGGCATGGAGGGCTGGAAGGGACTCGGTACAGGAATGGGGATGCAGACACCGGATTCCAGAGGGACATTCCAGCTCATAGTCTCTGTGCTCTGATAGGTTTGTGGGTACTGGGAGAAGCAGACAGTACTGCCTGGGTGTGGGGGTCTTGTCTGGACACCCTGGTGAGGTTTCTGGCTGGCCTGTGACTCCCGGGGATAGGTGTAGCCAGCCAGTTCATCTCCCAGGCCTCTGTAAGCCTTTGACTGTTCAGGTTACTATTTCCTCTTAAATACTAGAGGCCCAATGAATGAATTCGTGCACAAGTGGGGTCCAGCCAGCCTGTCCTGATCAGGGCCGAGTGGGCTGGGTGTGGGGGTGAGGGGGACACATGTGGTGGACGTGGCAGGGGGGTTGGCTGGCTGGCTGGTCCCACACCCATTGGGGGTGGGGAGGGAGCCTATAGGAGAAGGGACTGCAGGAGGTTGGGGGCTGTGATCAGGGCCCCCATTGGGCCTGTTGGCCGCTGCAGTGCAGGTCATAGTGACCAGTCATTCCATCATTCCAGTTGCTTGGTTTTTATATATATAGATGCTTTTCACCCAGTTCAGCTCAGTTCTGCTTTTTTTAATCATATTTTTAAAAAGATTTAATGCTTTTGCTGTTTCTAGAAATGCTGAGTGTCTTTGCTTTCTCTCCTACAAAGTCTTAGGACTTTGTGTCTTACCTGTGACCGTGACACAGTTGTTTTCTAGTCAAGCAGGAAGTAAGCACTCTGCCAGTCACCATCACTGCGACCTTTCCTTTGTCCGAGTGGCACAGCAGATAATGGTAAATGCACAGTGAGGTGTCTTTCACGATAGATGGCGCCACACCAGGTGTTGTAGCTGCATCAGCTCTTCTAGTATCACAGTGCAGGAGTGGGTGCTGTTCTTTTTCTTCATTTTTAAAATAAAGAAACAGAAACCAGGGAGGTTAGGTAACTGGTCCAAGGCTGCTCAGCTCCTGGCTGCCTTTCTCCTTGTGGGCTCTGAGAGTTAGGCCTGGTGTGCTAAGCACCCACTGCATGGAATTGTTAACAGGTTTCTTGTTTGTCTAGGAAGGTGCTCGTCATGGTCCATTCCTAAGCTACTTGAGAAAAAAATCCCTTCATGGTCTAAGTTCTGTGGTTCACATGAAAACTCCACTTGAGAAAGACTAGACAAGCCGTGAGTTCACTTTTTCCTCCATTTTCTTCCTCAATAGCAAGCACATCCCACCTCTACGCACCGTGCACACGCGCCACCCCCCCCCCCCCCCACACACACACACACACACACACGTTGACTGTTCGGCCATTTTACCAAACCACAGCCTAAACTGGGAAGTGCGCTTTCCCATTGGGGAAGAGGAGCTTTGGGTGTCACTGCAGCCAGCCCTGGAGCACAGCGGCTGCTCTGGGCAGTGATCTGTCGCCGGTGGTGCACCGGGCACAGCCCAGCAGGCTGTCCTTTTCCCTTCGCTTTTGTTTCCTTAAAAGTCTAAGAGCAGCGAGCGCGAAGGCAGTCCAGAGCCTCCGGGGCCGTTGGCGGCGGGCCTGTGCGCCGGCGCCCAGAGGAAGGCGGGCTCCTTCCCGGCTCTGAGCTCAGGCCTCGCTGACCCTCAGGAGGAGGTGCAGCTGGAACCTCAAGTGACGTGCTGTTCTGTCAGAGTCAGTGACGTCTGAGCCGTGCAGGGGCCGCGATTAAGCAAGAAGAGTTGGTGTTCATGCAGAGACTTGTGAGAAACTCCCTGTGGGGCCGGAAAGTCCGTGTGAGGTGGCGGGCATGGCGGAGGGTTACCACCGACAGCTGGGGGGGCTCACACACCCGGGAGGAAAGCTTTCCAGGGACCTGCACCGAGGCCCGGGCAGCAGGCAGGACACTCTGTCCCAGGGTGAACGCAGTAGATGGAGGCTGTAATGGTGTCGGAGCAGCCTTCTCAGGGCCAGGAAACCTGTCTCTGCCCTGACTTCGCTCCTCTGTCCGCACAGGAGGGTATCTTGACCAAGAGCTCACGTCTGAAGTCGCCGCTCAGAGTTTCTCCTTAATTGCAAAGGGAATTGCAGGGAACTGGACAAAGACCAGTTTCGGGTTTCTGCACATGGGAACTGTTAAGCTTTTAGGGCTTCCATCGATGAGAAGTGTACTCCTCATGGAACTGTTTCTGGGATCTTGGGTTCGAATAATAAGAATGCGGAGCTCGTCCCTGTGTGTGACTTTTGCTAGCGCTGGTTAATGCCTGGGGTCACCGGTCCTTCCCAGGAGCAGACCAGGAGCGCCTGCACGTCTCACCTCACTCTCAGCGGAAAATCGGGGGTGGCTCAGGTATCCCAGGAGCACCTTGCGTACCTCTTCCTGCTCACCCCACATCAGGCCGGGGTGTGGGCAGCTAGAGGCGGGTGACGGGGACTCCTGTGATGATAACATTGGTGGCTTGTCTCCAGAACAAGAGTTGCAAGGATTTTGGCGCAAACATAGGCATGTTCATTATAAGATTGCGCCATACTGCTTGACAGGGAAGAGACCCAATCCAGCCTATGTTTGCCTCAGATCTAGAGCCATCCCTCCTTCCCAAATGCCTATGGAATGGCCACGGAAGCTCCAGCTCTTCCCTTGGCCATCAGCCCCACGGCGCCCTACAGCTCCACACCCATCCGAGCGCCCTTGGGTACGAGTGCCAACCACAAGCTCCTCATCCTCCTGAGGGCCCAGCCAGTGTCGCTCAGTGGTTGAGCATCAACCTATGAACCAGGAGGTCATGGTTTGACTTGCTGTGGTGGCATATGCCCGGGTTGCAGGCTCGATCCCCAGTGGGGGGTATGCAGCTAGGTGGCCAATCAGTGATTCTCTCTCATCATTGATGTTTTTCTCTCTTCCCTCCCTCCCTCTCTGAAATAAATTTATTTTTATTTTTTTTTAAGAACTCTTAGGGGAACCTAGATAGGAACCAGGAGCAGGGAGCTTCTGATCCCACATCACAGACTGTGCACGTTATTTCCATGAGCGACACCCCAAACCCCTGGTGGGCCGGGCCGGGTGTGTTTCCTAGGCTGTGGGTGTGCCTATGGGGGGAGTAACCCGGAACAACCTCTGAGACCCTGGGACCACCACGCTGCTGCCGTCAGAGTCCTTTGCACGCAAAGTCCAGAATTCAGGTGAAGGAGATGGTGTGCTTCATGTCCAAGCAGGAGGATGTGGTGGTGTAATTGTGTTTCTGCGCTTGGAAGAATGTTTGCTTCTGTTCCTTTTATTGAACAAATGTGATACAACAACAAAATTAAATGCCTTTTCCCTCATCTCTTTGTAATGAGTGAGTCTGTTCTTTATTTTAAAATTCAGCTTCAGAAACGGATTATACTTGATAATTTGCTGTGTGTCCATAAAAACCATAAAATATAAGAAGCAGTGTTGCTGGAGTAGCCGTTCTCATTTCCTGGCAGTCATTATATGCTTCCAATACAAAAACATTTTTCTCCTGACGCTCCTCTCTGAGCTCAGATTGGGTTTCTCTCAGCCCCTGTCATTTACTTATCACCTCGGGAAATGCACAGATATAAGTGATGGCCCCTTTAAAACATCCTGCAGCATGCCATCGCTCCCATCCCTCATCTTCCGCCCCGGCCTGTCATTAGACGTTACAGTGCCAATGTATGTTTTATTGGGTGACCCTGACATATGTCACTTTGATACTGCGCAGGGATAATAAGATTGCACATATAATGAAAGGCCGATAAATAGAAAAATGTTTACGAGATGGAGAATGGCGGTTTTTAATAGTTTTATGGCTTTTTCCCCTCTTCTTCTCTCCCTCCCCCTCGCCTCCTTTTCCAAACCTTTTCTGGTAGAATCATGATTTCGTTAGAAAATGTTAAGGAAGGTGATGTGATATGATAGCACTAGCCGCAGTGAAATCACACTTGCCCTGTTGCTGCACTCCAATAAAATGAGTTGAGGAAATAATGAAGTATTCAGCTTGTGGGGAAGAGCACTGATTTCAGTGAATGAATTCATGGGGTTTGGGAGCCCTACAGAGAAAACAAGTTTCCCAGTTATGGCATTTTTATATCTAAAATGTTAGCAGTCATTTTAACAGCCAGCACAGTAACACCAAAAATACAGGCCCTGAGCGTTGGGTGTGGGCTTTGTGTTCAGTGAAGGCCCGTCTCGTCACTGTGTCAGCACTGCCCGGGCTCTGTGGCCACCCGTGACTGGCAGCCCCTCCGTTTGGGCTGGGCTCTAGACCAATATGAGTTTTGATCCGTTTTCAAACAGTCATTTCCAAATCTGGCTTTTATTTTGCATTGTTATTTTTGGTTAAGTGGAAAGTCCTTCTCTGTTGCTTGAGTGACAGATAGGTTTTTAATGGAACTGCTTGGACAGGTAGCAACAAGCGTGTAGAGGTTCCGGTTGGCCACTCCAGCAGCCCTTGGTCACCACCATGATTTTGAGCCCAGTTCAAAGTCACAGCTTCAGATGCTCCTAGCTAACGGTGTACAGTGGAAAGATGCTTTGTAGCACATGCAGAAGTCTTTTCTGGGGGCTCTATTTGACCTAAGTTCTTGACTGTCCTCAAGAAAGGACCAGTCACTGCTTTGGGGCCAACAAGGCCACTTGACTGGCAGATCTGCCATGGGTAGCCTGGAGTCCAAAGCAGGTCGGAGGGCTGCTCCAGAGTGTAAGCGTGTGGTGGCTGAGGCCTGGTGGGCAGGTCGTGGGGGTGTTCATGGTGGCCCCCAGGGTCTTCTCACTGTCCGTGGAGTGTGTTGGGGTGGGGGAGGTGGAAAGTGCTTATCTAGATTTGTGCACTTGGGCCTACCAGATGGGTTTCCGGTCTGGGGTTCCCCTGAAGCTGCTGAGTGGTTCTGTCATTCCTGGCTGCTGAGTGGCTCCACCCCGAGGCGGATCCGGAATGCACTGTGCTCTTCAGCCTCAACTATTTAGGGTCCAGTAAGAGGTTTAAGCCGCCATTGCACTGAATTCCACAGATAAAAGATAGCGCATATTTGAGCCTCTGGCTTAGGAAGCATATATGACTATTCACCTCCAGTGGTGAAGATCATGAGACTCGGACCACTCCCCAGGCAGTGCCTGAAGCTGGTGGGCTTGACCACATGACTTGTCTCCCTGTGGCTCGGTTTTCTCCTTGTAAAGCAGGGAGATGGGGATTTTATTAGGTGCCCATGAAGATTGAGTATATGAAGGTATGAAAAGTGCATAGTTATCGTGCTTAGCTATCATCAGGGTAGACTTTGTAGCCCAGTAAAGGGTGGTTGGTTGGATTGTAAATAAAGACTCTGGTGAGAAAGTGGCAGCCTGGATTCCTCAGCCCACCTCCTGCCAGCCCGGCCGCCTGCCAGCCCGGCCGCTGCAGCAGCATCCAGGCCCGGGCAGGCACATGGATCACGCTCTCACGAGCCCACGGGAGATGAAAAATAGCACCAATGTAGTCGTTTCCATAGCACTAAGTGATCAAATTAAGGAACTCTTATTTAGAGGTTATCTATCTTTTCTTAGAAATAAAATGTCATTTCTTTTATGAAATAATGGCGAGATCAGGCGGCAGTTATTTTTAACGACTTTAGTTGGCAAAATAAAAAGTTGGTAAACTCATATCTATTTCTCAAAACCTTTATCCTTTAGAGTTGATTTCAGGTGGTTTTTATTCTCACGAAACACTCGTTTTGTCAAGTTTCATGAATACTCACTGTATTCAAGACGTTGTGCTAGGCCTCTGGCATTGCAGAGGAAGCGGGCACCGGCGTGGGGAGCTGGGCAGGCTCACCCACGGCAGTCCCAGGCAGAGGCTGTGTGCCCTGAGAGAGCAGCGTGGGAAGGCAATGGAGGCGACCTCGGGGTGGCCTCTGGTGGCTGGGAAAAGGCACAGGAAGGCTTCGTGGGAATGATGACATCTGTGAAGACCTGCGTGGGGAGGAGGGCCGCGGCTCAGACTCCCAGGACACGGAGTGGGAGCTCCCAGAGCTGCACCCCACGGGCAGAAGAGAAGCACTGAGGAACGGCAGGCCGGCCGCCTTGTTGGGAAGAAGGTCCAGGCAGCGGGGCCTTTGTTCCATTGGCCTTGAGGAGCCTTCGATGATTTGGAGAGGCAGGTGTCCGAGTCAGAGCTGGGCTTTGGGAAGACTGATCTAGTATCTAGGGGGAGGGGCCAGGCCAGGCCTGGACCTCAATCCTGGACATCCGAGTGGCGTGGGCACCAAGGTGGGATCGGCAGGTGGCTGAGTCAGTCACTAAAGCAGCGGAGAGCGTTCTCAGTACAGTTGTGTTAGGGAGCAAACAGCACACACTCAGCTTCTCCGCTCCTTCACAATCACAAATGTGGTGGTCGTCATTGTTTAAAAAAAAAAAAGTGTTGCCGAAACCGGTTTGGCTCAGTGGATAGAGTGTCAGCCTGCGGACTGAAGGGTCCCAGGTTCGATTCCGGTCGAGGGCATGTACCTTGGTTGCGGGCACATCCCTAGTAGAGGGTGTGCAAGAGGCAGCTGATCGATGTTTCTCTCTCATCGATGTTTCTGACTCTCTCTTCCTCTCTGTAAAAAAAATCAATAAAACATATTTTAAAAAACACACAACAGTATTTGTTAACCTGCCCAGCTGGGTTTTTTTGAATGGTGTGGGGGACGGCCCCTGGTTCCCGAGCATCTTCGTGTGGCCTCGTCTTTACAAGTGAAACGCAGGAGACTGCGTACTCCAGCTCTTCCCTTCCGTCCCTTCCATTCCGCTTTCTTCATGAGGAGCTGGAGGTGGCAGGGGGTCTGCCCGGAAGCATCTGGCCCCATCGGTGTCCCATTGTGCTGCGTGTTGGGCAGGTGCCTCTCCAGCCTCATGCACGCAGGAGGCCTGCTTCCGCTGTGACTCCCAGCAGATCCTCCTCCTCCCACATGCACTCGGAGACCACAGAGCTGGTCCTTAACCAGCAGCCCCAGAACCGCCGCTGTCAGGGCTCCTTTAGGGGGAGGGGATGCGGTCAGTTAGAGAAGCAGCCCGGGAGAGCACTGTTTCAGTTACTGGAGTCGCTGCTGGAAGACAACCAGGTGCCGGCTGGGAAAAGCTGTGTCAAGGTGGCTGCTCCTAAACATAGCTCATGGCCCTGCCCCGCGTCCAGCCGCTCACCTCACATGTTCGGAACAGTTGTCACATCCAGCCCGTGGCTCCCGGGAGTGAAGGGAAGAATGACTTGCACGGGGCGTGTGCCAGGAAATGACTGACTTGCTTCACTACCCTTGACTTCATAGCTTTGCCAAGAAGCTGTGGCTGTGGTTCCCAGGTGGTCGTGGACATCAGCGGCCAGACTCGGCTGCAGGTCACAGCTCTGCAGTTAGACCGGCTCTTCCCGGGGACAGCTCATGTCGGCCTCCCGGGACCGGCTCCCGCAGCCAAGTCCTGTGTTCTCGGGGCCCTGGGACGGGGGTGCAGTCTGAGAAGCAGTTCTGTGCCTTGTTTCCTTCTCCCTCCTGCTCCTACTGGGTTTGGGCTCTTGTTTGTTGCTTCTTGGAATTCTCCTTGGGAACAAACACTTTAAAAAATTGTTTTAGATCTCTCCGTTCTATTCAGAAAGTAGGTGGTGGATTCCTTTACCCTCTTTATCTGGACCTCCTCGGGGGAGGCAGTGGGTAATTGAAGGACATTCTTCAAAAGTTTTAGCAGAATACCTTGATTCTAACTGATTCTACATTAGCAGGTAGACTTAGGCATTGCAGAGAGATCATTTGACTGTGCTTTCTCTACATATTAATGTTTAAGTGTTTATTTGGCATTAGAACAGTTGAATTATGTCTTAAAGCATTAAGAAAATGTCCTCTAAATGCCCACTTCCTCACCTGTAAAGGGGTGTTGGGTGCACACAGCGGCGCATGTGCCAGCCCTATACTCGGGGGGTGCTGTCCATTTGGCTGGTGGGCCCAAAAAGGGCTTATAAAATGCAGAGAGATGTACATGTATGTATAATGTATTTATAATTATCCATGAGCAGCTCCCATGCTTGCCTCCCTCTCCTCTGCTGTCCTCTTGATAGTGGGTGGGGCTTGGTCCACAGAGAGGCCTTTGGAAACTTGAGTGGTGAAGAGGAAATCAGTGGAAGCTTCCCTCGCCAGCAGGGTCGGCCTCTCTCGGGTGCCTTCTGAGGCTGGGGCTCCCCACGTGCAGGGACCAGGATTCGCTTACTCCCTGCAGCCCCGTGCTTGCTTGTACAGGAGGAGGGAGCTGGGCCTGCCTGAGCATAGCTGTCATACAATGGTCATCCTCCTCCTCTGCCGGCCACAGAGCCATGTGAGAATGGAAGCAAATGAACACAGTATCCATACACTGACTTACAAGGGGGCGTGTATAGGGTTATTTCTGAAGGTCAAGGTCCTCCATGGCTTATAAGAGAACTAGGTGCTTGTAGATGCCAGGCTGCAGGCACCCTGGACTTGTGGGCTGGGGCCCCTGCATCTTATTTTCTAGCACGTGCCCCATCCTCTTCAGGTGTCCACACTTCTTTGGGTGGTTGTGGCAACAGGCCTATATAATAAAAGCCTAATGTGCTAAGTGTCTGACCATTTGACCAATTGCTTTGTCACACACTGACCACCGGGGGGCAGACGCTCCAACCAGTAGGTTAGCTTGCTGTTGAGGTCTGGCAGATAGGGACTTGGTGAGATAGGCTAGACATGCCTTTGAGCCCTCGATGGTGCACCTGTAAGGTCCCTCGGCCTGGTCTGTGCCCTCTCAAAATCTGGGACTCCTTGGGAATGTCAGAGGGCTGGTTTTGGCCTGATCCCCCGCAGCCCAGGCAGAGGGGGGACCCCACAGGGGCAATGATTGTGCATCGGGCCTCTAGTATGTTATAATCACAAACATTTGGATTCAATCAGTTGTAGTGTGCCCTTCTGGTCCAATGTGGGGCCAGAATAATTGACTCCCTCTTCCTGCTCTTACGTCAGTCCCCAGACAGCTCCTGGCTGAGGAGTTCGGTGCCAGGCACCTGCCTCTGTGCCCAGAACTGCGGGCAGACGAGCTTCTCTGATATTGAAATGCTCACAGCACCTTCCCTCCTCAGCACTGTTCTCTGCTTTCATTTCCCCGCGGCCCCTGAGGAGAGATGCAGTATGTCTCACCTTTAAAAAAGGAACGAATCGGGCAGGACAGGCCGCAGGTTCCCCTGTCTCAGCATCGCCATGCCCGGGAGATATTGAAGAGCAGTATGTTTGTGCCTACCACGTGCCTGCAGGTAAATGGACCTGCTGTGGGCGGGAGGAGGCCCAGTCAGGGTTTCTCCTGCAGCAGGCTGCCAGCTCCCACCCCCCCACCCCTGCTTGCGCCCACTCGGGCCCTGGAACGGGTCTCTGGTCTTGTTTACATGAGCCAAAGCAGAACTGGGCCCAGGCCATGCCAGCAGGTCTCACCTGAAAGGGACTTCTGCTGAAAGCTACCTGTAAGAGCTGAGCAGCCCAGGCCTGCTTCTGCTCTGTGTGCGAGAACTTGGACTCGCAGGCTGGCACAGGAGGCACAGAAGGAAGGTGGTGGCTGAGGAGGGGCTATTGCTCCTACCAGTCCCAGGAGTGGCCTGTGACTGAGCCTGGTGCCCGGAGCCTTTGTCAGCCCGGGTCTTACTTCCTGTCCTCCTGTCCCGCTCCTGCCTCACACACACACACACACACACACACACACACACACACACACCCATAGCTGCCTTCCCTCTCATTCTCCTCTCACCAACCACCCTGTTTTCATTTTGGTGGAAGATCTGAGAAACCTCCTGCTGCCTAGCTCCGGCCCTGGCAGAGGGTTGCCTGCAGGAGGAAGGGGCTGCCACCTAGAGCCAGAGCCACTCTCACTGCCAGCGGCTCTGATGTGGCCTGTCCCGTACAATCCAGAGAACCGCCCCCACCACCACCGCCTCCTCCACCAGAAGGAAAGGCAAAGAGCTGGGGAAAGATGTGGGGGGGGGGGGGGGGAAGGAGAGGATCTGGTACATAGCGGCCAGTGGAAGTGAGCTCTCCTCTCTTCCTTTCTGCCAGCACCTAACCAGTTTGTTCCTCGTGCTGCTGCGGTTGTAGTTCTGGGGTGTGTTGGCTGAGGCCTTGTTGTGAGATGAGGTGAGAGCGGGAACAAAGTGGTCATTACAGGCCATTCATGTCGACAGCATTTATACCTGTGTTTGTTGCAAGCAACAGTGGCGGCTAATTTGCAAGGCTGCTTTGTGGGCTGCGTGTGATCAATGTTGCCTGTGTTAATGTTTCAGTAAGCTATTGATTTCTGCAGCAGCTTTTGTTCCCTGAATTTATGGGCCGCGGGTCTCTGCACAACACACGACGCATGTTTGATTAAAGTTCAATTGACTTCATTCCTGGTGAGGCTTGAGCTGCCCCGCTCCCTGTTTGTGGAACCACAGCCCTCCCTGGCGCGCCCTTTGTTTGTGCTCCAGGCCCAGCCACCCATGCAGTCCCCAATATGCTGCTTAATCCTCCTGGATTTGCTCCATTCCAGTGTTTAATCCCTCCGCAGACATTACAGTGGGAGAGGCAGCTCACAAAACCTGGTCCGGACTTTTGTTTATGTATTTATTTTTGGATCAACTTTTTATATATCATAAGAATGTACTCGCTTTTAGTGCACAGCTCAGTGAGTTTTGACAACTGTGTAAATCCATGTAGACACCACAGTTGGTTTATAGAATGTTCCCATCGCCCCAAAAGGTCTCCTGGTGGCCTTCCAAAAGCACTTTGCCTCCTCTCTGGACTCCAGGCAGCCACTGACTTCCTCCTGGTGACCACAGCTTGCCTTTTTTAGGATGGAATTACACAGTATGGGCCCTCTGTGCATGGCCGCTGTCAGTCAGCACGGTGCTTTTCAGACTGATCCACGTTGTGTGTCGGGTTTGTTCCTCTTCGCTGCCAAGTGGTGTGCCAGGGGGCGGGGTTCCGCAGTGTCACTCATTCTCCGGGGGTGGGGCGGCATCTGGGCTGTTTCTGTGAACATTCGTGTACAAGTCCCGCGTGAGCACATGTTCTCATTTCTTTTGGGTAAATACCCAGGAGTGGAATAATTGCCGGGTCATGTGGTAGATGTTTGTTTAGCTTTCTAAGAGTTGCCAAACAGCTTTACAAAGTGGTTTGGCCACGTAACATTTCTAGGATATGACTTCCCCCATCTTCCCTCAAGGTTGACATTTATGTTCTTTCATTTTCTCATTAATTGGTTTTAGACTTGCAGGGGAGGGCGTCCTTCTGGCTTGGTCAGTTTGATCCTTGTTCCTCCGATGATGGAATCCTTTCTGCTCACGTTCTTCTTAAAGAGCTGTTACTTAAAAGGTGGCAAAAAGTTGATGTTTATTTCAACCCTGGTTTTTCCCCACGTCCTCATTTTCTCACGGGCCAGAGGAGGAGGACATGGTGCGTTACTAAAGGTTGGAAGTTGTGAACTGAGCTTTCCTGAGCCTTTTTCTGTCTGGGGTCCAGCATCAGGCCAGCCGCAGAGCCTTGCTGAACTCTGGCTCCCCCTCTTTTAACCTGCACGTTATGCCGTCCTTTATTTATTTTATTTTATTTTTAAAATATGTTTTATTTATTTTTTATTTTATTATTATTATTTTTTTTTTTACAGAGAGGAAGGGAGAGGGACAGAGAGAAACATGGATCAGCTGCCTCCTGCACACCCCCTACTGGGAATGTGCCTGCAGCTAAGGTGCATACCCTTGACTAGAATCGAACCTGGGATCCTTTAGTCTGCAGGCCGACACTCTGTCCAATGAGCCAAACCAGTTAGGGCTATGCCATCTTTTAAGCCATTTATTTTTTCAAAACATTCGTTCTTGAGAAATAGAAGTAATCCCTGGTCCCCATGTGGGGCAGTATTGCATCCTAGACCACTACTGTGCACCAGTGTCAGGCTGGCTGCTTCTTAACAGCCTTGAAGGCAGACTGCGGCACCCCTCCACCTGATTTTCTCTCCCATTTTTAATTCCTTCCGTCTCCTAGAGCTTCACACTTCCTCTCAGATTCCAGGCCCCTAACCCCCCTGGCCCTAGGGAGAGGCGGAAGGAACCACCTTGGGTCTCCCCATTCTACCCTCCCTCAGGGTTGGGCTCTGGTTTTCTGCGCCGGCTGCCCTTCTGAGCTGATGAGCACGCCACTCCGGCAGCTGATGTGAAGAGTGACAGTCAGCTGCCTTGGCGTCTGTTCTGTGTCTTTTCATAAGAAAACCTGAGTCAGATCAGTTTCCTGTCGGTACCTGTCTCTTACTCTCCTAGTGGATTTATGAGTTTGTTCCCTCCAACCAGCCCACACGAAGATCAGTGTAGATACTGGCATTCCAGGTGGGAAGGCAGGAGCCACGAGGCTCTGGTATCATGGCCCTAGGGCTCCGGATGCTCAGTCACCACAGGGACAATCAGCCTGCGTTTGTGGAATAGCATGACAGACAGACAGATCGGAAATTCAAGCGCAGTTACCTTCTCATGGAACCAAAGAGGCTGGCTCCTGGTCTCCATGGCCTTGGGTCAGACTTCATTGCTAAATATGGGCAGTCACGGGCAGTGCTGAGTGGTATTTGGAAGGAAGCACACCCACACACTCCGAGAAAGACGTGCCGTGTGCCTGTGCTGACCTCTGAGGCTCTGGTGACACCGGGTCCTCAGGATGTGCCCGGGCACAGGCCCCGGCTCCTGAGAGTGAGTGCCGAGCACATTCGCCTGCTTTACAGAAGCCGTTTTCCCACCCAAAGTCTGCCCGCCTCCCTGCCAGCTGCTGCCGTCTTGTTTCCATCTGCTGGGGTGTTTTTAATGAAACCTCGTCCAATGGGCACCTATCGCGTGCGTGCATGGCTTACATGGCTTCCGCGCTGCTGTCTTTTTCAGTCTTCCCTGCGCTGATCCAGCTCTCAGCTCCGGAGGACACTCTTCTCTTTCTCGGCTCCTCCATTCACAGGCAGTAAGCCTTTGGTGGCTGCACTGGTGCTCGGGTGACGCCCCCCCAGGGCGGTGTCCCCCAGGGTGTGACGTCCTAGGATACCGTTGTCTGCCAGGTTAATTGACTTTGTACAACATTTAGGTATTTAATTAGAGGAAATCAATGTGATCTTGGCTCTCTCACTTCCTTCCCTGGTTGTGTGGTTTTTGTGTGTGCGTGCGTGTGTGTGTGTGTGTGTGTGTGTGTTTTAAGTTAAAGGTATTTTATCTTGGGATTTTTTATTTAAAGAAATCGGTCCTTTGTTAGCAGAGTGCCATTCACCTGTCTTTGTGGGTAGGCCTGCTGCCCTGGGCTTGGAGGGCCAAAGTGCGGTGTTCTAGAAGGTGCCTGGGCTCTTTCTGCTGGGCCGGGGAACAGCAGCTCTCTTTGCCTTGAAGACTGACCTTGTGGCATGTGGCATTGCGTCTGCACGGCAGCAACCCTGTGTTTGTCCTCCCTTGGTCTGGCTTTGTCAAGCCCCAGTCATTGCCCTCGGACTCTGTGCCAGCTCCTCCCAGTGTGAGCGCCTAGATTAGAGTTGGGGCTGGAGAGCAGTTTGGGGTTTAGGGTTTCTGTTCTTCCTGACATCCCACCTGGCCCGAGGGCCCACCATCGCAGTTGTATCCTTGATTGTTTCTGGAGTCATCTGTCTGCCCAGGTGTTTCCTTATCCCTGTGATTTCACTGGAAGGCTGTGAATCACACACACACACACACACACACACACACACACACACACACACGGTTAGAGGGCAACCATTATTGATGCACCTGAGGTGTTTAGAACAGGCGGCACCTGGCATTTCGTAGGCATGCAGAATCCTTGTCGAGTGAGTGGCTCTTCCTGCCGTCTAGGGGGTCTGCTCTCCTGGGCGGAGGTGACAGGCCCTGTTCGCCCAGCCTTTGGGCACCTCAGCCACACTGCTGTGAGCAAGCCTCTGTCAGCCCCAGGAGCAAACTGTTCCTGGTTTGCGTCTCCAGCAGAGATAGCTGTCAGGGCCCAGCTGCTGCTCCCAGCAGAGGGGGCGGGGAACGCCAGGTCCCTCCGTCCCCGCCCTCCCAGCAGCCCCTCTCTCCACAGGGGGAGCTGATCACCTTCTACTACTACTGGAAGAAGACCCCCGAGGCAGCCAGCTCCCGGGCCCACCGCCGCCACCGCAGGCAGGCCGTGTTCAGGAGGATCAAGACCCGCACTGCGTCCACGCCTGTCAACACACCTTCCAGACCCCCCTCTAGTGAATTCTGTAAGTGGGGCTTTTCACACGCCGTGTCCCACTCTGGGTCTGCATGCACAGGCGTCCCGTCCCCGTGCGGCTGCAGCCGAGGACCTGGGAGCCGTGTGCACACGTGCACGTGTGTGCTGGCACACAGCCTGGCCTGAGCGGCACTCAGGATGTGGTAGAGCCTTTTACAGATTACCCGCCATTTAAATGTTTCTAGTAAATGCCGCATCGTTTTAATTTCTTCCAAAACTAAGTCTTGGCCGTGGCCTGAGGGCTGTGGTAGCTTCAGGAGGTTGCTCCGCAGACGGCGTGCCACGTGAGTGCTCATTGCACTGGGTTGTGGTGGCTAACACTCGTTCTTGTCCTCCTGCACACCACGCTCTTCCTCTTGGCCCAGGGTGCTGTGCAGTATGACAGTGAAGCCCACACTACTAACCCTGACCTCTAGGATCAGCAATAGAGAGCGTCCAGGCACAGGCCTCCAGGGGTCACTGAAGTTGCACATGCAAACAAGAAGCCACCGGTCACCCAGGGCTGGCGGGTGGCGGGTGGCACTGGCCAGAGGCAGGTCCTCGGTCTGCGTGTGTCAGGAAGGCACCACGGGGCTCTTCACCCTGATCAGACTCACCGGTTGTGGGTGCCTGCCACCCAGGCTTCAGGTGCGACACCAGCCCCCAGCAATCCAGCAGGGCAGGCGCTGGGTACGCCCCTCACACGCAGTACTTGGTCCTGATGACTGGCTCTGAGAAACCCAGAGGGTCCTGCCTCAGCCTGCTGGGCACTCGGCCTGTGGCTCAGAGCCTGGGCAGGCCGAGTGTGACGGTCCCCAACCCTCACCCTGTTGTGTGCCTGCCATGCCCAGTGGACCTGAGCTCGGCCAGTGAGGACGACTTTGACAGTGAGGACAGCGAGCAGGAGCTGAAGGGGTACGCCTGCCGCCATTGCTTCAGCACCAGTGAGTGGGGCTTTGACATTGGCCTTGGGTTGTGCTTCAGGGCTACCCCCTGCCCCCCGGGAAGTCAGTACAGAATGCTGATCAGTGGGTATGGTTGGGGTCAGGGCAACTGTTGTCACTCCTCCTGGGTACCCCAACATTAGGGGGAGGGTTCCTGAGGTGCTCTCGTCTGGGAGAGCAGGCGGCCCCGCACCTGAGCAGAGTGCCGGGGGTCTGCCGAGCCCAACGCTGCGCGGTTGTCATGGCACCGGGCTGGCTGAGCCCAAGGACACTGGTGTTTGAGGCTTGGCCCCTCCCGCCTCCCTCACAGCCTCCAAAGACTGGCACCACGGCGGCCGGGAGAACATCCTGCTCTGCACCGACTGCCGCATCCACTTCAAGAAGTACGGCGAGCTCCCGCCCATCGAGAAGCCCGTGGACCCTCCGCCCTTCATGTTCAAACCCGTCAAAGAGGAGGACGATGGGCTCAGCGGGAAGCATAGCATGAGGACGCGGCGGAGTCGAGGCTCGGTGAGTCCGGGCGGCTTCCCAGGAAGCGGTGTGCCCAGAGGCCCAGCTTTCCCGTGGGGCTGGGAGTGCCCCTTCCCGCCCCCACTCCTCCCTTGGGGAGTCGGTGTGGCCGTGGGTCTCGGCCGGTCTCCTCTGGGGGCAGAGCTCTGCTATTTGAAACTTGCTGGCTTTAAAAATTTTTTATTAATGTTTGATCCAGTTTGGGGAACATTGAGGTACATGTTTCTACTCACAGCAGAGCCTCCTCCTTCCACAAAGAGACTGTTGTCCAGGTTGGAAATGTAGCCGGCACCTCTGAGAGCCAGGGTTTTCCCAGGCCGAGCCTTTTAGGAAGCGGGTGGCACCTCCACCTTCCCCTGAGCCGCGCTCTCTGACAGCTCGTGTCTCTGGGTCACCCCCCTGGCGGACGGGAGCAGCAGGTGCTTGTTGGGTTGGGCTGGGCAGGTACATGGAAAGCACAGGCGCGGTACGGAGAGCTGGCTCCGTGTAACTGTCCTTCGGAGGGCGTGGCGGAGTGGACTGTCCCCACTGACCGAGGCCCGGAGGCGAGGGCCTCGGGTTGAAGCTGAGAATTGCTCTTCCCCTGAGCCCACCCACTCGCCCCCCTCCCTTCGCTCCATGTGGACCCTGTCCGTGAGGGACAGCCACGTGCCTGTTGGCCAGGGGCTGGCGTTTGGCACGGGACCAGCCGCGGGGTCTGTTCTCGGTGCCCCTGCGGGTGTGCTGGCCCAGTCTCACAGCCTCGGGTTTGGGGACAGATGTCTACACTGCGCAGCGGACGGAAGAAGCAGCCAGCCAGCCCCGATGGTCGCGCCTCGCCCACCAATGAAGACATCCGCTCCAGTGGCCGCAACTCCCCCAGCGCAGCCAGCACCTCCAGCAACGACAGCAAAGCGGAGACGGTGAAGAAGCTGGCCAAGGTACGGCGTGGGCGGGCGGGCCCTGGCCACCCTCTCGGGGCCACTGATCGCTCAGCTCCCTCCGACACGGGCCACAGCTCATCATGGAGCCTCCCAGGACAGCACTGTCCTGCTGGGCTGCAGCCTGGGCCGGAGAGGGGGTCCAGCTCCACTCCAGCACTGACCTTCGGGGCTCCCAAGGCCTCGGGGCGGGAGACACAGGGGGTATGGGAGAGACCTGTTCCCGCCTGGCTCTGCTCTCCTCTTCCAGAGCTTTCTTCTGAGATAGAGCTCCACTGGGGCGGGGTGTTAGGTCTGGCCCCGAGGCTGGCGAGACCCTCTGCTGACCCTCCTGTGCCTCGCCCGCTGCAGAAGGTGAAGGAGGGAGCCTCGTCACCCCTGAAGAGCACCAAGCGCCAGCGGGAGAAGGTGACCTCGGACACAGAGGAGGCCGAGCGGACCAGCTCCAAGAAGACCAAAACCCAGGTGGGCCTCCAGCTGGCGGCTAGTCTCCTGGGGCGGCCTGCTGGTCCTTGGCCAGGCTTGCTGCCTGCTGTGCGTGTGCCGGGCTCTGGCCACGCGGGGCAGGCTAGAGCGCCCTCCTCGCCTCTCGCCTTAGGAGATCAGCCGGCCCAACTCGCCGTCCGAAGGCGAGGGGGAGAGCTCTGACAGCCGCAGTGTCAACGACGAGGGCAGCAGCGACCCCAAAGACATCGACCAGGACAATCGTAGCACGTCCCCCAGCATCCCCAGCCCCCAGGACAATGAGAGCGACTCGGACTCCTCTGCGCAGCAGCAGACCCTGCAGGCCCAGCCCCCAGCCCTGCCGGCGCCCAGCGGAGCTGCTCCGGCTCCCTCCGCAGGAGCTCCCCAGCTCCCCACACCGGGGCCCGCACCCTCTGCCGTTCCTGCACAGGGCTCCCCCTCAGCCTCCCAGCCCTCCAGCCAGGCTCCACCCGGTGCTGCTTCCCATGCCCATATCCAGCAGGCACCTGCTCTGCACCCACAGCGGCTGCCCTCCCCGCACCCCCCGCTGCAGCCTCTGACCGTGCCTGCTGGCCAGACCTCCGCCCCGCCTCACCCCCAGCCTCCCCTGCACAGCCAGGGCCCACCCGGCCCCCACAGCCTGCAGGCCGGGCCCCTGCTGCAGCACCCAGGCCCCCCTCAGCCCTTCGGCCTCCCGCCCCAGGCCTCCCAGGCAGCAGCTCACCCTCCCCCCTCCCTGCAGCCGCCGGCTTCTCAGTCAGTGCTGCAGGCCCAGCAGCCCCCAAGGGAGCAGCCCCTGCCGCCCGCGCCCTTGGCCATGCCTCACATCAAGCCCCCACCCACCACACCCATCCCCCAGCTGCCAGCACCACAGGCCCACAAGCACCCCCCTCACCTCTCAGGGCCCTCCCCCTTCTCCATGAATGCCAACCTCCCGCCCCCTCCAGCACTGAAGCCCCTGAGCTCCCTGTCGACACACCACCCCCCTTCAGCACACCCCCCGCCACTGCAGCTCATGCCTCAGAGCCAGCCTCTGCCCTCCTCCCCCGCCCAGCCTCCTGTGCTGACCCAGAGCCAGAGCCTGCCCCCTGCTGCTGCCGCCCACCCCCCTGCAGGCCTCCATCAGGCGCCCCCGCAGCCCTCATTCGCTCAGCACCCCTTTGTCCCCGGAGGCCCTCCTCCCATCACTCCTCCGTCCTGCCCCTCCACTTCCACTCCACTCGCGGGACCTGGCCCGTCGGCCCAGCCACCCTGCTCTGCTGCCGTCTCTTCCGGAGGCAGCACGCCTGTGGGGGCAGCCTGCCCGCTGCCCACTGTCCAGATCAAGGAAGAGGCTCTGGACGAAGCCGAGGAGCCCGAGAGCCCCCCTCCACCGCCGAGGAGCCCGTCCCCCGAGCCCACTGTGGTGGACACGCCCAGCCACGCCAGCCAGTCAGCCAGGTATGGTCTCGGGGAACTGGGCGGCCCTGGGCTGGCCTCACCCTGGGCAGGCCCCGATGGCAGCCGTGGCCTTTTCAGGTTCTACAAACACCTGGACCGGGGCTACAACTCGTGCGCACGGGCAGACCTGTACTTCATGCCTCTGGCGGGCTCCAAGCTGGCCAAGAAGCGGGAGGAGGCCATCGAGAAGGCCAAACGGGAGGCCGAGCAGAAAGCGCGCGAGGAGCGGGAGCGGGAGAAGGAGAAGGAGAAGGAGCGCGAGCGGGAGCGGGAGCGCGAGCGGGAGGCTGAGCGAGTGGCCGTGAGTGCTCAGTCCGGGCGGGCGGGCGGCTGTGTGTGCAGGGCGGGCACTGAGACAAGGCACTGCATGGGAGGGTCCACAGGGAGCTACGGCACAGAGGAGATCGTCCCAGGGGCTGGGCCAGATCCTGTCCCAGGCCGTGCCTGAGGCCGCTGGCTGTTGGGGTGGAGGGACCGAGGTCAGTGCAGGGTGGCCACCGGGCAGAGCTCACCTCCCAAGGACACTAGGCAACCTGTCTCCCCCACCCGCCTTGTCCTCAGCAGAAGGCGTCCAGCTCGGCACACGAAGGCCGCCTCAGCGACCCCCAGCTCGGTGGTCCCAGCCACATGCGGCCGTCCTTCGAGCCGCCGCCAACCACCATTGCCGCCGTGCCCCCCTACATCGGGCCGGACACCCCTGCCCTCCGGACTCTGAGCGAGTACGCCCGGCCCCACGTCATGTCGCCCACCAACCGCAACCACCCCTTCTACATGCCCCTCAACCCCACCGACCCGCTGCTGGCCTACCACATGCCCGGCCTCTACAACGTGGACCCCACCATCCGCGAGCGGGAGCTGCGGGAGCGCGAGATCCGGGAGCGGGAGATCCGGGAGCGGGAGCTGCGGGAGCGGATGAAGCCGGGCTTCGAGGTGAAGCCCCCCGAGCTGGACCCCCTGCATCCGGCCACCAACCCCATGGAGCACTTCGCCCGGCACAGCGCCCTCACCATCCCCCCCACTGCGGGCCCCCACCCTTTCGCCTCCTTCCACCCGGGCCTGAACCCCCTGGAGAGGGAGAGGCTGGCCCTGGCGGGCCCCCAGCTGCGGCCCGAGATGAGCTACCCCGACAGACTGGCGGCCGAGCGCATTCACGCCGAGCGGATGGCATCGCTGACCAGTGACCCTCTGGCCCGGCTGCAGATGTTCAACGTGACCCCCCACCATCACCAGCACTCACACATCCACTCGCACCTCCACCTCCACCAGCAGGACCCCCTGCACCAAGGTGGGTGCCGGGCTGCCGAGAGGGCACCGTGGGTGGCTCCCGGGGGGACCCCAGAAAGGCAGACTGTCGGTGGTTATGGAGGGAGAGCCTAAGAAGCATCGTCCACCCTCTTCGGCTCCGGCACCAGCCAGGCTGCCCAGCCCAGCTCACTCTGGCAGTGAGTGCCTGCCTGGCCAGCTTGGGGTGCAGGCCGGTTTGAGGCAGACGGGCACAGCTGGAGCCCTATGCCCTCCGAAGCTCTGCAGACCAGGCAGATGGGGGAGGGGCCCTGACCCTGCTCTGGAGTGGGCGGTGTGCCCGCTCCCTGGGACCAGGGCTGTGGCGGAGGGACTTCCTCATGGGCTGACCTCCGTGCCAGGGAGCAGGGCGGCTGATAGAGCGGGAGCCGGGGAGGGAGGGCTGCGCCTGGCTTCCTCGCCGTGTTCCCAGCCCTGACAGATGGGCCCGGGGAAGCCCAGGAGCTGTCACATTTGCCCTGTGGCCCTGACACCTGGAAGTGTCACGCCCCCCAGCGTGGGCCTTTTAGCCCAGTGGAACCAGCAGACGGCCTGGCGCTGTGGGATGGGAGGCAGCCGTACAGTCATCGGCCAGTGTTTGCTGGGCACTGTGGTGAGCCAGGCGCAGGGGTAGGGGCTGGCCAGGCCCGTCCACGTCCACTGTCCCAGGCCGGGAGGCCTCTGGGCGAACCTGGCTGTGGGAGGTGTCAGTGTTCTGGAGAAGAGTGAGCCAGGGAGAGAGAACAGGCCGGTGGGCGGTGCTGCCATTATAAAAAGGAAGCTGGCATAGGGGGAGGCATCGGAGAGGGCATCTCTAGGCAGAAGGAGAACTTGGGGGAGTGAGCGAGGACCTGCAGAAAGGCGAGCCCACAGCAGTCTGCTGGCGCCTTCGGCCTCAGTACAGGCAGCCTGGACGAGGGGTACCGGCGAGGGCGGTCAGCCAGGCGGCTCTGCTGGTCCGGTCCTCAGCAGAACGGATTGGGGGATGGGACTGCGGGGGTGCTCACAGTCCGCTCTGCACTTGCACTTCTCTTTCTGGAGCTCAACTACGGGCATGTGGGGGGACCGGAGGCCGGTCCCTCTGGGTCAGGGTCACTGGTCCTGGTGGTGAGGAGGACGCCCCTGGTTCCAGCCGGGGTGAGGAGCGTCGGAAAGCCCTGCGCCTCTGTGTCTGGACTTCTGCCCCTTCTTTCAGGTTCAGCAGGCCCCGTGCACCCGCTGGTGGACCCCCTGACTGCTGGCCCTCACCTGGCTCGCTTCCCCTATCCCCCTGGCACCCTCCCCAACCCTCTGCTTGGACAGCCCCCCCATGAGCACGAGATGCTTCGTCACCCCGTTTTTGGTAAGAATGCACCTGGGGCAGGCGGGGCCCGGGGAGGCGTGGGTTAGTGGTCTGGCCCCAGGGCCCAGTCATTCCTTGGATTAAGTGTTCAATACATGTCTCCTCGGTGGGGGGGCTGCACGTGTGTAACAGGAACCTAGATGGGAACAGTGGGAATGAAGGAATAACAGAGGCTCCGCGTTTAAATCTGCGGCTGAAGGCGGCCTCTGAAGAAGCAGCACTAGGCTGAGGCCTCCTCTGTGGGGAGGAGGAGGAGGAGGAGGGAGAGGAGGAGGGGCAGCACTCGGGCACCCCTCCCCAGGGGCCTCCCGATCTCCTTGCAGCCTCGGCCTTGTCTTGGTCTTCCCCCTGGACTGTCTGCTCAGGAGACTTTGTGTTTGGCAGGCACCCCCTACCCCCGAGACCTGCCTGGGGCCATCCCACCCCCCATGTCAGCTGCCCACCAGCTGCAGGCCATGCACGCCCAGTCAGCCGAGCTACAGAGACTGGCCATGGAGCAGCAGTGGCTGCACGCACACCCCCACATGCATGGCAGCCACCTACCAAGTCAGGAAGATTATTACAGGTGAGGGGGGAGGGGCCGGCTGGCCGGGCTCCCAACTACCCCCTGCGGGCCACTGCCCCAGCCTGAGGGCCGCCCCTCCTGGCTGATCCCACGGCGCTCCTCCCCTGGCTACATGGGGTCCTGTCCGTGGCCCTGGAGGGGACCCCCAGAGAGCCTTCTTGGGGGTGGGGCGGGCTGGCCTCCCGGGAGCCCCGCCCGGTGCTGAAGGCGCCCTCCTCTCTTCTCTTCCAGTCGGCTGAAGAAAGAAGGCGACAAGCAGTTGTAGGTTATTTACTGCTCTCTGGCTGCGGAAGCCCAGGTCCGGGGTTAACCGGGACTTTTTACATGCGATAGGAGCTGCAAAGCGAAGGAATATCGCCTAAAGATGTCTTTATATATTTAAAGCCCACACCTGAAATGTATCCGCATATAGTGTGTGTTAGTAGACAGGATTCCCTGCGGCTGGTTCGGGTCTCCCTGCATGACAGCCCCCAGAAACCTAGTGAGTCCTGGACCGGACTGAGCATTCAGAAACTACCCAGCAGTCTTGGGGTTCGGCTTTCGTCTCCTTCCCTTCCTCGACTTCTCAGTAGGTGCTAGAACCCAGTCACACCCTCACTGTGCGTGCAGACACACTCGGTCACGTGTGCCAAAACCCGCGGGGTTGCAGATAGAGGCGGCATCTGAGTTTGGAATCCAAGAGCTATAATTTTTGAAGAATCTTTTATTTTACTACATTGTTGGAAATCTTCATAATTTGAGAAAGTCCTGCAGCACGGCTTTTTACATCTGTAAATAATTTTAGACAGCCTCTTTTTTTTCCTTCCACAAACTACTGTTCCGATCTATTTTTTCCAGCCATGTCACTAATTGTGAATTCCTATCGGCTATTGACAGAGTACAGAGTTGATTTTTTAATAAAAAGTTATATATAATTATCCCTTTAATTAAAGGGAACAGATGGGCGTTACTAATTACAAATGGGCAAAAGCTTGGGACTGGGTCCGGTCGCAGCAGTGAGCATCCAGGGCTTTGCAGGGACGATATTACAAATGGCTTTTGTTTTGCTGCTGTGGTTTTCCACTTCTGTCTGTCCCTGGCTTGTGCGTGGCCAGCGGTGCAGACACCTGCTGGATGCAATCTCCTGTCGTTGCACCAGGAGCGCAGGGGTTAAATGTCCACCGTCCTGTGTCTGCGGAGAGAAAGCACATGTTTCCGTGTGTGTGGTTGCAGATCTGACAGGTTTCTGGGCGCACATGTCTGATTGTTCTGTCTGGACTGCCCTTCTCACTCTGACGATGGCATAAGCATTCTCCCAAGTGCGTCCCTATAAGTCACTCGGCAGGTGTGTGGCCGCAGGGACCTGTTAGCGATCTGCCCTCGCGTATGTCCTCAGCCACAGCCCGGGAGAGGAGGCCTCGCTGTTGGCACGGCTGTGGGTGGTGGCCTGTGTCTGCCAGGAGCGTGGTGACCGTGTCAGGCTGGGATACCATTTGTGTCCACCCTTCCTCCCGCAGTGGGAGCTGGAGTGGCAGCCGCACCCAGGGAAGGGAAGGCGGGCTTCCTGGGAGGGGCCACTGGGGCTCGGGCGACGCTGCAGAGGCCCCTCGGCTGTCTGCGGGCCGCGGGGGAGACGGCTGTCTGCACCTGCTCCCGCCAGATGTGAGGCCTCTTCCCTCCGACTCCGAGGGCTGTTTCTGCCGTTGCGTGTGGCGGCCACGTCCCAGAACTGTCAGACAAGAGGGTGTCTGTGGGTCAGGGGACGTGACATACGTCCAGGACCTGAGCCACTGGGTAGGAAGGGAGCGGGCACTGGGCCCCAGAAGCCCAGGTGTCAGCGCTGATCTGGGCTCCCGGTTCACCCTGCATTGGGCATTGCCCACCCCCAGTAACCCTTTGCTTTCACTGGGACAGATAGAGGATTGTTTTATTTGTTGAAAATGTTTGTAGTTTTTTTCTTTAGTTTTCTTTCATTCCATTTCTGCCTTAAATTTAGCTCCGTGTAGGGGAGACAAGCTCAAATGGACTCCTTGTCATCATGCTGGTGGCTGGTCGGCAGGGGCGTTGTTCCTGGGGGCCGCCCTTCTGCGGCTCCCGCTGCCCAGCCTCCTGTACCTGCCCCCCTCCTCAGTCAGGCCCCTCCTCTCCTCCCGGCACCCGTTTGTCCAAAGAAGAGGGCGTTTCGTGCTTTGAGTCCGTGTGGAAAGCTGTGGAAGGCGGGTCTGTCGGCCTCGGTCCCCCACCCGCGGGGAAGCACTGATTCCTGCAGCCCGGGGCCCGGCCAGGTCAGCTGCCGCCGGGGCCGGGCCCTCTCGGGCTTTGAAGCCCGGCCCCCGGGTTTCCTTTGGGTTTTCCCTCCTTTCGTTTGAAGTTGGGTTTTGCTTTTCTGTGTTTTGTATGTATCTCGTTCAATGTTGTCAAGGTGGCGCTTCAGGTTTCTCCACAGCGGCCAGAGTGGGGCGTCCCGCGCCGCGTCTGTCTGAAGCTAATGTACATAGGAGTAGTTTGCCGTGAGCTAACGTGTGAGCAGCGTAGACACCAGAGATCGCGACTTCTGTGCTCTCTCCATTCGAGTATTTTGTAATTTTTGGAAATATTTGTGGACATAAATAAAACCAAGCTACACTACAACAGCTGGGTGTCGACCGGCGGCGAGCCCGCGGCCTGTGTCTCATTCCTGGGGGCGGCGGGGCGCTGGTGGTCGGCCCTACCTGGGTGCCCGGGTGGGAAGGACGGAGGGGCATCTGGTGCCCTCAGCCGTTCACCTTTCAAAGCAGCTTCTGGGAAGATCCACGTCGGCTCTGGGAGGAAGGTGAGTACACTTGTTCTTGGGAGATGCTCCGACCTGCAGAATGGGCCCCAGGGTGGGGTGGCATTGGGACCAAGACGCCCTCTCCCAGGTCCGTGTCTCCCGCCATCACCCCACACTGCTGATGGGTGGGCACCCGCCAGGTGTGTGGCCTGTGCACAGCCGCCGCCTCCCGGGTTCCTCCTGCTCTGCCCCTTCCTGCCCCCCTGAGCTGACCTCGGCGTGCATTGCCCTACAGGCTGAGGACGCCCCCACTCTGCTGCCCCCCAGCAGCGGGCGCCCCGCTCGCACCGGGACCCCGAGGGGGAGCGAAGGAGGAGCAGCCATCATGGGTGAGGAGGAGGCCAAGGAGGGAACGTGGGCAGCAGGAACCCAGGTGCCATCTGCTGGTGAAGCTGGTTTCAGTGGCGGACACTTAATGAGATGCAAATGTGGAAGGAAACAAGGCGTGTCTGAATGGACACGGAGTTCCCCGGAGAAAAGGCCCTGGTCAGTCTCCCAGGCGTGGGCTGGCCGTGGGCCCCCTGCCCGGCACCGCCTCTGCCCCTGGTGGTGCCGTTAGCAGCTCGGGCAGTGGCTGCTTTGAATCCGGAGGAAAATAGAACTGAAGGCGCTTCCTAGGCAGCCCCTCCCAGGGCTCTCCAAGGTCCCTCCCAGGTCCTCGCCAGCACTTCCAGTCTTGGCCACCAGGTGGCAGTCTGTCCGGTCCAGATACCACCTCGGGCTGCCAGCCCTGGTGACACCTGCGGGACACGGTCCCCTCTTTCCCCCAGATGCGCCAGGAGGGAGGTGTGGGTGGTATTTTGTAAAATTGACATTTCCTGGAGGCAGGGGAGCTGGACATGAAAAGGCACCGGGACAGTCCTGGCAGGGTGAGAAGGCAGGGAAGGGCCTGGGGGCTGGGTGGGGCGGGCAGGACTCAGGGGCGGATGAATGACCACAGGAAGATGGCCTCTTATTCGCCGCTGCATCCTGGCGCCCGGCCCAGTATTGGGACCTGCAGAGGGGAGGTGGCTGTGACTCTACAGAGCGAAAGAGTATTTCAGTTGGGGGGTTTCCAAGCATGGTGGCCTCAGTGTCACACACACACACACACACACACACCCTCATTCACACACACACAGACACCCTCATTCACACACACACACACCCTCATTCACACACACACATACCCTCATTCTCACACACACACACCCTCATTCACACACACACACCCTCATTCTCACACACACATTAAAAAAAAAAAAAAGCCCGAGCTGTTGCCCACGGGCCCTGTGTGCCCCCAACTCAAGGCCCCTCATCTCCGAGTCCTCCAGGAGGGGGCGCTCACCTCCAGGATGAGGCCACCACTTGCGCCGTGTGGACCTGCGGACACGCTCAGCGGGCGGCTCTGCCAGTGCAGGCACATTCCGGGATAGCACCTCCATTTCCGTAGCCTGTGGCCCGTTGTGAGGGGGTGTCAGATGCCACCACCCTCGTCCCTGTACCCCACAGCGTGCCCAGGGTTCGCCGACGCCTAGGAGGAGGGCAGCCGTCTGATCCCTCGACAACGCCGTGTCATCCTGGTGCTGGGACGGCCAGGAGCGCCCAGGAGCATGGCTGGCTTTCAGGTTTGCTGAGGGACAGTCATCCATGCCCATGGGTTTGGGTTTGGTTTTAGCCACCCAGCCTGCAGAGCCAGGCTCGGCCGCCGGACACTGCTGTCGGGGGAGTGTCAGGTCCCTGATCGGTGCAGGTCTGCCAAGGGGTGGGGCTGCCACCTTCCTCACGGGGAGGGAAGTGAGTCAGGCAGCGCTCAGCTCACGCAGGGCGTGCCTCAGACCTAGGAACCACCAGCAGCGCTGAGGAGGCGACAGGTGTGTGTGTGTGTGGGAGAGAGAGAGCGAGAGAGAGAGAGATGCTCTGGGGGGAAGGAAGCAGGTGTGGGGGGAGAGAGAGAGAGGGAGAGAGAGAGAGATTGATTCTCTGGGGGGTAGGAAGCAGGTGTGGCTCAGCGAGTCCTGGACCTCGTGGTGGCTGCCTCTGGTCAGCTGGGAACAGACTGGGATCAAGGGCAGCTTTTGGGACTGGCCAGGGCCCATCACTCTGCTCAGTCACTGCCCCAAACAGCAACCAGCGCCTGACTCCGGGCAGCTCCTTGGGGAAAAGAGGCCGGTGACACCATCCCCACTTGCACAGGGATCTTTGCTGGTTCAGAAAGTTCTGGGAAGAGGCCCGGGCTTGGCCAGCCAAGAGCGAGCAGGGAGCCCCTGTCTCCCATTTCACTGTTCTGCAGCAAAAACAGCCGCCCGGGAACCACATTCAACATTTTCTCTTTTAAAAAAAAAATCTTTATTGTATAACATATGTCCTTTCTCCCCGTCCCCCCTTAACATTTTCTAGAAAAATCTAAAGCTCTTCCAAGCAATATGAATGAGGGGAGGATGAGTCTGGAGTTCCAGGAAAGCATGGGACAACCAGGGGCTCGAAGGAGCTGTGTGGTTTGGAAAGTCACTGAACGTTCTGTGCCACCCACACGTGGAGCAGGAATGATGGGACCTGCTTTGCTTAGTTCATGGTTCATAACCATGAAGGTAAAATGACATGATGTGAAGGCAGGGGGCAAAGACTCATTCCAGCCAGGTGGGCTTCCTGGAGGAGGTGGCATTTAGATCGTGGATGAAGCAGACATGGATGGGCAGAGAAGAGGTGGAAGGGCCTCGCCTGCAGGAATAGCACGAGCACAGGGTGGGTTGTGGCTGCCCTGGGTGGCGCTGTGGCTGTGTATGAGGCTGAAGCCATGCAGGGGACGGCGGGCGCGGGGTGGGCAGGGTCCAGGCTGCGTGTGAGGACCTTAGCGTTGGCTCCTCGGGTCCTGGGAGTCGCAGAGGGCGTTGAAGGGGATGAGCTCAGATCTGCAGGGTGGGCGGGGGGCCACGAGGGTAGACTGCAGGCGAGGCGGTGGGCAGAGGTTCTGGACCAGCGCAAGGGCCACAGAGGAGGGTCCAGACCCAGGAGCCCCACCGAGCCCTCCGCTCCCGGGGGGCAGCAGGCAGTGGCACGAAGGGAGGCCAGGGTCAAGTCCGAGGGCAGGAATCTGCTTCATCTTGAGGTTCCCACCTGAGTGTTTTGCTGCCTGTGGTCCCTGAACACGCCAAGCAAGTTCCCACCTCAGATCTCCGCTGTCTCCCACTCTTCACCAGGGCGCTGTTCAGATGGCACCTCACCAGAGGCCATGCCCTTCTCCCCGGGATAGCTCACTCCACACCCATCACCAGTTAGGTGCTCGTCTTTCTTCCACAGCACCTACCTGCCGTCCTCGGCATAGACCTCGGTGTACTATCCTCTCCTTGCCTCACATCGGCTGACTGAGGGCAGACACTTGTTGCTCACAGCTCGATCTCCCGCACATTCTCTGCCTGCCATACCCAGGGAGCTTGTGGATGGGTGGGTGGGAGGAAAGGTGAGTGGATGGAGGAATGGATGGATGGAAGGATAGATGGGAAGATGGCTGGATGGGTAGATGGCTGAATATGAGAATGAATGAATGAATGAGAGACCTTTTGACCCCAAAGCATTACTCAGGGATGCAATGTACAATTAGGCCAGGCTCTGTCCACCTCAGCACTGTTGGCATTTGGGGATGGGTTTCAGCTCTTTGTTGTGGGGGTTGTACTGTGCATTGCAGGATATTTACAGCAACTTGACATTAGTAGCCACCCAAATTGTGATAACCAAAAATATCTCCAGATATTGCCGAAAGTCATCTGGGGTGGGCACGAGGAGCCAAAATCTCTGCCAGTTGATAACCATTGAGTTACACCTTAACCTTCAATGATTCTTATTGCAAGAAAATACTATGAACGACTATGTGCCAACAAATTTGACAACCTGGGTGAAATGGACAAATTCCTAGAAACTTACCATCTTCCAAGACTCGATGGGGAAGAATCAGAAAATCTGAATAGGCCGATAACAACTAATGAAGTTGAAGCAGTAATCAAAATATTCCCAGCAACAGCAAATAAAGTCCTGGACTAGATGGCTGAACGAGAGTTTTACCTGACATTCAAAGAACATCTGTCCTCCCAAACTATTAGAAAAAAATTCAAGAGACTTTCAAGTTTTTTTTTTTACAAGGCCAACATTATCCTAATTTACAAATCAGATAATTACAGGCCAAAATCCCTGATTAACTTAGATACAAAATACTCAACAAAATATTAGCAACTTGGGTCCAGCAATAGATCGTACACTATGACCAACAGGGATTTATTCTGGGTATGCAAGACTGATACAATATTCACAAATCAAACATGGTACGTCACATAAGCGAAATGAAGGATAAAAATCACATGGTCATATCAACAGACACAGAAAAAGCATTGACAAAATCCAGCACCCATTTATGATAGACTATCAGCAAAGTGGGAATAGAGGGATCATGCCTCAACATTATAAAGGCCATATATGGCAAACATAACCAACATACTCAGTGGGCAAAAACTAAAAGCATTTCTCTTAAGATCGGGAACAAAACAGACATCTGCTTTCACCATTCTTCAGCAGTACTGGAAGTCCTGGCCACAGCAATCAGACAAGAAGAAAAAGAGCAAAGGCATTTAAACTGGAAAGGAGGAAGTAAAACTCATTAGCAGATGAGATTGTACATAGAAAACCCTAAAGACACACAAAAAAAAGAACTAGATTTAATGAATTTGGCAAAATAGTGAGATACAAAATTAATGCCCAGAAAACAATGGCATTTTTATACACCAATAGTAAACTCTCAAAGAGAAACTAATTTAAAAATCCCACTTACCATTGCAATAACAATAAAAAAAAATAATATACTTAGGAATAAAGTTAGCGGAGGGAAAAGACCTGTACTCAGAAAACTAGAACATTGAAAAAAGAAATAAAGGAACAAATAGAAGCATATACTATGTTCATGGATTGGAAGAATGAACATCTTTGAAATGTCCATGCTACCCAAAGCAATCTACAGATTCAATACAATCCTTATTAAAATACTAATGACATATTTCACAGATCTAAAATATTTGAAAAATTTATGTGGAACAAAAAAAGAACCCAAATAACCTTAGCGATCTTGAGAAAGAAGAACAAAGTTATAGGGATCACAATCCTGGATATCAAACTATACTACAAAGCCTTTGTCATCAAAACAGCCTGGTATTGGCACATGAACAAGCATAGAGACCAAATGGATCATGATAGAGACCCCAGAAATTGACCCATACCATTATGGTCAATTAATAGTTGATGAAAGAGGCAAGAGCCTACAGTGGAGCAAAGATCTCTTCAATAAATGGTGTTGGGAAGGTACATACAAAAGGAAAGAAAGAAAGAAAAACTAGACCACCAACTTACACCATATACAAGAGTAAACTCAACATGGATAAGACTTTAAGTTGTGAAACCATAAAAATCCTAGAAGGAAACTCAAGTCTTAAGTAGTATTTTTGCCAAATTCATTTCCTAGGGCAAGAGAAACGAGAAAAATAAATGAGATTACATTGAACTAAAAAGCTTCTGCCCAGCAGAAGAAACCATCCACCAAATGAAAAGGGAACCCACTGTATGGGAGAACACATTCACCAGTGGTACATCCGATAAAGGCTTAAATTCCAAAATACACAAAACTTCTTCAAGTCAACACACCAAGACAAACAGTCCAATTTTTAAAAATGGTCCAAGGACATGAATAGATACTTCTCTAAAGAGGGCATATAGATGGCCAATAGACATGAAAAAATGCTTAATGTCATGGATCATCAGAAAAATAAAAATTAAAACTACAATGATGTAGCACTTTGCACCTGCCAGAGTACCTCCAATAAATCAATAAACCAGTGCTCATGAGGATGTGGAGGTAAGGGGGACACTAGTTCACTGCTGGTGGGAATGCAGATGGGTGCAGCCACCATGGAAAACGGTATGGAGTTTCCTCAAAAAATTAAAAACGGAACTGCCATTTGATCCAGCGATCCCACTTCTGGGAATGTGTTCTGAGAAACCAGAAACACCAGTCAGGAAGGATTCTGTGCACCCCTATGTTCACAGCAGCCTTATTTACAACCAAGGCCTGGTGCGTGGATGCAGGCACTGGTGAGGGCCCTCGGCGTGGCCGTGGGGATCTGGCTGAAACCAGCAGTCCAATGCCACCTGCTGCTCCTGCCTGCCCTGCTCGCCCCGGCCCGGCCCTGACCCCCTGTGCCTGTCGCGGGCTTGCGCCCAGTCCAGATTGGGAGAGGCTTGATGCCACAGCGATGCTCACAGGTCAGGAGCCCCGCGTCTGGTGCTCATCCTAAGGGGGAGTGGGTCAGTCCACCCGGCGGGCCCCGGGATCCAGATCTTGATTGTCCCGCTGACATTTGTGCTGGTTCTCGGGAGCCACCTGGAGGCCACTTTTATATCTCTTCTTCCTTGTGGAGCATCTAGGCCCTAGGAGCATCTAGGGAATGGAAGCAGGCCAGTGCCTGAGCCAATATCCCGGAGGCGGGCGGCGCTGTTGGGAAAGTGCTGGTGGCACCGGTCAGCCGGTCCCTGGCCCGTTCTCCAGAGATTGGACCTGCAGCACTGCTGAGGGAGGGAGGCACTGCCGCCAGGCTGGTGGGCCAGCACCAGTCGGTCAGCTGAGCTACAGTCCCCCTGTGGGAGTGCACTGACCACCAGGGGCAGCTGCGTTGAGCGTCTGCCCCCTGGTGGTCAGTGCGTGACAGCAACCAGTTGACTGGTTGTTCAGTCGCTTAGGCTTTTATGTATATAGATAGCTAAGATCTGGAACCAGCCCCAAGTGCCCATCAATAGATGAGAGGATAAAAAAGCTGTGGCAATGGAATGCTATGCAGGTATAGAAGAAGAAAGAAGAAGAAGAAGGAGGAGGAGAAGGAGAAGAAGGGGAAGAAGAAGGAGGAGGAGGAGGAGGAAGAAAAAGAAAGAGAGAGAGAGAGAGAGAGAGAGAGAGAGAGAGAGAGAGAAGAAAGAAAGAAAAAGAAAAAGAAAGAAAGAAAGAAAGAAAGAAAGAAAGAAAGAAAGAAAAAAGGAAGAAGAGAAAGAAGGCGCTCTTCCCCTTTGCAACAGCCTGGATGGAACGAGATTATCATGCTGCATGAAATAAGCCAGTCAGAGCAAGACAAGTATCACACGATCTCACTTATATGTGGAATCTAACGAACAACATAAACTGATGATCAACATTGGTGCAGAGGCCTGGATGCATGGGGCAGACTGAAGACCTCAGGAGGCGGGAGGGGGAACCGGACCAAAGAACTTATATACAGACATGCCTGGCCCAAGGGCACAGACAGGGAGGGGAGGCCTGGGGCGGGGCGGGCAGAGGAGGCACAGGGGAAGATGGGGGGCATCTGTAATACTCCCCACAAAAAAGCAACTTTTTACACCTGCCCCCCAAGTGCACGTGGAAAGAGGCCCCTCCCCATGACCTCTCACTCCCAGGAGAGCCACACTAGACACACAGGCTTTGCTGCTGCCGTTTATTGTTTTTTCACGTATTTGCATTCCAACTGGAGGCCTGTCCGCCGGCAGGCCCTCCGGCTCCCTCCGGCTCCAGCCCGTGGGCGCCGGGCCGGTCACACGCCCAGCAGGAGGGGCTGGTGCTCCTCGCCGGCCGCGCTGGGCGGCAGCTCGTAGACCACGCAGAGGGAGGAGTAGAGGCAGCCCAGGAAGGACACGAGGCTGGAGAAGTACATCACCGCGCGGGCGCTGCCCACCGCCGCCGTCAGCGGCCCCAGCACCAGCGACACCAGGATCTGGGCCAGGAAGTACTGGCAGCTGAGCAGCGAGATGTCCACGCCCATGCCCCGCCGGGTGCCGTCCGCGCTGGACCCTGCGAACTGCCGGGAGGGCGCTCAGTGCGGCCGGACATATCCCCGCGGCCCGAATCCCGTCCCCGCAGCCCAATCCCGTCCCCGCAGCCCGATCCCCGTCCCCGTCCCCGATCCCCGTCCCCGATCCCGTCCCCGTCCCCGTCCCCGTCCCCGTCCCCGTCCCCGATCCCCGTCCCCGATCCCCGTCCCCGTCCCCGTCCCCGTCCCCGATCCCCGTCCCCGTCCCCGTCCCCGATCCCCGTCCCCGATCCCCGTCCCCGTCCCGTCCCCGTCCCCGATCCCCGATCCCGTCCCCGTCCCCGATCCCGTCCCTGTCCCCGTCCCCGATCCCGTCCCCGTCCCCGATCCCGTCCCCGTCCCCGATCCCCGTCCCCGTCCCCCCGGCCCGAATCCCGTCCCCGCAGCCCAATCCTGTCCCCGTCCCCGTCCCCGTCCCCGTCCCCGTCCCCGTCCCCGATCCCGTCCCCGTCCCCGTCCCCGTCCCCGTCCCCGTCCCCGTCCCCGATCCCGTCCCCGATCCCGTCCCCGTCCCCGTCCCCGTCCCCGTCCCCCGTCCCCGTCCCCGTCCCCGATCCCGTCCCCGTCCCCGATCCCCGTCCCCGTCCCCGATCCCGTCCCCGTCCCCGATCCCCGTCCCCGTCCCCGATCCCGTCCCCGTCCCCCGTCCCCGTCCTCGTCCCCGATCCTGTCCCCCTCCCCGATCCCCGTCCCCGTCCCCGTCCCCGTCCCCGATCCCGTCCCCGTCCCCCGTCCCCGTCCCGTCCCCGATCCTGTCCCCCTCCCCAATCCCCGTCCCCGTCCCCGTCCCCGTCCCCGTCCCCATCCCCGATCCCGTCCCCGTCCCCGATCCCGTCCCCGTCCCCGTCCCCGATCCCGTCCCCGTCCCCGTCCCCGATCCCGTCCCCATCTCCGTCCCCGATCCCCGTCCCCGTCCCCGTCCCCGATCCCGTCCCCGTCCCCGTCCCCATCCCCGATCCCGTCCCCGTCCCCGATCCCCGTCCCCGTCCCCGTCCCCGATCCCGTCCCCGTCCCCGATCCCGTCCCCGTCCCCGTCCCCGTCCCCGATCCCGTCCCCGATCCCCGTCCCCGTCCCGTCCCCGTCCCCGTCCCCGATCCCGTCCCCGTCCCCGATCCCGTCCCCGTCCCCGTCCCCCGTCCCCGTCCCCGATCCCCGTCCCGGTCCCCGTCCCCATCCCCGTCCCCGATCCCGTCCCCGCCGCCCGATCCCGTCCCCATCCCCGATCCCGTCCCCGTCCCCGATCCCGTCCCCGTCCCCGATCCCGTCCCCGTCCCCGTCCCCCGTCCCGATCCCGTCCCCGATCCCGTCCCCGTCCCCGATCCCGTCCCCGATCCCGTCCCCGTCCCCGATCCCGTCCCCGTCCCCATCCCCGTCCCCGATCCCGTCCCCGTCCCCGATCCCGTCCCCGATCCCGTCCCCGTCCCCGTCCCGTCCCCGATCCCGTCCCCGTCCCCGTCCCCGTCCCCGTCCCCGATCCCCGTCCCGGTCCCCGTCCCCATCCCCGTCCCCGATCCCGTCCCCGCAGCCCGATCCCGTCCCCATCCCCGATCCCGTCCCCGTCCCCGATCCCGTCCCCGTCCCCGATCCCGTCCCCGTCCCCGATCCCGTCCCCGATCCCGTCCCCGTCCCCGTCCCCGTCCCCGTCCCCGTCCCCGTCCCCGTCCCCGCGGCCGCAGGGGCCTCACACTCTCCAGCCCCAGCGCACACGGGGCTCAGCCAGGACTTGAATAATATTTGTGCTCAGAGCTGGCGGCGGCGACAAGAATCCGTGACTAACGGGCGGGCCCCTCCGCACAGGGAGGCGCTCTCCCGGCTCTGGTCTTCCCTCCCTCACCGAGAGGCCGCCCGCCGGCCCAGCCGCCCGCCGGGCGCCGTGTCCGGACACACTCGTCCGCGGCCTGGCCCGCCGCACACTGTCCCCAGGCGCCAGGCACACACCTCCCTCCCCACCCACCGCACCACACCGGCATGTGGCGGGCTCGGTGGTGGGCGGTGGAGGACCGTGTCTGTGCGCAGGGCTGCAGGGTGACCTGGCGGGAGGCAGTGTGGGTCCCAGCACAAGCCACCCCCACCCAGAGCCACCGATGCAGCAGGCAGATGCCGCCCCCCACGCCACTGTGTGTGCACCGCCTGGGTGCCCATTAGCCTGGGTGCCCATCAGCCTGGGTGCCCAAACCGCCTGGGTGCCCATCAGCCTGGGTGCCCATCAGCCTGGGTGCCCAAACCGCCTGGGTGCCCATCAGCCTGGGTGCCCAAACTACCTGAGTGCCCAAACCACCTGGGTGCCCATCAGCCTGGGTGCCCATCAGCCTGGGTGCCCAAACCGCCTGGGTGCCCATCAGTCTGGGTGCCCATCAGCCTGGGTGCCCATCAGCCTGGGTGCCCAAACTGCCTGGGTGCCCATCAGCCTGGGTGCCCACCAGCCTGGGTGCCCAAACCACCCATACGGCCTGGGTGCCGGTTCGGCCTGGCCCTCTATCTGGACAGAGGTGGGCACTCGGGGTGGGGGTGGTGGGGTGCCGTGCCCTCCCGGGGAAGGCGGCGGCCTTGTGGGCACCGGCAGGGGACTCGGGGGACGGGCACATGTGTGACCACATCCAGCTTCAGGGCGTGGGGAGGCCGCTGGGGAAGGCGGCAGTGAGCCCAGCCCCCAGCCCGGAGACAGTGCGTGGAGACCCTGGTGACGGCCACACCACCCCGCAGCTCCCACCGCAGCCGGGCGCCTGGGCCAGTGCCCTCCTGGGGGCAGGCAGCCCCTCACAAGCCCAGCGCAGCTCGGCTGCAGGGCAGGGACTGGCGGAGAGGGGACAGCACCGGAGCGGCGTCCCTTGGGTGCTGCTGGCACGGGCCCTGCAGTGCTGGCGGGGGTGCGGGTGCCCACAGCCTCCGGCCCCAGGGTCAGGACAGTGGCCTGCGTGGCCGAAGGGGCCTGGCACCACCCGTCCCGCGAGGTCTGGCCGCTGGACTGGGCCTGCGGAAGGCGCTGCTCAGGCCGCCCCAGGGATTCAGCTAAACCAGGGCCCCGGGCCTGCACCGGGGTGGGTGGGTGAGAGGCCCCGAACCACCGGGGGTGCGAGAAACTCCGTCCCCACGGTGACCTCCAAGCCGACTCCCAAACCTCCGCTCTGCCACACCCACGCCGGGGGCTGCCGCCCGGGAGGGAGGCCATCGCGCTGCCGGGCGACCCTGAGGGGGCCGCACCCACCGCGGCTCCCGGCACCGTCTGAGCCGGCGGGGCCGCAGAGGGAGCGAGTGTGGCCCCGGGGCGGCTGGGGCAGAGGGCTGGGGTTCCTCTGGATTGGGGTGCTGGTCGCAGCGTTGGTGGGGGGGGCGGTTACTGTCAGGATGTTCTCCAGGAACAGCTGTGACCCTGTTTGCCGGGACGCGGAGCAGTGTCCGCAGGCGGAGCCTTCTCAGACCCCCCAACAGAGGGGGTGTGTGCGTGCGTGTGTGTGTGTGTGTGTGTGTGTATCTCCCCCCGCCCCCACGGAGGCAGCGTGTGTGCACGCGTGTGTCTCCCTCCCCCCCAGGAGGCTGCATGTGTGTGGGTGTGTGTGCGCATGTGTGTGTGTGTCTGTGTGTGTCCCTGGCCGGCACGGAGGCAGCGTGTGTGTATGTGTGTCTGTGCCTGTGTGTCTCCCCCCCACCACCACGGAGGCAGCGTGTGTGTGTGTGTGTGTGTGTGTGTGTGTCTGTCCCCGGCCGGCACGGGGGCCTGTCTTTGGCCATTAAAGTCCGGGTGTTTTGTCCAGTGTGGGCTTGGGACACTGATTCTTGTTTTCAGAAGCACTGCGTGGGCACAGCATGATCTTGAGGCTGGGCTTCTGTGCCCAAGGGGGTGCCTCACCCCCACCTGGCCCTGTGCTCACAGGTGACCCTGAAGCCTGCGGGGACACCGCGTGGGCCTCCCCTTCCAGCCTCCCGGCTCCCACCTGCCACCCCTGTGGTCCCCGCCTGATGTCTGACGGGACCCGGTGTTCCCTGTGCACAGGCCCTCCGGGGCATGGGGGCCATTCCCGGGGCGGGGGGCTCTCGGAGCCGCTGGGGGACGGGGGGCTCTCGGAGCCGCTGGGGGGCAGGGGGGCTCTCCGAGCCGCTGATGGGGGTGCAGAGGGCGGGGGCTCTCGGAGCCGCTGGGGGACGGGGGGCTCTCCGAGCCGCTGGGGGACGGGGGGCTCTCGGAGCCGCTGGGGGACGGGGGGCTCTCGGAGCCGCTGGGGGACGGGGGGCTCTCGGAGCCGCTGGGGGACGGGGGGCTCTCGGAGCCGCTGGGGGACGGGGGGCTCTCCGAGCCGCTGGGGGACGGGGGGCTCTCCGAGCCGCTGGGGGAAGGGGGGCAGGCGGTGGGCCAGGGGCGGAGTGGGGCGCCTACCTGCTGGCTTTGGTAGTAGTCGCACAGCAGCGAGTAGGGCAGCGTGCAGAGTGTGGAGAAGAGGATGCCGTAGGTGACGCACAGGGACAGGACCACATACAGGTTGCGGGACAGCGTGGCCAGCCCGGTGCCCAGCCCGAAGGCCAGGTAGGCCCCGAAGTAGAGGGTGCGGACGCTCAGGCGCTCCTCCAGCTTCTCCAGGATCGCTGCGGGGCAGCGGGAGGGTCATGTCCGGCTCCCTCCGCCGACCCGGCTACCCGACAGCTTCGCGGGGCTAGACGGGCGGCAGGTCATTGAGTGAAAGGAGACGGCGCTGGGACCGCCTTTCCATCTCGTAAAGACACACACCTGCCTTCCATCGTGTCCTCAACGCCTGCCCAAGGCCATGGACTCACGGCCCAGGCCCAGGACCCAGGCCATCGACCCACGGCCATCGGACCCATCGGACCCACGGCCCAGGACCCAGGCTGTGGACCCAGGCCATGGACCCAAGGCCGTGGGACCCAGGCCCAGGACCCAGGCCAGCGGCCCTCCCGCTAGGGGCCCCGTGGGCACACGCACCGGAATAGACGGCGGCGCTGAAGGCGTAGATGCACATGCCCCAGCAGCCCATGGTGACGCCGCTGTTGTACCGCTGGAACGCCTCCGACGTGCGCGGGGCCTTGGGGTCCCCCTGGAACACCACCTCGCCCATGAAGTCCGTGTAGAAGAGCAGCATCCCCTCGAACGAGAGCCAGCCTGGGGGGGGGGGGGGGGCTGTGACTGTGACCGTGACCATGACCACGGCACAGACACGGCCGGGCCCGTCGCCAGCAGCAGGTTTCCTGACGGTCAGGGTAACGCCGGACTCAAGGCCTAAAGAGGCACCACCTGCCTCACGCTGAGATCTCGTCCCCGAGCTAAGGGGACACGGGTCCTGGAAGGCAGCCTGTGCGGGCAGGGCCTGGGGGGGGTGGGCGCTCACCCAGGAAGTGGTTGACTCCCAGGTGGGGGGGATAGGGGGGAGGCAGGGTGGGGTACCAGGAGGGGCTCACCCAGGAAGTGGTTGACGCCCAGGTCAGGGGGGGGGGGCAAGGGGGGGAAGTAGGGGGGAAGGGACGGGTGGGGAGCAGGGGGCTCACCCAGGAAGTGGTTGACTCCCAGGTGGGGGGGATAGGGGGGAGGCAGGGTGGGGTACCAGGAGGGGCTCACCCAGGAAGTGGTTGACGCCCAGGTCGGGGGGGGGGGGCAAGGGGGGGAAGGAGGGGGGAAGGGACGGGTGGGGAGCAGGGGGCTCACCCAGGAAGTGGTTGACTCCCAGGTGGGGGGATAGGGGGGAGGCAGGGTGGGGTACCAGGAGGGGCTCACCCAGGAAGTGGTTGACGCCCAGGTCGGGGGGGGGGAAAGGGGGGGAAGTAGGGGGGGAGGGACGGGGGGGAGCAGGGGGCTCACCCAGGAAGTGGTTGACGCCCAGGTCGGGGGGGGGGCAGGGGGGGGGAAGTAGGGGGGAGCAGGGGGCTCACCCAGGAAGTGGTTGACGCACAGGTCGGGGGGGGGGCAGGGGGGGGAAGTAGGGGGGGAGCAGGGGGCTCACCCAGGAAGTGGTTGACGCACAGGTCGGGGGGGGGGAAAGGGGGGGAAGTAGGGGGGGAGGGACGGGTGGGGATCAGGGGGCTCACCCAGGAAGTGGTTGACGCCCAGGTGGGGGGGACGGGGGGGGAGGCGGGGTGGGGGGACAGGGGTGGGGGGGAAGAGGGGCAGGGGGGCTCACCCAGGAAGTGGTTGACGCCCAGGTCGGGGGGGGGCAGGGGGGGGGAAGTAGTGGGGGAGCTGGGGGCTCACCCAGGAAGTGGTTGACGCCCAGGTCGGGGGGGGGGGGAAGGGGGGAAGGAGGGGGGGAGGGGGGGGTGGGGAGCAGGGGGCTCACCCAGGAAGTGGTTGACGCCCAGGTCGGGGGGGGGCAGGGGTGGGGAAGGAGGGGGGGAGCAGGGGGCTCACCCAGGAAGTGGTTGACGCCCAGGTCGGGGGGGGGGGAAGGGGGGGAAGGAGGGGGGGAGGGACGGGTGGGGAGCAGGGGGCTCACCCAGGAAGTGGTTGACGCCCAGGTCGGGGGGGGGGGCGGGGGGGGGGGAAGTAGGGGGGGCGCAGGGGGCTCACCCAGGAAGTGGTTGACGCACAGGCTGCGCAGCGCGCGGGGCGTGTGGCGGATGGTGGTGCAGAGGTGCCGCAGGGACAGGGCCGGCCCCGGCTCGCTGGGCCCGGGCAGCTGGCTCTCGTACTTGACGCCGTTCAGCAGGATGTTGGCCACCTGCCAGGGGACCCGCCCCATCAGAGCCGCCGCCGGCAATGGGGGCGGGAAGGGGGCCGGTGGTCTCTGCCAGACGCGGGGCCCCGGGGCGTGGGCTGCGTGTCGGGCCTGCAGCGCCAGGGGCCCATCTCCCCAGGAGCTCCTCGGCGCCCCCCGAGGGCACAGTCGGAATAAGCAGCCGGGGTCCCAACCCGACCTGAGGGTGCGGAGGACGGGCCCACAACGGCCTCTGCCTGGGGGTGGACAGGCCCTCCGGGCCCTGGCGAGGGCTGTGTCCCCGAGGCCCCCCTGGCACCCGAGGGCACGCCGAGGGGGAGCCCCGGAGGAGCCTCCGCCGTGACTGCCTGGCATGCACGCGGCCGGGGAGCTGAGCCGCGGCCCCGAGCAGAGGGGGCGGCTGTGCTGGGTCAGTGCCGGACCGGGCGGGGAGGAACCAGAGAAGGAAGTCGCCGAGCCGCTGCTTCCAGGCCAGCCCGCCCGTGGGGGGACAGCGGGGCCACCTGTGCCGCCTGAGCCGAGGGGCCTGTTCGCTCAGTTTTCCTCCTTCAGACACAGCCCCACCGCGTGAGAAAGGACGTTTAAAAGGAGCTGCCAGCACACAGGTTTAGATTCTCCACTAACCTCCGTGTCTGAGCCGGCTGGAGTGTTGGGACCGGACGGGGACGGGGGCCCAGCGTGGAGAGGCCTGAGTGGCCGCGGGGACGGGGACGGGGACGGGGACGGGGACGGGGACGGGGTCGGGGACGGGGACGGGGACGGGGACGGGGACGGGGACGGGGACGGGGGACGGGGACGGGGACGGGTACGGGGACGGGGGACGGGGACGGGGACGGGGACGGGGGACGGGGACGGGGACGGGAAGGGGACGGAAAGGGGACGGGGACGGGGACGGGGGCCCAGCGTGGAGGGGCCTGAGTGGCCGCGGGGATGGGGCCGGGGCCGGGGCCGGGGCCGGGGCCGGGGTCGGGGCCGGGGTCGGGGCCGGGGTCGGGGACGGGGACGGGGACGGGGTCGGGGACGGGGACGGGGACGGGGCGGGACCCAGCGTGGAGCCGCCTGAGTGGCCGCGGGGAGGAGCGATGCCGGCCCTGAAGGAGGGATCTCTGCCGTGACTCCCGCTGGCCCCGCCGGCCACTCGGTCCTCCCGGCCCCGGGCGCGGGCAGCGGGCAGTGCCGCCCGGAGTGCGGTGACGTGGCCGGGGAGGTGGTGAGAGCGGCCAGGCCCCGGGCTCGGAGCCGGAGCCGCAGCCCTGGCCGCTGGGCGGGGGGTGGGGGGTCCATGCCCGAAGGGCTGCTGTCAGGGCACCTGCCCGTTTCTGCCTCGACCCCCGGGAGGGGGCGAGCAGGAGGCAGCCGATCGATCGGCCTCCCTCTCCCACCGATCTCTCTCTCTCCCTCTCCCTTCCTCTCTCTCCAAATCAGTCACCAATTAGGGGGAAAGCCACCGGCCGTTCTCCAGGTCACCTCCTGTGAGACGGGGCCTCCCGGGCCCGGGAGGGGACCTGCCTGAGCGCCCGGGTCCCCCCCCACCCCCCCTCCCGCATTGGGGTCCCCCCGGGCGGGGCCCGGCTGCTCCGGACCCCGGAGGAGGGGACAGCCCGTTAGCGTCCAGGGGCCTCTTCGCGCTCAGACCCCAAAAGCTGCTCGGATCCCGCACACCCGTGCAGCCGCCCAGCCAACCCTCCCACCCCACACGCTGCGCACCGCCTTCCGGAAGCTTCTCCGCCTGCACAGTCTGCCGCTCACTCCCTTTCGCACCCAGAGGTTTGCCGGCCTCCGGATGGGGGCGGAGGCCAGACCCAGGCAGGAGGAGGGACGGGGCTCCCCCTCCAGGCCAGGACTTTTCCGGGACCCTCAGCCCCCCTCGCCATCGCCCCGGCCCCGCCCTCACCTGCTGGCTGAAGGTCACGGTCCGCCTCCGGCCGGGCTCCGGCCGGCCCCCCGCCGCGTCCGGGAGGGCCAGGCTCTGCGGCCTCTTCAGGATGCCGGCCGCCCGCGGCGCGGGGGCGTCCAGGGAGCCCACCCGCAGGCCGCCCGCGTCCCCGCCGGGGGCCGGGCGGGGGAAGGCGGGCGCCCGGGGGAAGCTGCGGCTGAGGGCGGGCGGCGAGCCCGGGGCCTCGGGGGCGCCCGTGAAGCAGTCGATGAGGACGCTGTCAATGTGGGCGGCGGCGAAGGACGAGGCGAAGGCGCTGAGCGCCGCCGGGGAGCCGTCCCCGCTGAGGAGGCTGCCGTACCGGGGCGTGAGCGGGCTGGGCGGCGACGGGGGGCTGCAGGGGCCGGAGGGGGGGCCGGGGGCGGCCTCCGGGCCCGGGGCGGGCGGCGAGGGCGGCAGCAGCAGGCTGGGGCTCTTCATGGCCGGCCGGGGCCCGGCGCGGGGCCGCAGCGGCCGCTCGGGGATGCTGAGCAGCGTGAGGGCGGTGCTGGCGCCCAGCACCACGGCCGTGAAGAGGAAGAGGACGCGCAGCTGCCCGCCCAGCGCGCGCCCGAAGCCGGTGCGGTCCCAGTGGACGCCGCCCACCACGTAGCCGAAGCCGCCGCCGAGGCCTGGGGGGAGCCCGGCCTCACTCGGGGGCCACTTCCCCCGGGGCCGTGTGCCCTCCCCCGGGGACTCCCCCAAAGGGAGTGGGAGAATGGGGGGCCCGGGACCCGGCCGGACACAACCCCAAACACAAGCAGCATCAGCCGCACTGAGGCTGGTGCCTGGCGGCGGAGACCGGCTCCGGGGACCGGGCGGTGAACGGGACATGAGGGCGGGCCCGGCCGCGGTGGCCCCGCACTGACCTGCCAGCAGCGCGTGGATGTTGAGGCCGCGGTCCTGGTCGGCCGGCCCGCACACGTCCATGAGGTACGCGTGGCTGGGGCTGTCGGCGGAGTCGGCGCTGAAGTCCATGAGCACCACGCCGCCCACGGTCAGCAGCAGGCCCCAGCGGTGCTGGCCCGCCCCGTCCGCCAGCACCGCGCCCAGGTCCCGGCCGTTCAGCAGCAGCGAGAGGCCCAGCAGCGCCCCTGAGGCGGGAGAGGGGTCACCCGGGGAGGCGGACCTGCCCCCCAGGGGACCCCGGACCCCTTCCTGACCCGGCTCCGGGCAGAGCCCGGACGCCCAGATCTTGTTTTTACTGGGATCGGGGTCCCTGCGGCCAAGGAGAGCAGACTGACTCGAACTGAACGCAGGAAAATAAATAAAAGGCAAGCTGTTCCCGGGCCACCAGGCTGGGGGTGGATCCGGCTGAGCCCGGCCAGCACCGGGTTTGCTAAGAGGAAGCAAGGGGGGCTGTTCGCTTTGCTTTTTATTTTAATTTCAATTCCCAAACAACAGACCTATGGCCAGGACAAGAATGAAAGGGCGTCTCCGTCCAAACCTTGAGGTACATCGGTCACTCCAGGCACCCAAGAGTGGCTGCAGTAGGAATCCTGGAACAGAGCGGGCGGGGTCACTGCGAGGTCACTGCCTGGATCCCCGCGCACAGGGGCCCACGGACACGGCTCTGCGTGTTCCCTGCCGCCCGGGTCTCAGACGTGGGGGCGCCTGAGAACGGAGGACACAGGGCCCGGGACCCCTCCGCTCCCTCCTTCCTCCTCGGCCCTCGTACGCCACGAGGCAGCCGTGACCTTGGGAGTCCACGCAGTGCCAGCTCCTCCCGGACCCAGCCCCTAGGGCTATGGCTTATGGTTTGGATTCCCCCGTGTTAGGGCAGCACCGGGTGGCGCGGGTCCGTGGGGGCAGCCAAACCTGTCCTAGAAGCCGGTTTGTTTGTTTTATTTTGTTATATATATATATACAATATATATTTGCCATCGCCGGTTTGCTCAGTGGATAGAACATCAGCTTACGGAGACGGAGTGCAGCAGGGTCAGGGCACAGGCCTGGGTTGCGGACTCCACCCCCATTGGGGTGTGCAGGAGGCAGCCCATCAATGGTTTTCTCTCTCATCATTGATGTTTCTCTCTCTGTCACTCACTCGCTTCCTCTCTGAAATCAATAAAAAATATTTTTAAAAATTATATATTTTATTTCAGAGAGGAAGGGAGAGAGAGAGAGAGAGAGAAACATGAATGATGAGAGAGAACCATTGACCGGCTGCCTCCTGCACACCCCACCGGGGACCAAGCCCACAACCCGGGCCTGTGCCCTGACCGGGAATCAAACCGGGACCTCTTGATTCCGAGGTTGACACTCAACCGCTGAGTCCCGCCAGCTGGTTATATGCTGGTTTGGACCAAGTTTCCTAAAACACAGGGGTGGCGGCCTGCCTGTGTGTCCGACGGCCCCGGACTGGCGGGTGGACTTGGCTCTGCGCCCCTCGTCCCCCGGGACCCACTGGCGGCAGCCCTGGGGCTCGGAGGGCGCCCCCCCCGGCTGCGCTCACCGAGGATGGGGCTGATGAACCACACCAGGCTGTAGAGCTGGTCCGGGAGGCCCATCTGCAGCAGCACGGGCGTCACGTAGGCCGTCTCCATGGCGTAGCTGAACTCGATGCCAAAGAGGATGCAGCCGTTGCAGAGCAGCTCCCGGAAGGACCGCTGGGGGGGCAGGTCCCCGAAGCCCCCCAGCTCGGCGGGGCAGGGGGTGTTGGGGGGCGGGGGCGGGGAGGGCCGGATGCTCCGCCTCCGGGGGTGCCGCTTGAAGTTGTTGGCGCGGTGGCTGATGTGCCGGGGGGCGGCGCCCGCGTAGCCCGCGGCCGGGGGCCTCCAGGCGTCCTGGGGGGCCGCGGGGGGGCCCAGGGCCTCTCCCGGAGGGGGGCTGCCGGCCGGGGCGGTCATTGTGAGGGCGGCCGCTCGCAGCTCCTGGGGAAAGCCCATCAGGGATGGCAGTCACTCACCGGCCTCACTTCCAGGGTCTGCGTTCCGGGGGGGCCGCCCTCCGCCACCCCGACTGGCACCCCCTGGCCCTTTCCACCGGGGGAAGCTGGGTTCCAACGGGGAACCCTGAGTCCATCCGTCCACAGACCCACCCCCTCTTCCTCTAACCCACCCGTCTGCCCACCCCTTCCAGACAGGCAGAAAAATGTACACTCACCATCCCTCCTCCCTCCCATTAGCCAGCCACCCCCCCCCTGCCCACCCTCCCACCCCCTCACCCACCCAGGCAGCCTTTCACCCCCTTCCATCCTCATATGCCCTGCCCATCCTCCAGTCCAGTGGGCCCCAATCGGTGGCCCATGGACCACTGGTGGCCCATGAGGTCTGAAAGGCTGGTGACCGCTGCTCTAATCTGCTCATCTCCCCTTCTCGACATCCACCCATCCGTCCGTCTGTCTGTCCATTCATTCATCTACCCATTCGTCCTCTGGCCACCTTCCCGCCCACCTCCCACCCGTGCTCCCTCCGCCGAGTGAGGAGCAGGCAGACACCAGCTGCACAGAGACAGGAGATTTCGTCCTGCCTGTGAGCCACGGCCTTCTGCACGGGAGCCACCGGGAAAGCAGCCCGGGCGCCACATTGGGCCGATGGCGTGTGGGGAGAGCGGAGGCCGCGGCCGTGAGCTGGTCACCGAGCCTGAAGACCAGCTCAGGACGGGGTCGTCCCCGGAGGACAGGGCTGGGCTGGCCGCTCTCACCTCCGTAAGGGGCTTATCTGTGACCTCAGACAGTCCCAGCTCTTCTCCACCAGGAACAGGAGTCCCTGCGGACTCCGTGCACACCGTCCTCCATGGCGAACGCAATTCACATGTGACAACCACATCAGGTTTTAGGATTTGTTAAAGCTCAGCTGGTTATTTAAGTTCCCCTGGTAGATACTTGGCATATTAGGCTTTTATTAGCCCTTGTACACCCTATGTAATAAAAGGCTAATATGCCAAGTATCTGGCCGACCAGTCAGCCATTCAACCAATCCAAACTCAATATGCTAGTGACATGCTAAGGCCGCTCAACCACTCGCTATGACATGCACTGACCACCAGGGGGCAGATGCTGTAATTGGTAGGTTAGCTTGCTGCTGGGGTCCGGCTGATTGGGACTGAGAGAGACAGGCCGGACACACCCTGAAGCCTTCCCACGGTCCCTCCCCAGCTGGCCAACCTCTTGCGTCCCTCCCCGGCCCCATAGTGCAGTGGTGGGGTCCTTTACCTGGCCTGCACCCTCTCACAATCTGGGACCCTCAGGGGACTGTTTTGGCCTGGCCTGTGGGGGCCCCGCTGGTGCATGGATTTGTGTCCTGGGCCTCTAGTGATTAATAAATTTACACAGTGTCCAGGCCACATAAGTGCTTAGAGCGACCCTCCCATGCGCCAAACGCCTTTCCTCTTGTCTAATCTCCTACAGGAACATGCCCTCCGCCAGAGGTCACCCAGGGCTGCGTCCCTCCCACCCTCTGCCTCCCACCAGTCCTCGGGCGAATCCTGCCTGGGCTTGAGGGTGGAAAGTTCACAGTCTGATCACTGGGCTGTGGCCCCTGCGTGTGGGCAGCGGACCCAGGAGCCCATCGGCACCGCCTCCTTTCCTGCGAGGCCGGCGAGCAAAGCCCGAAGTCACTCCGCGTCCAGGACCCAGCGGCTGGGAGCTCCCTGCCTGGGCCTGGGCTTGTCCCTCTGCAGGGCAGCCCCTGGGCTGGTGACAGCCTGACCGGACACTGAGAGTGAACCCGAGCTCAGCCTGGGGGAGGGGAGTGCACCTGCGCGCACCTGCCCAGGTGACTGAGGGACAGGCCTCCGCCCGCCCCCTTCCCGCGGGAGCCGCTCCCCCAAGGCCAGGGCGCCCAGCGGGGTCCCCATCCTCAGCTCCCGGGTGAGACCCACCCTCAAAGGCTGCCGGCGCCGGATCGCCTGGGCCTGAGCCGCCGCCTCCCGCACCCGCCGCTGCCGGAAGCCGCGCGGGGGGAGGCGCGGGGGGAGGTGGTACCTGCGGGTCCAGCCGGGAGGCATCCCTCCTGGAAGCCGGGCTCGGGCCTGCCCGCCGGCCGCTCAGCCCCGGTCCTGGTCCCGGTTCCGGTCCCGGCCCGCAGCCCCAGGCCCGGCCGCCGCTGCAGCATCACCGGGGGCGGGGCCTGACGTCACGCTGCATCCTCCGACGCCGGCCCCAGAGCATCCTCATCCTCATCCTTAAAGCGGCACCAGGGCGGCCCCAGAGCATCCTCATCCTCATCCTTAAAGCGGCCCCGCGGCGGCCCCAGAGCATCCTCATCCTCATCCTTCATCCTTAAAGCGGCGGCACCGCAGGCCGGCCCCGAGCGGGGTGTGTGTGTGTGTGTGTGTGTGTGTGTGCCGGGTGCGCCCCCGCCCCCCAAGCCCCCCAAAGGCCCGGACGCAGGCGGCGGTGGCCTCCCGGGTGGGGCCGAGGCGCTCCCACCGCAGCCAGCCCTTCTCTGAAAACAGTGAGATGTGCTCTGGGCGGGGCTGGTTCACAGGTGGGTCTATCGGTTCTGTTAGCACATTTCTGTGGCCTAAGAGGTCTCGTTGTTTCCGTCCGATTTTACGCAGAGTGAACTGGTTTCGGGGGGGCCCCTCCAGCCCTGTGTGCCGGGCCCCGCCCGTGGGGAGGGACGAGGTGCCCCACCCAGAACGTCACTCCATGTCACCCATTCACCTCCGGGCGCCAGGGCCTCCGGGCGAGTCTGTCCGAGCGGCTGGGCTGTGGGTGACGAGAAAACTGACAGAGATCCTGCCCCTGGGCCTGGCACCCTGGGGAGGAAGAGGCGCATTACAAAGCCAGTGTGGCTCCATGGTTGGGGCCTCCTGACCAAGGGCACACGCCTGGCTGCAGGTTCATCTGTCTGGGTCTGGGCGCCTGTGGGAAGCAACCAGTTGTCTCTCTCACATCGATGTCTCTCTCTCTCTCTCTCTTCTCTCTCTCTCGTCGATGTTTCTCTCCCCCCCCCCTCTCCACTTTTTAAGAAAAAATAAATAAATGGGAAAAATATCCTTGGATGAGGGTTAAGTAATAATAATAATAATAAATAAAAAGACAGATCCCATCAGTACGTGATACGCCCCGAGAAGGGGCTCAGTGGGGGCTGGAGGCGGTGCGGGCACTTCCTGTAGAACAGGCTGTGGGTGAGTCCCATCTGAAGGTGCGTTTGAAGAAGGACATGGAGGAGGGAAGGGGCCGGCCATGCCAGGCAGGGGGATGAGCAGGTGCATAGGCCCTGGGGCAGAGGTGAGGTGAGGGGGGCTGAGGGGAGGCCGCCCCAGAACGTGCCCGAGGGGGCGGGCGCTGTGACGTTATCGCGGGCGTGAGCCCTGTCGGGAGGGTCTGAGAGCCTCGAGGACCAGGGAGAGGGAGGAGGTGGAGGCCGGGTGGGCGGGACGGCCTGGGGTGGGGGCTGAGGTGCCCAGAGGCCAGCAGCAGGCGGGCCTGGTGGGCGCAGAGAAGAAGGGAGATGGGCGCGGGGGCCAGGTCAGTGTGTGTGTGTGTGGGGGGGGGGGGGGGCCTGGGGCAGACTGGCCCGGCTTACAGGCCTCGGAGCTGCCGTCATTTTGTAAGAACAGGATGAAGCTTAGAAATGGTCTCTGCGGGAGAGCAGGTGACTTTAGTCAAACCCGTATTTTGCAGAGATCATGGAGCTGAGGTGGGGATGGACTTGAGCGGCCCGAGGACCAAGTGGTCACAGCAGGAGCTTGGGGGGTGGCCCAGGTGGGAGAGGATGGGGTGGGGGGTCTCGTTGCCCGCTCAGGGCTGAAAAAGACAGTGGCCCCTCAGGGGGGTGAGCTGAGGGGCCACCCTCCCTCCTGTGGGAGGACAGACAGGCCGGGAGGCCCTGAGTCTCCGGACTCAGGCCCCGGACTCAGGCCCCGGACCCAGGCCCCCGGATTCAAGGCCCTGGACTCAGGCCCCGGACTCAGGCCCCGGACTCAGGGCCCCGGACTCAGGCCCCGGACCCAGGCCCCCGGATTCAAGGCCCTGGACTCAGGCCCCGGACTCAGGCCCCGGA